>NC_143144.1:27643500-28254500 GCF_059928025.1 Delphinapterus leucas | reverse complement strand
TTGAAGAGGGAAAGTGACGGGTGTCTCTGAGGATTTGGGGGCCGTGGAACATCAGTGAACTGGCTGCACAAGGGCCACGGACCCTCCCTGGGCCCCGAGTGCCAGTCTCTCTACTGTTTGGAATGCGGCCGGAGGAAAGGGCTGCCCTCTGAAAATGTCCTCCTTTAGGTTCCCTGGGGAGGAAGGTTCGCAGATGAGGCTCAGTTTCCTGACAGCCTTAAGCTAGGGCTGGGCTGCCTCGGAAGGGACACCGCCCCTTGCCAAGTCAGGGTTTGACCTGCAGACCCTCACCCGAGGTGGTCGTGGGACAGGTGGAGCTGCGGGATCCCCCACGCCCTGTCCGAGCCCGGCTCTCTCAGGTTCCCAGACTGCTGCAGGGCTGGCTGCACCTGCTCACCAGCCTGCCCCCGGCACCTCTGCTCCCCCAGCTCGGCCGGCTTGGCCACGCCGCCCGGACCCTGCCGTGCACAGCGGCAGCGGGTTCCTGTGCCTCGCGCTGGGGCATGCTCGCTGCTGACTGGCCCCCGTGGCTTTGCGGCAGCTCTGTGCACTCAGAGACTGTATCCCCTCAGTTGGCAGGCAGAGCTCCGCCCCCGCCTCGCCTGCCGCGAGCGCCGCCGGCCTGGCCGGGCAAGGTACGTGGCATGAGTCCTCCCCGACCGCCTGCCTCGGCTCCCTGCCACCCCACCAGGAGGGCCAGCATGCCAGGCCCGCTCACCAGGGAGGCGAGTCCCATGCTTGCGGGCTGAGATGGGCATGCCGGACGGACCACCTAACTTGGCATCTGCGAGCGCATCGGTGTTACGGAGCCCCCTAACCAGCCGTGCATGCTGGGCGCTTGCCAACTCTCAGGAGGCAATAGCCTGGGACGTGGAGCTGGGCAGCAGGAGGCTTTCCTCCCGACGCCACCCTCCCAAGAGCCTGGCCTGCCTGTGAGGGCTGCGGCCAAGGTGGCCCGAGACAGCCCTGGCGTGGCCCGGAGCTGAGCTGCCCACAGCGGAAGACTAGGCTTCAGCGGCACAGGTGGGCGGCCCCAAAGGGGAAGCCACGCCCTTCACAATTGTGAAGTCTGGCCCTTGCCGGCCCCGGGTCTGAAATGCGGTAGAGTACAGAAGCTGTGCAGATAGTCGCTCCTGAGTCTGGATCCTAGCCCTGCCACACCCTGAGCAAGTCACGTCAGCCCTCCCAACCTGAGTTCCCTCATCTCTCCAGTGGGGCTAAGAAATAACATGGTGACGATTAGGATCATGTATGTCTAAGGCCCTCAACCCTGCCTGTATGAGAAAACTTGTTAAGAAAGAAATCCTGATGCTGAGACCCCACCCCAGACAAATAAAATCAGAATCTCTAGGGCATGGGATAGGCATAAGCATTTTTCCATAATTCCCAAGTGATTCTAATGGGCTGTCAGAGTAGAGAAGTTTGACGTATGTAAATCACTTAACACCGTCGGTGGTCAGGCATAGTAGTAAACACATTTTTAAAATGTTTCAAATCACCCCAGCATAAACTGGAGATAGGACCAAAGGCCATTTTTGGAGGTCAGAATTCTTGTGATGCAAGGACCCTTATTCTCACTGGAGACCCAGCTTGGGTAGGAAAGGCTACCTGGAGGGAAGAATGGCAGCAATAGTGACAGTAGTTAACACCTGCTGAGTTCTTGCTATGTGCCAGGCACTCTGCTTAGTGCTTTTCATGCCATTATCCCATTTTATAGATAAAGAAACTGAGGTTCAGAGAGGTTAAGTAACTCACACAGCTAGCAAGCAGTAGAACCAAGATGCAAACCCATCGAAGTCTAGGTGGATCAGACAGTTGGACTGATTCAATCTCCCTGGAATCTCCCATCCACTGTCTGCTACTTTCCTGTGACCTTTGTGGTGAACAGGCATCACCAGCCTTCCTATGTGGAGCTCATCAGCCTTGAGCATCACCCTGTGCCTGGCTAGAATCTGTTTAATACCTCATTATTCTACCCAGTCTTTTCTGCTCAGTGGGTCCAGAGAGTAGACTGAGGAAAGGGTGGCAGTGAGGACATGCCCAGTCAAGGCTTCAACACCCTGGCAAAACCTTCCTGTAGGTGGTCCTAGTCTCTGTGTCTGTGTCTGTCTGTCCTCACGTCTGGTCTCCTTCATGAACTGTGACACTCTTGTTTCTTGAGAACACTCGGGAGATGTCTTGCATCCTTGCAGCTTGGCTGTCCTGAGAATCTCCATGGCATCTAGGGACGGAGCCCTCACCTTTCACCCTGGCACTCTGCTTCCAGGCCTAGGTGGAAGCTGTTGAAGGCAGAGTTCCCAATGGCCCAGGCAGCCCCAGTACTGAATGTGGTTTCTCCTCCTGAATGTGGAGTGTCCCTGTTTCTGCTGAGCCCTCTTCCATGGCAGAGGGGATCCTGGGGTGCCACCCTGAGGGTCTGACGCTGCTTGAGATGCCCTTCTTGCTTTGGGGCATCAGGAAGGGCCTCTTCTAGGGGGTTCAGGAGACTCCTGGCCCCCTTGTCAAACACATCAGTCTCTTGCGGATCCAGCTGCCAGACTTCAGGATGGGAAGAGGGTACAATACAGGAGACTTGATTTTTCTCTTTGTTTTCACAGCTGCCAAAAGCCTATTGAACAAGAAGTCGGACGGCGGTGTCAAGGTAGGTGTCTCCACTCCTCCTGCCCAAGGTCTGGCCTTTCTCTTCCAACAGTCACTCCCAAGGGACTCCTTGGCACTTTGTTCCCCCTTTCCCCAAGAACCTTTCTATCCTTGCTTTTCTGCTTTAAACCAGAAACCTCTGTGCTCAGAACAGCAGGTTCCACTGGCCTGAGAGGGCAGAGGGATACGTGCTTCACCTGACCCTAGCTTGATTGCAAAGACCCAGGGGAGGTGATGCAAACTATAGTTTACTAGAGCTGAATCCTGAACGTGACTTCCAGACACAGGTTTCATCTCCAGGGCTTGACTCTGGGTTTTTTAGGTCACTGGTTAATCTTTTTTTCTTTTTAAAGCACAAACCGATTTAATCAAATGAAAGCAAAGTTTGCCTGGTTGACTCAGGGTACAGGACTTGGCACCTGAAGCCACTATCCTTTTGTTCTTTTTTCTTATCTCCAAAGCACTTCCAGAACCCAGCTCAGATACCATTGAGTGAAAGCGTCAAACTTTCTCGAGGCATAGGCGCCTCAGACACAGGCCAGGGACATGGTACCTCACAGCTCGTTTTCATTTGGTGAGGGAACTTTTCCTGGGGGATGAGGGCAAGACAGGGGCCCATAGGGACCAACAAGAAGCCTTAGTGGGGGGTGCTGCTTGGCCAAGGTAGAGGGGTCCTTACACAGCCAAGCTGTTCTTAGAGGCTTTGGGGGCAGAAAGGGCCCTGGGGCTGGGGCATTGGATAGGAGTTCATGCTATCTTGAAGCCTGCCAATTTACACCACGGAGAATTTCAAACCATTATTAAGCAAACCTTTAAGTTCCAACAAAAGTTTAAATTAGACCTTTCCCCAGGATCTTATGTCCCCAGCTGAGATATACCTGTGTGCCCCTTTCCCTTCCCCAATCCCTTCCTCTTTCTCTCATTGTCTGCATGCCTGCTTCCATGTACTTCTGCCCTAAGGAGGGGAGCTTGGGCTCCACGCACACTTGCTGACATGGAGCTGGGGTTGACTGGCAGCCCCTCAGTTACAGGGGTGTGAGCTCGATGGTGGAACCAGGTTAGGAAAAGGTGGCTAGTTAGAGAGAGATTTTGCATATATTTTTCTGGAGGAGAAGCTAGAGTCAATCTTTGCAAAGTATTTATTAAGTACCTGTCAGAGGCTCAGTGCTACATTCAGTTCTAAAGGCGCACAAGAGGTATAAGAGGAGATGCAGGTTTCATCCAGCCTCAAGAATTGCAGGGTCAATTAAAAAGGAAAGTGAACACATCTGGGATCAGCTAAGCCCTGAATGGTATATGGTACTGGACCCTACATGGGATGGTTCAGTCCAAGAAGCTTCTGGGGAAGAGACTTATTGGAGAAAGCTAATAGGTAGGAAGATTGGAAGCAAGTCAGTGATTGCCTCTAGAGAATGGGATTGGAGGTGAAGGCAGGGTGGGCAGACACACATTTTGTTTTTTTACTTTGTACACATGTGTTTTCTTTAAGATGAGAATGTATTTTCTGTAACTTAAAAACAACAAAAAATATTTTTATGGGTTCTATTATACATATTGATGTTCTCTGCCCAACTGGAACATGGGGTGTTTGGTAGAGGGATATAAAAAATACAGCTGGATTGGTCTGGTTGAGCAGAGGAATTGGAGGTTTGTGTGTTAGACCACAGAAAACACCATAGACCACTGAGCAGGGAAGGTTAAGAGTGATGTTTTCGAAAGACTTGGCTAAGTGTGTAAGGGTGAATAGAAGAGGGTAGGAACAGCTGAAAGGCTGCAGGGAGCGCATATTCTTTCTCATGGGACACAGGACACCCAGGTATCAACTAGGATTTATTATAGTCTGGGTGTAGGGTGAAGAAAAGATGATGAGAAATAGAAAGGGTTAATATTCAAAATGACCACCAGAGGAGCACAGACCAACCACTTGGAATAGGTGCTGCCTGTAGGTCATTGGTCCAGCTCTACCCATGGGTGCTGGGCTCTGATTAGACATTAGCTCTGATGAGAGGTGTGGCAAAGGAAGTTCCCATTAGATACGGGAGATTTAAAAAGGGTCCATCAAAGGTAATGGCAAAGTGTCTTGAATATTGAAAGAAATGGTGGTATCTTTGCTAGAAATGTGAGTAGTCGTGAAGGAATGTTTTGGTGAGAAGAGAAGTTTTGTTTTGACCACACTGAGACCGAGAGACATGTGAATATCTGGGCAGAGAGGTCTTCAAAGGTGCTGGGAGATACCTGGTGTAGCCCAGGGAGGTGTGCAGAGGGACACTCACGTGAGTGAGTCTCGTGTCCACTGAGCGAGGTACGTGCCAGGCAGGCGCTGGAGGAGCAGAGGGACGAGCACCTGAGCCAGAACAGCAAATTTTCTCAAAGGAGATGGCTGAGGAACTGAGTTTGAAGGACTAGTTGGATTTTGCCAAGTTAAGGAGGGGAGCAGAGAGGAGGGGACATTCCAGGCAAAGGGAATACACAAGTTTGAAACAGCACGATGACTCTGGGAACTCCATTAGCTTTTGTATGACGGAAGGAGAGTGATTGCAACAAAACAGGACCTGAAATGAAGCAGTGACAGCTGAGATGGTGAGAGGATGGGTTAAAGGTGTCATTAAGGAGTAGGTTTCTGGCAGAACTTTGTAGATACTGGCCTCAGGCACAGCCACGTAAGACTTGCCTAAGGACCTAGTTAAAATACACAGATTCCAGGGTCCAGCCTGGAATTCAGATTCAGGAAGCCTTGGGCGGGAGGCAGAATCTGAATTTTAATAACACTCCCATTCCTCCATATGAATCCAAAGCACACAAATGTTGAAGAGTCCAGGAAAGGCAGAATTTCAGGGTTATCTGTTACTAAGGAGCTTGAAGAAGAGGAATTAGCAAAGGAAATGGAGAAAGAGGTGGAGGAAGAACAGAGGTGTGCAACAATGCCAGCCCTTACAGGAATGCTGAGAAGGATACAGGCTAGGCAACCAGAATCGGTAGTTAAATTGCTTTAAATGAGAACGTATGCGGGGAACCTAGCCCAGGTTCTGACCCTGATTAGGTACTCCATAAATGAGTTTTATGCTTGAGAAAAGACTTTGAATATAGAGGTGGGAACAGAAGCTAAGATGCAAGAGTTTAAGAAGGGCATGACCAACCAAAATTCAAAGGCCAACAAGAGACAGGTTGGAGAAAATATTCATAGCAGGTGTGATGGGATGAGTTAATATTTTTATACAAAAGAGCTGTCTCTAATAAATAAGAATACCCCCTAAAAGCCAGCAGATAAATGGTCAAAGAAGATGAACTGACAATCTGAAAAGAGGAAGTAGAATGAGTTAACAAATGTGGATGTTTAGCCTCACTGGTATCAGAGAAATGCAGGTTGAAACGAGGCGCCATTTTTTGACTCTTAAGTTTGTGACGGTGGTGTAAGTCGGAATGACCCCTCCTAAAGCAGCCTGTGTGTCAAAATACACAAAAATCTTCCTGTTTTACCTTTTAGTTCTACTTCTGGGAATTTGTCCTAAAGGAATCACTCAAAATATGGAAAAACTGAAAGCAGAAAGATGTTCAACATGACATTACTTATAACCATGAGAAGATGGGAAACATCAAAAGCCCAAAGGATAATGACTAAATAATTATGGGAAATCTAATCGACCATTACAAAGTTATTAATTTTTATGACTATGTAATGACAGAAATGTTTCATGTGGAAAAAGTGGGATGTAAAGCAGTACATACAGTACTGTCTAAATTTTGTTTAAAAAAAAGTACTGGGCTTCCCTGGTGGCACAGTGGTTGAGAGTCTGCCTGCCTATGCAGGGGACGCGGGTTCATGCCGCTGTCCGGGAAGATCCCACATGCCACGGAGCAGCTGGGCCCATGAGCCATGGCCACTGAGCCTGCGCGTCCAGAGCCTGTGCTCAGCAACGGGAGAAGCCATAACAGGGAGAGGCCCACGTACCGCAAAAAAAAAAAAAGTACTTCTAGATTATATTCAGTGTATGATATGTGAATAGAAAAAGAACTGGGAGAAAACCCACTGAAGTGTTAATAGTAACTTCACTGGGTGATGGGAATTTGGGAAACTTTTATTTCATACATTTTTCTGTATTTTCTACATTTTTCACCTAGACCGTGTATTACTTTGATAATCAGAATAAAAATTAAGATACTATTTATTTTTTAAGTAAGACATTAAAAGAAAGTAAGGCATAAACTTGTATAGAGCTTACAATGATATGTTTAAATTGCATACACAAAAGATTGGTAACAGTGATAGGATTATGGGTGTTTTTTTCCCCTCTTTTCCAAATTGCTTGTAATGTGGCTGCAGTCCTTTTATAATCAGGAACAAGTATATAATAATGAACAGCGTGGTTGGATGAAAGTACTGCAAAAGGGAAAGGAAAAGACAAGGCAAGGTATGCGGGGTTTTGCTTTTCTGGGCCTTTTTGAAAGTCAAGGTGATAACCTGTGTTATGAGGGAGGCCTGTGAAGCCGCTCAGAAGATCCTGATCTGTCACATCCTGGATCTTTCTTTTAGACCCCATCCTCCTTTCCCAGCCCACCACACACACACACACACCCACCCAGTTTCTTCTGCTTAAAGTCCATAGGGAGATTTCTTTCTTGCTGTTCAGAAGCTTTCACAGATGCTCGGGTATTAGCATTGGTTTGAGCAGTGAGTCTACCTTGTGCAGTTGAATTTGGGGACTTCAGGTTCTGGTTAGGTTTCTTTGAAGGTAGATGCCAGTGACCCAGGGTCTATGGAGGAGTGAGAGCCACTTAAGAGGACAAGACTTGAGGGGCCCCTAATTGAGGACAACTTGTGCATTCCACTAGTCCCAGGCCAGAATGACCATCCAATCTTAAAAGAAAGAGCGAGGAAGCAAAGAAGAGAGAGAAATAAGGAAAAGAAGGAAGGGAGGGAGGGAGGGAGGAAGGGAGGAAAAAGAAAAGGAAGAGAGAGATGCTATTTTTTTCCTTAAGTACCGTTTGAATATTTGTTTAAGTGTGGAAAGGAGGCTTGAACCTTTTTCTGGTTTAAAATTTTTAATATTTAATTTTTAAACATAAGTGAAGTATGGTTGTTTAAAATGATCTGGTAATTAAACAGTGCTGCAGGCTGCCAGAGGAGGAGGCCAGCTATGCATGGCTGAGGGCAAAACCCTAAAGGGATGGAGAAAGAAATTGAAAGAAGCCTGCTCACCTGGTAGAAACTAACCCATGAGTAGAAAGGATTATCTCAAGTTTTCATGCAGGACAGTTTAAGTAAGAGAGGCAGCTGGGAGCAAGTTGGGAACTTACTCCCCATTAGTTGAAGCTGACAGCAGAAAGTACCCTGCCTAAGGCAAGGTCTGGGTGAAAGCAACCTGCATGGCCTTTTGACTCCAAGACTGGCCCTGGTCTGTGCCCCTGCAGTTTTCAGTGCTGTAATTCCAGGCAAGTTAGAAGCCTGTACTCTGCTTCAGCCTGGGAAAAAACTAGAGTCAACAAACCCAGTTGAACTTGGCAAACATTTGTTAATCGTATGCTGACTTTTAGACATTTTGCTAGGAACCATGGAGATTACCAAGACAAATAAGATAGGACCTTCCTTCAAAGTGTTACCACTCTGGTTGGATAAAGGGAGAAGTATATATATGAATGTAAAGCAACTCCCTTTTTTTGGATAATTTGGAAGTAAAATCTCATATGTGGGTATATATGAAAGGCTAGGACTTCCCTGGTGGCACAGTGGTTAAGAATCCGCCTGCCAATGCAGGGGACACGGGTTCAAGCCCTGGTCCAGGAAGATCCCACATGCCGCGGAGCAACTAAGCCCATGCGCCACAACTACTGAGCCTGCGCTCTAGAGCCCGTGAGCCACAACTACTGAGCCCGCGTGCCACAACTACTGAAGTCTGCACGCCTAGAGCCTGTGCTCCTCAGCAACAGAAGCCACCACAATGAGAAGCCCGCGCAGCGCAACAAAAAGCAGCCCCCGCTCGACGCACCTAGAGAAAGCCCGTGCATAGCAACAAAGGCCCAACACAGCCAAAAATAAATAAATTTATTTTTTTTAAAAATGGCTAAAGCAAGAGGCCTTATTATATTTAGGCTTTCTTTTTCTTTAGACCTATTTCTAAATTGTGGACCATTCTTTTAAATACTTGTAGTCCCCTTCTTTTGAATAGAATACATTCTCAAAAATGTCTTCTCAAGTAGAGTGTCAGCTTCTTGAGGGCAGGAACATTTATCTGTGTTTAGTATGCCTAGAATAGCCCTCAGTAAGCATTTGTTGGCTATCGTTAGATGAATATGCGAGTAAACGACACACAGACATGTTCCTAGGGGACTTCTGTCTCTCAGCGAGCTAATGATAAAATCCTCAATTATCTTTCACCTTTTAGACACAGTCTTCCAAGATATATTTTTAGTGTTCCGTGTGGTCTTTATTTTTCTGCTCTTGTTTCATGTCTGAACATAAAGTGTTTGAGCTTCTAATTGAGACTAAGGCATCCCTGCTTTCAGCATTCCCTGTGGTTTACATCTTTGTGTCCATAAGATCACTGCACTTTTAATCACCAGCACACCTGCTTTTCCATTGCCCCCTAATTACAAAATGCAATAAAACATTGAAATCTTATAAATGAGCATGACCATACCAACAAAGAAATGAGTGCCAAAATTTAATATTTGTCAGATGATTTTCAAAAGCTCAACATCTTTCTCTGAAAAGGAGTTTTAGGAGTCCAGTGAAAAAAAGTCTAGGTTCAGAAGTCAAATATTTTAAAGCTCAGGATGACCTAGAGTAGCTTTTGCTCTTTGCCTGATAGCTGCTCACTCGAATTTCAGGCAGACCTAGTAATGAGAGAAAAATAAATGATCCTGTAGGTGAGCTAGATAAGCCCAAACCTATAAATTTGCAGCAAAATGTTACTTACTCTCATAGACTTGTGATTTAATCTCCTTTTAAGAGGTTTCTCTGAGCAAATCTGAGACACCTCAGAATATCCTCAATCTGTGTTTGTGAACCTGACAGCAGAGGAGTTCTTCCTCTCCCAGGGTCTGGAGGGGGGCGTGTGCCTGTCTGTCTAGATGCTGTTTTAACCCTTCTGGTGCTGGACTCCAGGTCTCCTCCTTCTGCTCTTTTCTCCTGAGGCAGAGCCCATGCTGGTGCACTAACCTGCAGCGTCTCTGTGCTTCTCTTCTTACCTCCTCTTTCCCCTTCTCTTTCCCTTTTGCTGTGGTGTGTCCAGAAAAGGAAGTCGAGTTCCAGCGTGCACCTAATGGTGAGCCTTGCCTGCCCACCCATCCGCCCGCTCCATGCTGCCTGCGCCCGCCTGCCAGCCACGCAAACCCATTCTGCCATGTGCGTGTGCTTCACTCATCCTCACTGCATGTCTGTGCTGTGCGGGCAGGTGTGGCCTGTCCTGCCAGGCGGGAGCCATTGCCCAAGGTGGCCCAGCGGCCTAAGAAACGGGCACTGGAATGTGTGGTATGGCATTCCCTGCTGCAGCACTTGGACTGCCCCCAGCAGCCCAGGGCAGGATGTGAAGCTGGTAGGGATTCGGGGCCAGGTGGCAAGCACAGGGGGAGACCCTCACTCACGGTCGCTCAGGAGGAGAGGCCCTGCTCACCGGGCACAAGCAGCCGTTTCCTACAGACTGGCAGCCAGCGGACCTCTGTGTGGTGTGCGGAGGAGCCGGTTGTAGGCTCTCGGCTCTGAGCCTCACTCTCCTGGCCTTTTCCCCTGTGCAAGTGCCCATTAGCACACTGTGTCCGGTGTTTCGTCCTTCCCACCCTGCCCGCAGGAGCAACGGCTGAAAGGCTGCAGAGAGCGCATATTCTTTCTCATGGGACACAGGACACCCAGGGGGACACAGCAGCCTGAATCCTTATGAAACCATCTATTAAAGCCAGAGGTGGGGCCACCTGGGTGACATCCCAGCCCTCTGCAAATATGGCAGTTTTTACGGACACCCTGCAGTCCTTGCCCCCTGCCAGGGTCTTTGTCTCAGCTGGGCTTTGCAAATAGAATAGCTTTGTCCAATCAGCCCCAAACAGGTCCATATCAGCAGCTGAGCTAGGAGGGGTCTGCTCTTTTCTGGGGGGGATATGGAAGAGAGCAGAGTTCATGTGAAATTAGATCCACATCCTTTCTACTCCTGGGGCCCCCCTTCTCCAGCCTGCAGAGTTCAGCGGAGTCTGATAGCACTTAGGTACCTGGCTTGAGGTTCCATGCCTAGCCCTGGGTTTGGGGACATCTCAACCATTGATAGCAAGTTACGGCTTCAGGTCTGGTCCAAGGGGCCATAAAAGAGGCCTCCAGGCAAGAAGAAGTAGGACAGTCTGGATGGCTTTCTGTATGTGTTCTAGGAGAGAAGAAGCACATCCTAGCTGCCAGTGTGCCCTCATTTGCGCCCTGCACAGAGATGGTAGCTGTACATTTGTCTCTCTGCTTGTTGAAGAATTTGCAGGCGTCAGGCTGCTCATCAGTGGCCACCGACTCCACAGGCACTCCCAGTGAGACTGAGTGTGTTGGTTAGGGGATTGTAAGAGGCAGAGAGCATCAATAGGACTCCCTGCCCTGGAGATCGGCCTCCTTCCTTCCTCGTTATCCTCCCCCCACCCTCCCTTGCTGTGCCACTCAGTGTAATATTTTGAAAGGCAAGGAGATATCCCAGTGGTCTGCTGTTGGGAATGTTGGCATGCTGGGCAACCTACTCTTACCTGGGGACTGGGTTCTGGATTCACCTGCTACTCCTTGGAGCTCTGCCCTCATTCCCAGCTGACCAGGTCGAAGATTGATCAGGCAGAAAGGCCAACAGCACAGCCCTGTCTCTACTCCCTAGGGTCAGTGGATGCATTTTGTATCCAAATTCCGCCCCTTTCCTCTCTGGACACCATCTCCTAGGCCAGGTTTTCTTCCTCTCCTTGTTCCTCTTCTTTTCAGATCAGGCTTCAGTCTGGTGTTGTAAGGGGAAGGAAATGCAGGTGGCAGGTTGGAAGGGCAGCAGGGGACTGCCCACAGTTAGGGGACCCAGAGTTTCTGAATTTTGCTCTGCTTTCTTATAAACCACACTCCTTTCCCCCTATAAAGTGAGAAGATCCTGAATTTCTTTGGGTGTGAAGTATAATTGTGCAGTGACATGGCACCTGGCATCAGCAAAGATTTCTGGAGAGATGCTTTAAAACAAGTCTTCGGGCTCATCCCACCTTGAGGATGCCTCCTGGGCTAGGTCTCTGGGTCCCTCCAAATAATCTCCTCTGATCATCTCTCCAACCGTTGCTCCCATCCCATAGTGTTATGGAGGCCACCTCAGGCCTAGCTCCTCCGGGCCAGGCCGGCGGTGCAAGGGAGGTCTGGGAGTCAGGCGGCTTTGGTGACTCTAGAGGAACTAAACCATCTGTTTTCTTGTCTCAGCCACAGAGCAACAACAAAAACAGTCTCGTAAGCCCAGCCCAAGAGCCCGCGCCCTTGCAGACGGCCATGGTACCTCCTGACTACCGCTTCTCCGCCCCTGCCCCTGGCTGCCTCCGCTCCTTCCCGCTTCCTCCCAGGCCTCCTTGGCCCTTTTCCTTTCTCATCCCTGTAGAGCAGGCTGCTTTGCGCACTGCCCCATAGGCCCCTTCCCCCTCACTGTCGTGCTTGGCCGTGCTCCTTCCTGCATGGCAGAACTGCTGCTCCTGCTTCTTTGCTCTTGGCGGGGGAGAGTGATCAGGGCTCTCAGCTAAGCCTCCCAGCCCCAGGCTGGGCCCTCAGTGGGTCTGCTGCAGGGGCCGGGAAGGTGAGTTGCTTATTAAAGGAGAGGGTAGGAGCTTTCTTGGGATCTGTACATCAGTTCTCGGAGGCCTCCTTGTAAAATCTGCCTCAGCCTCTCCTTTGCAAAGCAATGAATAGGAAGGGGGGCTGGGGTCCCCCACCTCTGGATGGTGCTGAGGTGTCTGGGTTCCTGGAGAGCCCCCATGCTGTCCGAGTTCTGTCTGGGCTCAGCCAGGGGCACTGTGTGCTCTCAGAGCTCCCTCTGCTGGTGACTAACTAGAGTTAGCAGGGGGTGTCTGGGAGAGAGGGAGGGGGAATTGTGCTGCCCCTCCTCCTACTTCCTGTGGCCTCTGGAGCTGCCTGCTGTGGGGCTGTAGGGACTGGAACGCTGGGAGAGGCAGAGGGTGGGTGAAGCAGGCGGCTCTCTGGGCTCAGCTTGCTGAGGGCCATCCTGGGTCTTTCTGGGAGACCTTAGTCCACTCTCCCAGCATCCCTGCCTCCTGCACTCCCCTTGATGAACACTGTTGTCAGGGCCCAGCCTGTGCCCTCAAGCCTACAGCTCCTCCAGTGTACTTGTCCCGTGGGAGAAAGGACACTCAGATTCAGCAGGGTTCGGGAGCAGGGGCCCTTGTCCTCGGCTTCCCCGGTACCTGCTTCCATTAAGTGCCAGGCCTCTCCTCCTTACCAGCCAGTGCTGTCCCCTAAATCTGGGGCTTCCAGCTGCCTGGGACCCAGTTGAGTCAGGATATTTTGTCTTGTGAGCATGGCTGGCGAGTAGACCTCAGTGGTCATCATAGGGTCAATGTACGAGGGTGCTGGGGTAGGGGTGGGGTCCCTTAGGGAAGAGCTGTAGGTCTGTCCCCAGGTCAGGAGGGTAATTTTCATCTTCCCTCACAGGAGCCACAAACCACTGTGGTCCACAACGCTACAGATGGGATCAAGGTAAGTGGCTCCTGAACCAGTCTCCTGCTTTCCAGGTCAGCAGGAAACAGGTGGGCTGGGTCACAGGGTTTAAGCGTCCTGCAGATGGCAGCCTACAGGCTGCACCTCAAGGCCAAGGTATTTGCAGAGTCTAGGCTGGGGGTAGCACATGCCTGTTTATCACTCTGTTGCCAGGGAGGGCATCATACCTTAGTGATGCTGAGCTCAGGCTCTAGAGCCAGACAGGCCTGAGTTTGCATCCTGGCCCTGGACGCCTGGACCAGTCACTCTCCCAGGCTGCACCTCAGTTTCCTTATCTGTAAAATGGGGATAATAAAAGTAGAATCTTCTTCCATGTGAAGTTTAAATGAGAGTAAACATTAGCTAGAAAAACAGAGGCAGTCAGACCCTAGAGCAGTCATTCCCCATTGCCTCACTCCTTTATGCCCTCAATAACCTTGTCTCCGTATTTTCACTACCATTAGTAAATACTTATTGAGCCCAAAACCATCCACGGCTCTGGTTTACAGAGGTGACGAGACGAAATCCCTCTCCACAGGTGTAGGGAAGGCAGATAATTAACCAAAAACCAAATAAATAAGATAAAATCCAGTAGTGATAAGTGCTATGAAGAAATGATGCAAAGTAAATAGATAATGAACAGGGCCTTTAATTAAGTGGTCGGGGAAGGGCCTCCCTCAGGAGGTGATATTTGAGCTAAAAACTAAAAGACTGGAAGGAGACAACCAGGCAGACTCTGAGGCAGAGTGCCCTGGACAGAGGGAATGCAAGGGCAGGGGCTTGGCACATATACGGGACAGAAGAAATCAGAGCTAAGGGTGTGGTGAGCAAGGGGGAGAGTAGCAGGAGGATGGTGAAGCTGGAGGAGCATACAGGACCTGCTCTGTAGGACTTGATAGGAGTTTGCATTTTTTTTCCAGCAGCAATAAGAAGCTGTTGGAGGCTCTTAGCAGGGGAGTAATGGCATCTGACTTACACTCTGGCTGTGTTATGGGCCAAGAACTTTAGGGAGGAAGCAAGTGTGGAAGCAGGGAGACCAGGCAGCTATTGTGTAGTTCAGGTGCCAGATGTTGGCATCTTGGGCTGAGGTTGTAGCTGTGCATTTGAGGAGAAGAGGTAAGACACGTAATTTATTTTGGAGGTAGAACTGACAGATTTGGTTTTAGATTAGATAATTGAGATACGAGGGAAAGAGAGAAAGAAAAGAATCAGCATAAAAATCAAACCTAGAAGATGACTCTAGGTTTTAGCCTGAACAACTGGATAAGTGGTACATTTACTGACTTGGGGAAGACTCAGGATGGTGTTTGGGAATCCAGAGTTTCATAGGAGTCAGATGGCAAGGGTGGAAATAGAACCTTCTGATTCCTCCTTGCAGCTCCCGTAGGAGCACATGCTCTTGCTTTTGTTCTGCTTGGCTCCTCTGGTTTCCAAGGGCCTCATTTATAGGAACTTGTTCTTTTTGGCCTGCAGGGCTCCACAGAGAGCTGCAACACCACCACAGAAGATGAGGACCTCAAAGGTAGGTGCTAGCCCTTGGTGGGGAAGGGGCCCCGGCAGTGTCCCAGATACCTAGGCTCCAGTGGGGCACCTGCCTTGTCTGCCCCCAGAACTGAGATTGGTGGCTCCTTATACGCCAGGAGAAAGTTTGGCATAAAAGCTACTTTCCATGGGCCAAGATATGAGGCCCTGTCTCTTGTTGCTGGGCTGGGCAAGTGGCTTCTCTTCTTTGACCCCAAGTCTGGGATAGCTAAACGAGGGCTGTTCCTGAGGCCCAGGGCTCAGAGAACTGTTCCTGTTGCTGCTGCAATGTGATATCCCGGAACAGGGACATCTTGAGTTCCTGCAGAAGCAGCCTATAGATGTCATGAGCCATTAGTAGGGTGACCAGTCATCCCAATTTCCCCAGGACTGAAGTGATTTCCAGGATGTGGAACTTTTGGTTTTAAAACTAGGACAGTCCTGGACACGTCGGGGTGGGTTGGTCACTCTTATCACAAAGCTTTGGTATGAGTGACGGAGTCAGAACCACATTTGGCCCTGTCCCAGTGGTCCTGTGCAGACCACCAGCTTAAGTTTGGGCCTGGCCAGAGTGCCAGGGGGTGTGGGAAGGCATGGCAGGCCAGGCTGCTGGGAATCTCTGTCCTGCTCTTTGGTTTGGCCTCCTGGAATTGCTCCCTTTGCCTTCAGTAAGTGACCTTAGGCCAGGTCCTCAGAAAAGTTGGAGGAACGTTACAGGACAGAGCTGAGAGAGCATGCCCAGCGGCGATAAGGGAGCAACAAATCTCTGGTAATACCAAAAAAAAAAAGGAAAAGGAAAAGAAAAAAGAAAGCATAAACGTATAAGGCAGTAAAGAACAGTGCTTCCAGGGCTGCTGGGATTGAGGTCAGATCAGTTCACTTCTGGCGATGCTGGCAGGGTAAGTGCCTCCTTCACTGCTGGGCTCTTGACCTTGTAGCCTTGCCCCCTAGAACATCTTCCCCAGGACTTGTACAGGCTGTTCGCAGGCTCCCCTGGAAGCCACAAACCCAGGTCTGTGCCCCTTCCTGGGGCTCTCAGCTGGGAGGCCTCTGTGGCAGAGGCGGCGGCGTGGGATGTGGTCCAGCGTCCACAGCAGCCCGAGGCGTCGCCTTGCCCCGGCTCTCAGTGCCACGGGCTCGGGTCCTGTCCGGCTTGCTCGCTCACCTGCCTTGTTCTGTTTGTTTTGGCTGCTCTGCCTTGCCCTGCCCTGCCCTGCCCTGGCTGGCTAGCTGCCCCGCTCCGCACTGGGAATGGCAGCTCGGTGCCTGAAGGACGGAGCTCCCGGGACAGAACAGCCCCCTCTGCAGGCATGCAGCCCCAGCCTTCTCTCTGCTCCTCAGCCAGTAAGTGTGAGGGAGGCACATTCTGGCTTCCGTCTCCCTGGCTTGTCCTGAAGCCCCTCGGGGATTCCCCCCCAGCCCCTCCCCAGAGCTGTCAGCCCAGCCCAGCTGTCCGTTTGGTCAGCCTCAGGAGCTCAGCCTCTGCTGGGTGTGGGAGCTGATTGGAGGTGCTGTTAAGACCAGGCAGGGGCCCTGAGACCGGGGCCCAAAGACATGAAGAGCGGGTGGAAGATCGTTGCAGGAGGGAAGGAGTAGAAAGCCACTGGGATGTGCAGTGGGCCTTGCCTCGGCACCGAGCGGGAAGAAAGGTGGAGTCAGAAGTCAGGTCCAGGGTAGTGGGCATGGGGTGGGGGGGTGAAATTTGCCATAGTCAAGAAACCATGTCGGGATGTGGTGCTTCTTGAGGCTAAGCGTAATATCATATTAAGAGCTTGGGGTGAGACAGGCCTGAGTTTAAATCCAGCTACACTACCTTCAAAGATGTGTGAAGTAACTTAACCTCCCAGAGCTACAGTTTACTTATCTGTAAAGTGGGGATAAAATGGCACCTACCTCATAGCATTATGAAAAATAAATGGGATAGTAGAATGTCTGGGTATGATGCTTTGCTGGGTTAATGGTAGCTTGTATTTATATTTTTAGTTGTGTTTTTGTAGAGGATGCCTTTGTCTGCTTCTTTCCCTCCTACCGTCTGTCCTTTCAGTTTCTAAACACGATCCTCTTCACCCATAGGGTCCCAGTCAGGTCTTGCAGATGGGTGTGGTGGGGTTGTAGAGAGAGAGAGAGAGAGAGCCTACCTGCTTGCCTTTAGAAAGTGGATAGAGCTCTGTGGTTCCCCTCACCTCCTGTTTATTCACCTAGAGCTGCCCCCATGGTGGTGCTGGTAGCTGTAGAGCCCCCCTCCTGGCTGTACCATTGGCTGCTCTGCCTTCTCCCAGTGGTGCCCCTTAGCTGTGCTGTCCTAATGCTCACATTTGTCTTGCAGCCTCTCGCTCCTGTGAGGAAAGGCTTGTGGCCTGGGCCAGCCTGGGGCTCCAGTCAGGGTTAGCCCGAGCTCAGTACGAGGCCTCCCTTACCCTGGCGGTACCCTCTGCTAATAGTGGCGCTCCCTGTAAGTGAGCTGCCTAGGAGAGCAGGATGTTACCAGCAGTCCCTTGGCTTGGGATTGGGGTTGGGGGCGCTCTGAGGGCACCAACTCTGCCTGCCTGTCAGTCTGAAGCTTGTCTTGGTTTTCCTGAGGGACACGTCCTGGCTTGAGAGCTGGTATGAGATTTAGAGCCTTTCCAAGGCTTGTCCAGGGTAAACGGAACTGTCTCACTGGTGAGAGGCTCCATTTAAAAAAGAGTGTTTGTAGTTCCAAGATCCTTTATCCCAGAAAAGCCCTGTGGAGGAGATGAGCAGGGTGAAGAGAATTAAGCATCCATCCCAGGGCTCTGTTCATCCTTTGGAGACCTCATCCCTGGCTAGATTCTGCTCTCAGGCTGGCTGTCGCCCAGGGCTAAGTTCTGGACCACTAAGTGAGGGCTGGGGGTGGGGAGGTGGTAACTGAGACCTGACTGAGCCCCTTCAGGTGAGAGAAGCAAGTGGGTGGTGGAAACAGCCCTATCGGGAGATGGTTCTTTGAGAGGCTAAACCTGCTAGGGATCAGATACACAGACTGAGGGCAGAATATTCACAATGTGTCAGGCTCCTCAGCTGTTAAAGACAAGAGTGTTTTCTGCATCCTGGTTGTTGATGGAGAGGGAGGCAAAGGCCAGAGGATCATAAGGCGGGCTTTGGGGGGGGGTCGTTAGCTCTATGGACAACAGAGGGGGAATGGAGAGAAAGGTGGGCTCATCTTCCTGCAAAGGGCCTTAAAGACAGAGAAGACAGGGATGTCTTTGTCAGAGAGATCACAGGGGATTCTCTGAAGGATTGGGGAGGGCTTTCCGTCACTTGGGAGATTCCCAGTCTCACACGGGTAAATTGCTATATTTTTCCCCCCACAGTGCGAAAACAGGAGATCATTAAGATCACAGAACAACTAATTGAGGCCATCAACAATGGGGACTTTGAGGCCTACACGTGAGTAGAGACTTATTTCCTTGAGACCCAAGTCATCTCTCGAGGCCTTCCCTCCTCCCAAAAAGCAGCTGGGACCAGGGGTAAAGAGAAGGCTGGGCCTTGCACACAGTGTCTGAGTTAAACACCAGGCCCCTAGCCTGGGAGCCCTTCCAGGTAAACATCAGTGATTGAGCCCGCCTGTGGTGTCTGGGCCGTGGGCTGAAAGGGCAGAGCTAAGTGGCTTGGCAGGCAGGGCTCTAAGATCTCAGCCGTCTTGTCAGGCCCAGCCCACAGATAACTTGCTGTGGGACAGACACCACTGATGGGGAAGAGAGACGAGTAATTCTCATACAAGACTGATGGGCTGCTTTTTTTTTCCCCCCCTGCAGGAAGATTTGTGATCCAGGCCTCACTTCCTTTGAGCCTGAGGCCCTCGGTAACCTCGTGGAAGGGATGGATTTCCATAAGTTTTACTTTGAGAATCGTGAGTGGGTTCGTGCTGCTGAGATACTCCTGCCTGCCCCTCACCCCCTTGCCTCTGTCCCCACTCACCTTGTCCTCTTCCCAGTTGCCCGCTTTTCCCTTACTGGACCTGCCTGCCGCACCCTGGTCTATGTGCTTGCCCCCTTGGGCCCTGAGGATGGTCTTCAACTGGCACCTTCAAAGGGCCATCTCCACAGCCCCGCCTGCCCCTCCATTCTGCAGCTGCCTCGTGGCAGTGCCAATGCCAGTTGCCATAATCAAGGCCACTGTATTTCTTTAAGCCTTGCCTTGTTCCAAGACGATTGGAAACCATGCGAGGTTAGGTTGAAATGATCTCAGCTCTGTGTCTGCAGGTTTCAGAATAGAGGAAATTAAAACCAGGATAAGAATGTGCAAGCAAGTAACAGGGCGCTGTTGGTGATTGTGAGATCGGAAGTTGTGGCTAGGGTCCTCCTAGCCGCGAGGGAGACAGGAGTCCTGGCTGGGAGCCAGGGGGGCAGGGTATATGCTCTGGACAGTTCCTGGAAGTCCCAGAGGATAAGAAGCTGATTCATCTCCTCCTCCCATCTTTCTTTCCACTAAGACCGTCCCCCTTCTTATTTTTTTCTCATCTTTCCCACTTTATCCTGGGAAAGGATCCTGCCCTGGATTTTATTTTCTCACTATTTTCTCTACTAACTGCCATCCTCTCCATGTCTTAGCTGCAGTTATAAACCCTAGGTTATCTAGGTAATTCTGTCAGCCAGAAGCAATTCCAGAATTTATAGAAGCTCTCCAAAAGGTCTCATGTAGCCCCTAATATTTGAATTGAAGTAAAATATGAATCTCAATAAAAGCAACACAATCCATAGTGTTTGCTGATAATGGCAACCCATCTTCTTTTGGTTTTCCCCCAGAGGACCTGAGAACCCTGGGAATATCCTGAGCTTGGTGCTTTGGTGACTTTTTTTTTTTTTTTTAACTTTGGATCTTTTTAAAATCAGAAATCAATTTTGAATATTTTAAGTTCTTGATTTTGCTCTATAGCCCTAATTAGGGACAAGCCAACCCTTATGAAATCTAAACCCACCTATTAGGGTAGAAAGATCATCATAGGCTTTTGTTAAGATAGTCCTGAGTTCAAATGTTGTGTGATTTGGACAAATTACTTAACCTCCTTGAGCCTATTTCCTTCTCTTATAAAGAAGAAAATAATATTGACCAAGGAATATGACTCATGCGTGTAAAACCCCCCAGCACAATGTCTGATTTAAACAGTAGCTGCTATTATCATTGTTCCACACCTTTCTCTTCCTTTTGAATAATCAAGACTAATCTGATGGGGTTTCCCAGCCTCTGGAAGGTGTATGGGGACTTGGAGACTCACAGAATGGTTACTGGAGCGAGGGTGAGACTTGGGAAGTGCAGGCTGGGAGGAAAATGCCAGTCCCCAGGCCTGACACCCTCCTACCTACCCCACCCTTCCCTGCCCCCTACAGTCCTGTCCAAGAACAGCAAGCCCATCCACACCACCATCCTGAACCCGCACGTCCACGTGATTGGAGAGGACGCGGCTTGCATCGCCTACATCCGCCTTACCCAGTACATCGATGGGCAGGGCCGGCCTCGCACCAGCCAGTCAGAGGAGACCCGGGTCTGGCACCGCCGGGATGGCAAGTGGCTCAATGTCCACTATCACTGTTCAGGGGCCCCTGCCGCACCGCTGCAGTGAGCTCAGCCACAGGTGCACCTGGTGGGGGGTTGGGGAGCGGCTGGGACAAGTGGGGTCAGAGGAGGAAGAAGAGGTTGAGAGGTGGCATTGGGGGAGGATACATGGGCCATCCCAGAAGAGTAGTGAAGGCTGGACAGTGTGGTGGTTGTAATAAGTCATGCTCTGAAGTCAGACAGACTTGGGTCTGGCTCCTTGACTCCAAATTGGGTGACCTTGGACAGGTTACTTCCCCTCCCTAAGCCTTATTTTCCTCAGCTGTCAATAAGGAAGAAGGAGGGACTTCCCTGGCGGTCCAGTGGTTAAGACTCTGCCCTTCCACTGCAGAGGGCTCGAGTTTGATCCCTGGTTAGGGAACTAAGATTCCACATGGCTGCAGTGCAGCCCAAAAAAAAAAAAAAAAAAAAAGAAGCGGTGCCTACCTCCTTTGTTGTGGTGAGGATTAAATAATATACTTGTAAGTAAAGCACTTAGTAAGCAAATGTGAGGCAGTGTTATGTTTAAATACTAGCTTCTCCCCCATCCTCCACCCTCTCAGGCAGACTTGACCACGTATGTAGTGTGTTTAAGTCTCTGGAACTCCTCTGTGTGGATATTGTCCTCTGTTCTGTTACCATGTCTGTTCTGTTTGACAGGGGCATAAGGAGATCCCAGCCGGAGGTCAAACCTTCGCAGCCAGTGGCTCTGGAGGGCCTGAGTGACAGCGGCAGTCCTGTTCGTTTGAGGTTTAAAACAATTAAATTACAAAGCGGCAGCAGCCAATGCACGCCCCTGCATGCAGCCCTCCCGCCCGCCCTTCGTGTCTGTCTCTGCTGTACCGAGGTGTTTTTTACATTTAAGAAAAGAAGATCGTTTAAAAAAAAATGGGATCCATACCGTGATGCGTTTCAAAACCACCAATAGCCCTTGGGCTAGCAAGAAAGCAGGAGTTTGTGTGATGCCCATCCTGGCACAAGCAATGGGCTCACCTACCAGCCCTGAAGAGGTGAGCTTAGCCTCTGGCCTCCATGGACTCAGGGGACCAGGCAAGAACTCTGACAGAACTTTGGGGGCTGTGATGTGATTACAGCCCCTGAGGTGGCCTACCTGCCCCAGGTCTAGGAATGGACGTCTTCAGAATTTGTATACACGCCTAGAATGAGGCTGATGAAGAACATCATGGCCAACAGACCTACTTGGGAGAGAACGCGGAGCTCCCAGCCTGCCGTGGAGGCAGCTGAGAAACAGTGGGCTCAGGACTGAGAAGCAGGGCCCGGACATTGCTGTACTGTACCATTTAGTATAGACGGGAAGAGAATTGGTGCTGCAGAAGTGTGTCCGCTACAAAGCTGATGAGAAACCTCGTGTTAGTCTGACATGCACTCACTGACTCATCCATTTCTATAGGATGCACAATGCACGTGGGCCTTGCTATTGAGGCCCAATCCTTGCAGCTGGGAAGTGGGAGGGGTTGCCGCTTTGCTTCGTGTTTGTTTTCTTATAACTTAGCAAGGAGAGAGCCGGGCCTTGGTCTTGGCTCCCCCTGCTGCCTTTGGCAGTTCTGTTTCCGTGCTGATTTGGATCATCTTTGTCTTGCCTTTTCATGCTGGTGGTTCCTGTGCTGACCCTCATCTGGACCTGGGCCCTCTGCCAAGTGCCCCTGTGGGATGGGAAGAGTGAGGCAGTGGGATTGAGTGATGGTTGTTTCTATGCATTCAGGCTGCCCTCGGGGCTGCCTCCCTTACTCTTCCCTTGCTGCACGCCCATCTCTTTTCCTGTCTTTGAGATTGACCTGACTACTCGGGCAAGAAGAGGTATCCTCTACAAAGAGACCTCTTTACTGACCAACTGAAGTATAGACTTAACTGCTGGACAATCTGCATGGGCATCACCCTGTCTCTCACCTGCATGTACCCAAAAGAGATGTCCAGAGCCAAGGCTCCTACATTCATTGTCCCTCTCTGTGCTCAAGGAGTTCCATTCCAGGAGGGAAAAATTTATACTCTAAGCAGATAGCAGAGAAGATAATGGAGGAGCAATTGGTCATGGCCTTGGTTTCCCCCAAAACAACTGTGCAGACCTGTCTGCAGAAATGTCTGCACTACTGGGGGATAGATGGGTAGGCCCCAGCTCCCTGGACTGCCTTAAGGAGTCACAGGACCTGGGAGAAGAGGCAAAGCTACAGGTTTACCTTGGAGCCAGGTGAGAAGAGAGCAGACTCACAGGTGCTGGTGCTTGGATTTAGCCAGGCTCCTCTGAGCACCTCCTGCATGCCCCAGCCCCTGGGCCCTAACCCTTTCCTGCCCTGCAGCCTGCAGTACCAGCACGCAGACACCTTCACCACAGGGTTTGGTTTTGCTGGCTTGAAGACAAATGGTCTTAGAGTTCATTAAGACCCATAGCTTCATATGGCTGCTCCAGCCCCACTTCTTAGCATTCTTAATCCTCTTCTGGGGCTAATGTCAGCATCTATAGACAATAGACTATTAAAAAAAAAAAATCACCTTTTAAACAGGAAATGAGAAGGCATTTGATGCAGAATTTTTGCATGATGACATAGAAATAATTTAAAAATAGTGTTTGTTCTGAATGTTGGTAGACCCTTCATAGCTTTGTTACAATGAAACCTTGAAGATATTTAATAAAATAACCTTTAAACACTCCATTGTGTTACTGCTGTTGGAGGCTTGTGGCCGGAGGCTTAGATTTAACAGCCTGGGTTTCAAGGCTTCAGGTGGAGAGATGTACCTTCTCCCACCCCTTTTGGGCTCATTTTAGAATAAGACTTCCTCATAAACTGATCAGCCTCCAATTAGTCCCCCGGTCTGCTGAGGCGAGTTTGGAGCAGGGGGAAGAACTCGGGCCCTTAGCGGGTGAGCTCTGAGTCTCGCCCCGCCCCCGGGCCCCGCCCGCGTCCAGGACAGCTCTCCCGCCCCTCAGTGGGCCGGTCCGGCTCCCCCTCCGCCGGGCCGAGTGGAAGAGCCCACACCCTCGGCCCGCCCCGGCTCCGGGACCCTCGGCGCCGACGCTAGCCGGACCGTGCCACTGCGCGGGAAGGAGGGGGGCGCCTCTGCCGGGGCGCTCGGAGCCCGCCGTCTATGAGGCTGCGGCTCGGCCGAGAGCTGCGGAACACCGTTCGGCGGCCCGGCACCTCGGCAGCGCGGCGGCCCGGCCCGGAGGCGGGGGGGACCCGAAGTGGGGCCGCGAGTGGCTGCGCGCCGCCTCCCCCCGCTGGGAGCGGTGGTTGGGCCCGGCTGCGGCAGAGCGTTCGCTCGGAGATGGCGGAGCCGCCGCGACGCAGCCCGAGGCCCCGAGAGCAGGGAAGCCGGGCATCCCCGGGACGTGGCGGAGCCCGGGGACAGCGGGGACGCCGCCCAGTCCGCCGGGTGAGCCGCCCTCGAGGAGACCCCCCTCTCAGAGTGTGGCCCCCAGCCACGGTCCCCGCAGTTCTCCCCTCACAGACTTCCCTCAGTGTGGCCACGGAAACCTCCCGCAGGGGCGCCCCGGCCGCCCCTCGGGGCGGCCTGCGCTCCCCTCCCCCGTCCCTTCCGCAGGCCGCCCTGGCAGTGGCCTCATTCCCCTCGGCTCGTCCCCTCCGCACGGGGCTCCTCCTCCCCTCGGGGCTCCCCCCAGCCCGACGCCCGCCCCGATGTCCCCGCAGATTCCTCCACGCGCCCCTTGCCCCATCCCCTTTAATGCTCCACGCCCGACTCTCTCCATACCCACCTGTAAGCCCATGTTCCCACCAGCAGGGCCCTCCATCCGCGACCCCCGTGTGCCAGCCCCCCACGCCCGTGTCGCTGCTCTGTCCCCCTCCTCCCGCGGCATCTGCAGTGCTGGTCTCCCAGCGCGGGGCCCACACCCCCGCCTTCCCCAGCACCCCCCTCTGTTGCTCTCCTCCTGCTGCGCCCGCACCTTTAGCCCCCTCCCCGCCGCGGTCCCGCTTCAGCATTTATCATCCCACCCCAGTACTCCCTCATCACCCCTTTCCTGAATATTGCTGCTGCTTCTAGGTTCGAAGCTAAAATGCAGTGGTTAAGACCAGGGCTGGAGCCTGACAGGCCTGACGTTGAATCCCATTTCCTCCACTGACTGAGCTGTGTGATCCTGGGCAAGTTGCTAAGTTCTCTGGACCTCAAATTAGTCATATGTAAAATGGGAATATTAGTTACCTCTTAGGGCCGGTGTGAGCATTAGATATATGGAAAGTTCTTAGAAGAATGTCTGGCAAAGTGTAAGCCCTCAGTAAATGTTAACTTATTCTTAACCTCGTGGGTGATACACCTCCAGTATCTGCTTCCCCACAGTGACTTCTCACTACTGTGTTTGCCCCAAAAAGTTTCCTCTGATTCTTAGGATTCGTCCCTTCCCATCACCATTTTGATCCTTTCCCAGCTCTCTTTTCACGCCGATTAGTTTTACCCAGGCCAAAGCAGAACTGTTCTTAAGTTGTCTCTCTCAGTTCTGAAGGACCCCATCTCTGCTTAATCACCCGGAGATGTGTATGTGTGTGTGTGGGACGTGTGGTAGAGAGAGATCTCCAGCCACTGGCCTTACTTCGAGTGACTAAGGTGGGGAGAGTGACGGTAAAGCTTCTAGAAGTAGTCTATCTACTTAAGGAAAAAAGTCTCCGGAATTAGGTCTCCTTAAAACTATTTTCTGATCCGACTGTTCTTACTCCTTCTCTATAATTGATTGTATACTACTTAAGCTCCTGTTGCTCTCTGTCATGCAGCCCCATTCAGTTCGCTCTGTTTTTGTAACAGGACTCAATCCCTCATGTCTCTCCAGGCTAGCTCAGGACCCTTCTGAGCTGTTCAGGGGTGAGGGTGTAGTACCACCTAGGCTAAGTTAGGAAAGAGAACTGGAGTGGATAGGGAGACAAACTCTGGACTCAGCTCTCTAGCTTTTCTTAGGTGCCAGTGATGTGGCCTGCTCTGGGGCTACATTGTTATCACCCCTCTTGACACTGGCACAAGTGAAATAAAGGGGAGGGATGGGTAATTTTTCACAAGCAATGGAAAAGAGAATCCCCAGGTTCTGGATTTGGAAGGTAATAAAATGATTAGCTAGCACCATTTCTCTTCCCTCTTGAATTTCCCCACCTGACTGCAAGTTCGTTAGTGCCGTTAGCCTGTGGTGTTGGGTTTGATAGATGAGGAACATTAACAGACACATGAGTTTCCTCTTATCTGATATTTTGTTGGAGCACGGGACTTCTGGGGCTTTCCGTCCCTTCTTCACAGGATGAACAGAGCTCCTGCTGGCTGACCAACTGCTCTGTCACGGGTTGGGAACTCCTTTCAGAGCAGGTTCATTTTCAGCCTCCTGGGCTGTTTGGCCTCATGTCGATGGGAAATTTGTTCTCTTCCAGACCTTGGATATACTGCTTCAATTCTGAGCTTAGCTCAGGGGGGAGAATTTAGACCGTATTCTAAGAAAGGGAACAGGCTGTGAAGCTAAAGTATGAGACTCAGATTATGTTGTTCTTCTACAGGAGCTTTTTTTTTTGGAGAACAAACCATCCTGTGAGCAGGAGGTAAGAGAAATGGAGTGAAGAGGGGAATGGATTAATGACACAGTTTCAAGGAGAGAAGTAACCCATTGATTTCTGTCTTACAGATAGTGAGGGCAGAGATTGTGAACTTTGCTGACCTCTGATGTGAGGAGCTCAGCCGGGACCAAAGGTGGAGCCTGGCTAGATTTGCATCCTGAAGCCATGGGCCAGTGGGCCATGGTGACCTGAGACCAATGGACTCTGTCCAGTTGCCCCCTGTTGCCCCTTCTACCTCCCCTATCCTATACTAAGGGGACTTGTTTCCACCTTTTCAGGGAACTGACCCTGCAGGAATCCCTTTCCCCTCTTTTCATATCCTTCTACCCTCCCAAGAGAGCCTCAGCCTATAGAACTCCTACCTCCCATCCCCTAAGGTGGTCCCCATCCCTGCCTCACCTCCCCCGCCATGCTCAAGCTGTGGAAGGTGGTACGCCCAGCTCGGCAGCTGGAACTGCACCGCCTCATACTGCTGCTGATCGCTTTCAGTCTGGGCTCCATGGGCTTCTTGGCTTACTACGTATCCACCAGCCCCAAGGCCAAGGAACCATTGCCCCTGCCCTTGGGAGACTGCAGTAGTGGTGGGGCAGCTGGTCCTGGCCCTGTACGGCCGCCAGTCCCACCCCGGCCCCCCAGGCCGCCAGAGACAGCACGAACTGAACCCGTGGTCCTTGTGTTTGTGGAGAGCGCATACTCACAGCTGGGGCAGGAGATTGTGGCCATCTTGGAGTCTAGCCGTTTTCGTTATAGCACTGAGCTGGCACCTGGCCGAGGGGACATGCCCACACTGACTGATCATACCCGTGGCCGGTATGTCTTGGTCATCTATGAGAACCTGCTCAAGTATGTCAACCTGGATGCCTGGAGTCGGGAACTGCTAGACCGGTACTGTGTGGAGTATGGTGTGGGCATCATTGGCTTTTTCCGAGCCCATGAGCATAGCTTACTGAGTGCCCAGCTCAAGGGCTTTCCCCTTTTTCTACATTCAAACTTGGGGCTCCAGGACTACCAAGTGAATCCTTCTGCCCCACTACTGCATCTCACACGCCCCAGCCGCCTGGAGCCGGGTCCACTGCCCGGTGATGACTGGACCATCTTCCAATCCAATCATAGCACATATGAACCAGTGCTTCTTGCCAGCCTTCGACCAGCTGAGCCCCCGGTGCCAGGACCCTTGCCTCGCCGGGCCCGGCTTCCCACTGTGGTACAGGACTTGGGGCTTCACGATGGCATCCAGCGGGTGCTCTTTGGCCATGGCCTCTCCTTCTGGCTTCACAAACTCGTTTTTGTCGATGCTGTTGCGTACCTCACTGGCAAGCGCCTCTGCTTGGACCTTGACCGTTACATCTTGGTAGACATCGATGACATCTTTGTGGGCAAGGAAGGAACCCGCATGAAGGTGGCTGATGTTGAGGTCAGTCTTTCTTTTTCCTGACTCATTTCTTTCCTTAGAAGCTGTTTCAAGCTCTGTCCTATCAGACTCCCTTCCTTGATTCTGAGCTTGTCATAGGTACGCTCCCTACCCTTTCTAGGCAAGAAGAATGCTACTTCTCATTTTTCTCCTTCTTAGTCTCCTGATTTCTCATGTCCCTGCTACTCTTCCCAGGCTCTGTTGACCACCCAGAACAAACTCAGGACCTTAGTCCCCAACTTCACCTTCAACTTGGGCTTCTCGGGCAAGTTCTATCATACTGGTGAGCTTATTCCCCTGCTCCTTCAGTGTATCAGTCTTAGTTTGATCTGTCTCTTCACTGTCCATCCTCCTGGGCAGACAGGTTGGAGAAAAGGGGCAAGGTTTGGGGTCAGAATGCTATGAGGAGCTAGCAGTGGGTATGAATTTAGGTTAGCATGGGCGGCTGGAGGGCAGGTTGGCAATCGGGAAAATAGACAGTCTTAGGTGGGCAGAGGTCAGCAATGTTGTCCCAAGGATGGAAAGTGGTCAGTGTTGTTACAGAACAAAGGAGGGCACAGGGGCTGACCAGCTGTGGTCAGTGGTCAGTGTGTGGTCATAGGGACAGAGGAGGAGGATGCAGGGGACGACATGCTGCTGAAGCACCGTCAAGAGTTCTGGTGGTTCCCCCACATGTGGAGCCACATGCAGCCACACCTGTTCCACAATCGCTCCGTGCTGGCTGACCAGATGAGGCTCAACAAACAGTTTGCTCTGGTGAGACCCTTGGATCTCTTCCCCATACTTTCTCCCAAAGATGATGCTTCCTTCTCAACCTTACCCTAATGGGGTACCCTTTCCCCACCCTTTCCCTTTTACTTTCTGTGGAGGCATCCCCACCCTCTTTACCCTCTACTCCCCAAACCTCACCAGGTCCTGGTGAGAGTCTCTGCCATTCCCAGGAGCATGGGATTCCCACGGATCTGGGGTACGCTGTGGCCCCCCACCACTCCGGCGTGTATCCCATCCACACACAGCTCTATGAGGCCTGGAAATCCGTGTGGGGCATCCAGGTGACCAGCACTGAGGAGTATCCCCATCTCCGCCCTGCCCGCTACCGCCGTGGCTTCATTCACAATGGCATTATGGTGAGGGACTCCCAATACGGACTTGAATCAAACTCCCACATTTGGACAGCCTCCAACCTGCATTGTCCAAGTTCATCCATATAATAAGGGGTAGAGAGATGAAAAGTCATAATGCACATAGTAAGAGCTTTGTTGCTGTAACTTCAGACTGAGTCCTCTACAAACCCAGGGAATCCTAATGCCTCAGGTCTTTTGTCCTTAATCTACTTCTCATTCTACCTTTCAAATCTCATCTGTCCCTGTTTGTTCTTTTCCCTTCAGGTGCTGCCACGGCAGACGTGTGGACTCTTCACTCACACGATCTTCTATAATGAGTATCCCGGAGGCTCTCGCGAACTAGACCGGAGCATCCGAGGTGGAGAACTCTTCCTGACAGTGCTGCTTAATCCGGTAAGGTGCCGAGAGGAAGGGCTAGAAGATTGGACAGCCAAAGTGTTTGCATACTGAGACTTTTGCTCACCAAGCCCACTTCTGAAGTGGGGTAGGCTCTCCAAATCTGACATGCAGGCACCCCCTTTCAGATCAGCATCTTTATGACTCATCTGTCTAATTATGGAAATGATCGGCTGGGCCTGTACACCTTTGAGAGCCTGGTGCGCTTTCTCCAGTGCTGGACACGGCTGCGCCTACAGACCCTTCCTCCTGTCCCTCTCGCACGGAAGTACTTTGACCTCTTCCCTCAAGAGCGAAGCCCCCTTTGGCAGGTATAGGTGGAGCTCAGGCTGACCTAGAGATGTGATGGGGGTGGCCGTTGAGGAAAAGATTATCTGATTCTTGGCCTCACCTTCAGAATCCCTGTGATGACAAGAGGCACAAAGATATCTGGTCCAAGGAGAAAACCTGTGATCGGCTCCCCAAGTTCCTCATTGTGGGACCCCAGAAGACAGGTGAATCATCCTTAGGCAACTTCTGTTGCCTTGCCTTAAACCCAAAGAATTCTTTGGCCAAGGAACTCCCTTCTCATACCCACCCCTCATTAATCCAGTCCCTTGAGTGATTCTTAACCTGGTTATACATCAGAATCATCTGTTGAGTTTTTTTTGAAAGACCCACAAGTGATTCTGATGCACAATCAAGGCTGAGAACTACCATTTTAACCCTTCCCTGGGCCTCTCTCAGGCTTTCCTTTTCTCGCTCTAGTTTGGCCAAATGGTATTTTACCACCCAGAGTGATTATTTTCTCACCTCTTTCAAGCTGATGTTGTTGAGGTGGATTCTCTCCCACAATGGCCTGGACTTTCTCTCTCATTTAGGGACCACAGCTATTCACTTCTTCCTGAGCCTGCACCCAGCTGTGACTAGCAGTTTCCCGAGCCCCAGCACCTTTGAGGAGATTCAGTTTTTCAGCGGCCCTAATTACCACAAGGGCATTGACTGGTGAGACCTGGAATGCTTCTCAGGACACTCCCTTCCGCTAAAATACCCCATTCCAGCTTCTCCCAGCACAGATGTCCGGCCCCTTCACTCTGCAAATTCTCTGCCTCTCCTCTCTACTACTTCCTAGGTACATGGATTTCTTCCCTGTCCCTTCTAATGCCAGCACTGATTTCCTGTTTGAAAAAAGTGCCACCTACTTTGACTCAGAGGTTGTACCACGTCGGGGGGCTGCCCTCCTGCCGCGAGCCAAGATCATCACTGTGCTCACCAACCCTGCTGACAGGGCCTACTCCTGGTACCAGGTGAGCCTGAAGCTAGGCACACATCAGAACTTAAGAGAGGTGGTGACTGCTAGAGAGACAGAAAGGAATGAGGGTAGGGAAACTAAGCTAGTGCCTTGGGGAGGGGTGCCTATGCTGTCTGTTCACTAGACTAAGAGGAAGGGCAGAACAATGCTGTCAAATCACCAATTCCTTGCCTTCCTGTTCCTTGTCCTTCAGCATCAGCGAGCACATGGAGACCCAGTTGCTCTGAACTATACCTTCTACCAGGTGATTTCAGCCTCCTCCCATGCCCCTCTGGCACTTCGCTCCCTACAGGACCGTTGTCTTGTCCCTGGCTACTATTCCACCCATCTGCAACGCTGGCTGACATATTACCCCTCTGGACAGGTACAGTTCCCCAGTAGCCCACATGGGGGTCCCCTTCCCCTCCTTTTCCCTTCAGCCCAGAGGCTTCTAAGGAATACAGAGGGAACCACATCCCTGTCCCTTTAGTTGCTGATTGTGGATGGGCAAGAACTGCGTACCAACCCAGCTGCCTCAATGGAGAGCATCCAGAAGTTCCTGGGTATCACACCCTTTCTGAACTACACACGGACCCTCAGGTGGGAGAGCATGACCCAGGGGAGGATGACTCTGGGGGAAATGGGGAAGCAGGTTGACCGTGTCTGATTGGAAGAGACATGGATTTACCCTGTCTTGCAAGGAGAGACATGTGTCCCTCTGGGCTGGGAGAGGTAGTGTACATTTATGAGGCTTGGATTTCTTTTCTGTCACCTAATGGCCTCTTCTTGTTGAGCAGGTTTGATGAAGATAAGGGATTCTGGTGCCAGGGACTTGAAGGTGGCAAGACTCGTTGTCTAGGCAAGAGCAAAGGCCGGAAGTACCCAGATATGGACACTGAGGTAAGCAAAGCCAGGGACAGGGTATCCCTTTCCACCTGTAAGATCTGATTTTGTCCACTCCTTACCATTTCTGACTTCATTTTTCTCCTGTTAGTCCCGCCTTTTCCTTATGGATTTTTTCCGGAACCATAATTTGGAGCTGTCGAAGCTGCTGAGCCGGCTTGGACAGCCAGTGCCCTCGTGGCTTCGGGAAGAACTGCAGCATTCCAGTCCGGGCTGATGTATCAGCCTCCCGTACCAGCAAAAGCCCCCTTCTTCCCTAAGGGGCAAGCCCAGAGCAGGGCCCACAAGGGGGATTAGAGTGGCCTGGCCCCTCCCCCTTCTACCTCAGTGGCCTCGAGGCCTGGGATGGCTAAGAAGCGAAGGGCATCCCTTTCCCATAGCTCTGGGGTCTAATAAAGGGGCTTCCCTTGATACCCCACAAGATGGTACTAGGCACCTTTGGCCCATGGTCTTGGAAGGTGGGGGGGAAATGAGAGGGTCCAGGCAGGGTGTAGAGGAACGTATTAATCCAGTGCTTTCCCTCTTTATCCCCAGCAGTGTATCTATCTATAGTGGCCGTGGGAGGGACCCCTTACTGTGGGATCAATGGGATCTACCTGTGGCCCGGCCTCTCTAATGTCATTCACATTGAATGGGGATGAGGTCAGACGGTGGCTCATAGAGCTGAATATGAGCCCTAGCTGTGGGCTAGAAATGAGTTTAATAAACATCCTTATTTTTGTGTTTTGTCTGCCTCACTGGAGTGGGAGAAACCTAGAATAAAAGCAAGTATCAAGATTTTCCTCTGCCCCAGTTCAAGGTTCATCCACACATGGAGGGAAAGAAGGGAAAGGCCCAGGCAGACGAGAGTAAAAAAGAAGTTTATATATTTATAAATGCCAAATAAATACCAGAGGCCACCCAACGCCCCCTCCCAGACAGGGCTGTCTCCCCCAACCCTAGGCTTCTAGGGTCTGAGACATCTTGGCCCCAAGAACAGCTGCCAGTCTGGGCTACCAGGGAACTGAGTGGGGATGATCTGTCCAGCCAAGATTCATTCCCCCTTTGTGAGGGGTCCCCATAGCCACAGGCTTGTGTCCCTGTATAGGGCCCTAGGGGGGCCAGACTCAGGGGGAGAAGGTGGTCATCTCGAGTGAGACCCGCTGCCACAGCTCCTTGGTCTGTTTGCTGCGCTTGAGATTCTGCAGGATGTCGTTGAACTGCATCATGCCCATGGGTGTCAGGCAGAAGGCGCTGCGAGCACTGCGGATCGCGTTCACAAAGTCGTCGTAGTCGGCAGGGGTCAGGTGAATCAAGCGGTGGTGGATGTACTGGAAGACGTGGGGAGGATAAGCCACTAAGCACAGAACCAGGCCCCTCCGCCCTGGCGTGCTGGGTGATCTGTTCCCTGCCTGCCCAGGAGGTGTTCCACCCTGCTCCATACTTCCTGGGTTATCACCTGCATGTATGCCTGCTGGCAGCGCTGCACCAGTTGGTGGAAGGCCGGGGCACGCAGGTGGTTGTGGGCATGAGCGGGGCTCAGCCGCTGCAGCGTCTCCATGACGATCTCCTGCAGCACAAACGGGCTCAGCACCCCCTTGGCTGCCCCCACACAGAACTGGTGCACGTAGTTCACTCCTGGGGGGCAGGGGGAGGGGCATGAGACGGGGGTGGCCACCTCTGCCCTAGGGACCCAACTTTAATCTCAGCTCTGGCCTGGCAGAGAGCCTCCCTCCACCCCAGGAGCTGAGGTAGCCCCCCGCCCCTCGCGCACGCACACATACCCGACCAAGGCCTCAACTCTGAGCAAGAGCTAGGAAGGAGGTCTGGGATGGGAAGGTGGGGGGAGCAGGTGAGGGCGGACAATGGTCCTGGGGAGGGGAGGTGTTACCCAGCTTTGCTGCCAGCCCCAGCAACCATTTGACATCATCAGTGTAGGGGGGGGAGCGGGAGAAGTTGTTGGGGTGATCATTGTGTGCCCGGCGACCCAGCATCTCCAGTGCCAGCATCCCTGGGAGAAAAGGGTGGGCACGTGGTGAGGGTGCGTCCTCCACCCTCTACCTCAGCCTCGTACCTGACCCCACAGTAAACCAATTAAGAGGTATGGTGGGGAGGGGTCACGGAAGAGCCTCTGGCTGCAGGTGGGGGCACAGGAAGGGCCCTCCTCTCACCGACACGGTAGGCGGCGTGCAGGTGGTGTAGGCTGTGCGGGTTGACAGGCTGACTGTGAGTCTCCTCCTCGGGTGGTGGAAAACCCCCGCTCACCAGAGGGCTGGGCTGTGTGGGCAGGGCAGGCAGTGAGGCACCCTGGATGGCCGGAAACGTGGAAGCTGGATGGACACTGCTCACTGAGGGTGGGATGAAAGCCACATGAGGAACTCAGAGCCCAGAGAGGGACAGAGAGGATTCCCTCCCCCCGTCCCCTGCCCGGTGTGCCTCCCCTCCATTCACCTGTTCCCTGTCCCCACAACTCACAGGCCACACTGGTGGGCAGTGGGAGCCCTGGCTCTGTGTGGTAGGGATGTACTGTGATGGGTGCCATGGAAGGGACGGGGAAAGACACAGCAGTGGCGGCAAGTGAGGGGGGAGTCACCGAGTAAGGGTACTGAGCCCCCAGGAATGCAGGATGCACACCCTCGAGGCGGGAAGAAAAAAAGGGAGATTCCAAATTATATTAGGATGTAGCTCTTCCCCGTTCATCCCACAGCTGGGTATCCTGCATTTCTTATCTTAGTTGGGCTGGGTCCCCCGACTCCCGCCACCTCACCAGGACTCTTGGACAGCGCTGTTATCCTCCCGGAGTACCCCACTCCAACCCCCCGTGAACTCCCAATGTGCTCCCACATGCCCAATCTCCAGTAGAACATTGCATACTCACCTGTGGGTATGCAGAGCTGGGCACAGGGAAGACGGCAGGCCGGGGCATATGAGGCATGGGGTGGGCGGGGTGAGCTGGGTGGGTGAGGTATTGAGGGCTGCAGGGCAGGTGGGGCTGTAGAGCAGTGTAGGGGTGCAGGCCAGGGGAATGACCATGCCCCAGTCCTGGACCCGGATATAAACTGGACCCCACCGAGATGACTGGCACCACTGTGGCCGCTGTCACTGCTGCTGCCGCCGCCGCCACTGTAACCGGCTCAGTCCCTGGGACCCCCCTGCCCTCAGGCAGCCCCCGCCCAGCCTCCCCAGCTGCCCTGATCCCACTGGCACTACAGCTTGTAGCCCCTTCACGGGCTGTGGATGAGCCACCTGCTGTTTGCTCATATAGCCAGAACCACTGGTGAGCAACCTCAAACAACACTTCGGGGTATACGCCCCCACCCTTAGCCGCCTCTTCCACTGCCATGCAGGCCTTCTCCAACATCAGGTTATCCTGGAAGGGAGGGGCACAGAGGGTTAAGGGGGAAGGGCTTTACTCAGGGACAGTTCTAGATGACATTCCAATGTCTCCCTCAGAGTTGGCTGGTTCCTGGGGAGGCATCTAAGGTCAGGGCCAGTGCCCAGAGTCAGTGTCAGAGCAGTGAATGCTTCACACAATGAACAAACACTTGTTGACCAGTCCCAGTTCCAAACTAATTTAGCTACTCCCAGCCAAGTCCCATCATCTCCCTGAGGCTTCCCCTAAGGACTCCACCCTGGTGATCATCTTGGTCCCTAGACTATAGGCCACATTTCCTTACCTATGAAATACGAATAATCCTGTTCTCAGAGTTGTAAGGTAAAGGATGTAACAGATGTGAAAGCACATTACTATGTCAAGTGTCACCATGAGAGGACCAACTGGATAGTTTGTGAACTCCAGGATATGGGAATCAGGAGCTGGACCCAACCTCCCTGCCCAGATGCCCCAAAGCAGGTCCGCAATTGCCTGTAAAAATACCTGCTCCTTGCACTGCACCAGGGCCCGCTGGATCTCATTGGGGTTCAACGCATGGGCATGAGGCAGGCAGCTTAGGGCTAGTTCCGCCGCTGCCCTCACCATATTGGAGTCTCGTGCCCGTGATGCCCTGTCTGCCAGGGATGCAACCTCAGGGGGTGTCAGGTGCCCATCCCAGCATTCTACCAGTATAGTCAGGGCTGCGCTGCCAATCTCCATTGCCTGGCCTTCAGAAAAAGGAGAGAAAAGCAGAGTGGGGTTAGCACGGGCAATGGGAATGGGAATGGCATCTCTCCTATCAGGTCAGTAACTCCACAAGGATATGACTTATCATCATCGATTAATCCCCTTCCCATACCCAAATCAAGATGCTGGATTTACCTGTAATCCAGGAAACGTGGGAAGAGTAAGTACGTGAGAGCCAGTTGGGAGAAACAAAGTTGTGCAGGCCAAGGGCATAAAGCCCAATCTCGAAGGCGCAAAGGTGCAGGTTACGGTGAGGACCCTGGTGGCCCCCTGAGGAAGATGGATGTGTGAAAATGGAAGTGCTGCTGTTGCCCCCTGCCTTGATCAGCACCGTCTTCGCCAGCTCGAAGTAGAAGTGTGCAGCTGCCTCTGACGGCTGATTGGGTACATGGGGGGCATGACTCTCAGGACGGCGGCCCTTGTACCTGAAGGGGCAATGGGGTAGGGACAGGGATTGGGGTTTCTCTGAGGTGGGTGTCCAGGTAGGTTGGAAAAGACCAGGGTAAGTGAGGATGCTGACGGAGACAACAGTTGGATTACACTAGGGATGTGGCTCTCGGGGTGGGCCAGGTCAGAAGACAAGGATGTTTTTTCCCACTGACCTGCCAACTTCAACTGTCTTCGCCCGGGCCCCTCCACTGGCACTGGCCCGGCGACTTCCACTGGAGGACGAGGAGCCAAGGGAGTCTGAGGACGAGCTGCTAATGCTGTCACTGTCCTGTCCTCGGCCCCAGGAGGTAGGGGCCCAGCCCCCTCGAAGTGGCCTCCGGCTTAAGGTTGGGGAGCTATCCGACGTTGTTTCAGGGGCACTGCTGTCAATGCTGGCCATGCCTAACCCCCCCCCAAGACAAGACAGTCTCAGAAGTCAGAAGCTCCAGAATTCAGACTCCAACCTTCAGGAATATCCTTCCCTCCATGTCATCCCATGGGTTGTTACCTGTGTGCTTCTTCTTAGGCCGCCCTGGTGAGCCCCAGCCCCGTCCATTGTAGCCTCCACGGCTGCCAAGAGCCAAGCGGCTGGGGACCTTTCCCTCTGGTCTTGGGGTCAAAGCTGCCTCAGATGGGAGACCCTCACAGGGGGAATGTGGGGAACTCTCTGCGTAGGGAAGACAGGACATTGGGATGAGCCTGGGAAAGGGGGGCCCAACACAGCTCCATACCACACATCCCCCCTGCCCAGTGCCCCCACCTCACCAGGCACATTCTTCTCTGTGAAGCCCTCAGTGGGGCCTGGCCCAGCCCCTGCCACACTCCCTGGCTGAGCAGGCCCTGCAGAGCCTGAGGTCAGAGGTTGCAGGGCCCCTGGAGCAGATGGGCCCCCATGCTTTGAAGGAGACCTCTGGCTGGCTGTGGCCGGGCGGCTAGATGAGTAGAACGAACTCAGTGTCTGTGGTTTATGCGTCTGGCTCTCTCGATCCAAGAGTTTGTCTAAGATCTGAAAGACAGAGAAGCGGTGACTGGATGCCCTTTATCTCCTGACTTCTATTACTTTTCTTTCTCCTTGAAACAGCTTAATACTTCCTCCTCAGGAAGACTTTCCCAGTTCTAACCACAGGAGAACCTGCTGGAAGACAGGGGCTGGCTTACATATCTTGGTATCCCCTATAACATTTACCACAGGACTAAGTATATTGATATTCAATATATATTGAAATAAATGAATGAATGAACGACTTTATGCCCCCTGTTTCTCTTCTTCCACCCCAAGCCCAAGCATTCCTATAAGAACCATTGGTCTCTCATGTTCTTTACGAGGTGTTCCCAAGATTCCCCCGGTATCTCCTGTAGGTAGAATAGCCCTTCCATTATACTAGAAACCCCTGAGAAAGGTGATAAAATTTGCTCTCTCTGCCTGTCGAAATCCCAGTACCTCAATCCCTTACCTTTTTGAGTTTGGCCTGGTCGTCTTTGTAAGTGATCATTAGTGCCAGGGCCAGGTCACCCTTCTCCCGACGTGTGCCTTCACATAGCAGGGGATGCTCCGCCTCACTCACTGTTGTCTTCATGCCTGTGAGAAAGAGGCGCTCATGGGGTTTGTGAGTAGCCATAACTTGCAAGACAGCCAAGGGTAAACAGGCCAGGGCTCCCCAGCCACTAGCATGTGAAGTAAGGAGTTCTCCTGGTCCAACCCACCTTCCCTATGGAAGATGCCCACTGCCTAATACATCTGGCCTAAGCTCTGGTCTGCTTTTTAAGACCTTCATAATTTGGCCTTCTCTATCACCCCAACATATCCATCACTTCAGGGAAGTTGGGCTCCCCACTCTCATGAAGACTTGATTGCCCCTGTGTCTTTATTCACAGTGTTTTGTCCCCCTACCTAGAACTTAACTGATCTTTTAACCCATATTCCATACTCTATCCCCTTCCTAAGGCCTTTCCCTAGTGTCCTGTTTTGCTGTCCTTATAACACCGAACATTCATAGCCCACGTTTCTGCCCTCAATTCTTCAGTCTCGTAGGCACTATGTGTTATGGCACATACATGTCATGCTGGCTTTCCCCTTACCATAGAGCCCCTTCAGAAGAGGGCTCATGTCTCATGCACTTCAAGGCCTGGGCCAGGCTTAGCTCACACACGTGCTCAAGACACTGACAGACTCACCCAAGGCAGCAACTGCTGCTTCAAATCCCAGCTCCTCATCCCCAGGCATCTCGTTGTTCCAGTTGCGACTTGGGGGCCGGGAACCCGTGGGAGAAACCACTGGATAAAATTTGGGGTAAGTTAAGAAGACAGAAGTAGCATGGGACAGAATGAAAAGGGAAGAAACCCAAGACACTCATCATTCCAGATCCTTCCATGAAGCTGCCCGATGCTTCTTACAGGCGATTCAGAGCCTTGGGGCTCTTGGTTTCTCTTTAGAGAAAGCTACCCCTGCCCCAGTTCCCCACTTTCTGTAGTGTCAGGCATCATACCTGGAGTACAGAGAACATCAAAGATGAAACTGGCCAACATGAGAGGCAAAACAGGCCGATAATCACAGAGTGTCCCCTCCCGAAGCTCCTCTGCCCGGCAGCGCACAGTACTCATCTCACTCGGACCCAGAGGAATCTTCTTGAGCAGGGTGGCCACCTCAGACTCCTGATATGCCAGCTTCACCTGAGGGCATAGGGAGGAACTAAGACCTCAATCACCCCAATGGAGATCAAGGTGTGAGTCTCTGAGGAGATGGCAGTGCAAGATTCAGATAGAACTTCTGACCTCCAAGGCCTTGGTGGAAGCTGGGGGCCGCTGTAGCTCCAAGGCAAACATGCCCACTCGGAAGGCCAGGTTGTGGTGCTCTGGGCGCTCACTTAGCACTGTTAACAGGAAGGCCGCCTTGGTCAGGGTGTTGGTAGCCACCCAGGTCTGACGGCTTGTAGAAACCTTGTTCTTCTTGCCCTAAAGAGGGAAGCACAAGGAGGCAGGCAGATGAGTCTGACTCGCCTTGGTGGAGGGAGGAGACTCTAGCCTGGGGTGGGGCGTGGGAGAGGGTTATGGGTAACTGGGGAGGGAGGGGGGATTCTCTCTCACCTTGGCAGGGGGCGGCTCTACCTTGAGGTCAGGTGGGTTGGCTAGCAAGTCCTGGGCAAGCTCCACGGTGAGGCGGGAGGCCTCACTGCTATAGCCGTGAGCATGCAAGGCCTCAGCACAGGCAAATAATATCTGGAAAGAGGACATGGGCACCAAACATGTTGCAGGACACCATACTCACTCATGCAGCAAATATCCCATGAGCACTTGCTATACACTGGGCCCTATGCTAGTCCTGGGTATACCAGAGACTCACAGCACATTAGAGAAACAGACACATAAACACACAAACAGGTGTGAAGCTGGCTACTACTGGGAAAGGTCCAGAGGGGAGCAGATGGGCAGGATACCTCAATGGGACTTGGGGCAGAGGGGCAGTCTCAGGGAAGACCTCCTAGAGGACGTGATCTCTAAGATCTCTGAGGCCTGAAGAAGAAACAGGGGCTAACCAGGTGAGATGAGGTAAGAATATTCCAGACAGAAAGGCCAATCCGTACAAAACTATGGATGTAAGAGAGAGCATGGCAAGCTACGGGGACGGCTCAACTGAGTGTAGTATAACTGACATAGTAGCTAGATGAGGCTGGAGAAGCAGGCAAAATTCAGAACAAGTGAAGCCTCATAGGTCATGCCAAGGACCTTCATCTTCACCCTAAGGGTAATGGGAAACCACTGAAGAGTTTTAAGCAGCAGTGACAAAATTATACATTCCAGGAAGATCAACATGGAGAGAAGAGAATGGACTGCAGGCAGCGAGGCCAGTTAGGAGCCTGCTGCAGGATTCTAACAGTCACACAACAGTCCTGTCACTCGCAACCAGAGGCAGGTGGTCCCTCTCCCAGCTATGGCTAAGAGGCACCCTCAGAGTCCCCTCCAAGCCCCCTCACCTCCATGCGGCTCTCCTGTTCCAGTGGCTTCAGTCCGGCAAACAGGTCGTGTTCCTCCCCAGCCCCGCCCTCAGCCTTCTCTTCCTCGCCCCCAGCGCCATCCTGGGCATTCAGATAATACGCCTGGTAGTCATCCTCCTCCTCTCCAACCGCAGGGGCTGCCTCTTTGGTTTTAGGGAGCCCATTGCCACTCTCATCTGTGGAAGCGAGGTCGTCCCGGGTACAAAGCTCCCTGGGCAGTAGGCCAGGGGGGCCAGCGGAGGCTGTGGAAGGCTCAGGCCCTTCTGAGAAGTACACGCCACCATCTTCTTCATAAGTATCTGGAGGTTCAGGAAGGAAGGTAGAAGGGCCTCGGGAGCCACCAGGGTGAGGGCAGGGTGGTGGGCTCTCTGGGAATCCACCAAAGGTGCTGGCCTCTGCACCCAGGGCCAGGCTGCTATCATCCAGGCTCATCTCAGCCAGATCCGGCTCCAGGGAGCTGTCTTCACTGCTCAGCCGTCGCTTGCTCCCGCTGCCTGCTGAGCCCTTGCCCCCACTGCCAGCCCCCCCCAATGCTTTGGCTTTGCCCCCACCTGGACCCATCTTATGCAGAGCCTTATCTCCCCCCTCGGCCGAGAGGCGGCGGGGACCCCGCTGCGATGCGAGGACCCCCTCACCCAATCCCTTGCGCTTGGCCCCAGGCTCCTTGGGCCGCACAGCTGGCTCGGCAGGAAGAGGGCGGGGCCGCTCTCGGGATTCTTCCAGGCCCCCGGATCGGGAGGCACCTGGTCGAGGGGGCAGGGCTCGGGCCCAGCACAGGGCCAGCTTCCTGTCAGTGGCACTGTAGGTGACACCGGGAAGGGGGTAGGCCTCTTCCCAGTTGAAGTAGCAGGCCTCCACCGCCGGCCGGAAGCCAGGGAAGAGCCGCTCCAGGGTCTTCTTGTGCTGTCCCCGCTTCACGTTCTCAATCACCTTCAGCTGCCACTGGCGCAGCTGCACACACAGCTCCCGGCGCCTGTGGGAACAAAGCGGGGGCCAGGAGGGCTTGTGGGGCCTACACTGCGCCGAGCAGGGACGGGAGGAAACGGGGAGATGGTATTCCCCGGAAGCGGGGCACAGGGAAGGACCCCAGGAAGCGCTTCTTGAGCCAGCCCCATAGACATCACTCGAATACTCAGGGATTTGGGAAAGTGGGTTATTTAGAGGAGGGATGGAAGAAAGCCTCTCAGGAAAAGAACTCATAAATCACTGGAAACCCTAATGCTCAGCACCTCCCATTTCCCTAGGACTAGAAAAATGGTACGTGTGTCTATGTACAGGAGATGAGGGCTCGATCTGTCCAGGGCTGGCCCCATCTCCCGGAGGTGGTGAGCCTTGGGGGAGACTCACCGCTGGGGGCTGAGCGCAGGGTCCAGCACAGCCAGCCTCCACAGTGTGACCATCTCGTCACACATGCTGGCGCATGCGTGGGCAGCCACCTCTGACTGCCCGTTGCTGCGGCCTGTGTGCCCACTGGCGCTGCTGTGTGAGGCTGAGGTGCGCACGCTGTACCACCAGCCTGTTATCTGGAAACAAAGAGGACTCTGAGATGAGCCTAACAACTTAGAGGAAGACAGAGGAGCCCCACGCAGTGTCCCTGTCAGCAACAGGGGAGTGCGGTTAACGGCGGGTGAGGATGAGCCAGCACGGGCCTCCCCAGCTCTGCGGGATTACCTGTTCGTAGGTGAGGCACTGGTCGGTGAGGATTTCCAACAAGGGGGCAGCATTGCTGTCCCTCCGCTTGAACATCTCCCGCACGATGCTAAGCAAGTTCCAGACTCCCTCTGGCTCGCGGCCCCTCAGTGGGCGCAGCAGACATGCCCATTCAGCAGCAGCTGGAGGCTCCGTGGAAGACAGATACATGGAGTTCACATCACTGTGAAAGTCGCAGAGTGGAAAATGATGACCCTAAGATGGGGCTGAATAAAGCAGGTGAAAGAGCAACAGGACTTTGACACAAAAGGGGTCAAAATACAGAGTACAGGGGAAAAAGTATGACCCAGACAAAAATTCTTAATCGCCCTCTGCCTCAGTTTCCCAATCGCTGAAAGGAAGCAAAATAACTCCTGCTCTACCTAAGGACAGACCACTCTGTGACTACATAAAATTATCATCACCCACTGATTTCACTAGTAACATGTCGTATGCGCCAGGCAGTGTACGAGTGGGGGGGGGGAGTGGGAGAGGTATGCATTACTAAAACAAAGAAACTGGCCATGGCCCGAGGGATGCGCCCCTCCCACCACAGACACAGGCATGAAGAGATCCTGTTTACCTGAACACCACAGGGGAGGGGCCACAGAACTTGTGCAGTGTCTTCTTGATGTTGTCAGTGAGTGTTGATTCATCCAAATACCAAGTACTCTGATCAGAGGCAGACGGCCCTGCTGTGGGGTCTGGGGGTGACAGGCAGTCCGTCACCTAGAGGTAGGAGCCTGGATTCGCCTTTAGTAAGTGGCGCTCTGCACCCCCAAGCTTGCTTTCTTCCTGCTGCCCTTCTTTCTCACCACACTCACCCGGGGCTCCACATACTGTATTGATGGCTGTTGACTGGGAGGAGAGGAGTTCATCCAGGAGACGCTGGGCTGTGGGCAGGATCTGAGGGGGAAAGGGACACAAAGGCAGAAGTGACCCAAGGAGGCCTGGGCCTAACAGGAAGGCTGATATGCAGCCCTGCACTAGTCAGAGAGGGTGTGTCAACCTCCCTCACCTGCTGAGGGAGCTCACTGATGAGGTACTGAGCAAACTTCTGCAGCTGGTCCCTCTGCAGTCGAGACAGGGACTCTGACACTGGGGCCCGCAGGCAGACTGCAGAAGCCTGAAGGGAACACCAAGAGAAATTAAACAATCTGGGAAAAGGCTTGCTGACATCGGAGCTGGGGACAGGGAGGCAGAGTAGGAGAGGAGAGGGGGCTCACATTGTGGCCAGGCATGCAGCAGAGAAGGGGGGATGGAGCGGAGAATAGGGCCAGGATAAATTGGGAGGGCCTCACGTTGTGGATGCGGAAGAGACAGAGTGCCACGACGTGGGTGCACCATTTGGCCCCAGCCCCACAGGTGCAGCTGCAGGAAGTGACCCGGCAGCGGTCAAACATCACAGCCACGTTGTAGGCCCCTTTGGGGGGGACCATCTGAGGTGGCACCACTGTAGCACTCAGGTGGAACCCTGGGGAGAAACATAGGTATGGTCAGGGAGAGCCACCAAGACACAGGTCTCTGCCCTTGACCCTGGCCCTGCAGTTCTTCAGACAACCCGCTCCAGCTTCTTGCAGTAGTTCCTTAATTCTTAACACAGGGGGTGGAAGGAGCAGGAAGTACCAATTGGTGAGGGGCGCTTACCAATCTGCAGGGGGTCCTTCACAGCCCTCATGCGGAATAGCTGATCCCCTCGCTGGAACTCATCTGCACTGCCGTTGGCCAGGCAGGAATACAGTCTGGGAGTGAAGAAGAAGACATGGCCACAATGCAGCAAATACCGTTCCACAGACCCTGTCAGAGACCACCACGCCCTGGGCACTCTCCCCAGTGTCACATTGTGCTGGGGAAAATCCCAGGTACTCCCTGCCCCGGCTGCCTCCTTACCGCAGCCCCAAGTACGGTGCCCTTTGTTCCATAGGAAGCCCAGCGCACGGTGTGGAACATCAGGACCCCACTCCCCACCGTCAGTCCTTTAGCCTCACCGAATATCCTCTTCATTCTCAGGGAAGCTCCAAAAAGCAATTCGGAGTTGGAGCTGCTCAGGCACCGGGGGGTAAACTTTCTCCACCACTTCAAATGGGATATGAAACGCCACCTGTTTTGCTGACAGCTCCACCAGCGGGATCACCAGTCCATCTTTGGAAACAAAGGTTGAGGTAAGGGGAAAGAGGAGGGGAAACAAAAAGGGCCATGATTACTTGGCACCGATGCCAATGCCACATCTTGATGCGCCCTCCCCCCTCCCCGCCTTCACTATGAAGGAAAGAGGACATCTGGATGAAAAACCAACGGACCCTCCTGTGAGGATACACTAACCCTTAAGACTCCATCTGGGGAAGGAGAGCTAAACAATCCCCAGCCTACAGCCTGCTAGAAGATACCAGGGATATCCCAGAAACTCCTAGCCAAACAGGTGTGTCCCAGGATCCTAGCAAGTAATGAGTCTCACCTGGCTTGGCATCTAATTTCCCATATACCTAGCACTTGAGATTCATATTACATTGTGTATATATCTCCTCTGGCATTCGCTTCTCTAAGTGCTTTTTTTTTTACTGTCCCTTTCTTTTTTACTATCCCTTTTTTTTTTTTTTTACTATCCCTCTAAATGACTCCATGCCTCCATCTAAGGAGGGAAGATAGGCCAGAGCCCAGAAGAGTTGAGAGGGACCTCCAGAAGCAAGAGAGAGTCTGCACTTTCTTTGGCACACCTGAGCCCTGGCTTCCCACAGTGGATGCCCTGGGGTGTGGTTTGGGGGTGGAGAGGTTACCCCGAGGGAACCTGGCTGCCACTCCTGGACTCACCTGGAGTAAGATGGAGCTACCATTCAAAGTTTCCCACACTGTTTTAATCAAAAAGCAGTGAAACGCAACAGACTGCATATCTCACCAAATTGCTAGTCAGATTAAAAGACATATAGAAAATAATGGTGCTGAAAGGAACCTTTCTAAAAAAAAAGTCTTCTTATTTTATAAATGAGCAACTGAAAAAGGGTAGGGTTGGCAGGGGAGGGGGGGAATGCCATGCTTTCCTAGATTTTAACCTGTTCATAAAGATACCAATATGCTGAAAATCTTCACTACCATCTTCAGTTACTTCCCTCAAAGTGAGGGAGCTCTAAGCCTACCCACACATGCAAATATGAAAGAAGCAAAGAGCCCATAGAAGACCCATAGCGAAACTACCTATGATGTGTGTGTGTGTACAGGGCATATGCTATCTCTCCAAATGAAGGTAAATATTACCACTCCTAAACAGTGACACATGTAAATTTCCCTCTGTCCCTAAGGGGTGCTGGAAATCTCTCCGGGGCCTTTTGGAAAACAGGACCTTAGAATGTCCAGAGTAGAATCACAAATTAAACCCCTCAACTGGTGAAAAAAGTCCACTTCCAATGAAGCTCAAATTGTGCCTTGAGGAAGGCAAGAATGTGGTGAGTCCTGAGTCTGCGGGGCTTCTGTTATCACTCTCTTCTCCATCTTCTTTAACAAAAGCAAAATTCTTCACAGCACTCATCAGAAAGACCCAAGGATGAAAGAAACTCAAGTGAAAAGCAAGAAGAGTGTTTCACGAGACTCAAGAGTCAAGTACGCACACTCTTCCCCAGGCCCCAGATGAAGGAAATCTAAGGCTTTAGTACAGTGGTCCCAGGCTTGGCTTCTGACAGATGTTCAATATGGCCAGGAACCAAGTCTCTGATCTAAACCTATGTGACACCCCTCTCGTAGGCCAGTTCACCTCCACTTTGCTCTGGGTGGAATCCCTTCTTGGTGCATCGGGGATCAGAGATCATCACCTTGAATCAAGAAGCTCCCAATACACTTTGCAATGGGGTGACACACCTCAAGTGGTCACTTCTTCACAATCCACCCCCTACCCACATTCTTTTCTATTTTCTGGCCTGCCTCAGGCTGAACTCGGTAAGTACTCCCAAGTCAAAGAGGGAATTCTTCTCCTTTACCCCATCTCTTACGGCAAATGAACCACAGAAGATCTACTTTCTGTCTTTAATCCTATCCTATCCAACCCAGAATTTCCCAGCCATCACTCCAACACACACACACACACACACACACACACACACACACACACACAGGCAGGTGTGGAGAAGGCAGCCCCAGGAAGACCGGAAAAGCGAGTCCTGAACAGCTCCCGAGCAGGGACAGCTTGGGACAGCTCCCGAGCAGGGACAGCTCTCAAGCAAGGCCGGAGCAGGGCCTGCCCGCTCCCCTCCTTCCAGCTCACCCTCACCTCGCATTCTGGTACCGCCACTGCCACCTCCGCCACCGCCGCCAGTGGGGGAATTGGGCCCCGCTGACTGTTTGCGCCATCCCCGCCAGTTCTGGCAGAGGCTCTCGGCCTCGGAGATGAAAGAACAGAGCGAATCCTCCTCAAAGCGGTCCGAATCCTCGAAAGAGAAGCGCTCTCCGTCCTCCCACTCCGCGAACATCAGCTCCATGGGGCCCGCACCCCCCGGGGCCGGGTCCCCCCCCGCGGATCCGGGGCCTGGGCCGCCGGCCGGGGGCTGTGGGGAGGCCCGGGGCCTGAGGGGCGAGCCGGGGCTGGGGGTGGCCGGGGCGCTCAGGGCGGCCGTGCCGGGCGAGGATCTCAGGCCTGGGAGAGACACGGGACGGGGCCTTGCCCAACTGCGAGGTGTGAACGGGGATCGTGGCCAGTCTCCGAGATTCAAGGCCCGGACGAAGCGCTCGGAAGCCGGGGCCTCTTGGCGGCTGCGGCGCCGCCTCCCCCATCAGCTGATCTGAACTTCCGGCCGCGCCGGCCACCACCACTTCCGCCCTCGCGCGCCCAGGAACCCGAGCCGGTACGCGCGGGTATAAGGAACCTGTTTAATTGCTACATTTCCTGCTTTTTTTTCTCGAGCCCACCCCCAGATACCGTAAGAGGAAGCCAACCCCCAAAAATATACGAAACGACTACAGATCCCAGCAATAACCCGGCGTCCATAATGTCCCGAAGAAATAAGCAGCCGCCACGCATGTCGGGAGTTGTAGGCTGTCAAGAGACAAACACAGAAACCATTGGGTGGAGTTATTGTCCTAACTCCGGATAGGTCCCGGGGGCCGCATCACCTTCTGGGAATTGTAGTTCAGAAGCCTGCATTCCAGAAGACTTTTTAATGGGGTTTAATTGGCGAAGCAACAGGAAAAGAAGGCGTTTGATTTCAGGAGATGGTTGCACTGTTTGTCAGTGGGGCCTTTGAGTCCAGGGGTTCCTAGCCTTTTTCTGTGCCATGGGCCGTTTAACAGCCTGGTGAAGCCCCGAGACCCCCTTCTCAGATTGTTTATAAGTAAACAAAATAAAAGAATTACAAAGGAAACCTTTTATGTTGAAATACAATTATCAAAATATTAATAAAACAAATTTGTAACATAGTATTTATTTATACATTAAATAAGATCCAGCAGCAAGTGTAATAACTACCATAATATTGAAGTGATGAATTTAAATATTGAGATACTGTGATTTCACATAGGTATTGCTAGTAATACTGTGGTTTGTTTCCCACCGCCCTAATTGAAATGCTCAATCTAAGTTGTGGTTAAAGATAAAATTTTTTTCTCATCCATATTCACAGACCTCTTACTGGGAGTCTATTGACTGTAGGTTAAGAACTTCCAAACCTAGTCCAAAATGCCTAAGCACTGAGCTTCTTCCTAACAGCTTGCAGAACTAGGCAACTGCCCAGTGCTCCACCAATGGGGTATGTGGACTATAGAAAGAGGTAACTGTGGGGGGGTCAAGGAGGCACGGCCCCTTCTTTATCTTAATAATTATCCCACTGGAGCTTTAAAACCCCCAATGATCCCTTTGTACATTTAAAGGGATGTATGTGCTGTAAAGTATATAGAAAAGGTTAACTCAGTTATGCCTGGAAGGGCAGAGTATACATAAAATGCTATACAACTGTTCTAATATCAGGAGGTCACAAAAGTAAATGCCTTCAGCAGCTAGGCAGATAACTTAATGAGAGAAGTGAACAGGTGATACACAAAGAAGATAATTGCCAATTAAGTCTCAGTCTCATCATTTGGGAGAGTCCTGTGGCCAGATCCCTGGAGAATGGAGACAAACGACAATCAGCTCTACTTGATTAATCTTTATTTCCATGTGGGAATAAGAAACTACGGTTGCCAGATCTTTTGATTTTTTTAAGAAAAGCTAAAAGGTGGGCTTTTTATGACATTTTTCCTATTTTTGAATGTGGTCAGCTAATTTAAAAACAAAATTTTAACTGTGTGGACCAAATAAAATTCATCTGCAGTAACTTTGGGTCATCAGTTTGTGAACTTCTGATTATTCCCACAGCACCCTGCAGGGGTTATGCACAAAATAGGTAGTCGCTAAATACTTACAGATGATGGCAAAAAACTCTGCATATAGACAGACTCCAACATCCTTAATGCATCCAAAGGCAAGGGCATTTAATGGTATACAGGACTTCAAATGCAGGACAAGACAAAGGTTTTTGTCCTGCACCTGGTGCAAATTAGGGAGCAAAGACCTTCCAGAGTGTAGGGGAGGACACAAGGTTCAACTATGGTGGGAGTACCTAATCCACAACAAAAGGCCAAGTTCTCTTCAGAGGATTTTATTTCAGCATAAAGCATAATTTCCACCCACATAATGATTCCAAAGGGTAAAAGAAAGTGTTTTGCCTCCTACTCTTCAAAGACAGCATGGCAGTGCAAACATCTCTAAAATGCCTCTGCATAGTTCTCAGAAGCTATAGTCCAGTCATTGAAAATGCTTCTCCATTTTCAGCTGACATGAGGTTTGTTAGGAAACCTATGTAACAACTTATTCAATTTCTTGGGGGGTAAACTCCCCAACTCTCCCAGGTCCTCCTGGATTGATCTCACTTTTCGGGCTGCCTGAAAGAACAAAAATTAAAATGATAGCTCCAAAGTTGGCCCTGACCTAAGCTAATAGTTCTCACAACACCCCAAATCACACTAAGGTATTAACCAGCCTGGAGATCTGTGTCATCTTCCCAGTCCCCTTTCATCAAAAGGGCTTGGGATCCAAGAATGACTGTATGGTCTGAAGCTACCATGCCAGCTGGCAATTAAGTCTAGGCTGGAAACCAAACAACCTGTCCTTTACTATCTTTAGTTCTACTTCAGACAATAATGTCTATTTGAACAGCAATTTAAACTTTACAAAGTGGTTTTCCCATTCATCTCTTCACTTGACACTCACAAAATTCTGTAAGGTGGATACTAATATTAACCTCATTTTGCACCAAGTAAAGCTAAAACCAGTGAAACAAATCGCTCAAGATCACAATGCCTTCAAAACGGTAACCTTTCCTACTTTGGCGTGACTCGGGTAGCTTCCAAAAACTTCCTCGCCCTTTTAGAATGAGAGGGACTTTCTTATCTCCTAGCAAGAGACAGTAAGAACCATTACTGTATGCCCCCCATTTTCCTCCCAAAAGGGCACCCCAGGAGTCTCCTGTCACCTCAGCCCTCGAAGCACAATCGAAGAAGTCCTGGATCTCTTTTTTGCACGCTTCGTCGCGGAATTCATTCTGCTTCCAGCAAGCCATCATTACTGACATCTCCGTGATACAAGTCGCCTCTGGAAGAGCAGAACGCGGGGACCCTCAGTCACAAGGAGACCCTTACCCTCCGGCCCTCCCACCCAGCAGCCCTCTGCACTCCTCCGACTTCCGCTCTGGGGCCTCCACGGCTCCGACTGCTCACCGCCCTTCTCCCGGCGCCGTTCCCCGACACGGTTAGCTAGGATGAGGGGCTTGTTGGGCTTCAGTATGGGCTTCCGCGGGTTTCCAAACCTTGCTAACCGACCCCGGAGGCTGGGCGTCGCCATTGCTCACCGAGCTCCCGGCAGGCTCTGCGGCGCCGTGCGTGACCCTGCGTGACCCCTACGAGCTCGACGAGACTCGGCGACAACCTCTCCCACCCCCCACCCCCCGCTCCCGCCCCAGCATGCACCTTTTTCTTTTTTTGGCGGGGTCGCCTTGATGCCGGGTTCGGATCCCGCCTGGTGCAGACCCTTGTGCAGGTTAGGAGGGGAGTCTTTGGGACTCTTTTGTGAATCTACGCTCTTGTAGGCTCCGGGCTCTGAAGTCTTGGGGCAGTACTGGGCCGGGAACACCCAGGAAAGAGGCCTGATAAATGGACTCTAGTTTCTGGTGGTAAAGTCTGGATTAGAGGGTGATTGACACAGGCAAGGGCAGAGAGAATAGGAGCGAACCAAAATATGAGAGTTTAAGATGCTACGTTGGGAATGATTTTATTTTAATAAACCTTTAAGAACTTGGTTTTGATTACCTTTAGAGCCACTCTGAAGCCGCGAAGAAAAATAGGCTCATTTACTCTAACAGCTGCTGCTGCTTAGATATCGTTTGTTCATTTGTAGTGATCTCACCGGATTGGGTGAGGTTTAAGCACTTTCTCGCATTCATCGTTTTAGTTAATCCTCTCGCCAATCCTCTGAAGGTACTTAGCAGTGCCATTCCTATTTATACACTTGGCCCTTCAATTATGATGCCTGGCTTTAATCAGACTTGGTTCTAAGTTACTTTTTTCCCCCCGCCCCCTCCTCCCCACCAAGTGACTTTTAGCTGTTTACAAAACTCAACCCAAAGATGAACCACTCATTCTCAAGGCATTTACACATGAGCTCCAAGAAGTGTCTCTGGTAATGGAAGCATAACTTGGACAAGCTTGTAGTTCATAAGATGACTACTATGGAGAAGCAATATTTAGTGTGTGCTAATCACTTATCACAGATGTTTGGAATCTTCCCATTTATCTCTGCATGACTGGTTCTTTTTCTTCTACTGAGTCCCAGTTCATGTCAGAGAGGACTTCCCTGACTTCCATCCAAACCACCACCAACCTGTTTTATTTTCTTCAGAGTACCTATCATAGTCTGGATTATCTTGTTCATTTATTGTTTGTTTACAGCCTTACCCCCCAACACCCATTTAAAATGTAAGCATCATGAGAGAAGGGACCTTGTCTATCTTGTTCAGTGCTGTATCCCCAAGGCCTAGAGTAGTGCCAATAAGTACTTGTTAAATGAACAAATGTTTGAAATATTTTTGCAAGTCTCCAGCTTTACCATCTTCAACCCAGAAATAAAACCAAGCAGAAGACAATGTTTAAAAAGAAGCCATTTATTATACAAAATTAAACCTGTGATAATCGAAGAAGCAACTCAGGAATAATAAAGGCATCAGCCCCATGCTCCACCCCCACTGCAGCAACACAAATAAAGCTAATTCCTATCAGAACTTCTACCACCAATAACCCCAAGTCTGCTACTGTATACAGAGCAGGCTGGGCCCCAATCCAGAGAAAATTCACATTGCTTGCTTTCTCCACAGAGAAAGTGAAGCCTTTAGTTAGATAGCCATGTGGCTATTCCTGGTTCTGCTTTCCCTTGTAGAAATGTAGCACCTGGTTTTGAATACTTTTATGGTAAGAGGAATAAAGGAGAAAGTCTGGGAAGCACTGACCACAAAGCAGGCATGAGTCTCCAGCCACAATCATTCATAAAAAACTGGCCTACTTTGTACATAAAAGTGCTAAGGTAATGCCAGTGTGAACTGTTGTAATTAGACAGGAGAGGTAGGGATGATTCTACACCTTGCATAACCATCACCTACCCTTTTCATTGCACATAATGAAATTTGAGTCCTAACCTTATTTTGCACTTGGGTAATAATGTATTTTGCACTATATAAACTAGCATCTGCATTTAAATAGATTGCAAGTTTAGAAATCAGAGTCCTGAATTTGGCTTCTTTTGTGAGAGTCCTTAGTATATCAAATTTTAACATAATTATTTTCGAAGGTCTGTCTTTCTCTCTTATTCTTTTCTGCAAAAGTCCAAACAGAAAACTTTCCATGCTGTTATGAAGGGCATTGTTTATTAAATAAAATGAAAAAAGGGGAGTTCCCCAGTGGTTGGGCCTCTGTGCTTTCACTGCCGAGGGCCCGGGTTCAGTCCCCGGTCCGGGAACTGAGGTCCCACAAGCCATGCAGCACAGCCAAAAAAAAAAAAAAAAAAGGAAAAGAAAAAAGAACCACCCTGGCAGTGAAACCCAGCCTAAATTATAGCTTTGCTTGGCCACATCTTTAGGACCCTAGTTGTTGAAGCATCTCATATATAAACAATATATGAGCACCCCATATATATAAATGTTTATTGCGAGGTCTGTTGCAGAATTTCCATTTTGCAGTATATTATATAGTTTCACGTCAACCAAAAATGGTAAATTCTCTGTAAATCTTCACCCCATTCCAAGCAGGTGCCATTATTTTTTTAAATAAATACTTGATGTTAGCTTTGATCTAGCTCTAAAGAGCTAGATTTCCTAAATTTAAAAACAAGCTGGTGGGCTTCTCTGGTGGCACAGTGGTTAAGAATCTGCCTGCCAATGCAGGGCACACGGGTTCAATCCCTGGCCCCGGGAAGATCCCACATGCCGTGGAGCAGCTAAGCCCGTGCGCCACAACTACTGAGCCTGCGCTCTAGAGCCCCTGTGCCACAACTACAGCTACTGAAGCCGAGCCCATGCTCTGCAACAAGAGAAGCCACCGCAATAAGAAGCCACCACAATGAGAAGCCCGCTCATCACAACAAAGAGTAGCCTCCGCTCGCTGCAACTGGAGAAAGCCTGCACACAGCAACGAAGAAACAACACAGCCAAAAATAAAAACAAATATGGGCTTCCCTGGTGGCGCAGTGGTTGAGAGTCCACCTGCCAATGCAGGCGACAGGGGTTCGTGCCCCGGTCTGGTAAGATCCCACATGCCACGGAGCAGCTGAGCCCATGAGCCATGGCCGCTGAGCCTGCGCATCTGCAGCCTGTGCTCCGCAAAGGGAGAGGCCACAACAGTGAGAGGTCCGCGTACCGCAAAAAAAATAAAATAAAAAAATTAATTTTAAAAAAAACTGGTATATCACACACAGAACAGCTTAGCAGTCTGCTCAAAATATTAAAAACGCTCAACATCATTAATCATTAGAGAAATGCAAATAAAACTACAATGAGATATCATCTCGCACCAGTCAGGATGGCCATCATCAAAAAATCTAGAAACAATAAATGCTGGAGAGGGTGTGGAGAAAAGGGAACACTCTTGCACTGCTGGTGGGAATGTGAATTGGTACAGCCACTATGGAGAACAGTATGGAGGTTCCTTAAAAAACTACAAATAGAACTACCATATGACCCAGCAATCTCACTACTGGGCATATACCCTGAGAAAACCATAATTCAAAAAGAGCCATGTACCAAAATGTTCATTGCAGCTCTATTTACAATAGCCCGGAGATGGAAACAACCTAAGTGTCCATCATTGGATGGATGGATAAAGAAGATGTGGCACATATATACAACGTTATATTACTCAGCCATAAAAAGAAACGAAATTGAGCTATTTGTAATGAGGTGGATAGACCTAGAGTCTGTCATACAGAGTGAAGTAAGTCAGAAAGAGAAAGACAAATACCGTATGCTAACACATATATATGGAATTTAAGAAAAAAAAAATGTCATGAAGAACCTAGGGATAAGACAGGAATAAAGACACAGACCTACTAGAGAATGGACTTGAGGATATGGGGAGGGGGAAGGGTAAGCTGTGACAAAGGGAGAGAGAGGCATGGACATATATACACTACCAAGCGTAACGTAGATAGCTAGTGGGAAGCAGCCACATAGCACAGGGAGATCAGCTCGGTGCTTTGTGAGCGCCTGGAGGGGTGGGATAGGGAGGGTGGGAGGGAGGGAGACGCAAGAGGGAAGAGATATGGGAACGCGTATATGTATGGCTGATTCACTTTGTTATGGAGCAGAAACCAACACACCATTGTAAAGTAATTATACTCCAATAAAGATGTAAAAAAAAATTAAAACCCAACAAAACCTTATAGAAGGACAAGATTCTATTATACATAGTCTGTACTGAAGTCATAAGCATCATCTTCCTCTTCAGTCTTTACAACTATATATATATATGTTTGTAAATTAATGTGTGTATATATACATACATACACACACACTAATTTAAACCAGACATATTGATAAGCTATGGAACTTCTCTAGTGATAACTCATTAATACAACATTACAACCAGGGTAGTTCTAAGATCCAAGGTATTCTTTCTTGTTCCACTGCCCCAGAAAAAGCAAATGGTCTCCCTGTCCATTAAGCTGTATGTTTAAACCACAGCAATAGAAGGGTCTTACCTCCCTAAATCTGACTAACAACTTTTTATTTAGCCAGCCACTTGTGATGGCTTAAATGTCTTGCTTCGCTTCTCATGCCCTTGAGCTTAGGTGGGTGGGCTCCATCAAAATGTAGTCTCAGTAAGTACTATAAAGTTGTGCGTTGTAACAGTAATAGAGTGAATGAAGTTGGAATATTTATCCCACTTAAAGTGAAAAGTGCCACAGAATATGAAAGAATTACTAGAGCTGTATTGCTGGGCTGTTTTTTTCTGCCATAATTTTCATGAGTTTTGGGGGGAAATGGACTTTTGTAGCATATAAAAATAATAGAAGAGTTCATTAGGCAGACAGAAGAGATCAAGGGCTTATAAAAATCTGCACTTAGATTCACATTGGCCTATTTCAACATTTCAAAATCATTATAGCTTTTTCTGCTGTCATTTCCAGCCTGAAACTCCATCTCTAATCTAAAATAGAGCAGGACAATTCATTAAATTGGCATGACATTTATTAGCCACTGAATCTTTCTACTCATGAGTGGAGAAGGAATTTCAGATATGCCCTAGATAAGAAGCAAACCAGCAGTAAGAAAAGCTGTCAAATCTACAGGCAGTTTAATGCTGGGGAAAATGAATGTGGGAATGGTGGCAAGGCTACTCCGTCTCCATCAGAAATTGTGGAAAACCAGGAAAGAAAAAGCCATTCAAAATGAAAAGGTTGACATGAAAAGCAAAGTAAATGATATAAAAAATACAACTCCAGAGAGCCAGAATACAACCCCCCAGGAGTTTTGCTTCACCACCAACATAACAGTTTATAAAGCAAGAGATGAGGAAAAGAGATTGGGAAAGGTACTGAATAATGAATGGTTTGAGGAATAGCACAGTAGTTTTCTAAAGATGCTAAACCTGGCCCATCTTACCTCATTCACAGCCAAGTACTAACATGTTGTCCCAATCACGACTGAGAGGATGATACGGCTAGAGAAATAAGCAGTTCTTTAAAATTTTTGTTGATCAGCACCTTTAATCAAATGGGTGTTTCAGGCTTCTGGTTCCCACTAAACCAAGAACTGGATGCCTCCATCTCTCCATGAGGAGAGGCCCTATTACCATAGGCTGAGACCCTGGCTACACATCTTTAGGATAAAATATCAGTAGATATAACTTATTCTTTGAACTCATGGTAAGACAGTGCTCATTAAGAACTTGCGTAGCAGATACCCTTCATGTCCCACGCTAGAATAAGGACTTCCATCTCCTTAGCTCTATCAAGTTAAGGACTCTTGCAAGAGTAATTAGAGGTTTTGGTTCCTTTTCATGAAGATCTCAGTTAGGTAATCCCAAAATTTCCTCTGCAGTGTTTCATTGTTGTGGATCATGGCAGTGAGAGCTTCCCCCTGGTCCAGGCCTTGCCAGTAATCTTGCAGCCACATCTCCTTCCAGCTGAAACATCAAAATGGGAGTTGGATTACGGAACCTCAGCACAGCTATGAGTCCTACCTTTCTCTGAATGGCCAAAGAAATCTTAAGCAGATACAGTGGTTTATGGCTAGGACGAGGGATCCGCTTTGAGGGAAGGAAATGTGAAGTAAACCCAGTATTAGTCCAAGTGACAGGCAGTAAGCCACAAACACAAATTTATCACACAACACCACCCCCTCCCCCAATGAGTTAAATTTCCTGACTTGCCTGCTCTTGGTCCCTAAATGTGGAGGGAATTAAGAGGCAGGCAGGACAGGGGCCAAACTATGGACACAGTAATCTCCCTAAGAAAAGCAAGGGGGCATATTTAGATGGTTACCTTTCATGTTACACCTATTTCAATAATCAAAATGAAAGTGCAATAGTATCCAGTGTCTTGATGAGACAGAACCTGAATGTTTCTCTTTTTTTAATGTGTTACACTTTTCCTCTGACAAATCATAATATTATGTTCAGCACAAACTAGATACAAATTACTTGATGTAAATTACTGGATACAAATTACCTCCACTCCCAGGACCAAACTGTGCCAGCCCTCTGCTGCCATCCACTGTCCAAGGTGATCTCTGCAGGACATTCTAGCAGCCTCTCTTTCTCACGGCTAATAATCTTTTATCACCCCTCCCCCCAACAGGTGTGGTTTGCTGCAAGTGGCTTCAACATTTCCCCACCCCACCTCCCATGCTGACCTTGTTTCCCAATGTCACCACCTTCTGCCACCTACTGCAGTAGCCCCCTCACTTCCCTTCCAATCCACACTGCCCACCATTGTTAATCATCCTTTGAAAGCATCCCTTCTACTCTGTCTAGGACAAACATATAATTTATCATCCAAATCAGGGTAATTTTAAGAGTGAAAGGAGGTGCTGTTAATAGTTACACCAGGTTAACAGGTATAAACCCTGATTGTTGCAGACAAACCTCCCTCAGAATACTCTCTTCTGTATCTCTCATCCCCAGCCCCACCATGCTGAAGGTGCTCCATAAATAGCTGAGTTGATTTTCAGGACAGTCCAGCTCCAGAGCCTAGTATTCAGAATATGTACAACCTGGCCCAGCTTTGTCTCTCCCCCATTGCTTCCCTGAACGGGCCCTCTGCTCTAGTTGAAGCTTTTTTTGAACTACTGCAAACATTGTTTACAAAAGCTGATTTTTGTATGTTGTTGCCCTGAATGATATCTCACATCTTTTACTGAGCTTTCGCAGTTTGTCTTATCCCCACAACTAGACTCTTGATACCTTAAAGGCAGAGTGATCCCATGTCATAATTTCCTTATACAACATCCCCTCAGCACCTAGTGCTAATTTATTGCCTGCAGGAAGCAAGTCAGTAAATCATTTGATTTGACAGCCACAGGAGACCCCAGCTACCCTTACCTGTCATTCTCAGGAATCTCTTCCACACTGCCAAAGCCAGGTGTGGGCACTGGGCAGTCCATGTGTGAGGGCTGGGCAATATGAGGCTCAGGGACAGGGATGTCCCCAGGAGAGGCTGCATGGGCCTTCTCGGCATCCAGCCGAGCCAGTTCGTGGTCACAGACGAAACACTCGAAGCCGTTAAGGTAGTTAGGCAGTAAAGGATCATTCACTCCCCACTCCCGCTGCTTCAGACTATCCAGAAGGAACTGGTTGGTGATGCCCCCAGGTTGCTTGTATGCCAGGTATTTCATATATTCCTCATCATTTTTGTCCAGAAAGTCAATAAACTCTGCCAGCTTCTGCGGCGACTCAAAGTCGTCAATGAGGATGATGGAGTGATTGTTGGGCACCCAGTCCCTCACAGAGGGAGAGCCGCGGTACACAGGCACAGCACCGAGGTGCATGGGGCGCCACAGTTTTTCCGTCATGTAGTCGTCACAGATGGCATTTTCGAGGGCCAAATGAAACTTATAGCGGGACAAGAAGGCCAAGAGTTCTGGATCCTCAGTGGTGGCTGTGGCTGTGTCCTGTAGCCGCGGCGTGGGCAGCTCCCGATTCTTCAGGCATTTCCCATATGAGTCCACCTGAGTGGGGTACAGCACGCCGTCAAGAGGGTATGGGTAGCGTATATATGGACATATATACACTACCAAAGGTAAAACAGATAGCTAGTGGGAAGCAGTCGCATAGCACAGGGAGATCAGCTCGGTGCTTTGTGACCAGCTAGAGGGGTGGGATAGGGAGGGTGGGAGGGAGGGAGACGCAAGAGATATACGGGGATATATGTATATGTATAACTGATTCACTTTGTTATAAAGCAGAAACTAACACACCATTGTAAAGCAACTATACTCCAGTAAAAATGTTAAAAAAAAAAAAAAAAAGAAGATATGTCACGTCGGCCTGGACACCAGGGGTCGCGGCCTCAGCCCGGCGCGCCACCCTCCCCTTCCCGCCCCGCCCTCACCCACCGGGATGTAGCGCATGAGCTCGCGCACGTAGCGGTCCCGGTCCGCAGGCACGTCGCAGTGGGACTGCAGGTAGAGCAGCGGCGCGTAGCCCCGGCGGCGCCAGTCCGTGCGTTCCGGGAGCGGAGGCGCCGCGCGGCGCAGATAGGCGGTCCCGGGCAGCCACTGCAGCGGCAGCGGGTAGTCCGAGTGACGGCTGAAGGTGGCGGTAAGATTGAAGAGGCGGATGCCCGGACTGTGGCTCAGCAAGAAGTTGTTGAGGGGCGACTCCTCGTGCAGGAGCGCCCAGCTCTGGTGCGCCAAGCGCGGCAGCGGCGCTTCGGACGCGCGGAAGTCAGTGCCGTAGAAGAGCAGTGCGCGCGTCCGCGAGTCTCCCCGCACCCGTCGGTCCCGGGACGCCACGCACGCGCCGCGCGCGCACTCGATGCGCTCCGAGTCGCCCGGGAAGTGAGGGAACAGCCCTGGGCTCCACCATAGCAGCACTGGCAGGTCCACCGCCTCCCCCCTCCCCGGCCGCGGGGTCCCTGGACCGCGCGCCACCCCCACTGCGCCCAGCGCGGAGGGAGGCCGGAAAACTGCGCCGTCCCACGGCTCCGCCCACTCCACCTCCCCGCTGGTCTCCCCCTCCGCCACGGGCCTTGAGCCGCTGGCCGCACAGACACTAAGCACTCCCAGGGCGGCAAACACAGCCCCCGTGCGGCCGGCCCCCATGTCTACTCTGACAGCCGAAGCCCCTCAGCAACAGGCCCCGCCTCGCGGTGAGTCGCGACGCGACGAGGTCCTACGCCACAGGGGCACATGGCGCATGTGCAGCTCAGTGGCCACCTCAGCCGGCCACTTCGCGGGAGCCGCTAATCCTGGCAGGAAGTACTGCAAGGAAAGTGATACGTCGCAGATAAAACGGAGGCTGCTGGTTACATCTTAATTTATTTTATTTCTTTACAAATTAAAGATGCATTGAAAAATAAACCAACGAAGAGAAATGAGAGGTCCAGAGCAGGGGCGTCCCGGGCTGGGGGCAGGCAAGCCTGGCCACCATCAAGCCTAGCCCTTGTCCTGCCCCAGCTAGGTGGGGTTGGAAGATAACTGTCAGCCACTCTGTCAGTACGAAAGCCTGAGTGGTGTCCTAGCAGGAAAGACTAGCCACCTCTGCCTCTCTCTCCAACAACCTCCAGCTTGGAGAGCAGTGCTTCCAGCGGGAGCTCAGAGTGGGATACGGGCTGGCTCTGTGAGGTATTGCAAGTCGATGGCCAGGCTCCCTACAGAACCATCCAGTGTTGGGGCCTCTCCAGCTGGAAAGGAGACTGATACCGCTACCAGGTCTTAATATAATTTGCAACTCTGTTCCCAGGCTCGTTCATTTCTGATTACGTGCCTCTATTCACCAAGTGATCACCAATCATTTCAGGAGAGAGAAAGATCAGTGGAAGAGAGCAAGAAAGCTAATCAACCACCCTCAGTCACTCTGAGTTGGCTGTTGACTTCCAGGCCCAAGAAGACTGACCACTTTTCTCTCTACCATCTATGGTCTATACCCCAGCTCTTGTGCACCTGTAAGTATGTTTATCCCTAATATAGGAAGTTGTTGATGACAATGAGCTGACTTCGCAGCCCCTCCCCCTGTAATACCCTGGGATCCTCACTCCTTCCTGTCTGCCCTTCTCTTCTTGGAGGCTGGTCCAAAGGGACACATAATATTATCAGGGTCTGGGTGGCTCCAAATCCCCCAACACCAAATCATATACAGTGAACTGAGAAACTACATTCATTACGACAGGATTAGCAGGAAAATGGTAAAGTGAGGGGACAGGGGCACCTTCCAACAGCAGGACATGACAGAGTGGTAGGATACTTGAGCCCAGAAAGAAGGTGTCTCCTTATACCTCCCCCTCCCCCCAAAGAGACTGAGGTCAGCTTATATGACTTATAATATATGGAACTGTCCCAATTTCTCTGCTGTCCTGGGGTACTTTCTGGAAGCTGGCCTGGACCCTATGCTGTTTACCACATGCTCTAGCTCAGTAGCTGCCGAATCTCCTTGTGCATATGACAGAGAAAGTCCACATAGGATGCTCCGCCGCTCAGGCTCTTGTCTTCCACCAGGAAGTGTTTGAACAGTGTCTCCAGCTTGTCCTCTTGTTTCACCACAATAAGCTACGGCCAGAACACAGGGTCATGAGGCAGGGCTAAAGGGAATTAAACATGCCCTAAAATCCCATTATCTAGTCACTTACTCCCCATCCCCCTTCCCAGTGAGGACTTGACAAGGTAAGAAATCCAGGTTCGGATCAGTGTTACCTTCATGTACCGCGATCTCTGTGCCCTCAAACTGTCAATGAGGCCTTGCACCTTCTTGGACAGTAGATTATCCAGAACTGGCAGAACACTCTGGAACACAAAATTCATTTATCCTTATGGTAAGGTATGCTGAATCCAGAAGTGAAGATGGGACAGCACAGATTTATGCATTATCTGAAATATGGAAGCCTGTGAAGAATGACAGCACCCTCCCTCTCTAAGTGTACCCTGCTATTTAAGGGAATGAGCACACTTTTCTTGGCTCCTAACTCATATCACAGAGTCTACTTCCACACCCACATTCTCCTTGACTCCCTGCCCTCACCAAGCCACTGGTGATCTGACTGAAGGAGGAGACACCGAAGAGGCTCTGGACAACACCCTGTTGGACACTTGCTCCCACCCAGAGGAAGAGGTTGAGCCCATTCTCCAGCAAATATATATCCCCGTTGCTTAGACGCTCTTCAGATGCTCGAACTGCTGGTGGTTCAGTGGTATTCTCAATGGGAGACTTTGTCTAGACAAAAGGAAGGGGGCAAACGGTTACCAAGGACCATAAGACTCGTTTGCCCACCCACACCCCCATCCTTCATCCCCATACACAAGAAATTTCAGAAAGCTAAGCACCTGAGTAACTCTCAGTATGAAATTATTACATCAGATAAGATAGGTAAAATATTCATGAGTGTCAGACACAGATAATATTAATCCTTCCCTTCCTCCTCCTATGATGTCCCTTTCTCACTACAATGTCTCACACTCCAGCACTCAGTCGCACCAACGGTAGGAGCCGAGGATAGAAGAAGACATTGGTCTCAGCCACATCCATGGAGGTAACCAGCTGTCGGACGTAGGCCCGGTCATCAGTAGTGACTTCAGCTCCAGGCTGCAGGACATCACTCTTCAATACACAGTTCAGGTAAACTGGGAGTAGCTTCATGCACTCAGGAAGGATCAACTAAGGGGGTTATCAAAACAAAGTCAATAATCATGAGAAATCCCTCCCAATGCAAAAATGTATCCCAACAACTCCTCCACCAATATGCTTTCCCTACCTGTCCTGCAGAGGAGGGGCTGGCACAGTTCTTTCTGTAACAGGCCAAGATCTGGGCACACTGAGTGATAAGAGTGTCACGAACAGTCTTCACAGGGCTGCTCAGGACCCCCCGGTATGCTGGATGGGAAAGGGAGACAGCACAGTCACTGGTCAGCCACTCCATCACATGTGCCTTCCCACCATCACACCCACTCAGGAATGCTGAATTGTTGACCATCCTGGACCTTTCTCTTAGCCCCAATCCCACCCAGCCCTGCCTCTGCCCTCACCAAACTTGGCCATGTAGTTGATGAGCGTGTCAGTCTCACAGTTTCGATACAGATCAGCCAGCTGAGTGCAGCAGTTGAGGGCCAGGTTGTGGATGCGGAGCCGTCGCTGCCCTGCACAGCTGGTGTAGAGCAGGGCACACTAGGGGAAGCGAGAAAGGGGGAATTCACACCCCTCCCTCAGCATAGCCCTTCGAAAACTGCCTCTGCTATATTATTAAACTAGAAGACAGACAGGAGCCATCCCTTCTCCAGTCTCTTCTAGTCTTCTCTACCCATCCCTCACCCGCTTCCCTACAGCCTATTTATATCCAGTGAAATGACCGCGGACACTTCTTCCCCAACCCCTGCCTCCTGTCCCCTACCTGCAGGAGGGCTCCATTCTCTTCATTGAGCCGATCGTCATGCTTGAACTCCACAGTCACCGTCTTGTCCCCATCCAGCCCAGCCAGCTCCACATCTGTTGTGTTGTTCATGTAGAAAGCCCCAAAGAAATCTACAGCACGGATACCTGAGGCCACATGGACAGCGCTAAAGGTATGACAGGTGCCTCCCTCCAGACTGAGCCCCCCCACCTGCTCTTCTCCAACTAGGACTGACCAGTGCTTGTCCGGACCCGCATCACAGCATCAAAGCCAACGACCTTCTGTACATCCCGACGCAGGTCACTCAGGAACCGTTCCTGGTCATTTTCCACCTGCATCCCCCCAGGCTCAGAGTCACATCACTGACTACATATAAACAATCTCCCTGCACCCCCTCCACTCTACAAGCCTGCAGAATCATAACGACAGTAACAGTGAAGATAATGATGTTGATGATAGCTTTTAAGCACTTATTACATATTACATGCCAGGTATCCCATTAAGTGCCTTACATATAATTACTTAATCCTGATGACAGATCCTAATTAATAACTATAAAAATCCCATTTTGTAGATGAAGAAACAAAGGAGAGAATAATTAAGTAATTTATCCTAGGTCACACAGCTGGTAAATAGTAGGGCCAGAATATCAACCCGGGACTGATTCCAAGCCCCGTGCTCCTGACTGCCACACTCTCTTCTGTACACTGTGCAGTCTTCTCCTCCAACGCTATTCCTATTAATGAGTCAGCAGCTAAGGGGCCACTCCACATGCAGGCAGGCATTCCCAGTCCTGCTTCCACCTGCCACCCAGAGTCCCATGCCGTACCTGAAAGCAAGCGTATTTATAGACAGAGCCACCAGTGAGCTGGGGTACAACAGAGAGCGTGGCCACATCCACATACTGGTTAGGGAAGAGGAAGAGGTCTACGCAGCAGCCTTGGGCCACACACTCTTTGGCCAGGGTCTGATAGGCACCTGTCTGAGGCTGGAACAGAGTCTGGGGAAGAACAGAAAAAAATGTTCAAAGATCCCAGTTCCACCCTGCTTGAGAACTGTATATGCTGTATATGTAATGTGGGATATTCAAGGACATGTAAGACTTCAGATCTACCTCTCAGTTTGCAATAGTAACAGAACAGTCTCTTAAAAAAAAAAAAAGTCTACCAAGGGCTTTGGGATGGGGTAGAGGTGTGGGAGCAGTGGAGAAGGTTGGCAGTCACGGATGTGACATGTGAAAGGGCAGAGGATCCAGTCCCAGTTCCCCTCAAGAAAGTTAAGAGTACTGCATTGTGAATAGACAGCATGTTCCTCTGTAATAGAAAGTCCTCCCCGCACCTCCCAGTCCCATACCTTCTCCTTGTCTGTGTTGATCAACTTCCTGTCGTCTCTGTTCTTCAGTTTCCCTGGGGCCTCTGCAATGGGCAGGGAGGTGTGGAACAGAAAGAGCTTCCCTGCACACTCAGCAGCCTAGAAAAGAAGAGAGATCTACTTGTCCATTCTTTCCTTTATTCATCCATTATTCATTCATCCCTTCCCTCGTCATTTACTCAGTGCCAACTATGTCAGACAAGCTGACTCACTACACAGCCATCAATCACTGAAGATACAGAGGTTGTATCCTAGGGGGTAAAATGGTCAGAAGACAGTGTTGCAGAGGTGGCTGCCAGGGACTCGAGCCTTACCTTCAGAGCCTCCATCCCAGCCTGGATAACTGGGGCAAATACTGTCTCTGTCTCCCTTGTGTCTGCAAACATTTCTGGAATCTGATCCAATAAGCTGAAGAGATAGGTGATAGGAGGCAATCAAAATTGCTATCCAAATTTCAAATCCCTCAATTCCCTGAAGAGTCATCTGGCCCCCAGACTCTGAGAACTCCTGAGGCACAGCCTCTGTCCATCTGCTGAACCCTCTGCTCAACTCTCTGGCTTTCTGTGGTTGTATCCACCCCACCCCTGCTTTACCCCCACAGTCTAACTCCTACCTGGTGATGACTGCTTGAGACTCATTGATATTGACCAGGAAGCCATCCAGCAGTGGCACAAACATGTCACCCACATCAGATACAACCATCATTTGTGGCTGGGCCAATGAGCTCTTCACATTGTAGAAGTGGAGCACCTTATTATAGGTGACAAAGCCAACGCGGATTGCTGACTCTTCTGCCCCGCCCTCCCTGTAGAAGGTGACATTGTTACCCACGGTTGCCACCTTCTCCACCACCCAACTTCATGACATCAGGATCCATGATGTGCTGAGTTAACCCAGCCACCCACCCCTAAGCCCCCTCCCCAGGCATCATTATCCAAAGGAAGCACCTTGGCTCCTAACTCTCACCTAGGCAGGAAGTCTAACAATGACTTGAGCTCCTCACAGAGGAGCCTAACAAGACCACTCCTGATGGCATTGTAGGAGACGTCAATCATGAAGATGAAGGCAGGAGGGCTGGGGAACTTATTGTTCTGCAAAGGAAGGAAATGTTGGCGGCAGGGGTGGGAGAGGGGTATTAGTAAGCAGGTCAGTTGACTAGAGAGAAGTCAACACCAAAGGGGACAATGACGGGGTGAGGGAAATGACCACAGCAAGTCTTAGCTGTCTCATTGTCCACCCACTGCTGCTCCCCACGCTACCTTCCCTCACCTTGCAGTAATCTACAGTGGCCAAGAATTCATAAGAACCCAGGGACAGCTCAGGACGGTCATAAGCATCCACACGTTTGCCGGTATGATCCAGATGTTGAAAATACTGGGGGGGAACTGTGGGGAGTAGGGCAGAGTGTTACTCAAAGGTCCACGCTCAATCTTAGTTGGGTCCTGGCTGAGCTCACTCTATTGCCCCACATCCCCACAGGCGCCTTATTTCCCCAACTCCTGAACCAACGGACCCTCATCTATCTAACTAGAAAGAGAACAATGAAGATGCAATCCAGATCCCCCCCAACCCCAGCCTCTGTGAACATACCATCGTTGATACAGCTGCAAAAGCAGCACTGGAAGCGCCTCCCTCCCTCAACGAACTGCATGAAAGGGCACATGTATGCTTTGCAGCGATTGCAGCGCAAAGGGCCAGATTCCCCGTGGTCGACAACATACGGTGAAGCCTAAAGAGCAAAGAGGAGGGGCTCAGACATAGAGGGAAGCTACAGCAGGGAGCTATATGTGGCAACAGATGAGGAGGAACAACCTGGAGGAAGAAGGGCATGGCTCAGATACTCTGCCTGGGGAGGGAGCAGAGAGAAGGGGAACGAGGACAAATGTCAAATGTCTCTAAGGAATGTCCCTAAGAGTCTAAATTCTATAGTCCCCTCTCCTTACTCCTCATCTCTAGAATTTCACTTCTTCTGGAAAGAGAAGAGCAACTGTGGAACTGGCCCAAACAAGCCAGGGGCTGACATGGATGTATGAGGAGAAAACCAGAGATTACCCAGGATTCTCATTTCTGGCCCAATCTTCAATCCCCTTCACTCCTGCTCTAGGATCTTGACTCCTACCTCCTTTCCCAACAGAGTATCTATGACATTTGTCCTCTCCAATCCCTGGATTTCTGTGAGCCTACTGATGCCCAGGCAGATGTCACCCTACAGATAAGAGACCAGCAGCCAAGTGTCCAACCATCCCCACTGAGACCCAGGAAAAAAGAAAGAGAAAAACACAGAACAAGACAGAGAAGCAGGATGTAAAGTGAGCCGTGAGTATCCAGTTATAGAGAAATCCACCCCAAGTTCATTAAGCTAGGCATGAATATGAGGGTATCCTACCAAGGCCTGACAGAGCAGCTGCCAAGCTCTCTCTCTTTCAATGCTGATTCCAGGTATTGGGGTGACAGATCATGGCCCAAACCAGGTAAGAGAAGGACTACTGGATCCTAATCTACCTTTTTCCTTAATATGCTGTCCTAACATCTCGACTTACCTGGGATGACAGGACAGCATACAAGAAAAAACAGAATGATGTGCTTCTAATCATCTGGAGATGACCATGCTATGAGAGGTTCCTGCAACCAGCTGTCTTCTCCCCTACAAGTTGGCCTTGACTCTTTCCATAATGTGTTTCCCCTGTGGACTCTGCTCCCATCCAGCAATTTCTTGGGCTTTTACTCTCATCCCTACCACCCCTTCAGGCATGGGCCCTGTGATAGAAAGCTATTGAAGATATTCGCCCCTCCTGCCCAACCAAGACTTCTTCCATTGTGACTGCCAGAATCACATCTAGGAAGAAGTCTCACTCCCCAATCCGTCTCCCTTCCTCCCTTTCATTATACTCTAGTCCCTTCCCTGACTCACCTCTTCTGGGGGCAGCCTTGCCAGCGGCTTGATGACAGCTGCTAGGGGCACCTGAGCCTGCTTAGCCATGTCAGATGTGCAAGGGATATTATAGGATGTGCATCGGATGTATCGGGGACTTGCATTCCCTGAAGAGGAGGTAGAAAAGCTGAGTCAGATCACAGAATCACTCCAGACACTGGCTCTCCATTGCCAATCCACCCCATCATCCCAACAAATGCTAGAGCTGATGGTGGCTTTTTCCCCCTAGAGACCAATGAGGGATTGGTCTCTGATTAAAGACTGACAAAGCCCCATCCATAAGCTGATAATGCTGGAGAAAAAGTCCCCGCAGGGAGTAATTAATGCCCTTCTCACCTTGGTCTTTCACGAGGAAGTTGGTGGTGACTAAGGGTGGCACCTGGCCCCGCACTCCAGTAACAAATGGCTCTGAACCCCGGTTGTTCCTGTCATCCTCAATAACCTGAATCTGTAGGGAAGAGGTGAAATGAATGAAGTGACAGATGAAAAGGGAGTAGCAGGTTGCAGAGAGCCAGGAGAAAGAAACACTGGAGCTGCAGCACAGAAACTAATAATTTGCCAAGGAACACGCCTCATGCACCAGGCCTGCTCTCCTTTAGGAGATCATATAAAATGCTGTAATACCAATCTTCCACTCCACAGTCAGCAGCAACATGCTGGACAGGCAACATTGAGAAAGGGCTTCTTTATGAATCGCCCTGATCCCAATAAATGGTGATCACCCTGTTATAATACCTACTCCAGGAAAGCTCCAGCTCTTATCACAAGCCTGCAAACATGATCAGATTCCACTTCCCTCCCCCATCAAGCCTCTGCCTCCCCTTCTCTTCCCAAGACACATTCTGAATCAGAGCAGGGGAACAGACAACGGTAACCATGTAAAAATGAAATCTACCTGGAATGACTCTACACTCAATGAAAGTAGAAGGGACAGGGTGAGGAGAGGATTACACAGCAGGAAATGATCAGGTAAGGTGAGGAAGCAGATGCTGCCTTATTTTCAGGTAAGCATCAGTGTGTAAATATGGGAGAAGAGGATATTATAGCCCAATCCTCAGTCCCCCACATTTTGACAGACCCAGCAAAGGAAAAAAAAAGATTTTGCAAAGCTGGTGATCAGACCTTCATGCAGGCTGATAACCTTTGGTCAGTTACTTCAAGATGGGTTTGGTAAAACCAGAAAAAGTAAAGGGAGAATAAGACTCTGTATCCCATAGCAGAAAGAGTTGAAGCTTAGAAATATATCAGAGTCAAACAGACTCTCTAGATGAGAAAGTGGCCCACACTTTCCCAAACCAGCTGACCCCTCCCCGTAAGAAATGAGTTTCCCAAATTTGTACATTAGTAGCCACCTACCCACATGTTTCTCTACAACAAGCAGTAGACAAATCAAACCCAAAAGGGAAAGATCTACTGTTCAGTTTTTGTTTTTTTGTTTTTTTTTTTGCGGTACGCGGGCCTCTCACTGTTGTGGCCTCTCCCGTTGCGGAGCACAGGCTCCGGACACGCAGGCTCAGCAGCCATGGCTCACGGGCCCAGCCGCTCCGTGGCACGTGGGATCTTCCCGGACCGGGGCACGAACCCGTGTCCCCTGCATTGAGCAGGCGGACTCTCAACCACTGCGCCACCAGGGAAGCCCCTACTGTTCAGTTTTGTCCTGTTCCATCCTATATCACATGCAGGCTCCTGGAGGAGCCAGCAGGACTAAAACCAAAGCTTAATATGCCATCTGACCCCACCCTTCGATCCTGACCTTCTACCATCCCATACTTAAAGGCACTGCTAACAGCTTGCTACTTCTTCATTATATGGTGACTCGAGGCATGCACATCCTTCTAGCTTGTAAAAGCAAGGGTCTAGAAGGACTAAGGGAAGAGGATGCGGAGGGATGGACATGGTGGATGAGGTGAAGATGAGGTCACAGGCATGCATGGGTGACATTAACACAGGGATGACACACACACACACACACCCTGCACTTACTGGACTAGGAATGGCATCAGGGTCTATTCTGTGTCTGGTTTTCTGCTGAGGAGGCAGCTCATTGAGTTGCTTTTAGTGTTTTAATAATAAAGGCAGCAGGGGAATACAGGGAGGGAGACAAAAGAACAAGAAGCAGATGTTACTTCTCTCAGCCCTGATGAGTTAGACATGAACAGCTAACTCATGGAGTTAGCTCATACTAACTCCATGGAGCCCAGCTCATACTGCTGAAATCAGGCCCCCCCTAGATCAGAAATTCCAAATGTTTCTGGGCCAAAAAAGAGCCTTTAATGGCTCAGGCTATGATGTAGAAAGATAAGGAAGGGGGCAAATAGGAGGCAAGAGGGGTTATACGGAGGGGCTGAATGGGAGAAATTTTAAGAAGGAAGAAGAGGGATGTTCCTTCCAAAAGGCCAAGCCTCCCATGTAAGAACTATTCTTATGCTGAAAGAAGCCTCACATCCAACCAGACTCTCCTTCTTACTAAAGGAGGGAGAAGGAAAGAGGGACTGCTTAATCCTGTAGAGTCCCCCTTTGCCAACTGGGTCCCTCACCATGATAGTTCCCCAAAGGAAGAGGGAAGAGAACAGAATGGAATATGACAATGGCTAAGCATGGTGAGGTAATTGACATAGCAAATGTTGCAGACAGAACTATAAAGTGGCCTCCACTTGGGAATACAGTACCAGCCTCTATTCTGTGTATGATGAGGAAGGCCTGAGTATTCTGATGGCTCTAAGGGTGAGATTCACCCTCTTCCTGGGAGAAGCAACTTCCCCACATCACCCTTGAAATTGTAGATCACTATTCCCCATCCACACAGCAGCAGGCTAACAAACAAAAGTATTGGAGGCTTCCTCCTAAAACACTGTCCAAATAAGGGCAGAGAGAATCCAGAGAGGCTTTCCTTTTCTTACCACCTAACACCAGAGAATTTCCACCAGCTCTACCCGTTAAGAAGACTGCTATCCTACTAGATCTAAGAGGACAAGACGTGGACCCACCCACTACTCCACAGAAGAGCAGAGGTTACCGTGCTCTGTCCAGCAGTGGCAGAATGCAGCACTCAACCCAGAGCTCTACTGATACTGCTGATCACTCCTGGTTTCCCTTCCTTTCCTGCCCAGCTATGAAGTAAAAGTGCCCCCAAAAGACTTCTGGGACTTCAAGTTCTAGTTAAAGAGTCAAAAATTACATCTAGGTTCTACACCTACAAGATGATGAACGAAAAGGAAAATCAGAAAAGGCTAGGCAAACATCTCTTCTAGGTTGACTCACTTATCTGGCAGCCACAAGCACCTTCCCCAGGACCACATAAGTATCTACTTACAGGGCTCGGGATGGCATCAGGGTCCAGGCGCTTAGCAGGCAATGGTTGAGGAGGCCCAGGCTGACTTCCAAAAGCGGCTGCTCCTGGGTAGGGACTTCCATAATTGGACTGAGGGCCCCGGGTTGGTCCAAAGGAACCTAAGAGACAAGGACACAAGGTTGATGAACAAATTATTCCTTCTTTATCTCTTCTTAAGGCCTCACGGAAATTACTAGACTCCTATAAATGTAGGATTGAGAGGTACAGTAATGACCATTCAGAGAAAGCCCACACTATCTGAACTAAGAGAAAAAAAAAATCTTACAAACCCCAGATCCTAGTAATAATACCCTGAAGCTGTCTATCTAGTTCACCACTTAGCAAGCAATACTAAAAGCAAATAAAAACAACAAAAACACGTGAACTGCTAAAGCCTTTGGCTCCTAGGTAGACCTTGGGAAAAACTCACCATTTTGTTGCAGCTGATAGCCTGGCTGCTGGGAGGAGTGCATAGGTGGTAGTGGTGGTCCTGGGGGCCCAGTCATTTGGGTGCCAGGGGGCAGAGCTTGAGGAGCAGGTGAGGACACGTGGTTAGGCTGGCTCACTGGGGGCCCCCCAAAACTCTGTCCAGGCAAGAGAGGACCAGTCATCGAAGGCATCCGAGGACCCCCTGAAGCTGGGGGTGTGAAGCTGGAGGCCTGTAGTGGGACAGGTCGCTGGGGAGGCTGGGTCCCAGGATGACCCTGGGCCTGGCCAAGGGGAGGAGCTTGGCCCTGAGGATAGGAGCCATACAGACCAGAGTTAGGGAAACTTCCTGAGGCTGAGGCCAGCGATGTTGGTGGGCCTGAGAAGTAGAAGAAGTAGAGTCAGAACCCCAGTCATTCTGCCTCCTTGTTCAGTAAATCACTTTCCTTTCCACATGAGGGGCAGGAATGACTTCTCCCATCTGCTGGGACTCAGAAGCACAAGAAATAAAAGGGATTCAGGTATAGCCCCAGAGTCTGATGCTTCTAAAAAGAAGGGGACAGTATTCCTGTGGTCACAGCTACTCACCATAGCCTAGCCCTGAAGGTGGAGAGGCTGGGGCCACAGTACCACTGATCTGCATTCCGGCCAGCTGAGCCGTCACCTGTGCACTTGTTGGGGGAGGGCCATAGGGCTGAAGCACAGCTGGCTGGCTGACCACAGGGGCCAATATGGCTGACCCAAATGGCTGATACCCAGGGAGCCTGCGAAGAGAAGGAAGGCAGAGGTTTCTAGTGGGCTGAGATACCCTTCAAAGTTGGCAGGAGCTCCACATCATATAGGAAACTATATTGTTTTACAGCATCTTACTCTCATCTGGGCTCTTATATGGCTTCACATTTTTATATATTTGTGAATAAATTACATTCCTCATGATCTACACTGTGATTATTCATGGCAAACCTTGTTTTCCATTAGGTTCACTCCAAAAACATGTGTTGAACACCCTCAGATCAGAGTATTATTTACTCTGCTAGTTAGATTATCACCTTCTCTGCCTTAATCCTTTGTTGACAAACCACCTCAGTTCTGTAATCTGAAGCACTGAAGGAGTCGAAGGGAAGGTGCACAGAAGCATTAACACAACAGGAGCTTAATAATGTGGGCTCAAACAAATGCAGTTTGATTGTTTAACTTTTAAACCAAAGTATCACTTAATCCTGGGAAAGATGTTAGAAATATCCTTAAGATTAGAAGAGCAGGTCAGCTAAGTCTGGCATTCTATGCTAAGCAGAAAGATGATGCTAACTCTACCAGAGTTAAGGACTAGACAAACAGGACATAAACTAGGTAGCCTTCTAGCTGGGTCTATCTAGCAAAGCCTCGTTACTTGGATAACTGTCTTGGATACTCCCATGGTATCAGATGGCATATTAAAATATAAATTCAAAATCATTCCAATATCATTGTATACCAACTAGCAATTGCAACAGTGTTTTACAGTAATGTTACTGCAGAAATCTATAACATAGATTATTATACATAACAAGCTCTTTCTGGGATTTCAAGAATGAATCAAATTCTTCACAACGGTAGCCTGTTAAACTGAAATTCTGATTTATCCTTCCTGCTTATTTTGTCTCTACTAAATAACTAGAACTTTATTATGTTTGGTCAGCTTCTACTAGTTCTGCAGTTTCACACTTTTCATTTGTTCATTTAACTAGTATTTTCTGGGCAATATGCTAGTGAAACTTACCTCCCTAAGCTCTTTGTTGGGCTTTGCATTTTTTGTCTTCCATAGCAACAAACATACTGTTAGCCCCATGGCAGATGCTCATAAATCCTTGTCAAAATAATTATATTCCATGGTACTACTCTATTAACATGGATAATACTCTCCACTACCCAGTGGTATTCTATCACATACCATAGTAACAATAAACCAACACCTTATCTGTACATAGCTTTATAATTTACAAAGCATCTCTAAGTGCTTTATTTAATTCTCACAGCAAATTAATGAGGGAAACAGAGCAGATAGAAAACTAAGACACTAAGGGTATAAGTAGCAGACTATTCTAGAACTAGAACCCAGACACAATTCTTAGTCCAATGTATCAATACTTTACTTTTTAATTGTGAAATATAACATAAATAGAAAAAAATACATAAAACATATACGTACTGCTGAATAATACAAAAACCCATGTAACCAAAAAGCAATTCAAAAAATAGAATACACCAAAGGCCCAGTGTGCCTCTCCTCCATCACAGCCCTCTCCTTTCTCCCAAAGATAACTACTTTCCCAACTTCTTGATAATTGTTCCCTTATCTTTAAAACAATATAATTCAGCTATGTCAGGTTTTTAAACTTTTGTAAACAGAATCACATCGTACATACTCTGAGTTTGCTTCTTTTGTTCAACCATGTTTATGAATTCATCTATGCTGTTGCATTTAGCATTCTCTTTCATCACTAAATATTATTCCACTAAATAAATATGCCATGATTTACTTAAGCATTTTACTACAGATGGATATTGGGGGTTTTCCAATTTTTGGATATTATCAATAATGTTGCTATATTCAATCATATATTCAACTTGTTTATACACACATGAGTTTTTTCTAAGGCATATAGCTATGAGTGAAATTACTGGTTTATATGATATGCATATCTTTAATTTTAACAGATAATTCCAAGTTATTTTCCCATAGTAGTTGTACTAATTTGCATCTGACCACCAGTGGATGAGAGTTCCTGATACTCCATATGCTCAGCAATAATTAGTACTGTCAGACTTTTTAATTTTGCCAATCTGATGGATACACAGGAGTATCTTGTTGTGTGTTTTTTAAAATAAATTGATTAATTAATTTATTTATTCATTTTTGGCTGTGTTGGGTCTTCGTTGCTGCGTGCGGGCTTTCTCTAGTTGCAGCAAGCGGGGACTACTTTTCGTTGCGGTGCATGGGCTTCCCATTGCGGTGGCTTCTCTTGTTGCAGAGCACGGGCTCTAGGCGCAGGCTTCAGTAGTTGTGGCTTGTGGGCTCTAGAGCGCAGGCTCAGTAGTTGTGGCGCACGGGCTTAGTTGCTCTGCCCTTAAACTTAAGCCCGCAGGTTCTCAAGATAATAATTTCTACCCTCTCCACTGGTAGCCACAGTGTCAACTTACCACTCTGATTTTCAGTTCCCACTTTGTCTCTGGCACTTGAGGATTTCACTTTCTTTCTTTTAAGCTTGATTATGTATTTGAAAAAAAAAATTGTTTCTATTTCCTCTCCCCTTTCTAGATGTTTGTGGCAGAAGGGTTTTAGGTTACATTAACCTACTTACCAGCTGAAATTCTTTCACCTGCCTTCATGTCTCCACTGAAACTACATCTGTCAATAATGTCGCACCTTGCCAAACCCAACAGTCAATTCTTCGTCTACATCTCACCCTTCAGCAGCAAATGACACAGCTGATTATTCTCTTGACTTCCTAAAATACTTTCTTCACCTAGTTTCAGGATGCTACTCTGTCATGGCTAATCTCCTACCTCACTACTGCTCTTTCTCAGTGTGTTTGTTTGTTTGTTTGTTTTATTTGGCTGTGCCAGGTCTTCAGTTGTGGCATATGGGATCTTTAGCTGCAGCATGAGGGCTCTTAGTTCCCTGACCAGGGATCGAACCCAGGCTCCTGCATTGGGAGCATGGAGTCTTAACCGCTGGACCACCAGGGAAGTCCCTCATTGTGTTTTTGTTTGCTTGTTTGTTTGTTTGTTTGTTTTGCGGTACGCGGGCCTCTCACTGTTGTGGCCTCTCCCGCTGCGGAGCACAGGCTCCGGACGCATAGGCTCAGTGGCCATGGCTCACGGGCCCAGCTGCTCCGTGGCATGTGGGATCCTCCCGGACGGGGGCACAAACCCACGTCCCCTGCATCGGCAGGCGGACTCTCAACCACTGCGCCACCAGGGAAGCCCCTTCATTGTGTTTTGATAGCTCCTCCTCTGACTGCCTTTTTTTTTTTTAAATAAATTTATTTATTCATTTATTTCTTTTTGGCTGCGTTGGGTCTTCGTTGCTGTACGTGGGCGAGCAGGGGCTACTCTTCGTGGCAGGCTTCTCATTGTAGTGGCTTCTCTTTGTTGCGGAGCACGGACTCTAGGAGCACGTGCTTCAGTAGTTGCAGCACCTGGGCTCAGTAGTTGTGGCTTGGAGGTTCTAGAGCGCAGGCTCAGTAGTTGTGGCACACGGGCTTAGATGCTCTGCAGCATGTGGGATCTTCCGGGACCAGGGCTCGAACCTGTGTCCCCTGCATTGGCAGGCAGATTCTTAACCACTGCACCACCAGGGAAGTCCCTCTGACTGCCTTTTACATGTTGGTAAGCTCCAAGGTTCAGTCCTCACCTCTACTATTTACTCTCAATGCTCACTTTCTAAGTGATTTCATTTAGTCCCATGGCTTTAAATAATGTCTCTATACTGAAGACTCCCCAGTTTGTATCTCCAGTCCTGACATTATTCCTTAGCTGCAGATCCATATACAACTGCCTATTCAGCATCTCTACTTGGTAGCTGGTAGCTTTCTTAAACCTATAATGTACAAAATAAAACCCTTCATTTCACCCCCCAAATCTGCTCCTTCTCAAATATTCTTCATCCCAGTAAATAGCACTATTTACCAAATTGTTTAAGTCAACAGGTTAAAAGACATCCAGAATTCCTCTTTCTCTCTTAACTCACATCTAATCCTACCGACTCTACCTTCAAAATATATCCCAAATCTGACTGCTTCTTACCACCTCTACCACTACCATCCTAAACCAAGCCAAGATCATCCCTTACCTGAACTACCGGCAATAACCTCCTCATAGGATTCCCTACTTCTACTCTTGAATTCGGCAAAGTGACCTCTTTTTTATTTTATTTATTTATTTATTTTTGCGGTACGCGGGCCTCCCACTGTTGTGGCCTCTCCCGTTGCGGAGCACAGGCTCCGGACGCGCAGGCTCAGCGGCCATGGCTCACGGGCCCAGCCGCTCCGCGGCACGTGGGATCCTCCCAGACCAGGGCACAAACCCGTGTCCCCTGCATCAGCAGGCAGACTCTCAACCACTTGCGCCACCAGGGAAGCCCGTGACCTCTTTTTTAAAATAAATATATTTGTTTTAATTATTAGAGAATGAGGAGAGCACAAGCAAAATTTTAAAAAAGTAATGTTTTTACTAATCACATTTGTGATAGTATTAGTATTGTTATACTGAGATTGTTGTGTATAATAAGGGATAAAATAAATGAGAAATTGTAGGATATTCCAATATTCAAATTCCATCATCCCCACCTGGTATGGAAGAAAAGAGATACAGATATAATGAAGAGGTTAAGTAAAGGTTCTGTAGTCTTGAATTTGAACTGAAAGTACATATTTAAACTAATGAGGTATTGTAACTTTAATATATGTAGGTATGTATTTCTTAGCTATGTCCACTGAAGAGGCCTAGGAAGTGACCAATCAGGCAACAATGAACATTCCTAGTGCCCAGGTTATAGTCACAAAATAACATTTCTCACCAAAAAAATAAAGGACTTCTTGGAAAAATGGGTAATTCCTAGTCTAGAATATAAATGTACAAGGTAAGCCTGAAACATCTCATTAGACCTAAAGATTACTAGGGTCATGTCAAAAGGACTCAGGAATCAACTTGAAGAGGCGCGCATTGGTCAAAGACAGGACACTTTATACTCCAACAATGATGATAGTTGCAGTGATTTGAAACCCATCAAATATGTTTAAAACTATAATTCATAATGATATTAAAAATAAGAGTTGGTCACCTTGTACATAACAGAGAACCAACTCATTTCCCTATAAACTAGGAAATAAAGGTAAAGAATCAAGCATTTATTCTACATGAATTGCACAACCTGTAACCAAATAACAGATGACAAGAACTGTCTAAAATGGTATTCAAACAAATAAATGAGGAAAACAAAAGAATTAGAGTATCACCATTTTGTAAACCCAGTGAATTAACATATATATGCATAAACAACTAGTAACATCATAAAAAGAAAGATATCAAGATACTATGTGTGGGGCTTCCCTGGTGGCGCAGTGGTTCAGAGTCCGCCTGCCAATGCAGGGGACGTTGGTTCATGCCCCGGTCCAGGAAGATCCCACATGCCGCGGAGCGGCTGGGCCTGTGAGCCATGGCCGCTGAGCCTGTGCATCCGGAGCCTATGCTCCGCAACGGTGCACAGGCTTCCCTGGTGGCACAGTGGTTAAGAATCCGCCTGCCAATGCAGGGGACATGGGTTCGAGCCCTGGTCCGGGAAGATCCCACATGCCGCAGAGCAACTAAGCCTGTGCGCCAAAACTACTGAGCTTGCGCTCTAGAGCCCGTGAGCTACAACTACTGAAGCCCACGCACCTTGAGCCCGTGCTCCACAATAAGAGAAGCCACCGCAATGAGAAGCCCGCGCACTGCAACAAAGAGCAGCCCCCTCTCGCCGCAACTAGAGAAGGCCCGTGTGCAGCAATGAAGACCCAATGCAGCTAAAAATAAATAAATAAATTTATATTTAAAAAAAAGATATTATGTGCCTTCAAAGTCTTGCTCCATCCTATCCACAGGGATCAAATCTGGATCCAGTCTTTGGATTCAGCTGCCAATTTGCAGGAAATACAAAGGAAAAAGGAAAATACTGAACTGCAACATGAATATACAACCCAGATAATCCAGGCTGTGGGAAACTCTTCAGGTCAATTAGCTTGGAGTCCTCAACAGATAAACAGTAAGAAAAAGAAAGAGATAAAAAGGGAACCTATGGACTTAAAAGACACATCAAGTTGTTTTTTCTTAATAGGTAAAACTAAACTGTGGTGTCTAGGGATGTACCTTTGGATGTAAACTATTTTAAAAAAACACAAGAAAGTCGCTACTATAAAAGTTAGGATAGGGCTTCCTTGGTGGCACAGTGGTTGAGAGTCCGCCTGCCAATGCAGGGGACACGGGTTCGTGCCCCAGTCCGGGAAGATCCCACATGCCGCGGAGCAGCTAGGCCCGTGAGCCATGGCTGCTGAGCCTGCGTGTCCGGAGCCTGTGCTCCGCAACGGGAGAGGCCACAACAGTGAGAGGCCTGCATACTGCAAAAAAAAAAAAAAAAAAAAAAAAAAAAGTTAGGATAGGGAAGGGAATTCCCTGGTGGTCCAGTAGTTAGGGCTCCACACTTCCACTGCAGGGGGCATGCGTTCGAATCCTGGCTGGGGAACCAGGATCCCGTGTGGCCAAAAAAAAAAAAAGTTAGGATAATGGTTACCTATAGGGGGAGGGAGAGAGCGATGATTGAACTGGAACACATGGAAGGGGTTTTAGGGGTGTGTGGCAGAGTTCTATTTCTTGATCTGGGTTGTAATCACTTTATGAAAATTTACCAAGCCATACCTTTGTTTTGTATGGTTTTTGTGTATGTGTTTTACATTACAATGAAAAGATCCATCACATAAGTGAACAAACAAATAAATGGGGAACATGTTACTCTCCAGCTTAAAACTCTCCAATGGCTTCCCACTGCAACTAAAATCAAATTAAACTTCTAACTACGGCTTAGAAAGCATTACATGATATGGTTCCTGCCTATGTACCTACTTTATCTCCTCCGCTCTCCTCTAGACACACTGGCATTCTTGCTCTTCTTCACATCAACCAAATTAATTTCTCTACCAGGGCCTTTGCACCATTGTTCCGTCTATCTAAGACACTCATCCCCCAGATCTCTGGGTACCTCCCTTCATCATTTCACTGTGGTTTCAAACATCACTTCAGAGAGGCTTTCCTTGGCCAATGTATTTAAAACAGCTTCCTACCTCCTCACTACTCATTCTCAATATACTTATTCTGTTTTATTTCTTTTTTTTTTTTTTTTTTGCGGTACGTGGGCCTCTCACTGTTGTAGCCTCTCCCGTTGCGGAACACAGTCTCCAGACGCGCAGGCTCAGTGGCCATGGCTCACAGGCCCAGCCGCTCCGCGGCATGTGGGATCTTCCCGGATCGGGGCACGAATCCGTGTCCCCTGCATCGGCAGGCGGACTATCAACCACTGCACCACCAGGGAATCCCTGTTTTATTTCTTATTTACATTTGACTACTTGTTATCTTCTGTGTACTCCATGAGACTATAAGCTCACGAGGGCAGAGACTTGATCTGTTTGATAATGCTTTATCTCCAACCTCTAGAACAACGTCTGACACATAGTAGTACAAAATAAATATTTTTAAGTGGATGAATGAACTAATGAATTCCCTATACTGCTTCTCAGAGTTTTCCAACACAGAGGGTTAGGGAGAGTTTCCTAGGCTCTTTCTCTGGGCTTACATTCAATGTTAAAAATGTATATTCTGGACACCTAATAAAAATGTCACTAAGTGACTCTTCCACTACCACATACCCTATGCGTAGTTATACTTTATTCTTTGTTTACCAAAAAACAAACAGCATTCCAACAGAGATGACTGCCCTCCTTTAATGGACTTCCATGCAAAGACAAGGGTTTACTGAGTCAAGCACCACCAAAGTTTTCATCATTTATGTAGTTTTCCTTTGAGTATCTTTCCTTTCATAACTGGTCACACCCAAACTTAACCAATAAGTCCTACTAAGTGCCTGATCTAAAGGAAAAGGAAAAGAGAAGTCAGAAGAGACATAAATAATCCTGAGGTTCTTTTCTCCTGTTTTTCCCGTAGGGTAAGCTCAGAAGGACCATAACAATGATTATAGATATGTCTAGTCAAGGAAAAAACCCAAGTTCACAAAAATAGAAAGAATATGAAAAAAACCCAGGTACTTAGATGGGTCAATAATCCATAGGGTGGACATTAGCAGCACCTGTAACCTGCAAAAATGAGAACAAAATACAAAAAGATGAAGGGAAGAGGAAAAGGGATGTAAGAGAAAAGCAAAGAAAAAAAAAAAGAAAAGAAAAGTAAACAGGCCCTCACACATTCCTAATTCTTCCAGTCTCATCAGACCAATTTTAGGTTGAGCCAAATACGTACCTCTGAATGGACTTGAGGACACGGCGAGGAGGAAGGGTAAGCTGGGACGAAGTGAGAGAGTGGCATGGACATATATACACTACCAAATGTAAAATAGATAGCTAGTGGGAAGCAGCCGCATAGCACAGGGAGATCAGCTCGGTGCTTTGTGACCACCTAGAGGGATGGGATAGGGAAGGTGGGAGGGAGAGGCAAGAGGGAGGAGATAATGGGGATATATGTATATGTATAGCTGATTCACTTTGTTGTACAGCAGAAACTAACACACCACTGTAAAGCAATTATACTCCAACAAAGATGTTTAAAAAAAAACAAATACGTACCTCTGCATCTGAACAGTGGAGCTTGGCCCATTCTGTACATCTCCTTGTCCAAACTGGCCATATGCAGTCTGGCCACAAGGGCCCTGTGCTGTCGAGGCTGGAGGTGCCCCTGAAGAAGGTGGGGCTCTTGAAACACCTGAGGGTAAAGAAGAGAAACTAAGCAATTGGGAAATAACTTTCTCCTCCACCCTGAGCAAGGAATGCAAAGCAAGAATCAATAAGCTCAGACCAATAAGCTCAGACCTTTACTGCAATATCACAAGCATAATACCATAGCTTGGTAATGAAAAGGACACCATCAACATGCAACTCCAGCTACAGGAGATTCTGAACATGGATGCCCAGCCAGAGAGCCTCTACTCTCCTAGACAGGTATACTACAGGTGAAGCTGTAGCCAGAGCCACAAAAATGTAGGGCCTTCCTATGATCACCATACACTCTCACTCAATCCAGGACAGTCTAACGTTCTTACCCTAGACAAAACGTCAACTCTTTTAAGGAAAAGATCTGGGGCTTCCCTGGTGGCACAGTGGTTAAGAATCCGCCTGCCAATGCAGGGGACACAGGTTCGAGCCCTGATCCAGGATGATCCCACATGCCGTGGAGCAACTAAGCCCGTGAGCCACAACTACTGAGCCTGAGCTCTAGAGCCCTCAAGCCACAACTACTGAAGCCCATGCGCCTAGAGCCCGTGCTCTGCAACAAAAGAAGCCACCGCAATGAGAAGCCCGCGCACTGCAATGAAGAGTAGCCCCCGCTCACCGCAACTAGAGAAAGCCCGAGCGCAGCAACAAAGACCCAACACAGCAAAAAATAAATAAATAAATAAAATTTTTTTTAAAAAAGGAAAGGATCCCACTCCAGAACTCAGAAACTTAGAGCATACTTGAGAAAGGTGGCACAGAAGGTGACCAAGTAACATTCTAAACTAGGTTGTAAAGAAAGGCACCTCTTAGAAAGACTATTCGGGACATCCCTGGTGGTCCAGTGGGTAAGACTCTGTGCTCCCAATGCAGGGGGCCTGGGTTTGATCCCTATTCGGGGAACTAGATCCCACATGCATGCCGCAACTAAGAGTCCGCATGCCACAACTAAACATGCCACAATGAAGATCCTGCATGCCGCAACTAAGACACGGCGCAGCCAAAATAAATAAATAAATATTAGGAAGACTGTTCTGCCAACCTCTTCTTCATATATTCTACTCATCCTACGCATCTTCTTTTCAGTCATTTCTAAGTGTTGGCACTCCCAATAGCACATGGCTCAGGAAAGTATTCCCACGGGTTGGAGAATTTGTTCCTGCCCAACTGTTCAGTCAGGACAGGTCACCTGCCCTCCAATTACTGCTGTCACTATGTCGTCACAAAAGCTGTACTCCATCCTTTCTGCTCATCAGAGCTGCCATCAAAGCTACTTCTACTCCCCCCAAGCATCCTTCCCACATGAGATGCAGGAAGAAAGCAATTAGTTACTTGGCATATCACTTTGGAAATATTGCTGATCCCTGTTCAAACTATTGTTTTTTTGTTTTTCTTTTGCTCTGCCCCCAGTAGAGATTAGACACTATAGAACCTGCCTACAGGAATATGATTAATCTGAACCTGCTCACTAGCCATCAAAGAACCAGATATGTTTTCCTCTCAATAACAGAGCTTCCTCTTGGGGCAATGCCAAACTCCATCTTGATAAGCCAGGACTTGATAGATCAGAGGTGGACTCTGTCCGGCCAAAGTCCCAACCCAGAGTAAGGCTCTCCAAAGCCCTGAGACCTAATCTCACCACTTCGCAATTTTTTTTTCCAAAGTCATAATTAAAATGGTCATAACTTCAATCATTTCCCAAATCTTACCTATGCCTCCTTGGTGCCTTCTTTTTCCCATATCCCTTTATGGAATTTACTGTTTTAAAAAGCATAAAGCATTTGGTATACCTAAGTCCTTAGCTAGCCTAACCAAAGATCAAATGTCAACCATTTTCTAAAAAACTCCTACGAATAATATAATCTGTAGATTACCAGCTGCTCTTCATGAAAAAGTAACGTAAAAGCCAAACACTGATCCTAAGGCAGCACCAGATTGGTTTCCTCTTATTTCCCTGATATTAGACAACATCTAAGAAGCCAAAGAAACTCAAACAAAGGAAAAGGAATGATATCAGCAGAAAGATATGAGAGGCACCAAAAATCAGGCACACAAACATCACACTTTTCATCCATGAACTAGTTCCCCAAGTCCCAGAGTCATTTATAGATAGAACTATGAGTCCGATGAGAGGCCTTATCAATATACATGAGAAACAAGTGATTTCAGAGAGACTTTAGGTCAATAGAAATAATTAATCCTAGTCACAGGCTCTGGACGAGCTGCGACCACAACCCTTCCATCCAGCTGTGAACAATGCAGCCAGGTGAGGCTGCACAGGGTGACACTCACAGGAGGTGAACTGCCATTGAACCTGGAAGATGTGCTCCCACTAGATGTCCTAAGGCAGAGACACAGTCACCTTATAAAAAAACAGGGAAAGGTGGGAATTCCCTGGCAGTCCAGTGGTTAGGACTCGGCACTTTCACTGCTGTGGCCTGGTTTCGATCCCTGGTCAGGGAGTTAAGATCCTGCAAGCTGCGTGATGCGGCCAAAAGGGAAAAAAAAAACAGGGAAGGGCAGACTGCCCACAGGACTCTCAGTGACCAAGAGCCAGATTCATGTTCCTCAATCCCAGTCACCACAACCTTTTAGGCAGCTTAGGTAGGGCAATACAACCCAACCTGAAGACTACTAATTCCCCTCGTCAGCTCAAAGGAAGCTTGGAAACATACCTGGGGGAGGGGTTTGCTGATAGCCTGGTACTGGGCCATTGTAGGCTCCATAGGAAGTGGGGGCGGTTGTGGACCCTGGTTGCCCACCATAGCTGGATTGATGATGCCCTAGGTAGACAGGCTGGGGCTGCCCAAACGGCGGCACAGGTGGAGCTGACTGGTTAACGTTCATTATGAGAGCATCCCCGACTTGGTTTCACCTATTAGATGAGAGAGAAGAGAGAAATTAGTCAAAATCAGTTTTCTAAAGAGAGAGCACTATTCACAGTAGGAAGTAGAAATAGAAAAGGACTGACCTTATCAGGCAGTGATCAGCCTAATCATTCTCACACTACTACAGGATCTTTGTAATTTTCTTCCCCAGACAGCAGACAGACTGCCTCCTCAAAGTAAGGATTTTGTTACTCTGAACCCTATGCTTTGTCACTGCCAAGAGGGTATAAATTTCAACCTCAGATAGGCCCATTGGAATGGAGCAGCAGCCTCCATTCCCCAGTGGTATGATTTCTAGTGTCTAGTCATACAAGAAGTCCTGCCACTGATAAACTATTGTGATATTACAGGTAAATGAAACAATGCTCCCACTTTCCATTCATTCACTCTAGCATCCATTCATTCCACAAAATTGAATACCCTCTAGTGTGCTAGTCATTTTTAATCACCCAGACTACATGTCTAAAACAGATTGGCTAAATTCCCTCCCCCTCAAAAGACAAATTTTAGAGTAACCGGTTAGAAAAATGACATTCTTTGGCTAAACTGCAGTAAATCAAGTGCTACACCATCCCCAGTCTTCCCACCAAAAAAGTGTATGGACCTTAGAACTGAAGTATTAAAATCACTAAATGTAAAGGACAGCTCAAAACTCTAGCAAGGTATCAGATTAAAACTGAGTGCAGGCCTGGCAAAAAAATTCTTACAATAACCTAGGGAAACAGTTCAAAGATCAGTGGCAAAGTTAGATTTCATGGAAAAAGATCATTCACCTTATCCTTCTAGCAGAGGGGACTATAAGTATTCCAAATCCCAATGCACTTCTCCAACTCTCCTGTTTCTGCTCTTATATGCTTGTAATGAATCTAGGCCACCACCAAAATTATTACAATCTTGCCCAGCAGCAAAGGAATAAATTGGAGAGCCTTTCCAAGGTCCTTCCAAGAACAGGACTATCTGATCACATCTACTCTTCATAGCCTGATCATTCCAACTATCCTATAGACAGAAGGGACCCAGGAAGCATAAGAGCTCACAGCTACTGCAATGGAACAATGGGCCTCTCCCCTTTGCTAGGTAGGGCCATCTTGACTACAGAAAAGCTGAGCTGCTCTTGGACTAAAACTCTTTAAATTCAAAGCCATCTCAGGAGCTGTTCTTCCAAATCCTAAACCTCACACAGGTCACTACATTAAGCTTGACAGATGTCCTCCTCCTCTTATTTTCCTAAAGTCAGTGTGGGGGTGGGGATGGTAGGAAAGGAGCGTCTTCTCGAGGAAATAATCCCCTCAAACACACCCAAGAGTTTGGAGTCAGGCTCAAGTTTCAACTCCACTCTGGGTGGACAGTCGAGGGTGACAACCCAGGAGGCGGGGCAAGCTTCCTAGAACTCTGAAAGTAGTCGAGCTGTGGAGGCTGGGAGCGCCGGGGATCAAGACCGAGAAGCCAAGCCAGCTTCTCGGGCCGCGATGAGAGAGACTTCCACTAAGTAGGAGATCGAGCGTCTTGCGCCCTTCAACAGGCTCAGGGAAGGAAGCGGGAGCCGGAATCTGGGCCGGGAGAAGAGAAGGGAGGGTCTAGGACTGATTCTGGATTGTGGATGCATGAGGTGAGGGTCTCTCCCCGGGCCCCGCCCCCGGGCCCCTCCCTTCCTTCTCAGACAGGACCCCGATCTGGCCAGTGATACCCCGGCCTGTCCTCTGCTTTCCTACCCACCAACCTCCCGAAGCCACTCCTCACCCGGCTCCAGATCCAGGTTCGACTTCGTTCCTAACGTCAAGGCTCCCAGGCTCCACTTCCGGTTCCGAGGGGGCCGGCGCGTCGCCCCCGGAAGTTCCACCCCCACGCTCCAAGGCCACTCCTTCTGCCACGTCGGCAGTAAGCACGCGCCGAGGAACCCGGATGCCGCACATGCGCTACTTTCCCCTCTCGTCATGGCCGCCCCCTAGGGGCTCCGCAGTTTTTTATGCATTTCCGTTTTTGTTTTTGTTTTTGTTTTGCCCAGATGTCCTGGTAACCTTATGGTCCCACCAGCTGAGATGTGATTGAACTATGTTTAGTAACTCTCCTTCCTATGACATATTAGAAACCTCTGATTTAGAGTCCTGCAGCGATTTCCTGCTGATCCCTGGCCCCATTGATTTCCGTCTTGGAGGTTCTCACCCATGACCTTTGCCGGTCTTGAGATTTGCGGAGCGGAACGTACAATTTTTTTAAAATATAATTATTCTGATGTAATATATCTTTTTAAAATTTATTTATTTTGGCTGACCCATGGGGCTTGCAGGATCTTAGTTCCCTGACCAGGGATCCAACCCATGCACCGGGCAGTGAAAGTGCAGAGCCCTAACCATTGGACCACCAGGGAATTCCCTTAGAACCCTGTAACGTTGAAGGGCACTAATTCTGCTTTCTGGGGTCATGTGTTCAAGTTCTGGCTCTACAGTTCCCTAGCTAGGGCAACTTAATCTCGGCCTCAGTTTCTTTCATTTGTAAAATGAAGAGAATATGAATGCCCTTCTAAAAACTTGTTGAGAGTATGGGATTAGGCCACAAAGATTGCCTGGCACCGTAGTAAGTGCTCAGTAAAGGTCACTCGTTATTAGTTAACCGTTTTTATAGAGCGCCTTGGTTTAGGTGCAGAGCACTGCCACAGCCTGATAATCTCTACTCTTAGAATGCCCCCAGCCTTTTGGAAGAGCTACAGTTCCTGGAGTAATTATTATTACGCCATTTAATAATAACAATATTGTAGCTAATATTTGTAGGAGTTTTTAAAATATACATAACCTCATTTAATCCTTTCAATAATCCTTTCATTTAATAATTATTTTTTAAGCATTGTTGTGTTCCAAGCCATGTTCTTGGGTCCAGGAATACAGTAGTGAACAAACAAAAGTTCTTCATCAATTTAAATAAGGTTTTGTAATTACATACACGTGTGATAAAGCTATAAAGAAAAACAAAGTGGGAAGTCCCAGGCAGTCTAGTGGTTAGGACTCCACGCTTTCACTGCTGGAGGGCTTGGTTTCTGTCCCTGTCAACTAAGATCCTGCAAGCAGCCTGGCCTGGGGCCAAAAAAACAAGAAACAAACAAAAAAGCCCCAAAGTAACAAAATTCAGGCTGTTGGTTACCTCTGGGGAGGGAAAGAGAAAAGTATAATTGGGAGGAACATAATGGAGCATCAATAATATTAATAGTGTTCTATTTCTTAATATTCACATGGATATTTACATTATTGTTATTTTCAAATAGTTCATATGTATTATGTACAATTCATTTCAAAATAAAAGTTTTTTTTTAATAAGGAAGAAAAGAAATGGGGAAAAAGCACTGGTGTAAAGGAAGCATTTAAAGGGAAAAAAACATTAAATGAAGAATTTTATGACAAATGCGGGGAAAAGTTCTTGCTCTCATATTGTGCACAGTAAATTTTAGTTATTCTGAGGCACAAAGTGGTTCATTCATTGAAAAACTTGCACTTCTAGTCGTTGCTGGAATCTGTTATTAGGCATTGAGCATGTTTTAGTGAACAGGCAGATTTTTCCTGTCCTCAGGAGTTTATAGTGGAGGTCAGTGTTTCTCAAACTGTGATCCTGGGATCAACAGTATCAGTTTCACCTGCGAAACCTGTTACAAATTGCAGACCCACCCTAGGCATATTGAATCAGAAATTCTGCAGGTGGGGCCCAGCAAGCTATGGCCCTCTAGACAATTCCATTGCACACTGAAGATTGAGACCCACTAGATTAGTAATTTGCGAAATTCAGCTAACATTTGTTGAGCAATTGCCATAAACTGGGGTCTCTGCAAAGTATTTTCGCATAATTTATCCCATTTAACATGTCAGCATAGGAAAGTAGGTATCCTCTGTCTTGCTTAATGTTGCACTCCTAGTAAGTAGTAGAGTTTAAATTCATAGTTTCTTGAGAATAGAGGCTGATATGTTGCATTTTATTGGTTTCTGTATCCCCACCCTGGTTCTCAATCTTGGCTGCGCATTAGAATCACCTGCAGTGCTTTTTAAACTGGCCATACCAAAATAAATAAATAAATAAATAAAAATAAAATGGCCATACCAGCTATTAGGCCAATAAAATTAGAATCCCTAAGGCTGAGGGGCCTGAGAGAGAGAGAGAGAGAGAGTGTGTGTGTGTATAAAGTATTTGTATAATGTATAATATTTGTATAATATATAAATTCATGTAATATGTAAAATGTCATTACACATCATCTAATCATATACACAGTCCTATTTTAGGGAGCCAGTAGCTTTAAAAGTTTTCCAGGTGATTCCAACATGCACTTAATTGATTCCAATATGCAGGGTTAATTGAAAGCCACTGGTATAGCACAATGGCTTACATGTAGCCAGCACTCAATAAATGTTTGAATAGTGAATGAATGGATATTTAGATACTCTTTTCACTGATGAGGTCAAGTAACTGCCCAAGGTCATACAGCTAATAAATGATAGAACAAGAATCCAAGTCCAGTTCTGACTCTAAATTCTAAGTGCTTTCTATGACTACATCAAACACCAAGGCAAACAGCATTTAGCATGCTATCAGAGCAGCTATTCCAGGGACCTCTGTAGCCTTCAATAATTACAGCACCATAATATTATGTTTTTTAAAAGAAAGAGATCTCTTAACATAGGGCATATTCATGTAATGGAAACCTAAAAATAACTAAATATTTTATTATTAACATGGGTTGGCATGTTTATGCACACCTATCTCTACCCACCTTTCCATGACCAACTATGTGTTGTAAGAGGTAATTTATTTCACCAAACATTGAGCACCTGTTACATCAGTCATTGCTCTGTGGGCTGTTGATTGGCTTTTACACACAGTCCTTGCCTTCAAGTTTCTCACAATCTAGGAGGGAGACAGGCATATAAACAAACCGTAATATTGGCTGAAAACTACAATAATAGAAATACGAACAAGATACATATTTTGCCCAGAGGAAGGAAGGATTAATTCTATAGGTAGGGAGTGAGGAGATGGGCAGGAGAAGCTTTATGGAACAGGCAACACTTCAGCTGGAGCAGACTGAACAGAGTTCCTCTACATTGCACCCAGCACTGCAGTGGGATATGGATCTCCACTTTGATTAATAGGTTAATTCATACAGCAAAGGGGTACTTTTTTCTGGGGATCTTGCAATCTTGTGGGACAAACCCAGCCATTCCTTGCTCAGGAATTGAAGCCCCTGCTGCTGCCACTTTGGAATAAGCTTCGGAGGAGAGCAGTTGGGATTAGTCCATGACCCTATCAGGGAAGGCACAGTCCCTGAAAGGATGTACATTAGTTATAGAGCCCACAGAGCTAGTACTCTGAGTCCTGAGTAAAAAGCTCATGCAGGAGAATGGGAGACAGGGGAGGGCAGAAGTTTTCACTATAATTAGCTCTGGGAGTAATACAGCTTGGGGAGGGAGGGGAGTACAGCCGGTAACTATTTTGAGCACAGCTTCGATTGACAGGACATGTGTGCTGGACTGTACTGATCTCAGGGCCAAGTTGCCTGCCTGTGGTGTGTGGTGTGGGGTGGAAGGCCTAGGGCAGCAGAAGCAGGACAGCCAGACAGGCCGGACGGGGTACCAGCACCTCGACTTCTCTCCCTGGGACACTGTCCAAACTCCGAAGGCCATAGGCCAAGCTGAGAGATGGGTGCTGAGGAGGAGGTGCTGGTCACACTGTCTGGGGGAGCCCCCTGGGGCTTCCGACTTCAGGGGGGGGCCGAGCAGAGGAAACCTTTACAGGTATCCAAGGTAAGGGAGCCTATATTGAGGTTTCAGGGAAAGGGGAACCCAAGGGAACTTGGGAAGAGTCATGTGGTGGCCTGTGGGGGGAGAAGTGGGAGGCTGTGAAGAAGTGGAGTGGGGGTGGGTGGATGGTCGAGGAAGCATGCTCAGATCTGACAGGGGGAGCAGTGTCTGAGCACAGCCTTCTTGTGGGGGGCTATTAGAAAAGGGAATTCCTGGTTTCTGGGAGCAGAGAAAAAGGAAGACTGTGCCTCAATTTCATAGAAGCAGAGGTCCAGGGCTGGCAACATAGGAACAGAGGCTCAGGGCTGGCCATCCAGTCTTTGCTCTCCTGGGTCTGTGCCTCTACTCCAAACTCCAGGAATGTAGGGAAGGTTGTCATTTCTCTCTAACTAAATTGGTATGTGATGATCTGAGGTTCTCACGCAGCCCAGCCCAGCCCAGCCCTGCCCTGCCCCTGCCCCAGCCTTTAGTCCTCCTCTTTCGCTACGCCAGATCCCTTCTCTCACTAGGCAAGACTTTTTTTAAGGCTAGGAGGGTTATGGCAAGATATGACCTGTCAGATGAAGTTGTTACCATTTTGGTTTCATAGCACAGGTTTAATTTTCTCAACTATAAAATGTAGGTAATGATAGTACCTACTCCATGGGTGCTAACTTCTAAGGATTAAATTCAATAAAACACGTAGAGTGCTTGGCACTGTGCCTAACATTTAGTAAGCACTAAATGTATCGCCACTATTACTATTATTACTTTAACATATGTACATGTGTGTGCACACCCGGCACACATATACATACACAATCGCAATCCCTCAGAATCTGCCGGACTCCCTCCAATCTGGAGTACTGTTCTAAAATCTTGACTGTGTAGATAATGGTGCCTAGGACTCCAAGGACTAGAAGAGAACTGTTGGCTAGTATAGATATTTCCTTTGGAGGAAAATCTTGAGGGGATAACCACCGTTTCTACAATAGTACGTCCCATCCCCCCTTGCAGTTTTCCCCGTCTTTTTCATTCAGTGATTACCCTACCTCCCTTCAAAGGATGTGTTATTCTCTCAAATCTGTACCTTCTTCCCTCTAGATTGACCCCCCTTAACTGTCACCCCTTGTCCCTCCCCATCCTTTCTTACCCTGTAAAGTAAAATTCCATCCACACACTGGTCCCTCCTGTCCTAACTCCTTTCATTCTATTCCCCCCTTGGAGCCCTCCCTCACCTACAGTCTCTCCTCCAACACCTTCTCAGATCCGAAGACGGAGCCAGGCTGGCAGAGCAGGACTCCGGGAAAGGGATCAGCTTTTGGCCGTCAATGGGGTTTCCTGCACCAGCCTCTCTCATGCCAGAGCAATGAGCCTCATCGATGACTCAGGGAATCAGCTTGTCCTCACCATCAGGCGGTATGGACCCCTCCCACCCCAGCCTACACCCATCCCCCTAGTCCAGGGCTTCCATTGCCTGTCTCAGCTCTATGTCTCACTGGCCTGACTTCAGCTACTGACAACTACCCATTTCTGCTTGTGTATCTGTGCTGGAGTATAGATGTTTGTGTATGCCTCCCAAAGCACTTGAATGTGGGTGCGTGGGCCTATTTAGGCCCTTTGCCTGTCTATTTATCGTCACATCTCTCTTTAAACCCACTTCCAGTCAAAGCCTGCCAAGCAGATTTGCCTACCAGTTCATTTTCAGATCTCCACTCTTCCCAGCCCATCCATTTCACCTACATGCCAGTCCCCTCTCTCTCCTTACATCCTTCTCCCATCTCCTCCAGATCTCTCTAGCTCTCAGTCATCCAGCTCATTTCTCAAGTTCTGTCATCTTTTCCATCCAGGGTAGAGGACGAGGGGCCTGTGCGATCTCCATCCCCTGGTGAGCTTCAGGCACTGTCACCCTTGTCTCCGCTGAGTCCTGAGCCCCCTGGTGCTCCAGTTCCCCAGCCTCTCCAGCCTGGGAGCCTCCTCTCTCCCCCTGACAGTGAGGCTTACTATGGAGAGACAGACAGTGATGCTGATGGCCCAGCCACCCAGGAAAAGCCCCGCCGACCCCGCCGCCGAGGCCCAACAAGGCCCACCCCTCCAGGAGCCCCACCTGACGAGGTCTACCTGTCTGACAGCCCCGCAGAGCCAGCACCTGGTGTCCTTGGCCCTCCCAGCCAGGATGACAGCCGCGTGAGCTCCCCATCTTGGGAGGACGGGACAACCCTTCAGCCACCCCCGGCTGAGGCCCTGCTGTTGCCCCATGGCCCCCTCCGGCCTGGCCCTCATCTCATCCCTATGGTGGGGCCTGTTCCCCACCCAGTGGCAGAAGATCTGACTACCACCTATACTCAGAAGGCCAAACAAGCCAGTGAGTGCCTGAACTCCTTTTCCTTAGTCAGGATCCTTCAATCTGAGCCCTAAATCTAACACTCCATAACCATACATTCCACCTACCTTATGCTTCCCTTGGATACAGTCTTGGAGACAGGTGGAGAAGAGTAATGGATAGGAGGGGAAAATAATTATTCTCACGATCCCCATTAGTTTTGCTGTTTGAACTAGCGTGACAAAAAAGTACAGGGGGCTCAACCCAACCCAGGAACAGGATAAGTAGGAAAGTTGGAAAGGGACATGAATTGATGAAGGGTTTGCTTGTCGTTGCTATGATTTTGCTAGGTGTCAGACGGGGTGAGGGCAGAGTGCAGACATGGGTCAGGGGAGTATTTGGAAGCAGGACAGGGATACAGGGACTCTTCAGTGTTAATTGCAGGCATAGCATCAGAGCTACCTTTGACATTGCTAGTTCCATTAGGGTTCCTGGGGACTGGGAGGCTATGGAATAGTCATGAGATCTCTAGGAAGTGGTGGTGGGAGGGATCTTTGGCTTCTTATCTTAGGCGAGAATTTAGGCCCCGGCAGAAAAAGCCAGTTCCACTTATCTCAGGCTCTTTACTTCCCCCCCTCCCCCCCTCCCTGGTACGCGGGCCTCTCACTGTTGTGGCCTCTCTCGTTGTGGAGCACAGGCTCCAGACGCGCAGGCTCAGCGGCCATGGCTCACGGGCCCAGCCGCTCCGCGGCATGTGGGATCTTCCTAGACCGGGGCATGAACCCCTGTCCCCTGCATCACCACTGCACCACCAGGGAAGCCCTCTTTACTATTTTTGATGTGAGCTACAGAACAAAGTCTAAGAGTGAACTTTCTCCCTGTCCTATCCCTCCCATACCCCTCCTCTAGAGACCTTTCTTGTCACCTTGGAAATCTCAGGGTTACCCCTCTAGTTCTCATCTCTCGTTCCTCCCCTCCACTATTCTGATTCCTGATCCATAGAATTTTGTGCCTCTAAGTCTGGAATAGAGGCTAAGGCCGTGACAGTTTACCATCAGACATCCCTGAGAGTGTCCCATGTCCCACAAAGAAATTCCAGATGCACACCCACAATCTCATGCTTATCCCCAATTCTCATTTTAGCACCCTCTCCCTTCCCCATCATGCTGGGTGAGACTGTAGTTAGTGAGTGGCTCAGGGATATTTTTAGCCAAGCAGACCTCATTGTCCAGTGTGGTGGGATTGGGGGAAGGGTAGGCAGGTGCCCATGTCCATCATACCAGGGCTTGTGGGGCAGCCCAGAGAAGGGAGGGAGCCAGGCTCCAAAAATAGCACAGTGAGCTCATTCAGCTACCAGCTCTGGGGATAAGACAAAGGGGCTTTAAAAGGCGTGGGGGGTGCCTCAAACTGGTTCTGCTCCAGCCAACACTGCCTTTCTCGGCATGGAGACTTTTGAGCCCATCAGCCAAGAGCCTCTCAGCCAAGCCAGTTGCGACAAAGCCCCAAGCCCAGTTCCTGAGCTCCAGGACCCGTTCTATGCAGGTACTACCCTCCCACAGCCAAGAGAGTTCTGGAATCTAGAATGGAGGGGACTACGTCAACAGTTTGGGAAGGGAGGTCTTTGGGAAAGGTCTTACTCCCTTACCCCCTCCTCCTTTTTTCCTTCCTCTTCCTTCTTTTCTTAAGAGTTTCACTGCCCTTTTCTCAGAATGGGCTGATGCTATGGTAACATGTCAAAGGGGTTTGTGACCACATGAGCTATGGAAAACTCATGGAGAGAGGGTGTATGTGTGAGAGAGAAGTGTGAGTAATCTATGAATACATGAAAGCATGTATGTGGGAGTCCGTGGGAGAAGATATGAGTGAACAAGAAAGTGTCTGGATACATGTGCAGCTAGTGTCAAGAAAGCTTTGATAGTAATAATTACTCACAGTGGGGCTTAGGTTAAATGCTAAATTTACCTACATTATCTCACTTAAACCTCATAGCAACCCTATGAGGTAGACGTTATGTTATCATCCTTCTTTACAGATGAGGAAACTGAACTTCAGTGAGATGAAGTAACTCTCCCAAGAACCAAAAATCTGAACTAAACTATGACTCCAGTGCCTATCTCTAGTCCACAGTACTATTGTGTGCTATGAACGTTGGAACGGGTGGAATGAGAGCCCTAATCAGAAGGGAGCTTTGATATCTTGAGTGGAAAGTAGATGGAATTTCAAGAATTTTTCAGGAGGGACTGGGGATCATGGATCGGAGAGTATCTGTGTCCGAGTCAGGGTCCTAGCAGCAGGGCAGCGTTCCCATTTCCTGGCTCCACCTCCCAGGCCCCACGTGGCACGGGAAACCCTGTCCTGGCTCCCCTTAGCACACAGTGCTTGCGTGCCTGCCTGGTAGTGTCTACCTGAGCTCTCTACCCAGAAGGCTTGGAAAATAGGGGGCAGCTCTGTCAAAGAAGCCCACCCCACTCCCACCCTCAGCTTGGGGGAAAGGAGACTGTATCAACTGGTGACTTTGAGATATCCTAAAGATCTGGAAGCTTTCCTTGGAGAGCAGCACTCTGGCTTTTCCTGCATCTCAGATCTGAAGCCATCCCTGCCTGTGAGTAGCAGGGGTTTGAGGCACAGAGGAGCACCTTGGATTTAGAAGGCACTTAAATTTTGTCCCAACTGTTAGTGACAGTGTCTCTGCTAGGGGAATTCTGGGAAGAAGGGCCACCTTGAGTACGCATGTATGTTTTTGTGTGGACACGTGTATTTATACATGTGTATATGAACTAGGATGTATATAAGCTAGAGTATATGGGGATGTGAGAGAAAAGTACAGATGAGAAAATATGCCCATAGCCACCTCTCCCTAGAGCCATATTCTTGTTGAAGTGATGTGTGGTGGGAGTTACTTCTATGAATGTATATGACGTGGATCACATGATGATAGTGGAATTAAGAATGAAGATCCTCATTGCTAAGGATCCTTTGTGTCCTTATTATAGGGTAAGGGGTAGGAAGAGGGGATAAGTCCCAAACTTTCTGAGAAGTCCCCTAACAGGGTCTCTTTGGTGGGAGAAAAGTGCCCCTTCTTATTTTTTCTTACGGTGGGACCTGCTTCATGTCCTTGCCTGCCATGGGAAGTAAACCCCCTTCTACCCCAGCCTCACATTGCCAGCCAGGAGTGGAGGGAAGCAGGGGAGGCACGCGTGTGGTGTGGGTAAGAGCAATCTCCTGAAATATAGGAGGGAAGAGAGGATAGGAGGAGAGCTGTGGTCAGAGTGGTGTCAGGGCAGCCAACTACCCTCTGCCTTCCCTTCAACTGTCCTTGGTTTCACCTTTCACCTCCACTCTGGCCCCAAGTTAGAGGACTTTGCCAAAGGCAGGAGAGACCTTGTGGGTCAGGCCAGTGAGAAGACCAGAGGTGGGAGGCCTGAGGGAGCTGGCTGGTGGGGGGGTGGGGTGGGGGGCGGGTGAAAGCCTTGGGGAACAGAAGATGCTCACTGACCATTCCCTCCTCCTCTCCCCAGAACTGCAAAGGGCAGAGAGCCTCCAAGAGAGAAGTGTGAAGGAGGCCAAGACCAAATGCCGGACGATTGCATCCCTGCTAACCGCAGCCCCCAACCCCCACTCGAAGGGGGTATTGATGTTTAAGAAACGTCGGCAGAGAGCCAAGAAGTACACCCTAGTGAGCTTTGGGGCTGCCGCGGGGACAGGCGCTGGGGAGGAGGACGGCGTCCCTCCAACTAGTGAGTCTGAGCTGGACGAAGAGGCCTTCTCCGACGCCCGCAGCCTCACCAACCAGTCCGACTGGGACAGCCCCTACCTGGACATGGAGCTGGCCAGGCCGAGCTCAGGCGCAGCAGAGGGCCAGGGCCCGGGGCTGGGAGGGCAGCTGAGTGAGGCCTCTGGGCGAGGGGCCCAACTCTTTGAACAGCAGCGCCAGCGCGCAGACTCCAGCACTCAGGAGCCGGCCGGGGATGGTCCAGCCGCCACGCTCAACGGGCAGGGCCTGCAGTCACCACCTCGGGCACAAAGCGCTCCGCCAGAGGCGGCTGTGCTCCCATCCAGCCCTTCGCCGGCCCCTGCAGCCAGCCCCAGACCTTTCCTCCCTAGCAGTGGAGCCTCTACCCCAGCTCCAAGCATCTTTAACCGGTCAGCCAGGCCGTTTACTCCGGGCTTACAAGGGCAGCGGCCAGGTACCACCTCGGTTATTTTCCGGCCCCTGGCTCCCAAGAGGGCAAATGAGAGCCTGGGAGGCCTCAGCGCCGTCCCACCGCCTTTCCTGTCCTCTCCGCAGGGGACCACTCCTCTGCCCAGCTTCTCTTCAGGGGTTCCCAGCCACGTGTCAACCCCCGGTTCCGCCAGCACCCCACGCTCCTCCGGCCCCGTGACGGCCACCAGCTCCCTATACATCCCAGCCCCCAATCGTCCTGTTACGCCAGGCGGAGCCCCAGAGCCCCCCGCCCCCGCTAGCGGAGCTGCCATGACCTCCACCGCTTCTATCTTCCTATCGGCGCCTCTGCGACCTGCTGCACGCCCAGAGGCCCCCGCCCCTGGCCCCGCAGCCCCTGAGCCCTCCAGCGCTCGGGAGAAGCGCATCTCCGTGCCAGCTGCTCGCACCGGCATCCTCCAGGAGGCCCGGCGTCGGGGGACCCGAAAGCAGATGTTCCGGCCGGGAAATGAGGAGACGAAGAACTCGCCCAACCCGGAGCTGCTATCGTTGGTGCAGAACCTGGATGAAAAACCCCGGGCTGGGGGTGCGGAATCTTGTCCAGAGGAGGATGCCCTGAGCCTCGGGGCTGAAGCCTGCAACTTCATGCAGCCACCGGGGGGCAGGAGTTACAAGACTTTGCCTCACGTGACAGCTAAAACCCCGCCTCCAATGGCTCCCAAGACCCCACCCCCTACGACTCCTAAGACTCCACCCCCAGTGGCTCCCAAGCCCCCTTCTCGAGGGGTCCTCGATGGGTTAGTGAATGGGGCGGCCCCTTCAGCTGGAATCCCTGAACCACCAAGGCTTCAAGGCAGGGGTGGGGAGCTGTTTGCCAAGCGTCAGAGCCGAGCGGACAGGTATGTGGTGGAAGCACCTGGTCCTGGCCTTGGCCCTCGGCCCAGAAGCCCTTCTCCTACCCCCTCCCTGCCCCCTTCCTGGAAATATTCACCCAATATCCGTGCCCCACCTCCAATTGCTTACAACCCACTGCTCTCACCCTTTTTCCCCCAAGCTGCCCGAACTCTCCCTAGTAAGATCCAATCCCAAGGGCCTCGGGCAGCCCCCAAGCAGGGCATTAAGGCTTTGGATTTCATGCGGCACCAGCCCTACCAACTTAAAAGTGCCATGTTCTGTTTTGATGAGGTTCCCCCGACTCCTGGACCCACCTCCTCAGTGCCTCCCAAAACTGCCCGAGTCCAGGAGATCCGCCGATTTTCGACTCCAGCGCCCCAGCCCACTGCAGAGCCCCTGGCACCCACTGTGCTTGCCCCCCGAGCAGCCACTACATTGGATGAGCCCATCTGGAGGGCAGAACTGGCTTCAGCCCCTGTCCTTAGCCCAGCCCCTCCTCCAGAGTCTCCCAGGGGTCTTGGGACCTCCCCCAGCTCCTGTGGCTTCCAGGTAGCCAGGCCCCGGTTCTCAGCTACTAGAACAGGATTGCAGGCTCATGTGTGGAGGCCTGGGGCGGGCCACCACTGAACAGGGCACAGCTCCCAGGACCAAGGGGAGGTGGAACAGCTAGTTCCTAAAGTTGCTTCTACCCAACCCGCCCGCCCCCGCCCCCGCCATCCCTCCTTTGCAGGCTAAATTCCCTCCTGCCAGAGAAAGTTTTGGAGTTGGTGTCCCATCTCCCAGCTTCCTCCTGACTCCTAACCTCCCTGCTGCTTTCCAACCTATAATACTATCTTTGCTTTGGTGTCTGTGCTTCTCTTTGTAGCTCCTTGCCTGGATCTGTGTCTTTAACTCTGTCTCTTCACCTACACTCCTCCACTAGTCTCCATTTCTCTACATTTGTGCTTTTTTCTGTGGGCTTTGTTTTAACAGTCAATGAGAAAGACAGAGAAGTTACCACTGAGACCTCAGGCAAGAAGCTCACCACCAGACAGGCAGCAAAGGGACTGAACTGACCCCTATTTGCACGAAATCATTTGCTGCTCCTCACTCTTCTTTCCCAAGCTTGTCTGGCATTTTCCTAGGTGTGTGTGTGCAAGTGTGTGCGTGCACACAGACGTGCTCTTCTGTCTGAGGCAAGAGTAAGAGGAGCCGTCTAAATAAAGACCCAGTTTGGGTCTTACCCTTGCACTAATGAAAGAAGAGTCAGTTATCCTCACATAGAATGTCTGGTGGGGAGAAAGAGACTCATTAGAGTTAAAGATCATCGTCTGTAGCAGGTGTAGAGCATCTGGTGAAATTCATAGAGTATGAGGAGACTCGAAGGACCAGGGCAGTTTGCATGAGTTGAGTTATACCAGCTAGACCAGGAGTAGAACTAAGAACTCTGTTCCTTGGGATTTCAGAAAGTTAGCAACTGGAGAGGCCCATGCTGAGCAACAAAGCATCCAAGAAGTGAAAAGAAAGAAAGAAAATGTCCTCTGAGAATGAACAAATCATTGGCTTCATTGTCTCATGAACTTAAGACAGAAAGGAGAAAAGAACCATGATGTGGAAAGTGAGGTAGAAACCAGGAGCAGAACAGAAATGAATGAAATTGATCGAGCCTCAGAGAGAAGCATGGTGAGGGAGACTACAGTGTTGGTAGAGAGTAAAATTGGATAATAAGAAACCAATCATGTACACAAAAGGGGAACTGGGGAGAAATTTGAGGGAGAAGAATGTATTTGTTAGAGTGAAGGGGGATGATGGTGGAGGGATGTGAGAGCGAGTGTGTGCTGAGTGTTGAAAGACAGGTATCTGTGCTACCTCCTTTGAATCTGTCCCTCTGTCTTCTGCAGCTTGTCATAACTACCTGAGAAAGGGCAGGGAAACACCCAGAGCCAAAACCTCTTTTTAGTTCTACCCCATCCCTCAAACCCTAGTTCTTATTTCTTTCCAGCTTAGGTCCTGATCTCTGATCCTAGAGGGATATGGGCTCCCCTCTCACCATGACCACCACCAGTCACGCTTGCTGCTTGATCTGGAAATTGATAATTTCCTTTGCATATTGAGTGTGAGTCACAGTACTTTGGTTTGTGCACAAGAATAAACTTATGCCCCATATCTTCTGTTGTTGTCATCTCTTCTAGTTTTATACCTAAATCCTGGTCTCCCCTTCATCTTCTCTAATTCATTCCCCTGATCTTCTGATTCCTGATCTCTTTCTCAGTTCCTACCCTCCTATTTTTTACTGTTTTGCCCTTCACCCCCTGGTCTTTTGCTCTTCTCTACCAATTCTGTCCTAATCCAGTGTAGCCACCTCCATCACTCCCCCAGTTCTCTCTCTCCAGATTCTCCCCTTCTCCATCCCCTCTTCCATACTTCTCAGATGAGGCCTCAGCTTACAGAACCTAGACAATTTGGAAAGGCCCTGCTTTCCCAACACCCTGGAGGAAATGAAGGGAAAGCAATGGCTGAAGTTGAAGGTGGGGTGAGAGAGGGAAGAAGGTGAGAGAGGGTGGATCAGCGTGGATTGAGACTAATAAAAAAGAGAAGGCACTGAAAGGCGGCTAGAATTAGACTTCTGAGAAGAGGAAGTTCTGTTGCCCCAGTTTTACCAGCAGGGGGCAGATTTGTGCCAATAACCAGGCCCATGACCCTGATTCTCCCAAATATGCAGCCTCTCAGAATTTCAAAGGAAGGGCTCAGAGAGCCTAGGCTAAATATTCTGTCTTCATTCACTAGGTAGTTTTAGGTACTCAATCATAAGAGACAAAAATTTTGGTTGGTTTTTGAGGGGAGGATGGTAATGATGACGAAATCACCTTTTGCTATTTATGTTTTTTCATCTAATTGCTTCTTTGGGTTAGGAGAGAATGGAGAAAAAGGACAAAAGATGAGGAATCTGGAGGCTAAACTGGTCTGGGCAGAGGCCAAGTAGAGGGGAGCAGGGCGAACTTTCAGCCCCTAACCTGAACCTATGAAGTTCAGGATGGGAAAAGGACATGGTCAGGAAGAGTGGGTAGCTCACAGAGGGACAGAAAGGTATTCTGGGGACTACAAAAGCACACTTCCTAAGGCAGCCATAACAGGGTGGTGGATACAGCAGAGGTACAGCAGCTGGTTACAAAACCTGAGCAGAAGATGGAGAAGGATCCAGGATGTTCACGCAGCTACCGAGGAAGGTGCCGGGCAAATGACAGGTTTCCCTGGAGGGGCTCTCAAGCTTGTGCCCTTTCCCAGAGGCTTCTCTAGACCAGTGTGAATGGGACAGTCCAGATCCTATGGAGTGTGTGCTCCCTTTGAAGAAAATCCCAAGTAGGAGCCTCAGAGAGTAAAGCCCTGGCAGGTCAGAAGCCTACGTGTACCCCTTCAGGTAGAAGTGACATCTGGGACTTCCCTGGTGGCGGCCTCAGTGGTTAAGAATCTGCCTGTCAATGCAGGGGACACGGGTTCGATCCCTGGTCCGGGAAGATCCCACACACCACGGAGCAGCTAAGCCCGTGCACCACAACTACTGAGCCTGTGCTCTAGAGCCCGCGAGCCATAACCACTGAAGCCTGCGTACCTAGAGCCTGTGCTCCGCAGCAAGAGAAGCCACCGCAATGAGAAGCCCGCGCACCACAACAAAAAGTAGCCCCCACTCGCCGCAACTAAAGCCCGCGTGCAGCAACGAAGACCCGATGCAGCCAAAAATAAATTAATTAATTAATAAATTTTTTTAAAAAAGTGACATCTATCTAGCAGAGCAGGCTAAACTGAGCACCCGAACAGCAAATGGGGATGAAAAGGCAGAAACTGGTCAAGTCTTCCCCCACATCATCCCTGATAGCCTAACTACTGGATTTGGTTAATTTGGTCCCTTATCCTGCCAAAATCTGGCCCTCCCAAAGGAAAGACCAGCCTATCCAGGAACTTTCAAAGGGCAGTTCCATTGTGAACAGAAATTCCCTTCCCGAAACATAGCATCTTAAACCCTCCCACCCCCAAAATGCACCCACATGTCCCTCCAGCTCCAGCCTGGATTGTCTCTGAATGGCTCTCCAGACACATTCTCCTGGTTCTCACTTTCCCACTCCGAATTCTTATTCACCACTTGCTGCCTGCTTCCTCTCTCCCTCTCAGTTTTCACTTTCTCCCTGAGTGCTTCTTTGGATCTCAGCCTCGAGGTGCCAAAGAAGAGGAGTCTCTGGGCAGACTGATCCTTGGCTCAGACAGCTTAGTGAGAGAATTCCAAAGGACTTTCCTCCCCTTCCTGAGCCTCTGGGCAAGGAGGATGGGATCTTGGTTCCAGGGTCTCAGTACCCCTGTGCCATTTGAGCTGCTTGCGCTCATCGTCTCTATTAATAACCACCCTCCCTCCCCCACTGCCAGTGCTGCCCCCACGCCTGCCCAGCTCGGGTTCTCTAGTCACAGCAGCACAGTCCTCCAAAGCTGCTGGACCCCAGGGAGAGCTGACCACCTCTTGAGCAGCCGGTAAGTCTCCAGCTTTGTAGTCAGAGGGGCTGGAGCCCACTCTGCTGACTGCTGTGTCTGTGTCTGTAATAGTGACCCTTGATCCTGGGGGCAGCTGCCTCCCTCCTCCATCTGTACTCAGTTCCCAGTTGTCCAGTTCAAGGGAGCCACAGAGAGTTGGAAGGAGAAGGGCCCAAGAGGGTGGGGGGATTGGAGATGTTGGGGGAGGCACTGGAGGAATGAGAAGGGGGTCTGAGGCTGGATGGAAAACAAGAACCTAATTGGGGCTGAGAGAGGTATGGGGAGAATCTATTTAGCAGTTCCTGGACTCTGGCCTCAGCAGACCCCACTAAGCTAGTAGAATCGCAGATGTGCTGTGAGACAGGACTCAGCAGAAGACATTTCGCTGAGTGCCAACTTCTGTTAAGGAGGGGCTGGAATCTGTATCTTTTCCCAGCTTGTCCCCCTCCACTGCCAGATCCTATGATTATGTTCCTGTCCTCCCTGAATTCCCCACTGCTATGATATTGCTGAATTGACATGCATCAAGATTGACCTCCCTCTCCACTCCAGGTCTGGGGGGTGGGGAGTGACTGAAACGGAGTGGGAGCACTGCTGTCACCTCCCAGGCCATGATCCAGCTGGCCCGGTGGAGGGGCAATAACCTCTCCATCCTATGGAGAATGTTTCTGGCTGGATCTCCTCAACCCTGGCAGAACATTTTTTCTGCTCCACCCCCACCCCCCACCCCACTCTGGGGCTTGGGGAAGACTGAGAGGCCAGAGTTTGCAATGATAATCCCAGTCTGGGAGCCCTGTACAAATAAAAGCTTCAAGCCATGCCAAACCAATGAAACCTGGGTGCATTACCTGACCTGTAAGTAATGTGTTTGTTTTACCCCCAGGCCCTCCTAACACATATTGTGTTCCTAAACCCTGCACCAGCTCTATGTAAAACAGCTGAAAAGAGGTTGGTAGAAGGTAGGGGCAAGGGGTGCATCTATACTTTCTGCCCTGCTTCCCGAGAAGAGAAGCCCTAAAGCAATGGTTTTTCACCTTTTAGAGAAATATGTACTTCTTTTAAAAAATCTAATGAAATTTTGCTCCCTGAAGTCCTTAAGCAGTGCCTTACTGTAGACACTCACCGCAGTCCCTGTCCATCCTTCACCTCCTCCTTCCCACCCTATCCAGGCTCCATCCACCTCCACAATGCCACTCTCAGGGACCCCCGCCCCCAACAAGAAGCGGAAATCCAGCAAGCTGATCATGGAACTCACTGGAGGTATGGCATGTTTGCACCTACCTAGTGTGGGACTTCTTATTGAGAGTATCTCTGGCCCATGAGCCCCAGAAGTATCATAAGGTTATATGTGTCTTAAGGCGAAGAGATAAGGAGAGACGAGAGGAATTTGGGGTGGGGGTGAGGTTTGCAGGGGTGGGGGGAAGGGGGGAAAGGAAGAAAGAATTCAACACTGACTACTCACCCTTCCACCCTTTTCACCTTGTAATCTGAGACAATAACACCCATGCCATGTTACCCAGCACAGGTCCAAGACAACAGGACCCACAGGTCAGTGAGGTATGTTTGAGAAGAAAATATGTATGATGGAGACTGGCACAGAGTAAGGTCTCAATAAATGGTTAATTTCCTTACTTCTTTCCCCAGAGCTAAGGAGCCTCGTATAGGCACTTAAAATGGAAAATTGCTCAGGCATTTTTCCTGGGGGTGGTAGGAGTACAGCATGTGAAGAGCTCTCCCAATCAATACCTAGAAGCCGTTTGCAGCCAGTTTACTGAGGGGAAGAGAAGGCAAAGGAGTTAAGATAGGAGTATATATTTAGAGGTGGCTTTGGGCTTTCCCCCGTGCTACAGTTTCCCCAATGACCTCCATCTATGATGTTTCTTTACTCTTTTGCCCTGTACCCCATACCTTTTACCCCATTCACCGTCTTCACCCCATTCTAGTATCCCCACTGTCTCACTCTGCACCCCATTTCCCATGCATTCTCTCCAACTCCAAACCCAGGAAATCAAAATCCCTCATAAACTAGACAGAATTTGATCAGACATCACAGACAGCGTCTGCTTCCCTCAGTGATCTCTGCTGGGACACACACACTTAATTAGTTGTGGATGGCGGCTTCATTTGGAGCTAGAAAACCCTACTTTCCTCTTTCCCTTGCCTCTGCCTCCCCACCTCCCTGAAAGGTGGACAGGAGAGCTCGGGCCTGAACCTGGGCAAGAAGATCAGCGTCCCAAGGGATGTGATGTTGGAGGAGCTCTCGCTACTCACTAACCGGGGCTCCAAGATGTTCAAACTGCGGCAGATGCGGGTGGAGAAATTTATCTATGAAAACCACCCTGATGTCTTCTCTGACAGCTCAATGGTGAGTTCAGAACTTTACTACTCTCAAAGCCTCGTGCCTCTTTTGACAGCTTCTTGGTAGGCCCAGCCCGAGTCTCTAAAGTATGACCAACCTCCCCTCCCAGCTAATTTATAAGCTCATTAACCCCCCAGATACAGCGAGCCCCCAATAGCTCCAGGGTGAATTACAGCCCACCTCTGAAACTAAATCTGTATCTTAGAGCTGGTGAGGCAGGGTAGGGAGTTCACACCTTCAAGGAGAAAACTCCTTCCCAGTATGGTTAAGTATTAAAGATAGGATTACCAGATAAAGCACAGGATGCCCAGTCCTATATTTTAAAGTTGAGATACACACTAAATAAGCTACTGAGGATATATTGTAGGCACAGTAAATAAAGCCCATATTTCATAATACCTTTAAATGGAGTATGGTCTATAAGAATATTGCATCACTATGTTGTATACCTGAAACTAATATAATATTGTAAAGCAATGCTACTTCAATTAAAAAAATAAAGTTGAGATATACACAGATAATTTTTTAGTAAAGTATGTCCCATGCAATATTTGGGACATAAGTTTTTTTTTTTTAATTGAAGACACTTAGGGAATTCCCTGGTGGTCCAGTGGTCCGGTGCTCTCACTGCCAGGGGCCTGGGTTCAATCCCTGGTTGGGGAACTAAGATCCTGCAAGCCACACAGCATGGCAAAAAAAAAAACAAAAAAAAAAATTGAAGACACTTAGTTAAATTTGAATTTCAGATACACAATAATTTTTTAATATAAGTATGTCCCATGAAATATTTGGGACATGAAAATTAAATTAAAAAATACAGGACACCGAGTTAAATTTGAATTTCAGGTACATGACGAATACTCTCATATCTAAATATGTCCCATGCAATACTTAGGCATATTTATACTAAAAAAGTATTATTGTGTATCTGAAATTCAAATTTAACTGGTGTCCTGTGATTTTTTCTTTTTGCAAAATCTGGCAACCGTAGAAAGAGGTAAGTGAATTTTTATAACCATCTCTTCTTGAGCCATTCTTTTATCTAAAGGGTCAGTATAAGGACCACAGATGTGGGGACCGAAACCATGCTTTAAGGTCCTACGTCTCCTAGTCAGGATCATTCTCCGAAGAGAAGAAGAGATTGGAGAGGGACCAGGCACAAGATATTTCAGCTGAGAAGGAGGGGATCGTTTCCATTTCCTTTCTTCCCCCTCCACCTTTCCTGGGCAGCCAGGGGAGAGTGAAAATAGATGCCTACATGGGGCCAGGGGCAGGAGTGTCTGCCATTTGCCCGTATGTAGGAGCAGAATAAAAATGCTGAGCCGGTCATATCTAACTTTAGGAGGCCAAAAGCCCTCCCCCCTGCCTGTGTCTGGTTACACTGGGTGGAGCATGGGGGTGTGTTCGGTGGGTGGCCAGGAGAGCCTCCTGAAGGAGTTGGCAGGGTTATTTTTAGGCTTTGGGGATGGATCCAGTGTTGCCCTTTGGGCTTCCCTTCCCCCTACCCACTACAGTTTCACTGTCAGGAAGTCCTGGTCCAACAGGCACCAAGAGGAGAAAGGGAGAGGAAGAGGAAGAGAGAGAAGAGACTTTTATCTGTTAGACAAGATGCAGGGGAGGAGCAGAGATCTCTCTAGTTCTTTAACTTAAGGCTGGGTTCTCCATGCCAGCCCCAATCTCTCAAACCTAAGTTGAGCAGAACTCTTGGTCCTCTTTGCCTTGGTAAGGAGGGAAAGGGGATTTTGGAGAATGAGTTGCCCCCATCCTAGATGTAATTCGAACTGAGCCATAGGGGTTGTATCCCTTAAGAAGAGTTTAATTTCTCTCAGTCAGGCTATCTGCTAACCATCTATTGGAGAGGGGAGTCTCAGATGATTCAGTGTCTTCTGGTTGTCCATTGTCTCTGATCACCTCCTACTTGCTATGGTATTCCCCATACCCATTGCTAACCTTCCCCTTACTTTGTCCTTTCTTTTCAGGATCACTTCCAGAAGTTCCTTCCCACCGTTGGGGGACAGCTGGGTACAGCTGGCCAGGGATTCTCCTACAGCAAGGGCAGCGGTGGAGGCCAGGCAGGAGGAAGTGGCTCTGCCGGACAGTATGGCTCTGACGAGCATCACCATCATCAGGGCCCTGGGTCTGGATATCGGGGTACAGATGGTCCTGGGGGCCAGACTGGCCAAGGAGGAGCTGCTGGCACTGCAGGGGTTGGCGAGACAGGACTAGGCAAGTATCCTCACCCAAGAATAATGTGTCTGGTCTCTAAAGCAGAGAAATACCCAGGAATGAGGCCTAGACTGGGTGTAGGAAGCAGGAGAGGCCTGTTGAGATAGCCTGATGGACTTTCTGTGTCCATAAGGATACAGAGATGTGTCTATTCCACCCAGAAGCCTTGTCTCTCAGTCACCTTTCTAGCCTTTCAGTTTGTATCACAAATCCGACTCCAGGCTGTCATTATTTCACAAACCTTATACAATCACCAAGATGTTTTACCTTTGGTCCCTGGCCCCAGCAACTTCTCTAGTGCAGGGCTCTGAGACTAACTTCCATTGGCTACTAACTGCTATTATTTGACTTATTATTATTTCTCTCCCATGGCTGCCAGACGACCAGGCAGGTGGAGAAGGAAAACATATCACTGTGTTCAAGACCTATATTTCCCCATGGGAGAGAGCCATGGGGGTTGACTCCCAGCAAAAAGTGGAACTTGGCATCAACCTGCTGGCCCACGGGGCCAAAGCTGATCTCCCTCAGTATAAGTCCTTCAACAGGTAAGGAGGATGCGGAAGGAACCTGATGCATTCCAGTGTATGGCAACATGCCCTTAGTTGGAATGGAGACTGGTTCAAATGTTTCAAGGGGATGAGGAGGCATGGGAGGAATTTGGGGGCCGCAATTGAAGGCTTTTGGTCTTCTCACTCTAGCTCAGAGAAACAGCATGGTATGATGAAGGAAAAATTTGCTAGGAGGCAGGATCTGAATTTTAGTTCATAGTTATGTTCATAGCTGTTCATAGCTGTGTGGGAAAGTCACCCTACTTCTGAGGCTTGGTTGCCTTGACTGTGAAATGGGAATAATATATTATACATTTAAAGGCTTCTTGAGGCTCCCTTCATTCAAGGTTACAATTCCATTACTGTCCTTATAGTATAATTCTATTTTTCTTTTCTTTTCTTTTTTTAATTGAAGTATAGTTGACTTACAACATTATATTAGTTTCAGGTGTACAACATAGTGATTCAGAATTTTTATAGGTTATGCACCACAGCAAGTTATTATACTATTGAAGATTCTATTTCTTTATACCCTACTTTAGTAAGGTTCAAGTATCTATCCTTTTGGAACTGGGCTTCTCTAGACTGTGTGAAAACAGGACAGGGAAGCCCTAGAGAAGTGCTTTTGCATTTGGTCCTAAGGTGCCTGGATTTTCCAGGAAATGTTAATTCCTCTCATCCAGGGCACGCACTATCCACTGAAGGTGGGGTAGGGGTTTTGAGGGGGGTCATTATAATTTAAGGTGACCTCAGACCCTTGAGTCTATAGTGTTTGGGGTAAATTTCTCTGAAAATGTGACTGGTTTGGCTTACAACTATCCATGAGACTCTCTATCTAGTACACACTAGACTACTTTTCTCATTTTTAGCTTTGGGGAAACAAGCAAACCAGAAGGGGGAATGGAGTACTTAGGGAGAAGAAGAATAAGGAGTGCAGAAGCAATCTGCAACTAGAATTCACAGACTTCCCTATCCTCAAAACAGTGTAACATCTCACTGACAAAACTCTTTCTTTTGTTCTGGTTTTTAATTAAATAATGTGTCCCCTTTTCAGGACAGCAATGCCTTATGGTGGATATGAGAAGGCCTCCAAACGCATGACCTTCCAGATGCCCAAGTTTGACCTGGGGCCCTTGCTGAGTGAACCCCTAGTCCTCTACAACCAGAACCTCTCCAACAGGCCTTCTTTCAATCGAACCCCTATTCCCTGGCTGAGCTCCGGGGAGCCTGTAGACTACAACGTGGATATTGGCATCCCCTTGGATGGAGAAACAGAGGAGCTGTGAGGTGTTTCTACCTCTACTTTGTATCAAGTTTCCCCTCTCTGGTTCCATTTTGGAGAGGGAATGCTGAGCAAGATACCCCCACTGAAAATCCAGTATCCTTGTGGGAATGGAGGGAAAAAGAAAGGAGAGATCTGCCCTTCCATCCTTCACTCCAAGTCCCCACTCCAAGCATCTTTTCTTACCAACTCAGAGCTCCCCTTCCACTTGCTCTGTATGGAACCTTCTCTTATGGAATTTTCTCTGCCTTCGGTAACAGTTAATAAACTTCAAGGAAATGAACTCATTCTTCCTCTGATATTTGAGGGCAGACGAAAACTGAGGCTAACAATGCACACAGACTAATTAAAGTAAAATACCATACATCCATTATTCAGACTTCAAGACTGACCTGATTACTTACACACCCACACCCACATCCGCACCTGCCAAAGCACATTCATAGGTGTATACAAAGACATACTTATTGAATAGTACATAAGACAAATAATCATGGACAAACACATGTGCTGGCCCATATGTGGGCAACGCTAAGCAGCAATTGTGTGCTGTGTTTAGGAAATAGGCGTTGGTGACCCTGGCGTTAGCTCTCTTTAAGAAGCTGATTAGAAACTGGGATAATCAGGATTACCCAATTTTTACAGAATGAGAGCATGCCATAAAGTTTCCAGATGACACGAGAGTGAGCTTAGGAATATATGTCAAAGGTTACAGGTTCCCAAAAGGATGAAGTAGAATAGGGAGCCATGTTGGAATCCAGAAGGAAGTGGGAGAAACCATCTGCAGTTATAGTATGCCTGGCTCATCTGTGAACACATGAAGAAAAGATCTAAGGGTCATAGGGGCACTGCAGTTGTGTCCAGAAAGCACTATGATTGGGAAGAAACCATGAGAATCCAATAGGAATGAGTAACAATACTCTTTTTATTAACTTCAAGCATGGGGTTTCTTTAGAGTCCCAGACTTACTCTTATGTCCCACAAAGTCAGAGTTTGATGCAGATCTGGAAAAATAACTTCTGAGGAGAGCTGGCTGAATTCAGCTAACTCCATGAGCCATTAATGATTATATTAGGTTCCTAGACTGCCTGGACTGATTCAATTTTCATGGAACTTGGGTCATATGACATTTACCCTGGTCACCTTCCTTTATGACATAAATAAATTTCAGGGAATTCATACTTCCTCTAAACTAGTACACAAAACTCTATTTCTATGTGCATTTTTCTAAGAAGAGTTGTCATAGTTTGGCTTCCCCCCCAAACAGACCCTGAAACAAAGATTTGGATGCAAGTAGTAAATTTGGGAGGTGGTCCCAGAATCCAAGCAGTGTAAGGGAATGAGAAGGAGGCCAAAAAGGTGCTTCCAGCAACTGGGGCCGAATCTCACTAGAGACTCTCTGAGAAAAATGTTATTCAAAGTGTGGTCCATGCACTGGCAGCAACATTTTCTCCTGGGAGCTTGGTTAAAAGTGCAAATTCAAGGGAATTCCCTGCCAGTCCAGTGGTTAGGACTTGGCACCCTCACTGTCAGGGACCCGGTTTGATCCCTGGTCGGGGGAACTAAGATCCTGCAAACAGCGCAGCAAGGCCAAAAAAATTTTTGCAAATTCAAGAATTTGTGTCTTATTCATCTTTCCAGGTGATTCTTAAGTGTTAGTAAAGTTTGAGAAACACTATAGTAAAACATACTTCAGAATTGCCTCACTGAGGCAATTCTACTACTATTCCAGGAGTAACTGGAATATTTAGCTACCAAATCCCATCTCTCATTGGTTACGGATTGCCAAGGGGAATGTTAACTCTGCTGGCACTTCCAGGCAAGGAGATAACTCAGGTGTTTAAGGTAGGAAGCTATGGCTTGTACAGGATTTGTCTACCAAAGCTGTAGTGAACTCTAGGATAGGCTGAGGGAATATGGGCAGGGCACAGACAGGATGTGGATAAGATTTCATAGCTTTTATGAGATTCTCATGTTTAAAAGTCTGTGAGCCCGGGCTTCCCCGGTGGCACGGTGGTTAAGACTCCACCTGCCAATGCAGGGGACACGGGTTCGAGCCCTGGTCCAGGAAGGTCCCACATGCAGCAGAGCAACTAAGCCTGTGCGCTACAACTACTGAGCCCACGCGCCACAACCACTGAAGCCCAAGCACCTAGAACCCGTGCTCCACAAGAGAAACCACCATAATGAGAAGCCCACCGACCGCAACGGAGCGTAGACCCCGCTCGCTACAACTAGAGAAAGCCCACGTGCAGCAATGAAAACCCAACACAACCAAAAATAAATAAATAAAAATTGAAATAAAATAAGTCTGTGAGCCCTCCCCAAAAGTTAAGGACTATATTCCTTCAACAAATGTTTATTGAGTGCCTACTATATACTAGGTACTATATATCAGGCATCAGATGTACAAAAGCAAATAACAACATTCATGTGACAAAGAGATTTCCCAGCTATAAAATAATTATTAAATGCCTACCCTTAAAGTTGGGGTAAGAAAAAGTTCAGGGTCTAATAGTCAACAGCTCTGAAAACCTAGCAACTTAATTTTTCCAACCTCAGAATATCTGAAATCTTGTAAATATATACCCATCATTCATCTACTGATGGGCACTTTGGTTGCTTCTACATCTTGGCTACTGTAAATAATGCTGTAAGGAACACAGTGGTGCATATCATATATCTTTTCTAGTTAACATTTTTTTTTTCTTCAGATACTCAGGATTGGAATTGCTAGATCATACGTAAATTCTATTTTTAATTTTTTGAGGAATCTCCATACTGTTTTCCATAATGGCTGCAGGAAAACTCTTTTTAGATAGAAGCTTGTGAAACCATGCACTTCAGATTGGGACTTGAACACGCGTGCCAGAACCCTACCAAAGCCCACAGTCTTCCAAATGAGATCACACACCTGGTTTCAGGACTTAATGAAGCTCAGGTTCTTGATGTCTCATCGCAGAAAGAATTCAGTGAGAGACAAAGTGATAGGTAAGAAGTGGATTTATTTAGAGAGAAACACTCTGCAGACAGAGTGTGGGCCATCTCAGAAGGTAAGAAAGGCCGCCAGGGTATGGGGTTGTTAGTTTTTACAGGGGTGGGTAATTTCATAGGCTAATGAGTGGGAGAAGTATTCCAGCTATTTCGGGAAGGGGTGGGGATTTCCAGGAATTGGGCCACCGCCCACTTTTTGACAGTGGGCACCTCCACTGTCATGGTGCCTTTGGGTGTGTCATTTAACTTGCTGATGTGTTACAGTGAACGTATACTGAGGCTCAAGGTCTAGTGGAAGTTGACTTCTCCGCCATCTTGGACCCATTTGGTTCTAATCAGTTTATGTCCCGTCCTTAGGCTGTGTCATTCTTTCAAAGGTTGTGCCCTGTCCCCTTTCCTCCTGTTTCACTTGCACTCTTCAGTGGGCACAAGTCCCCACTACCACCTATTGTTTTACATCAGATCTCTTTTACTGTTACCCACCTAGACTCTGCAGCCGTTTGAGTTGGCAACTTCAAGGTTTTCTTTTACATAAACCACCTGCCCATAATACTATGCCCCTAAAGTCATCCAGATAATGCATTCCCTGGTATAGGGTCTAGAGCTTTGCTGTCTAATGCTGCAGTCACTAGCCACATGTGGCTGTTAAGCTCTTAAAATTTGCCTAGGCTAAATTAAGATGCTCTGTAAAAATAAACAATGGATTTTGAAGACTCAGTATGAAAAAAAGAATGTAAAATATCTCATTAATAATTTCAAAATATTAAAAAAATTGCTGTACACTAGAAACTAACACATTGTAAATCAACTATACCCCCAATAAAAATTTTTAAAAATTTCAAAATATTGATTATGTTGAAATATTTTGAATACGTTGGGTTAAGTGAATAACTAAATTTCATTTTTCTTACTTTTTAAAAAAATGTGGCTTCTACAAATTTTAAATTGCATGATGTGCCTCACAGTATGTTTCTACCGGACAGCACTGGTCTAGACTATGAGAGGTATTCAGGGGATTGGAGAGAAGAAACTGAATTCTCCATTTATTATTTTTATTCCCTTATTTGTTCTCCTGTTTTACTCTCACTGAACAACGTTCTTTATATAGCTGTTGCAGTAAGGGGGACCCCTTCCAGGGCCTGAGGGTGGGCTGCTAACACTCAGAAATGAATTGTCCGAGGAGACACACGTGCTGACAAAGCAAGAGACTATTGGGAAGAGGTGCCCAGGCAGATAGCAGCAGGGTAAGGGAACCCAGGAGAACTGCTCTGCCACGTGGCTTGCAGTCTTGAGTTTTATGGGAATGGGGTTACTTTCCGGGTTGTCTCTGGCCAATCATTCTGACTCAGGGTCCTTCCTGGTGGTGCGCGTACTGCTCAGACAAAACAGATTCCAGTGAGGATTCTGGGATGTTGGTAGGACATATGGACTGGTGTCTCCTCTCTCATTTTGACCTTTCCTGAATTCTACCGGTTGGTGGTAGCTTGTTAGTTCCTCGTTCCTTACCAGGACCTCCTGTTGTAAGATGACTCATGCAAGTGGCTACTATCTTGCCTGGCCAGGGTGGGCAGCTTCAGTCAGTGTTTCCCCTAACATGTCTGTCGTCTGTTCCAGATCCTACTCTGAGGGCAGAGAGAAAGCCCTTACAACTAAGTGTTGAGAGAGTCACCAAGTAAGGATGTGCCCACAGGGTGGCAAGCAACAACTGCAAAGTTCAAATCACAAACCAATGCGGCCCCCTTCCACATTCAAGGCCAAAATCTGTAATAATGTTAGACTAAAAACAACAACAACAAAACACTTTGATTTCCTAGTTTCGTTGGGCAAATTGATGGGGGCGGGGCACCAGTGTATAAACATAAATATTTCTGTTAAGTCAAATACCATTCACAAACCAAAGTAGGGGAAGAACGAATCAAAGTTTCCTGAAGGAAGGTTAAGGAGGAGATGGAAAGGTCAATTTCTGGCTTGCTCCCTCCATCTCTACTTTGCATGCATAAGGAAAATGCCAGGAAGACTGAATTTCAGCCAAGGCGACACTGCTTTAAGTTTGAGGCACTGGGAAAAGACAGCCCCATACCTCAAGTTATTCCAGTGTAGGGTTCGTCATACTAACTTCCCCCATCCCAGACCGTCCTGCGTCCTGCCTACAATACTTATCCGACTCTCCTACCAGTTCCATATCCTTCTCCGCCCTCGCCCACCTCCAGACCTTTCCAGGCCACCCCTTAAGCGCCTTGCGGCCGCCATTTTACACAATACTATCGCGAGATATACTTAGCCGTCTCGACCCTGACTCATTTACTTTCTTGCGAGAGACTCTTCCCGGCCGTTCTCGCCGTAGCTGAGGAAAGTGTCGCGAGAGCTGGTTGCCTTGGCTCCCTGTAGCTATAGCAGCCGCGGCGGTTAATGATGCGGCGGCAGAAGCGGTGAGTGCGACACTCAGGGGGGCGGGGCCGGAGGTAACAGGGTGCTGGGGGGTGTGTGTGGTAGCGCTTGGGGAGGGGGGTGGGGAAGGTCGGGTCGCGGGAGAAATGGGCTCGAGTGTGACGTGTGGGGTAGGACCCGGGTCCAGTAGCTATAGGGACAGGGCGCGTGTCTGCACTAGGGCACGCTGAGAGGGTTGAAGCTGGTGGGAGGTCCAGGGGGAGGGACCGGGGTGTAGAAGGGTTCAAGGGGCAGGGCCCGGACTGTAAAAAGGGTGTTCGTGTTGGGAGCAAGATGGTTATGGGGACTCAGAATTGGGTAAAGTAAGTGGGAAGAAATGGGGTACAGCGAGGAGGAGGGTACGTTGAATGGGAGCCTAGAGGTTGGGCCCGGTTTGCTTTGCCCTGGCGGAGATGGGGGGTGCGGTGTCAGACCTTCGCAGTTTCCTGGGGTCCGCCTGAGGCTGGTCGGGGACTGCGCGCTAGGACCTGGGTCCTATAGGACATGGCGGGAATGGTGGCGTCCCGGAACTTCACCGCCCACCCCCCTTCCAAAGAAATCCCCCACGGACTCTGAGATGTGAAAGGAGGGTCCTGGTGAAATAGTATTAGTTGGAAAGGTTCTTTCGGTAGTGGTGAGTGGGATAATGAATGATGCTGCTCTGAAATAAAGTGTGGGGTGGGGGCGGGAGAGAGAAATTCTTGAGAAAAAAAAAACTAAGATGTGCGTATCGAGTTGGAAGAAGGGGGTGTGTGCTAAGTTCACGTTTCTTTCCAGTTTCATTCAAGTGTAGAATTCCTTTACGGTGTACTTACGAAATTATATATGCGGTGTAAAATCAGTTTAGATCATACAGTGAAAGAATGTACAGTACGACATTTAAATCCTCCACGAATGTAATTTAAAAACTAAGAAAAGTGTTTCTACTGCAGCAGCACAAGGCTGAACACTAGGGATAGTTTTAGTTACTTGAATATAAAAACCTAGTGTTCCGAAAGTGTGGCTTTTCAGGTTGTTTGCCTTTTAAGAAATGGATGCAGTTTTATTTTTAGGAGGCAGAAAGAGTTTTGAATATCCGTCAATCTGGAAATAAAAGGAGTCTTCCGGGAGTTAAAAATCACTGAGAGGCAAAACATTTACTCTCTGAGTCTCAAGGACTGTTTTCTATAGACAGGTTTGGATCACTATGCTGTTAACTCTTATTTCTAGTGAAAACAGTGGCATCAATTCAGGCATAAAAAATAATTTGTTCATTTCAATATACAGATACAAGCTTTCTGATAATTATTTCTCACTATCTTTTGTAGGTATAAATTTGCAAAGGCATAATCTCTCTTTTTATTTATTTATTTTTTTTGAGAATTAACGTTTTATTTGATGGACTTGCTGAGGACTTAAGCCTGGAAGACATCCTCTCAGATGATTCTGAGGGACTGCTCTGAAGATGTAAGGGAGGAGCCAGGATATATAGGAGTTTTTGCAAGAAACCAGGTAGTAGGAACATCAAAAGATCATTGTTAATTAAAGAAAAACAGGGGCTTTCCTGGTGGTCCAGTGGTTAAGACTCCAGGCTTCCATTGCAGGAGGTGTGGGTTCCATCCTTGATAACCTCTCTTTTGATTATGTAACTGGCTTTCTCCATGTTGAGGTTCACAGATTCATTAATTAGAATAGTGGATTTTAATCCTTCTAGAGCTAGCCTTGATGTGGTTAGTTATTGAACCTATTTATTTGATATATGTTAGACTAAAACTTTTAATTTGTAATGTTAGTAGCTAACCTTTAAAGTCAAAATGCTTTTCTGAGGCAAGATAAAGCTTTATGTGGTTGAGTCCAGAAGATTTCTCCATGAATCCATTAAGGAGCTTTACTGAGTTCCTATTATGTGTAGAGTACTGTGTAAGGCATTGCAGGGGGGAAAAAAGATTAATTCATTCATTTATCCCTTCAACAAACGTTTATTGAGACCTATTTTGTGTCTGATTACTAAGTCTCCAGGATACAAATATAAGTAAGCCTTGCTTTTTGCCTTGGAATTGCTCAGAGCCTAGGAAGGGAGAGAAATAGAGTAACAAATCATTACATTGTAGTAAACACAATATATATGTGAACACAGGCTTATGAAACAAGGTTCTGGCCCTGAGGAGTTTACATAATAGTTGACAAGATTAAAATGGAAGAAATTATTTAAAAAATTACAAAATATTAAGCAAATTCTAAACTATGCTGCATCAATAAAACACGTTACGTTTTTCAGAAGAGATAAAATTAGAATGGAAGCTTGAGGAGAAAATTCACAGATCAGTTCATAATTTAATAGTTTTTGAAGTACTCTTAAATATCACTGAACATTCTTTTTTTTTAAAATTTATTTTTGGCTGCGTTGGGTCTTCGTTGCTGCGCGCGGGCTTTCTCTAGTTGCAGTGAGCGGGGGGGGGGGGCTTCTCATTGCGGTGGCTTCTCTTGTTGCGGAGCATGGGCTCTAGGCGCATGGGCTTCAGTAGTTGTGGCTCGCGGGCTCTAGAGCGCAGGCTCAGTAGTTTTGGCGCATGGGATTAGTTGCTCCGCGGCATGTGGGATCTTCCTGGACCAGGGCTCGAACCCGTGTCCCCTGCATTGGCAGGCGGATTCTTAACCACTGCGCCACCAGGGAAGCCCCTGAACATTCTTAAGTCAATAATAATGATAATAATAAGCATAAATACTAACATTCATTGATTGATTATTAATGTCCTAGGCACATTATTTCATTTTATTTATTTATCCCCCCACACCCCCAATTATCTCATTTTATCTTCACAGCACTCTGCTAGTCAGCTGGTACTAATACTTCAATTTTAAACATAAGAAAACTGAAGCTTAAAAAATTAAGGAAGTTGCAGAAGATCTTAGAGCTAGTAAATGGCAGATTAGGGACTGGAGTTGGAAATATATGTGACTGGTAATCTAAGCAAGATTCCTTTCTTTTGCAGTAAGGGGGCCTTGGAATGGGGGTAGGGGGCCAGTCATTGAACGTGGAATTGGTCAGAAGATCAGAATTCAATCTCTGTGGCTCTTTATTCATAGAGTTTTCTCCCTCAAATATTGACACTACATATGAGGAACTAATTTGAATATTAGCATGATGCTGAATATGAGGTTTGTATTGTACAGAGAATTGAGTACATTACCATATTCATGTTGTATATGATTGTATTGGGAGCTATGCTTGGGAAAATAGTTATAATAAGCAATTGTTAACATCTGTAAGCTTCCAGAAAGTGATCATTTTAACAGTGGAAATGGTTATCTATATTCATATACAGGGTAAATGTTATTACAGCAGACTAAGGGATTTAGGTAAAAATTTTTGTATACTGCATTTTTAAAAATTTTTATTTTTTTGTATATTTACTTTCAGGTTTTTAAAACTGTATATTCCAAAGTCCAAAATCTGATTTTCTGGTTGAAATTCAAATTTTATATCTTCCTTTTATATTGAGGAAACTGAGAACTTTTAAATGACTTGCTCAAAGTCATTTAATGCAGTGTCCCAGGTATTCTTAAGAATTACATGCAGATTTGACAGTGAGTCAGTGATTTTTTTTCATTGAGTTGACTTTCTGCATCAGTCCCTCGTCAGTATAGATTTTAGCTGGAATAGCACGGGGGTGTGAATGAGATTCCAATGTTTTCTAACATCTTTTAACTAAGTGGGCTGTGTGCCCATATTTTAATGTGAGTTATTTTTGAGGCATTGAGACATTTTTCCAAGAAAGGTTTAGAGCAAGAGAGTGAGATGATAGGAAGAGCCTTCAGCGGTGAGAACGGGAACTTCTCCAGAAGGGTTGAAAACTGAAAGCAGTTGATGATGTGTAAAGAGAATAATGGTCTAAAAGCTTTCTGTAACTCCACCCACCACAGGAGAGCCTGGAGACTTTTTCTTCTACTTTAATACACACAGCCTCTGGAAAGATTCCGTCCACTGGGAGAAAGTATTACTTTCTCAGCATTTATATTAGCAATAGTACATAGACATTGAACAAACCAAAAACAATTTACATGGTAGCTGAAAAGTGATATCTCATTTTGGATTTCCATCTCTTTGGTTACCTGTGAAGTTGAACATTTTCCCGTATTTATTATTTTTTATTAGGCAAAGAATAGAATAAGCAGTTTCACAGAGAGAAATATAAACAGCCAATAAAGAAATAAAAAACAGACTGACAGGCATAGAAAACAAACTTATGGTTACCAAAAGGGGAGGGAGGGGAAGTTTGGGATTAACAGATACACAGTACTATATATAAAATATTATTATTATTATTATTTTGGCTGCGTTGGGTCTTCATTGCTGTGTGCGGGCTTTCTCTAGTTGCGGTGAGTGGGGGCTACTCTTTGTTGCAGTGTGCAGGCTTCTCATTGCGGTGGCTTCTCTTTGTTATGGAGCACGGGCTCTAGGCGCATGGGCTTCAGTAGTTGTGTCATGTGGGCTCAGTAGTTGTGGCTCATGGGCTGTAGAGCGCAGGCTCAGTAGTTGTGGCACACGGGCTTAGTTGTTCCTTGGCATGTGGGATCTTCCCAGACCAGGGATCAAACCCGTGTCGCCTGCATTGGCAGGTGGATTTTTTTTTAATACTTTTTTTTCTTTTTCATTTATTTTATTTATTTATTTTTGTCTGCATTGGGTCTTTGTTGCTGCTCACAGGATTTCTCTAGTTGCGGCGAGCGGGGGCCACTCCTCGTTGCGGTGCGCGGGCCTCTCCTTGCAGTGGCCTCTCTTGTTGCAGAGCATGGGCTCCAGGCATGCAGGCTTCCGTAGTTGTGGCTCACGGGCTCCAGAGCGCAGGCTCAGAAGTTGTGGCACACGGGCTTAGTTTCTCCGCAGCATGTGGGATCTTCCCGGGCCAGGGCTCTAACCCGTGTCCCCTGCATTGGCAGGCGGACTCTCAACCACTGCACCACCAGGGAAGTCTCCATACATAAAATAGATAACCAACAAGGACCTACTGTATAGCACAGGAAACTTTATTCAATATCTTGGAATAACCTATAATGGAAAAGAATCTGAAAAACAATTTGTTCTATCTATCTATCTGTCTACCTATTTATCTATCTATCTGTCTATCTCTGAATCACTTTGCTGTATATCTGAAACTAGCACAACGTTGTAAAATAGCTACTTCAATTAAAAAATGAAAGAAAGAAAAAGATGCTCAAACTCACATAATCTGGAAACTGCAAATTAAAACAATATTTTTTGTTGACTTCTCTGTCTTTTTTATTATTTAAAAATATTTTTAATTTTTAAAATTAATTAATTTATTTGTTTTTATTTTTGGCTGCGTTGGGTTTTCGTTGCTGCGCGTGGGCTTTCTCTAGTTGTGGCGAGCAGGGGCTACTCTTCGTTGCAGTGTACAGCCTTCTCATTGTCATGGCTTGTTGCAGAGCACGGGCTCTAGGCATGCGGGCTTCAGTAGTTGTGGCACATGGGCTCAGTAGTTGTGGCGCACGGGCTTCGTTGCTCCGTGGCGTGTGGGTCTTCCTGGGCCAGGGGTCGAACCCGTGTCGCCTGCATTGGCAGGGGGATTCTTAACCACTGCACCACCAGGGAAGCCCCTGTCTTTAAAAACATTTAAAAATCTTACAGATGTTTAAATTGTATACTTAATTTGAAGAAAGAGAAAAAAGTACATTCTTTAAAAAAATAATTCTTTATGTAGAGGCTAAGAAGCAAAGGTTCCTCTTCTAGAACTATCCTGTTTGGTGAATTTTCTTCTAGTTCTTTTTCCTGCAATATATGCAATTTCTATATCTATTTATATCTTTTTTAAGTCTGTGGATTGATAATTTTTTTCCTGTAGTTCTTTTTAAAACCTAGCAATATGCTTTTGAGATCTCATCCTGTCAGTACACACTTTTTAACAGCTGATTGTATTTCAGTTTGAATGTCTGTAATTTATTTAATTGTTTCTTTATCTATGGACATTTAAGTTTTCTCAGATTTTTGCAGTTATCAGCAGCACTGAAATGAACATCCTTTATTCTTGTCTCTTGTGCAAATGTCCTAGAATAACTCTAGAGTAGGTGCCTAGAATTGTTGTTTAAAAGGTATACATGTTTCTAATTTTGAAAGATACAGCCAATTTGCCCTACAGTCTGTGTACCATTCTTTATTCCATCAGCAGTTGATGAAATTGCCTCTGATACTTGATATCAATCTTGTACAGTTTTACTAATATAATGGGTAAATTTTAAAATTTTAATTTATAGTTTCCAGATTGCTTGTGAGTTTGTGCATCTTTTTGTTTCTTTATTGGCTGTTTACATTTCTTTCTGTGAAATTTCTTATTCTGTTCTTTGCATATTTTTTAACTGGGTTGTTTTCTTTTTTCTAAAAATTTCTTTATTTTTGGCTGCGTTGGGTCTTCGTTGCTGCGCGCGGGCTTTCTCTAGTTGTGGCGAGCAGGGGCTACTTTTCATTACGGTGCGCGGGCTTCTCATTGCGGTGGCTTCTCTTGTTGCAGAGCACGGGCTGTAGGTATGTGGGCTTCAGTAGTGTGGCACGCGGGCTCAGTAGTTGTAGCTCGCGGGCTCTAGAGTTCAGGCTCAGCAGTTGTGGCGCATGAGCTTCGTTGCTCCGTGGCACGTGGGATCTTCCTGGACCAGGGCTCAAATGCGTGTCCCTTGCGTTGGCAGGCGGATTCTTAACCACTGTGCCACCAGGAAAGCCCCACCCAGGCTTTTTGGTTTGTTTTGTTTTTTTGTGGCCGCACCAAGAGGCTAGCAGGATCTAATTTCCCAACCAGGGATTGAACCTGGGCCCTGGCAGTGAGAGTGCAGAGTCCTAACCAGGGAATTCCCAATACCACCCAGTTTTAATTATTGCTGAAGGTCAGGTCCCCCTCAGTCTTAGAATATATATAAGAACAGATTTTTTTAGGCTTCCCTGGTGGTGCAGTGGTTGAGAGTCCGCCTGCCGATGCAGGGGACACGGGTTCGTGCCCCGGTCTGGGAAGATCCCACATGCCGCAAAGCGGCTGGGCCCGTGAGCCATGGCCGCTGAGCCTGGGCATCCGGAGCCTGTGCTGCGCAACGGGAGAGGCCACAACAGTGAGAGGCCCGCATACCGCAAAAACAAACAAAAAACAGATTTTTTTTTTTCTTTCAGAAACAGTCTTTCAGGTTTTGTTACAAACAAAGATTCTGTTGGGAATGTAATTGGGATTGATTGCAACAAATAAATTACTTTATGGGTGAATTTGTACACCCATGAATTTACAATGTTGAGACTTTCCATTTAGAAACAGTGTATTCTCTTTATTTAGGTTTAAAAAAAATCCTTTAGAAAAGTTTATAGTTCTCTTGATAGTGGTCTTGCACATATCTACTTTTCTAGTTATTTTATGGTTATTTAAAGTTGATATGGCAATTGGGATCTTCTACTCATGACATATAAAAACTTGGTTATTGCTGGCATATAGGAAAGCTATTGATACTTCTGTGTTGATCTTGAATTGGATAACGTAGTAAATCTTTTTTAAAAATGATTTAAATGGTTTTTCATTTGATTCTTTTGGATTTTCAAGATAGTTATCTTTTTCAGCTCTTCATGTCTTTGCCAATTTTCATTTTGGTGTATGCAGTTTTTTTCTTATTTTGACATGTTTTGTAGCTCTTTATGGTAAAAATATTAATCATTTATTATATAGCTTGCAATGTTTTTTAGTTTGCTCTTTGTTTTTATGGGAAAACTTTTTTTTTTTTTTTTTTGCCGTACGCAGGCCTCGCACCGTCCGTTGCGGAGCACCGGCTCCGGACGTGCAGGCTCAGCGGCCATGGCTCACAGGCCCAGCCACTCCACGGCATGTGGGATCCTCCCGGACCGGGGCACGAACCCATGTCCCCTGCATCGGCAGGCGGACTCTCAACCACTGCGCCACCAGGGAAGCCCTATGGAAACCTTTTGACCATCAATGGGTAAAACACTAGAATGGGCTACTGCAATGGTTCGAAGTTATCTTGACAATAGGAAAATTCTAAGAGGGTTAGAATTATTCAAACCAAGTCTGGTGAATAAAACTATGAATTAAAAATAGAGGAAAAGGGGTTTCCCTGGTGGTGCAGTGGTTAAGGATCCGCCTGCCAATGCAGGGGACATGGATTCGAGCCCTGGTCCGCGAAGATCCCACATGCCGCGGAGCAACTAAGCCCGTGTGCCACAACTACTGAGCCCATGTGCCACAACTACTGAAGCCTGTGCACCTAGGGCCCGTGCTCCCAACAAGAGGAGCCACCACAATGAGAAGCCCGTGCACCACAGCGAAGAGTAGCCCCCGCTCGCCGCAACTAGAGAAAGCCCGTGTGCAGCAACGAAGACCCAACACAGCCAAAAACAAAATAAAATAAAATAAATTAATAAAAAAAAATAGAGGAAAAAAGCTCGCTTCTGGGTTCAAGTGAGATTTGATTAGAAAAGTCAGAAACTCTTTTAATCTTGTTTATAGTGATGTGTCATCTGAGTTAAAGTAGTTGAATTTAAATTTGGGGAGACAATAGCTGAATAAAATTGATCAGGTTGAAAATACACAATAGAATATATAAATAATAATCATGTCTGATATTTAATCATACATATGGAAGAAGCTGGTTTTTCTGATTACTGTTATACCTGGGGAAAAAGGATAACTCTTTAGCAGCAATGTTCCTTCACAGCTCACTTCTGAAGGGAAATCCTGACATGTGGACATTCCTGAGTTTAGCATTGAGGGGGTGGTTGGCATAACAGAAAGAATGTGGGCTTTGGAACCAAACAAACCTTGGTTCCCATTCCAGTTGTTCACTTATTAGAACTGTGATCTTTAGCTCATTGTCATAGCCTCCTCTGTAAAATAGTATGCTTAAAAAATGGTATATCACATCAAATAACATCATCTACTGCTCAAAACTGATACTGCTGTGCAGCTTCATTACATGGTGCAAATATTTGTCCAATGAAAAGCATACTATGACTTAGGAGGTCTGAATTCATATGTTTGCTGCTGAACCATCAGTAACACCAGTCAGATTAGGGGTTAGGAGAACCAAGAACCTAGGGTTAGTACCATGTAGGTTAGGTACCAAGCACCTAGAAGCATGTTAGAAATGCAGAATTAGAATCTGTATTTTAACAAGATCCCCAGGTGATTCATATACACCTTAAAGTCTGAGAAGCAGTGCTCTAATGTGCAGTATCTAAAGGAAGGTGGTAACTCCAACTCAAAGCAGTAGGGGTTGAGATGGTAGGAGCTATAGAAGATTAGGCAGGTAGTCACTCTGTGGTTCCAGATGATTCATTTATTCACTGTAGGACCCTCTCACCAAGCTGGGGGATACAAGGAACATCTTCTAGAAGACAGGGCTAGCATGATCCTGGTTGGGTGTCTGGTCACTAGCCAAGGGGTTTGGCATTAGAGCAATAGCTTTAGTCTCTGCAGGAATCTAGGCTATCTGTGCTGTTCAATATGGAAGCCACTAGACACATGTGGCTATTAAAATTAAATAAACATTCAGTTCCTCAGTCATACCAGCCACATTTCAAGTACACAGTAGTCACATGTGTCTACTATATTGAACAGTGCAGTGCAGATATTGAGCATTTCCATTAGTGCAGAAAGTTCTGTTGGATAGCACTTGAGAGGAATAGGCAGAGCTACCAAGGTAGGGTGGGGATTTGCCTTAAAGGCTGTGTCAAAATGGCCAAGTAGAGAAGGCAGAGAAAAATCCATGAATTGCTGGTCACACACATAACTCCCCATCCCATTCCAGAACCTTTCCATTGCTGATAGCTGCTGATAAATTCCCTGTCCTGTTAAGGCCTGGGTGTGCCTGCAAGTGAAAGCATCAACTAAAAGGTAAGAGAGGGCAGAAGCTGACAAGGAAAATTTTCCTGACAAGGAAAATGTTCTGGAGAAATTGCTGAACATTGGGAAGAGTAGGAATGGCTGGGTATGGAGTTAGGAAAATCATATGAAGTACTAAAAGAGATAATTTAGCTGCTAGTAAAACACCATTGTTCCTAGAAGAAATAATGCTGAAAATAAATTCTAATGTCCACGTTAATGCCGAACCAGTCACCAACTTGATCACATCTTCACTAAAGTTTTTAAGTTGGTCTATCAATGTTAAAAATATGAACATTTTTTTAATGTTTAATGAGAATTAGTGGGAAAGTAGAATTCAGTTTGAGGTTCACTTTTCAGTCTTTCCCCCCAGAGAATGCATCTATAGAAAAGGCTATCCAAATTCTATTTATTTTTGTTTTGAGGTTCACTTTTCAGTCTTTCCCCCCAGAGAATACATCTGTAGAAAAGGCTATCCAAATTCTATTTGTTTTTGTTTTGGGGACAGTGCCATATAGTAAATTTGTGAACTCCTGTACTTCTCTTTTTTTTATTGATGGTTTATATCAGACACATACATGAATGTAGGATTGTTGTATGTATAAAAATGTTTTAAATTTTCTGTTACTCTTTCAGAGTTTTCCTTATTTCAGTTTGGCTATGTAGGCAAGTGGCTTTGGCCACACCCTGCAGCATGAGGAACTTCCCGAGCAGGGATCAAACCTGCGCCCCCTGCAGTGAAAGCACGGAATCTTAACCACTGGACCACCAGGGAAGTCCAGACCAGTGGCTTTTAAGAAAAACCTATTACATTTGTTTTGCAAATAGAAAATATAGTCCTTTCATTGTTGGTATGCAACTAATGAAGTTTCTGAAATTGACATTTCAGTATTTTAACACTTTCCCTTAACAGTACCTTCCTGTACCACATTGAAAGGAAGAAACATGTTCCAAAAAGCACAGTTTTCAAATAACATTTCTTTTTTTTTTTTTTTTTTTGGCTGCACTGCAGGTCTTGCGGGATCTTACTTCCCCCACCAGGGATTGAACCCAGGCCCCGGCAGTGAAAGCGCTGAGTCCTAACCACTGAACCGCCAGGGAATTCCCTCAAATAACATTTGAGTTTTTAAATGAAAACAGAAGCTGAGGATAAGACTGTATTGGACTCTTGCAAAATATTTTTTGTCAGTCTTATTCTGACCTGTGTATAGATTCATTTTTTCCTAAGACATGAAAAGTAGGCTTTTAATATAAAGCTGGTGGGAAGTCAGTGACTTCCCAGAAGAAAAAAATGTTCATTTTCTCCTGAGAAGAAAATTTGGATAAATACTTTTTAGTTAATACATTAGTTTCATAGTAGGTTTGTAGAAAAATTCACTTACTATAGAAACAGAGCTTTCTCTTTGTATGTCATTGTCTCATTTCTGACCTGGGCTCAGCTCTTGTTTCCCTGTGCAGATCCACTTCCTTTGGTGGTGCATCCTGTCCTGGGTGTTGGCCCCAGTCAAAGCTGTATGGTGCCAAAAGAAAACAAGTTCCTTGATCCTTTTTTGCTATTTCAGCCTCTTATTTATCTTTACTTGTGGTCTTTGAAGACCAGAAAGGTGTTTGTGAACAATTGAGAATTACATCATGGGTGTTCCTACAGTGTTGGGGAACACCAGAGAGAGGCAATATCATTTTAATCTTGGGTTTTTCCCCTTCTTCGGGCCCACCAGGTCTAAGGAAACTTCTAGTTATTTAACAGAATTGAAATAAGAAATTTTGTAATTACAAAGGTAGGTTTTAGACACCTCAGAGTTACAGAGTATTTATTGATATTGAGAATACACGTTTAAATTTATTCATGCTTTATCAGTCAACACCAATGTTTAAATCACAAATTGCCACATAGCAAGTTATTTTGGGTAGGAAATCTGTATGAACCAAACTCTGGTAGTGATTTTAATTGGGCAAAGTATAGAAGTCTGATTTAGAGGTGTCTTTTCCTATGCCTCCTCTAAAAATTCATGAAAAGAAACAACTGCCTTTAAAAATTGCACTTGTTCTTATTTCACAATGACTTTCATCCTTTTTATGCCTTATTTCAATAGATAGTTACTAAGCATCTGCTTTTTTTAATGTATAAAGTGAATTTTTAAAAAATTAATTAATTTTATTTTTGGCTGTGTTGGGTCTTCATTGCTGTGCGCAGGCTTTCTCTAGTTGCGGTGAGCTGGGGCTACTCTTCGTTGTGGTGTGCGGGCTTCTCATTGCAGTGGCTTCTCTTGTTGTGGAGCACGGGCTCTAGGTGCATGGGCTTCAATAGTTGTGGCACACGGGCTCAGTAGCTGTGGCTTGCAGGCTCTAGAGTGCAGGCTCAGTAGTTGTGGTGCATGGGCTTAGTTGTTCCTTGGCATGTGGGATCTTCCCAGACCAGGGCTCGAACCCGTGTCCCCTGCATTGGCAGGCGGATTCTTAACTACTGTGCCATGAGGGAAGTCCCTGGTTTTTAAAAAAATTTATTTATTGTATTTTTGGCTGCGTTGGGTCTTTGTTGCTGCGTGCAGGCTTTTCTCTAGTTGAGGCGAGCGGGGGCTACTCTTTGTTGCGGTGCGTGGGATTCTCATTGTGGTGGCTTCTCTTGTTGCGGAGCATGGGCTCTAGGTGTGAAGGCTTCAGTAGTTGCAGCATGAAGGCTCAGTAGTTGTGGCTTGCAGGCTCTAGAGTACAGGCTCAGTAGTTGTGGCGCACGGGCTTAGGTGTTCCGCAGCATGTGGGATCTTCCTGGACCAGGGATTGAACCCGTGTCCCCTGCATTGACAGGCGGATTCTTAACCATTGCACCACCAGGGAAGCCCTAAGTATCTGCTTTTAAAATAAGTTTTATTAAGGTATAATTCACATATCATACAATTCACCCATTTAACGTGTATAGTTCAAAAGTTACTATATGTGCAGAGTTGTGCAACTGTCACTTCAATCAATTTTATTACATTTTATCAGTCCAGAAGGAAACTATATATCCATAAGCAGTCATTCTCCATCCCAACCCCTCCCTCCCTTGGCAGCTACTAATTTATTTCTGTCTGTATAGATTTACCTATTCTGGACATTTCATATAAATGGAATCATAAAATACCAATATGTGGTCTTTTGTGACTGACTTCTTTCATTCAGCATAGTATTTTCAAGGTTCATCCATGTTGTGGCATGTATCAATGTTTTTATTCTTTTTATGGCCCAAAAAATATTCCATATTCCATTATATGAATAAAGCACATTCTTTTTATCCGTTCATCAGTTGAGACATTTGGGTTGTCTCTACTTTTTAGCTATTACGAATGAGACAAATGAGGTGCTTAGCCCACAAAATAAGGATATTAAGGGTTGTGCAAGTGCAAAATTTAAGGAGGCAGTCACTTACTCTCAGGGTTGTGCAAGTGCAGGGTTACTTGATTGACCTTGAGAGTGAGTGCCTTCTTAAATTGTGTACCTGGGAGCCTCCAGTGTCCCCCCATAGTCTTGGCAGTGGATTGGCTTTCCTTGAGCTTCACTGAATATCAACCACCTAAAAAAACTGAGTAAGAAGGTATGCTTTACTCTTTGTCACTCTCCTGTTCAGTAGCGTTCAGTGATCTGCCATTGACTATCAAAGACTAACCTGTGATTTGTGATTCTAGTTTTATTTCTAGTTAGATTTCCACTGTCTTATTTCAGCCAGTGTAAACTACTTTCTATTCCCTAACAAGTCAAAAGCTTTTCTATTATCCTGACTTTGCCCAGTGCCATTTTTCACCTGGAACTGATACATTGAACAGAACCTATTTGTGGTGGCATTGATGAGGGTGAACCACTATTTGAGCTTATGAAACTAATCTTGTTCGGATTCTAGTTCCCAAGTATTAGACATAATCTCCTTCCTCTCTAGATCACAGATATTTTTCAGGAAACTAGTCAGGAACTTTCTGACTAGATTTCTTACTCAGAATGCAGAAAGATGTGTGTCCCTAGTCAGGACAGATTCCATAGTTATGGTTTAAATTTTTCTCTTTTTTTTGTTTTGGCCACGCAGTGCAGCATGTGGGTTCTTAGTTCCTCGACAAGGGATTGAACCTGTACCCCCTTAACCACTGGACCACCAGGGAAGTCCCCAAATTGTTATTTTTCCTACATTTCCAACAGTATCCTCAAAGTGCTTTGCTTAGCTCTTGCTGAGCAGTGCCCAAGGGGATTACTAACGTTATGCAACTGATTTGTTTGTGCCAATCTCTGTGCCAATAAAGCCATGCAAATTTGAGGCCATTAAAAGTAAAATCAAGTCATAGTAATGCATGTACATTGTTTAAAAGTGAAATGATACTTTAAGGCTTATAAGGAAAAACATCTTTCTTCTCTACTCTTCCTTATCCACTCCTGATTCTTGTTCTTCAGAGCACTTTTTTTTTTTTTTTTTTGCAGTACACGGGCCTCTCACTGTTGTGGCCTCTCCCGTTGCGGAGCACAGGCTCCGGACGCGCAGGCTCAGCGGCCATGGCTCACGGGCCCAGCCGCTCCGCGGCATGTGGGATCTTCCCGGACCGGGGCACGAACCCGTGTCCCCTGCATCGGCAGGCGGACTCTCTACCACTGCGCCACCAGCGAAGCCCACTTTTTTATTTTTTTTTTGGTTAAATTAGTTGTGGTAAGCAGAATAATAGCCCTCTCGAATATATCTGTGTCCTTATCCTCAGAACCTGTATTTTCCCTCATGGCAAAAAGGAATTAAGGTTGCTAATCAGCTGATTTTAAAATAAGGAGATTATCCTGTATTATCCAGATGGGTTCAATGTAATTAAAAGGATTGTTAAAAGTGGAAGAGGGAGGCAGAAGAGATGCTATGTGAGAAGGACTCAATCTCTGTTGCTGGTTTTGAATATGGAGGAAAGAAGACCATAAGCAGAGGCATGCAGGCATCCCTTAAGCATCTGGAAAAGTCAAGGAAAGATTCTGAAATAGAACCAGAAGAGAACAGTAGCCTTACTACCACCATGATTTTAGCCCAGTGAGAGTGTGTTGGACTTTTAACCTCAGAAGTGTAAGATAAAAAATTTGTGCGTTTTTTAAAAAATAATTAATTAATTTTTGGCTGCGTTGGGTCTTCGTTGCTGTGCACAGGCTTTCTCTAGTTGCAGCGAGCGGGGCTACTCTTCGTTGCAGTGTTCAGGCTTCTCATTGCGGTGGCTTCTCTTGTTGCGGAGCACGGGCTCAGTAGTTGTGGCTCGCGGGCTTTAGAGCGCAGGCTCAGTAGTTGTGGTGCACGGGCTTAGTTGCTCCACAGCATGTGGGATCTTCCTGGACCAGGGCTCGAAGCCATGTCCTCTGCATTGGCAGGCGGATTCTTAACCACTGTGCCACCAGGGAAGACCTCCATGTAAATTTTAGAATAAGCTTGTTTAGGTCTAAAGAAGGCCTTTCTGGGGTTTTTATAGGGATTGCATTAAACTTATAGATTAACTTGGGGAGAATTGACATTTTTATCACGTTGAGTCTTCCAATCAATGAACAAGCCTGTTTATTTATGTCATCTTTGATTTCTTTCATCAAACTTTTAGCATACAGACCCTGTACATGTTTTTGGAAAGTGTATATACTTAAGTATTTAGTTTTTTTTACAGTGATTGTAAATGGTAATGTGTTTTTTATTTTGTTTTCTGCACGTCTGTTGTTAGTACAGTTGACCCTCCAACAGTACAGGTTCGAACTATGCAGGTACACTTATAAATGGATTTGTAAAAATAAATGCATACTATAGTGCTACATAATCCTCTGTTGGTTGAATCCGAGGTTATGGAACCGCCCATACTGGAGGATGACTGTAAAGTTATAAGTGGATTTTCCTCTTGCTCAGGGGGTTCTGCACCCTGACCCCTGTGTTGTTCAAGGGTCAGCTGTATATAGAAATGCAACTGGAACTTCCCTGGTGGTCCAGTGGTTAAGAACCCGCCTTCCAATGCAGGGAATGTGGGTTTGATACCTGGTCGGGGAACTAAGATCCTACATGCTGTGGGGTAACTAAGCCCAGGCAGCACAACTAGAGAAGCCCACGCCCCGCAGCGAAGACCCAGCGCAGCCAAAAAAAAAGAAATGCAATTGATTTTTTTGGTGTTAATCTTATATCCTGTGGCCTTGTTATTACTTCTAGGAGTGTTTTTGTAGATTCCTTGGGATTTACTATGTAGACATCATGTCATTTGCAAATAGAGTTTTATTTCTCCCTTTCCAATCTGTATGCCTTTTATTTCTCTTTCTTGCCTATTACAGTGCCTAGAACTTCTAATATTATGTTGATTAAGAGTAGTGAGAGCAGACATCCTTGCTTTGTTCCCAACCTTAGGGGGAAAGTATTTAGTATTTCACCTTTAAGTGTGATGTTAACTGTAGGTTTTTGTTTTTGTTTTTTGGCTGTGCTGGGTCTTTTGTTTTGGTTCGTGGGTTCTTCTTTGTTGCAGTGCACGGGCTTCTCTAGTTGTGGCATGCAGGCTCCAGAGTGTGCGGGCTCAGTAGTTGCGGCTTGTGGGCTTAGTTGCCTTGTGGCATGTGGGATGTTCGTTCCCCAACCAGGGATTAAACCTGTGTCCCCTGCATTGGAAGGTGGATTCTTAACCACTGGACCACCAGGGAAGGCCCCTGTATGTTTTTGTGTAGATGCTTTTTTATCAAGTTATAAGCACATATTTTAAAAATTTCAGGTGAAATCATATTTCTTCTGCAGTGCTTCTCCAGATTCTCCCAAGCTAATATTTACCCTCCATGTTTCAACAGCATTCTGCTTATATTACTGTTACTGAACTCTTTCTTAATTGTTTTCTGGTTGATTTGTGTTCATCCATTCCTCCCTCAGACACATACACCCTCTAGGCTATGAGGGCAGATGCTGTTTTACTAATTTTCGTATCGCTAGTTTAGAACAGTGTGCCTGGCACCATTGAATTGTTTGATTGAGTGAGGGAGTGAATGAATGAGTAATTGAACAAGAGAATAAAAAACTCTCTCACAGGGCTTAAGATAGTTTTTAGTGATAAGGGTATGAACTTTGGAGCCAGACAGAATTCAAATCTCAGCCCTTCAATTTAATACTACTGTGCAAAGTTGGTCAAATTACGAAATATTTCTGAACCTTAGCTCTCTTATCTGTGAAATTAGTATAATAATAACCTACTTGAACAAATTAAGTGAAATAATAAATGTTAATTCTCAGTGCAGTAGCTATCATGTTGTAGGCACTCAAATTTTAGTTTTCTTTCCTTTTTTTCTTCATTGAACTGTATTTAATGATAGTGATTGTAAAATCACTTTGTGAACCGCAGAAAGTTATTTCAAATACTGTTCATGTTTGTGTTAAAAACAGTCAAACTCGTCTTCCCTGGTGGCGCAGTGGTTGAGAGTCCGCCTGCCGATGTAGGGGACGCGGGTTCGTGCCCCGGTCCGGGAAGATCCCACATGCCGCGGAGCGGCTGGGCCCGTGAGCCATGGCCGCTGAGCCTGCGCATCCGGAGCCTGTGCTCCGCAGCGGGAGAGGCCCAACAGTGAGAGGCCCGCGTACCGCCAAAAACAACAACAACAACAAAAACAACAACAAAAAACAGTCAAACTAATTTTGATTATGTTGGTTTAAGGGGAAAAAATAGGGACATGAGGAAATGGAGAAAGTTTGAATAACTTTTGTTGAGCAATATAATGTGCCAGCCACTATGCTCAACACTTTACCTATAGTAATCCATTTAATCTTTACAATAACCTATGAAGCACATACTTCCTCTGAAGGATTGTTTCTTAGTTTTTTAATTGTAGTTTCCTTACTTCCACCCTTTCTAAGTAAGCCTCAGGAATGGGGCTAATACACTTTAATGCAGATTTCAAACTTTGTATAGAATATGAAGAAGAATAATTATTTTATTTCTAAGCTCTCATTTTAGTATTTGGGGACTGTGTACTTTAGGTTAAGTCTTTGTTTTTTCAGCAAACCTTAGTGGTGATATTTATAGGCATACATTGGAGATATTGCAGGTTTTGTTCCAGACCACCACAATAAAGAGAATACTGCAATAAAGTGACTCACCTGAATTTTTATATCCCATTGCATATAAAAATTATATTTATACTGTAGTCTACTAAGTGTGCAATAGCATTATGTCTAAAAAATGTACTTTTTTTTTTTCCACGCTCCGAGGGCTGCAGGATCTTAGTTCCCTGACCAGGGATTGAGCCCGGGGCCGCAGCAGTGAAAACGCCGAGTCCTAACCACTGGACCGCCAGGGATTTACCCACAAATATTCTTAACGGCATCTAGAATGATGAGTCCTTTCCAGAAGGTTTTCAATTGACTTTGCCCAGATCCATCAGAGGAATTACTATCTATTGCAGCTATAGCCTTACAAAATGTATTTCTTAAATAATAATGAAGCTGCACACCCAGATAGGAACTTGAACCCACTGTCTTTTAATTGTGATCACACACTTGGTCTCAGGACTTAATGAAGCTCAGGTTCTTTTTCTTTTTTTTTTAATAAATTTATTTATTATTTTTATTTATTTATTTTTGGTTGTGTTGGGTCTTCGTTGCTGTGCGTGGGCTTTCTCTAGTTGAGGCAAGCAGGGGCTACTCTTCGTTGCAGTGCGCGGGCTTCTCATTGCAGTGGCTACTCTCGTTGTGGAGCACGGGCTCTAGGCACGTGGGCTTCAGTAGTTGCAGCACGTGGGCTCAGTAGTTGTGGCTCACGGGCTCTAGAGCACAGGGTCAGTAGTTGTGGCACACGGGCTTAGTTGCTCTGTGGCATGTGGGATCTTCCCGGACCAGGGATCAAACCCTTGTCCGCTGCATTGGCAGGCAGATTCTCAACCACTGCGCCACCAGGGAAGCCCCGAAGCTCAGGTTCTTTATGTCTCATCACAGAAAGAATTCCGTGAGAGACAAAGTGATAGATAAGGAGTGGATTTATTTAGAGATACACATTCCATAGACAGAATGTGCTCCATCTCAAAAGGCGAGAATGGTTTTGGGAGAAACACACTCCACAGACAGAGTGTGGGCCATCTCAGAAGGCAAGAGGCCCTGAAATATGGGGTGGTTAGTTTTTATGGGCTGAATAATTTCATAGGCTAACGAGTGGGAGGATTATTCCAACTATTTTGGGGAAGGGGTGGAGAGTTCCAGGAATTGGACCACTGCCCACTTTTTGACCTTTTTATGGTTAGCCTCCAAACTCATGGCACCAATGACACTGTAGGTGTGGCACTTAGATGCTAGTGTATTATAGTGAGCATATAATGAGGCTCAAGGTGCACTGGCAGTCGAATCTTCTGCTGTCTTGGACGTAGTTGATTCTAACCAGTTTATGTCATATCGTCAAGGGCTATGTCCTTTTTTTTTTTTGGCCGCGCCCTGTGGCATGTGGGATATAGTGCCCTGACCAGGGATCGAATCCACACCCCCTGCATTGGAAGCGTGGAGTCTTGACCACTAGACTGCCAGGGCAGTCCCTATGTCATTCTTTTAGAGGTTGTTCCCTGCCCCCTTACCTTCTATTTCAATAAGACCTGAAAGTCAGTATTACTCCTTGATCCATGAGCTGCAGAATGGATGCTGTGTTAGCAAGCATGAAAACAACATTAATCTGGTTGTACATCTCCATCAGGACTCTTGGGTGACCAGGTACATTGTCAGTGAACAGCAATATTTTGAGAGGAATCTTTTTTTCTTATCTCAACAGTGGACTTAAAATATTCAGTAAACCGTGTTGTAAACAGATGTGCTGTCATCCAGGCTTTGTTGTTCCGTTTGCAGAGTAGACTTAGCATAATTCTTTTTTTTTAAATATTTATTTATTAATTTGGCTGTGCCGGGTCTTAGTTGCAACATGTGGGATCTTTGTTGCAGCACGCAGGCTCTTTAGTTGTGGCGTGTGGGATCCAGTTCCCCAACCAGGGATCAAACCCGGGCCCCCTGCATTGGGAGCACAGAGTCTTGACCACTGGACCACCAGGGAAGTCCTGACTTAGCATAATTCTTAAGGGCTCTAGGATTTTCAAAATGGTAAATGAGCATTGGTTTTAACCTAAACTTGAAACTGTGCACCTCAGATTGGGACTTGAACCCATGTGCTGGGACTTGAACCCAGCCTAAACCCAGATTGGGACTTGAACCCATGAGTCCGGGACTTGAACCTGGCCAAAACACTGATTGGGACTTGAACTCACGGTCCTTTAATTAGAATCTCTCACCTGGTGTCTGGACTTACTGAGGCTCAGGTTCTTTGTGTCTCAGTGCAGAAGGAATTCAATGAGAGGCAAAGTAATAGGCAAGAAGTAGATTTATTAATAAAGGACGCTTGTGAGAGATGCAAGTGGTCAGGCAAGGAGGCTCTGCCCCAAGGATTAAGTGGGCTACAATTTTACAATAAAAGGAGAGTAGGGGAGGGGAAAAGACAGCCTTCTTCAAGTAGACCTCAGGCTTACATCACTAGCTCCTCCTTCGTATTGGGCAGGACAGTGTCTGACCCTATGGGTCAAACTAGGACTGTCATTGCACTTATTCAAATCAGTAGAAGGGTGGTAACATTTTTCTTTCACCTAATGACCTGGGACATATCTCCTGCTTTTATTTATCACTTTATAGTTAAGCAAGGCTGCCGTGTTACACGACATTCCGATAGCTTTCTTGAGCGATCATTAACTTACAGTGGTCTCCCAAAGTTTCCTAGGTTTCCCTCTCTATCTATAATCCCATACTGGGACTTCTACGACTACCTGTATAACTATCCTATCCTATCCCTATCAAAGTCACCAGTTGCATTGAAACCGAGCAGGACCTTGTGGGGCCTTCCTGGGTACAAAAGCCCCTCTGTGTCCCCTGTTTCTTGTTTGTAGAGAAACGTTTTAGTCTGCTAGGCCTTCCTTGAGTTCCACAGAGCAGACTCAAGCAGTTAGTAATTAGAGAAGTGAGGGAATGCAGAAACAAAGGAAAAGCAGTCAAGCAAGAAAAGTAATGATAGCTTAAACAATAGTTCAGCTATAAAACAGAATCACGGGCTTTGCTGGTGGCGCAGTGGTTAAGAATCCGCCTGCCAATGCAGGGGACACGGGTTCGAGCCCTGGTCCAGGAAGATCCCACATGCCATGGAGCAACTAAACCCATGTGCCACAGCTACGGAGCCAGTGCTCTAGAGCGCACGAGCCACAACTACTGAAGCCTGCATGCCTAGAGTCCGTGCTCCACAGCAAGAGAAGCCACTGCAATGAGAAGCCCGCGCACCTCAGCAAAGAGCAGACCCTGCTCACCACAACTAGAGAAAGCCCATGCAGCAACAAAGACCCAACTTAGCCATAAATAAATAAATAAATAAATAAAAACAGAATCACAGGACTCCTAGTTCCTCCTCAAGTGATATACATAACAATCTGATGCATATCTTTGAGTTGTTCTGCAGAAAATAAAACCACCACCCAGGTGGAGGTGACTGCATGCTGACCACAAGTGCTAGACCCCAGACTGGTTAGAACCAGAAAGTTGATGATTAAAATTTCCAAAATGTCATTCTGTTATCTCATCTTCAACCAACCAGAAGAAAGTCCATGAGCTGATCTTGGCACCCTGCAACCCTCACCCCTAATGTTGCCTTTAAAAACCCTTGCCTGAAAGCCATCAGGGAATTCAGGTCTTTTGAGCATGAGTTACCTGTTTGCCTTGCTTGGCACCCTGCAATAAATGCTGTACTTTCCTTCACCACAACTTAGTGTCAGTAGATTGGCTTTCCTGCCTATTGGACAAGTGGACCTGAGTTTGGTTTGGTAATAGCATTAGCCCCTAACAAGAGAGTCAGCCTGTCCTTTGAAGATTTGAAGCCAAACTTTGACTTCTCTCTAGCTATGAAAGTCCTAGATGTCATTTTCTTCTAATAGAAGGCTATTTTGTCTACATTGAAAATCTGTTGTTTAGTGTAGCCACGTTTATTAATTGTCTTAGCCACATCTTCTGGATAACTTGCTGCAACTTCTACATCAGCACTTGCTACTTCACCTTGCACTTTTATGTTATGGAAATGACTTCTTTCCTTAAACCTCATGAACCAACCTCTGGTAGCTTCAAACTTTTCTTCTGCAGCTTCCCCACTCCTCTTAGCCTTCATAGAATTGAGTAGAGTTTGGGCCTTGCTCTGGAGCAGGCTTTGGCTTAAGAGAATGTTGTGGCTGGTTTGATCTTCTACCCAGACCACTTAAACTTTCTCCATATCAGCAGTAAGGCTGTTTCACTTTCTTATCATTTGTGTGTTCACTGGAGTAGCACTTTTAATTTCTTTCAAGAACTTTTCCTTTGCATTCACCACTTGGCTAACTGTTTCATGCATAAGGCATAGCTTTTGGCTTATCTCGGCTCTTGACATGCCTTCCTCACTAAGCTTAATCATTTCTAGCTTCTGATTTAAAGTGAGAGACATGTGACTCTTCCTTTCACTTGAACACTTAGAGGCCAGTGTAGGGTTATTAATTGGCCTAATTTCAATATTGTTGTGTCTCAGAGAATAGGGAAGCCCTTGAAGAGGGAAAGAGAAGGGGGGACAGCTGGTTGGTGGAGTGGTAAGAAGAAAGCAACATTTATCAAATTTGCCGTGTTATATGGGCATGGTTTGTGGTGCCCCCAAATAATTACAATAGTAACATCAAAGATCACTGATCACAGACCACCATAACAAATATAATAATAATGAAAAAGTGAAGCACAATAAAGTGAGGTTTGTTTGTACTTTCGACTTCCTTCTATAGGTGTACATTAGCTACCCCCAATATATTAGATTCTTCAGTTTTATGAAATTGATCAGAGCAATAAATTCATTTATTGCCTATGGCACATCAGTTTTTTTCAACAAATATCACCAATAAAGCTTGAATTGATTTTTGTTTTTTTCTTCAGCCACACAGCATGTGGGATCTTAGTTCCCCCACCAGGGATCAAGCCTGTGCCCCCTGTAGTGGAAGTGCACAGTCCCAACCACTGGACCAGCAGGGCAGTCCCAAGCTTGAATTGATTTTTGAAAGAAGAGAAAAACAGCAGACTGTTTGAACTAGGATTTAAAATATTTCTCACTCAGTAATTTATATTTAGCAGGTTTAGACCTATTTTGATTAGTTCTCTCTCTTTTTTTTAAACTGTGGTAAAATACACAATGTAGAATTTACCACCTTAACCTTTTATAAGTGTACAATTCAGTGTATTAAACATATTCACATTGTTGTGCAACCAATCTCCAGAACTCTTCTCATCTTGCAAAATTGAAACTCAACACCCATTAAACAACTCCCCATTCCTCCCTCCCTGTAGTGCTTGGCAACCACAATTCTATTTTCTGTTTCTGAATTTGACTCTTCTAAGTACTTAATATAGATGGAATCATAGAGTATTTGTCCTTTTGTGCATGGCTTATTTCACTTAGCATAAGGTTCATATATGTTGTAGCATGTGTCAGAATTTCCTTCCTTTTTAAGGCTGAATAATATTCCATTGTATGTGTATGTTACATTTTGCTTACCCGTTCACTTGCATTTCTTCCATCTTTTGGCTATTGTGGATAATGCTGCTATGAACCTGCTTTCAGTTCTTTTTTTTTCCCCAGTCGTATTGAGATATAATTGACATACAGCACTGTATAAGTTTAAGTTGTACAGCATAGTGATTTGATTTAAATACATCATGAAATTATTATCACAGTAAGTTTAGTGAACATCCATTATCTCATGTAGATACAAAATTAAAGAAATGGAAAAAAATTTTTTCCTTGTGATGAGAACTCCTAGGATTTACTCTCTTAACAACTTTCATATATAACATACAGCAGTGTTCATTATATTTATCATGTTGTACATTACATCCCTAGTACTTATTTATCTTATAGCTGGAAGTTTGTACCTTTTGATTGCATTCATCCAGTTCTTCCTCCTCCCCCTCCCCACCTTGGTAACCACAAATTTGATCTCTTTTTCTATGAGTTTGTTTGTTTGTTTTTGAAGTACAATTGACCTACAACACTATGTTAGTTCCTGTTACACAGCATAGCGATTCGATATTTCTATATATTTCAAAATGATCACCATGCTAAGTCTAGTTATGATATGTCACCAAAGATATTACATAGATATTGAATATATTCCCCAGACTGTACATTTCATACCCATACTCATTTATTTTGCAACTGGAAGTGTGTACCTCTTAATTTCCTTCACCTATTTCTTTTCTCCCCCCAGCCACCATTCCCTCTGGAAACCACTTATTTGTTCTCTGTATCTATAATTCTGTTTTGTTTTGTTCACTCATTTGTTTTGTTTTTTAGATCCCACATATAAGTGTAATCATTCTTCTTTTGATCTTTTGCATTGTAATTTGATGACTAGTGTTCTGTTTGGATTCCTTTCTCTTTTTTTGTGTGTGGTTTTATTATAGATTTTTGGCTTGTGGTTACCATGGGGTTTATTTATTTTTTAATATCTTTAAAAATTTTTTATTTATTTATTTTATTTTTCTGCATTGGGTCTTTGTTGCTGCGCGTAGGCTTTCTCTAGTTGCAGCAGGTGGAGGCTACTCTTCATTGTGGTGCGCAGGCTTTTCATTTCGGTGGCTTCTCTTGTTGTGGAGCACGGGCTCTGGGCATGTGGGCTTCAGTAGTTGTGGCACAGGGGCTCAGTCGTTGTGGCTTGTGGAGCGCAGGCTCAGTAGTTGTGGCACACGGGCTTGGTTGCTCTGCGGCATGTGGGATCCTCCCAGAGCAGGGCTCGAACCTGTGCCCCCTGCATTGGCAGGCGGATTCTTAACCACTGTGCCACCAGGGAAGTCCCTACCATGACGTTTATATATAGCTATATATCTATATGTATGTGATTATTTTAAGTTACTGATCTCTTAAATTCAGATGCATTTTGACAGCCCTGCATTTTTACTCCCCCCCCGACTCCCCACCCATGTTTGCTGGTTTTGACATCATATGCTACATCTGTGTGTATCCCTTAACTACTTATTGTGAATACAGATGATTTTAGTACTTTTGTCTTTTAACTCTTCTACTAGCTTTACATGTGGTTGGTTTACTACCTTTACCAATGAGATTTTTCTTTTTGTAGTTTTTATATTTCTAGTTGTGGACTTTTTTTTTTTTTACTTAGAGAAGTCCGCTGAACATTTCTGTAAAGTTGGTTTGGTGGTGCTGAACTCTTTTAGCTAGCTTTTTCTTGTCTGTAAACTTTAGATTTCTCTATCAAATCTGAATGAAAGCCTTGAAAGGTAGAGTATTCTTGGTTGTAGGTTTTTCCTTTTCATCACTTTAAATATATTGTGCCACTCCCTCTAGCCTGCAGAGTTTCTGCTGAAAAGACAGCTGATAGCCTTATGGGAGTTCATCTGTAACTTGTTGCTTTTACATTGCTGCTTTTAATATTCTGTCTTTATCTTTAATTTTTGCCATTTTGATTACAATGTGTCTGTGTGTTGTCCTCTTTGGATTGATCCTCTTGAGACTCTCTGTGCTCCCTGGACCTGGATGTCTGTTTTCTTTTCCAGGTTAGGGAAGTTTTCAGGTATTATATCTCGAAATATGTTCTCTGTCCTTTTCTTTCTCCTTTCCTTCTGGGACCCCTTCAGTGTGAATGTTAGAATGCTTGATGTTGTCTGAGAGGTCTTTTAAGCTGTCCTCATTTCTTTTTCTTTTTTTCTGTTCAGCTTCAGTGATTTTCACTACTCTGTCTTCCAGCTTGCTGATCCATCCCTCTGTATCATCTAATCTACTGTTGATTCCTTCTAGTGTATTTTTTATTTTATTTATTGTATTCTTCAACTCCATTTGGTTCTTCTTTATATTCTCTAACTCTTTGTTAAAAACTTCTAACTTCTGACTCTTTTCATCCAATCTTCTCCTGAGTTCTTTGAACATTTTTTTTTTCTTTGAACATTTTTACAATCATTACCTTGAACTCTTTATTGGGTAGATTGCTTATCTTCACTCACTTAGTTCTTCTGGAGATTTATCTTGTCCCTTCATTTGGAACATATTCTTCTGTCACCTCATTTTGCCTAATTTGCTGTTTTTATTTCTATATATTTGGTAGATTGGTTATGTTTCCTGATCTTGGAGAAGTGGCCTTTTGTAGGAGACATCCTATGCATCCCAGTAGTGCACTTCCCTCTGGTCACCAGAGCTATGTGCGTGGGTCCTTCTGTTGTGGTGGGTTGACTACTATGGGTGGTCTGGTAGGTGTGGCTGGCCCCCTCTCTGGTTGGTTGCCATGTCCTGACTTGTGCAGAGGCTACTGGCTGCTGGTGTATGGGGCCAGGTCATGAGGAGGCTGGCTCTGGGGCTCCAGGGGTCCTGGGGCTAGTGCTGGCACACTGATGGGCAGAGCCATGTTCCAGGGTGGGTGGTTGTGGGGCTGGGGGTCCTGGATCTAGTGTTGGCCTGCCTGTGGGTAGGGCTAGTTCCTGACAGAGCTGGCTGTGGGGTCTGGGGTGTCCCAAGCTGGTATTGGCCCACTGGTGAGTGGGGCTGGATCCTGAGGCAGCCAGCTGAAGGGTCCAAGGTGTCGCAGAGCTGTTGTCAGATTGCTAGTGGGTAGGGCCACGGCCCAGGGGCGTGGGGGTGGGCAGGTTCCTGATATGGTTGACTGTGGGGTCCTGGGTATCTTGAAGGTGGTATCAGCCTACTGGTATTGGATTCCTCTGCTGGTGCCTGCCCACTGGTGGGAGAGGCTGGTCCTGAGGCTAGTGCTGGCCCACTGGTGGGTGAGGCTGTGTCCCAGTGTCTCTGGCCAGTCTACTGGTAGGTGGGGCTGTGTTCCTGCTTGGCTAGCGGCTGGACTGAAGTGTCCCAGTACTGGTGCTGAGAGGCTGGTAGGTGGGGCTGGGTCTCGGCATTAATAAACTAAAGGGTGGATTCCAAATTGGCGCTTGCCAGTAGCAATGTCCGCATGGTAGAATGAGCTCCCCAAAATGGCTGCTGCCAGTGTCTTTGTCCCCAGGATGAGCTCCAGTTGTCTCCTGCCTCTCCAGGAGGCTCTCCAAGATCAGCAGGGGGTTCTGACCCAGGCTCTTTTCAAATTACTGCTTCTGTGCTGAGTCCTGGAGTGTGCGAGATTTTGTGTGTACCCTTTGAAAGTGGAGTCTCTATTTCCCACAGCCCTCTGCCTCTCCTGAAAGTAAGCCCCACTGGCCTTCAAAGCCAAATGTGGGGCTTGTTGTCCTGGTGCAAGACCCAGGCCTGGAGAGCTGGTTGTGGGCCTTGGACTCCTTGTTCCTTGAGAAGAACCTCTTCAACTGTAGTTGTCCTCCCACCTGTGGTTTGCCTACCTGGGGATATGGGTTTTGACTATACCATGTCACCACCCCTCCTACCCAACTTTTTGTGGTTCCTTCTTTATTTCTTTAGTTGTAGAAGATCTTTTCTCTTGGTCTTCCAGTTTTTCTCATCAGTATTTCCTCTGTAAATAGTTGTTATTTTGGTGTGCCCGTGGGAGGAGGTGAGTTCAGGATCTTCCTACTTCACCATCTTGGCCAGTCCTCTCAGTTCTTTTGGATATATACCCATAAGTGGAATTGCTGGATCGTATGATAATTCTGTCTTTAATTTTTTTGAGGAATTGCCTTACCATTTTCTATGGTGGCTGTACCATTTTACATTCCCACTAGGAGTTCCAGTTTCTTCACATCCTCATTCACAGCTGCTATTTTCTGTTTTGTTTTTTTTTTGATAGTATCCATCCTAATGGGTGTTTTCAATTTTCATTTTGGTTTTGATTTGCATTTCCCTAAAGACTCGTGATGTTGAGCATCTTTTCATATGCTTATTGGCCATCTGTATATCTTCTTTGGAGAAATGTCTATTGTCCTTTGTGCACTTTTCAATCACTTGTTGTTAACTTGTAGGAGTTCTTTATATATTCTAGATATTAACTCCATATCAGATAAATGATTTGCAAATATTTTCTCCCATTCTGTGGGTTGTCTTTTCACTCTGTTGACTGTGTCTTTTGATGCTCAGAAGTTCTCTGTTTAAAAATTTTTATTATTTATTATTTAAGACATTTAAGAAGAATAATACAATAAGGAACCTTGTGTCTACTATCCAGCAAATTAAATATTACTAAATAAGTTGAAGGCTCCTTGTTTTCTCCTTCTTGATCACAAGTCCCTTGCCATCTCTCAAAGGTAACCACTAATGAATTTGATGTTATTCCGACTAGTTTATATTCCTAACTCAGCCTGTTAGTGTATTAGAAGCTTACCATGACAGAGGTAAAAATACTGCAAAGGTCCTGTGGAAGGCTGAGATGGGAAGGGCTATTTATTAGATTTTTTTTTTTAAGTTGAAAGCCCAGTTCAGCACCGTCAGACAGTTTTATATAATAGGTGCACAGAAATATTTGTTGAATGACTATTTGGTACCCAGGTACTTTTTTAAAAAAAATTTATTTTAGGGCTTCCCTGGTGGCACAGTGGTTGAGAGTCCGCCTGCCGATGCAGGGGACACGAGTTTGTGCTCCGGTCCGGGAAGATCCCACATGCCGTGGAGCAGCTGGGCCTGTGAGCCATGGCTGCCGAGCCTGCGCGTCCAGAGCCTGTGCTCCGCAACGGGAGAGGCCACAACAGTGAGAGGCCTGTGTACTGCAAAAAAAATATATATATATATTTTATTATTTACTTTAGGCTGCGTTGGGTCTTTGTTGCTGTGAACGGGCTTTCTCTAGTTGCGGTGAGTGGGGGCTTGTCTTTGTTGCGGTGCGCGGGCTTCTCATTGCAGTGGCTTCTCTTGTTGCAGAACACGGGCTCAGTTGGTCCGCGGCGTGTGGGATCTTCCCGGACCAGGGCTTGAATCCATGTCCCCTGCATTGGCAGGCGGATTCTTAACCACTGCACCACCAGGGAAGCCCAGTACCCAGGTACTTTTGATTGAAGATAATTAAAGTACCAATATTACATCACTTTGAAGTGAATTCTACATATCTTTTGAGTTAGTATTATTATGTGTTTTACCAATAAATGGACAGCTATGGCAGAGTAAATGTTTTCTTAGAAGTAGTGAAACTGAGGGGCAAACTTGGGTTTGGAGCATTTAGCTGTAAATGCATATAGTGCATTTAGCTGCCTCTGTTAATTGAGACTTGTAGACAAGACAAGCAGAATAAGAGAATGGAGAAGTATTACATTCCTGGTTTAAGAAAATGAGTTGTAAGTTCTGAAGAGGGTGATTCGTCACGTCTGACTCTGGGCAAGGACCTGTTGAAACAAATAGTGTGCTGTTCACAGGGTAGAAGTGAAGAACCTGACCTCCATTATAAGCTGAAAATGAAATCCTTCTCTAGTGAGGCCATACTGGGAGCAGCAGCAGCTGCTACTGCTATGCTGCCGCCTGAATTTTGTGTCTATGTGAGGTGGCCAGAGGAGGAAATGATTCCGTGGCAGTAGGCATGTATAGAGAAGGACTTGTTCTGGCTCTGGCCAAGTGGTTACACAGGTTGTGGGTGTCACTTTAAACATACAAAGACCTGCTGGCTGGAGGAGGAGCAACTTCCTGAGGATCAGGTGCACATCTGAAGGGATGAGCTCATCCTTCTAACCAGACCTGCTCTAGATGCTGAGTGAATGTTTTCCTAATTGCAAGTCCTGCAGCTGGGAGAAGCAGGAAATGGTTGAAGCTTCAGGCACTTTGTGAGTAGCAAATAAACAGAAGCAATTTTGGGACTCTTTTGAAATGTGTGGTTGTGAATATCAAGTTGAAGGTGACACATGTGCACATTCATTTTTTTCTCTAAGTTGAGGTTTGCAGTAAAGTGTGTCGATGGTTGAGGAAAGCTTTGGTGGTTTTAACTTTATTCTAGTGATTCGTTTTGAGGTGACTTAATAGTTTATTTCCTATACTGTCTTGTTTTATTTTGCTTCTTTGGGAAACAAAAATCCTGGGGGTTCCTTTTTAATTTCCAGGGATCTCTATGGCTTTTTTAAAGCTTTAGTTAATGGACTTAGCCGCTTTTTAAGTCCCCTGTGCTGGCTTTCAGAGCCCTATGCATGATTGTATTTTGTTTTTTGTTTTAATTTACCTAAACTATTCACTTTAAGTAAGCTTCTTTAAAATTAAGTTGGCTTAAAAAAGAAATATCAATTATTAATTTTTTTTAGTAAACTTTTTTCTTTTGAGATACTTCTCAAAATTCACACAGAAATAGAGGTCTGATATACTCTTTACCCAGTTTCATCCAGTGGTAATATCTTGTAAAACTGTAGTGCCAAATCACAACCAGCATATTGACATTGATACAGTGAGGGTACAGAATATTTTCATCACCACAGGATACATCATATTACCCTTTTACAGCTATACCCACTTCCTTTGCATCTACCCACTCCTTAACCCCCTGTCAACCACTAACTGAAAAATCAGTTTTTAAGCAAGAAGCTTTGTGTGCTGTCTTAAGTAGTTTTGTGTTAGAGATCTACATGACCTTATGAAAAGAGCCCTAGGCTGCAATAGGAGATTTTGGTTCATTGTAGCTCTTTGACCTTGGGTAAATAATTTAAATTTCTCTGTTCTTCGGTTTCCCTATTGTAAAATAGGATAATGGTATATTAATTTCTATTTAACCTATTTATAGGATTTTTGAGAAATTCTAAAGTTCTTTAAAAAATAAGCACTCTATAGATTATTACTAGCAGCAAGGACAATAGTTTTCAAACTAGTAAGTATATAGCAAATTGTAAACTACAAACTAGCCCAGATGGCAAGAATGATCATTTTAAAGTGAATTTAAATTTTAAGGCTCAGTTGAATTTCAGAGTACTGAATTAACTGGCTGATGATCTCAGAGTCACTGTTGTTAATCTTTGAGAAATCATAAAAACCAGAGAGAGACAAATGTCCTGATATCCAAAAAGAGGAAAGTAGTTGGAAAAGTGCAGACCTGTAAAATTAATGTTAAATACAGAAAAATTAAATTATAAGTGATCAAACAGATGATATGGAGTATTAACCCAAAAGATTTAGTATAGGCTGATTTATCATAACAAATTTCTTCTATTTCTGTTCTTAAATTCTATTACTTCTATTTAGAATTACAAGGTTAATAGATCAAGAGATTGTTCTTGTTATAGTCATAATCCCACAGTTTCCCAGTCTTTCTTTCTTTTTTTTTAAATTAAGGGTACTTTAATTAATTAATTTATTTATTTTTATTTTTGGCTGTGTTGGGTCTTCCTTTCTGTGCAAGGGCTTTCTCTAGTTGCGGCAAGTGGGGGCCACTCTTCATCGCGGTGCGCGGGCCTCTCACTATCGCGGCCTCTCTTTTCGCGGAGCACAGGCTCCAGACGCGCAGGCTCAGTAGTTGTGGCTCACGGGCCTAGTTGCTCCGTGGCATGTGGGATCTTCCCAGACCAGGGCTCGAACCCATGTCCCCTGCATTAGCAGGCAGACTCTCGACCACTGCGCCACCAGGGAAGCCCCAGTCTTTCTTTTTTTAACAGCTTTATTGAGATATAATTCACATACCATATAATTCACCCATTTAAAGTATACAATTCAATGGCTTTTGGTCTATTGCATTTTTTTTTTTTTAAGTAGATGTACCATTACATTCTCCTAGAATTGTACAAGGGCTCCAGTTGTCAGGGTTTTTTTGTTTTTGTTTTTTTAATTAATTAATTTATTTTTGCTGTGTTGGGTCTTAGTTTCTGTGGGAGGGCTTTCTCTAATTGTGGCAAGCAGGGGCCACTCTTCATCGTGATATTAATGTTTTTTAATGTTTAAATTAATGCAACTTATTTAAACATCTTTATTGGAGTATAATTGTGTTACAATGTTGTGTTAGTTTTTGCTGTATAACAAAGTGAATCAGCTATATGTATACATATATCTCCATATCCCCTCCCTCTTGCGTCTCCCTCCCACCCTCCCTATCCAACCCCTCTAGGTGGTCACAAAGCACCGAGCTCCCTGTGCTATGCAGCTGCTTCCCACTAGCTATCTATTTTACATTTGGTAGTGTATATATGTCCATGCCACTCTCTCACTTCGTCCCAGCTTACCCTCTCCCACTCCCGTGTCCTCAATTACATTCTCTACGTCTGTGTCTTTATTCCTGTCCTGCCCCTAGGTTCATCAGAACCATTTTTTTTTTAGATTCCATATATATACGTATTAGCATACGGTATTTGTTTTTTTCTTTCTGGCTTACTTCACTCTGTATGACAGACTCTAGGTCTGTCCACCTCACTACAAATAACTCAATTTCGTTTCTTTTTATGGCTGAGTAATATTCCATTGTATATATGTGCCACATCTTCTTTATCCATTCATCTGTTCATGGACACTAAAGTTGCTTCCATGTCCTGGCTATTGTAAATAGTGCTGCAGTGAACATTGTGGTACATGATTCTTTTTGAATTATGGTTTTCTCAGGGTATATGCCCAGTAGTGGGATTGCTGGGTCATATGGTAGTTCTGTTTTTAGTTTTTAAGGAAAAAACTGTTCCATACTGTTCTCCATAGTGACTGTATCAATTTACGTTCCCACCAACAATGCAAGAGGTTTCTTTTTTCTCCACACCCTGTCCAGCATTTATTGTTTGTAGATTTTTTGATGATGGCCTGTGTGCGGTGATACCTCATTAGAGTTGTTTTTTTAAAAATTAATTTAATTAATTTATTTTTGTCCGTGTTGGGTCTTCGTTGCTGAGTGCAGGCTTTCTCTAGTTGCGGAGAGCGGGGACTACTCTTTCGTTGCGGTGTGCGGGCTTTTCATTGTGGTGTCTTCTCTTGTTGTGGAGCATGGGCTCTAGGCGCGTGAGCTTCAGTAGTTATGGCACGCAGGCTCAGTAGTTGTGGCTCATGGGCTCTAGAGCACAAGCTCAGTAGTTGTGGTGCATGGTCTTAGTTGCTCCACGGCATGTGAAATCTTCCTGGACCGGGGCTCAAACCCATGTCCCCTGAATTGGTAGACGGATTCTTAACCACTGCGCCACCAGGGAAGTCCACCTCATTGTAGTTTTTTTTTTGTTTGTTTGTTTTTGTTTTTTGTTTTTGCTGTACGCGGGCCTCTCACTGTTGTGGTTTCTCCCGTTGCGGAGCACAGGCTCCGGACGCGCAGGCTCAGCAGCCATGGCTCACGAGCCTAGCCGCTCCGCGGCATGTGGGATCTTCCCGGAGCCTAGCCACTCCGCGGCATGTGGGATCTTCCCGGACCGGGGCATGAACCCATGTCCCCTGCATCGGCAGGCGGACTCTCAACTACTGCGCCACCAGGGAAGCCCCTCATTGTAGTTTTCATTTGCATTTCTCTAATGATTAGTGATGTTCAGCATCCTTTCATGTGTTTGTTGGCAATCTGTATATCTTCTTTGGAGAAATGTCTATTTAGGTCTTCTGCCCATTTTTGGATTGGGTTGTTTGTTTTTTTAATATTGAGCTGCGTGAGCTGCTTGTATATTTTGGAGATTAATCCTTTGTCAGTTGCTTCGTTTGCAAATATTTTCTCCCATTCTGAGGGTTGTCTTTTCTTTCTCCCAGTCTTTCATGATACATTTATAGCTGTTATATAGTAAAATATGGTTTGGTTGATTGACTAAATGAATGTGTTGAAGATTGAATAATTGTATCCACTTAGACTCTTGATTTCACCAGGAAAAGCCTCTGGTGGATTTTCTTTGGACCTTGGATAGAGTAAAACAATTTTATTTTTATTTATTTATTTATTTTTGGCTGCGTTGGGTATTCATTGCTGCGTGTGGGCTTTTCTGTAGTTGCGGTGAGCGGGCTTCTCGTTGCGGTGGCTTCTCTTGTTGCGGAGCATGGAGCTCTAGGCACATGGGATTCAGAAGTTGTGGCACATGGGCTCAGTAGTTGTGGTGCACGGGCTTAATTCCTCCGCAGCACGTGGGACCTTCCCGAACCAGGGCTCGAACCCATGTCCCCTGCATTGGCAGGCAGATCCTTAACCACTGCGCCACCAGGGAAGTCCCATTAAAACATTTTTAAAACAAGTTAATCAGAGATGTAGGTATTGCAAAGATGCAGGAGTAGTTAATTTGACAGATGATAAATAAAGCCTTAAAAATTACTTCCATAGGGTGAAATCATGGGCTCAAACTGAAATTATACTTAGCAGGAGTAAGTCCTTGAATATTTAAATTCAAAACTTCAAATGCACAATAACAGGATGAGGAAGAGCTGGTTGGGCAGCAGTTCATGTGAAAAATATCTGGGAATTTTGGTTAATCACAAATGTAGCAGCAACTGCCTGTGCAATGTGGCTGCTAAAAACACCTTCAGCTATATTACGTTTATCCAGGTCATAAAAGTTTTGGTTCCAATATATTTTTGTGCTAGGTTGGAAATACATTTTGCATATTGGTTTAAATGGACACTGATAAAGTTGAGAGCATTCTAAGGAAGGGAGACTGGACCAAAAATGGTCTGAAAACCATTTATGTAGGAAATTGTTGGGATTTGAGGAGGGGAGTATTGAGAAATTTTAAAATAATTTTAAACATTTATTTAAATTTATATGCAATTTAAAATGGAAACATGGGTATTTGTTATATAATTTTTCTTTCTCTCTTAGAAATAAAACAACAGAGATAAAACCAAAGCCCCTTCCCTCTACCTCCCTACAAGGAACTTTATCTTATTTTTATCAAAGTAATACATGTGCATAGTTTTAAAAATGTGGCGCTTCTCTGGTGGCACAGTGGTTAAGAATCCGCCTGCCAGTGCAGGGGACACAGGTTTGAGCCCTGGTCCAGGAGGATCCCACATTCCGCGGAGCAACTAAGCCCGTGCACCACAACTACTGAGCCAGTGCTGTAGAGCCCGTGAGCCACAACTACGGAAGCCGGCGTGCCTAGAGCCCATGCTCCTCAGCAAGATAAGCCACCGCAATGAGAAGCCCGCGCACCGCAATGAGGAGTGCCCACCCCCCATCGCTGCAGCTGGAGAAAGCCTGCGTGTGGCAGTGAAGACCCAGCGCAGCCAAAAATAAAATAAATAAAAATAAATAAATTTTAAAACGTGAATAGTTTATATGTGTAGAAGGAAAAAGAGCAGTTATCCCCCCCACAGAGGCAACTATAATCAAGTGTCTTAAATATTTCTAATAATATAATCATATCAATTGCTTTTAAAAACTGTTAAATGTATATAAAGTGTTCAATATAAAGAATATGAAGTGTTGGCGCTTTTAAATACGTATATGTGTTCTCCGGTATATTTTCACCATAGTTATGTGATTTGGGGGGTAAAGTCGTTATTTATTATTTATATTATACCAATATTGAACCTGAGCTACATCATGTACAATGATGATAATTCTTTTTTTGTTTTGTTTTGTTTTGAAAAATTACATCTTATTTATTTTTAAAACCAAACCACTAGGAAAATATATCACCGTCTTGAAACAGCAAACAGACAGGCTATATTATCAAGTAATAAGTTGCTAAAAACACAACAAGGTCCTTAATAAAACGATAAGGTGCCAGAACTGGGGCAAGAACAACCCATGTCGCAAAAGTGGTATTTGGTAACGGGGGCAGGGGGGCTGTGTCCCATTTTTTGCTCTAAAAGAGTCACAGCTTGCCCCTGAGTTGCTTACTTTTTCTCCTTTGACCTTCATGTTGCCAAGGGATTGTTTCAACAGAGCTTTGTTATTACAGGGGGCAAAGTAAGCAATACTGGGTTTAGGCTTTCATTCTATTTTGTTTTATGAAAACCAGATTTTTCCAAAGCCAGTACTTCATAACTCTCTTAATTAAGCAGCTAACAATTCGTCTTTCGCTGTTCATTCCTGAATACTAGCATATAGCACAATCAAAATCCCATTTCCCTTCAAGGGTGAGTGTCACTGCAAGATTGTCTTGTGATTCGGCTGGCTCTGCTGCAGACAGCCTCAGAGCTCATCATGGCTGCCAGTTAGAGGGAAAGTTTGCTTCCCCTACCAGTGTGATAGCGTTTCTTATATTTTTACAGGGTCTCCAGGCTGAAAGATGTCATGTGTGAGAATTTTAAGAAATGCGCATCCACATTTTGACGGCCAGAAATGAATATCTGCAAGGACCCTTTCAAAGTTTTTATCCAAACTACCTCCCCCAACTCTACATCTTAAAGTAACTTCATGCCCTTGTATATAAAACAAAACCAAGCAAAACAGATCCCCAGAAGCCCCCTTCTAAATTAGTGACCTCATGGATTTTGTTTTATTTCCAGTTTGTGGAAAATGTTGTAGTGATCCTTCTGGTAAACAGCTCATAGTATCTGTGCCAGGATAAGCACTTGCCACATGAAATTCAGGCTCACAAAAACTCTCCTGTGCTATCTTGTGCTATCTCTGACCCAAATTTTAGCACCAATTTTTTTCACTTTCTAGGATTCAAACACAAGGGAACCAGTGTCCAGGGGCAAGTGACATAGGCCTTAAACTTGCAGCCATCCTTAATTTCCTCATTCATAAACTTTCCTTAGAAAACTCAAATCCCCATTCCTCTTTTTAAACAGATTCCTGCCTTCAGCCCCAATGGCCAATAGCAGACATCTATTTCCCAATGGACGAGAGACACTCCTTCATCTTCTTGGTCATGGTTGGGGTGAGGTTCATGTGGTCATCCACACACTTGGTCACGCAACTCTCCAGCTGCTGCTTCACCTGAAGCTCTTTACTCCCTGCATCTATTGAATCTTTGGCTTTGTCGTTGCAATGCATAGTGCACCGGGCCAGGCCATCCTGGAACTTCTCCAACTCGCTGGTCACCAGGGCCTGGGCTTGAGCCGAGGTGCATGGCAGCACGCAATGCACTGGTGCACTTGCTGCATGGACGCCTGGCTGTCCTCACAACAGACGGCGCTGCAGCGGGACATGAGGCCCTGCATCTTTCCCAGATGTTCTGTCTCTCCAGACTCTTCACCACAGAGCCTACCGCCTCCTGCACCAGGAGCTGCTGCAGCTCTGCCATGGCGACCTGGCGCTGCTCCCTGCTGGCCGGCACCCACATGGACTCCCGCTCAGGAGCCCACTGCCTCGCTGCTTCCTGGGTCACTGTGGCCCGCCCTTTCCAGATAATTCTTTTCTTATACAACTTTTCATTTTCCTAAGCATAATTGCCTTGCTTTTTTCATTTGCTTGGTTTTTAAAGTTCTAATCATTATTAAATCATTCCCAGACTCTTAGCTAGGACCTAAAACTCTGCTCCGTTCATACAAATGCAGTAGATAAGTTATCAGTCCTTTTTTTCCCCCTTAGAGATCTACCTTGTATATTCCATTTTTAAAATGATACATAGCATTAAATCTTAAGACTGTATCACATTGTATTTATTCATTCCCCTTTGATGAACATTTAACTTATTTTCAGTTTTCCTCTAATTAAGGAAGATACATGTGTGAGAATTTTTCTAGGCTATGATGAGAAGTGAAATTACTAGTGTATTATTCATCTATTGCTGCATAACAAATTACCTCAAAATTTTGCAACTTAAAGCAGCAAATATTTGTTATCTGTGTTTCTGTGAGTTAGGAATCAGAGTGTGTCTCTCATAGGCTGTAATCAAGTTATTTATTTATTTATTTGGCTGCTTTGGGTCTTCATTGCTGTGTGCGGGCTTTCTCTAGTTGCGGAGAGCGGGGTCTACTCTTTGTTGTGGTGGGCCGGCTTCTCATTGTGGTGGCTTCTCTTGTTGCAGAGCATGGGGTCTAGGCGTGTGGGCTTCAGTAGTTGTGGCTTGCGGCCTCTAGATCACAGACTTAGTAGTTGTGGTGCATGGGCTTAGTTGCTCCGTGGCATGTGGGATCTTCCGGGACCAGGGATTGAACCTGTGTCCCCTGCATTGGCAGGTGGATTCTTAACCACTGCACCGCCAGGGAAGTCCTTGTAAAGAAGTTTTTAACAGGAGCTTTGATTTCATCTGAGGACTCAACTGGGGGAGGATCAGCTTCCAAGTTCTGCCTCTCATGTGGCATGATTCTGCTTCTCACAGGTTAATTGACGGAGGACCTTAGTTCCTTTCTAGCTTGTTGGCTGAGGCATCCTTCAATTCCTTGCCTTGTGGGACTCTCCATACAACATGGCAGCTGGCTTCCATGACAGTGAAGAAGATGGAAGCCAGAGTCTAATCTAATGTTGCACATGACATCCCATCACGTTTGCTATATTTTGTTAGAAGCAAGTCAGCAGATCCAGTGCATACTCAAAAAAGAGTGGGGATTACATGAGGGGATGAATAAAGTTGTGAACTGCTCCGAGTCTTGGTTGTACTAGAGTATTTAGCCTGGAAAGGGTGACTAAGGGAACACATGAGTTTTGTCTTATATATTTGAAAGGCATATGTAAAGAGGAAATAGTAGATCTCCTCTGTTTTTGATCAGAGATTGAACTAAGAGCAGTGGGTGGAAATTAAAATGTATGGCCTTATAAGATGATGTGATTTCTGTTCTTGAACATAGTCTGTTAGGGGCTGGGTGACCTCTTGTAAAAAAGATTACAAAAAATTTTCTTGCATTAGGTTAGAAACTTTAAGTTCTCCAAAGATTATTTCTACTCTAAAATTTTATAATTATAAATGAGTGAGTTTCAAACTGTTAGTATTTGAGTAGTCTGTTAATCACTAATGAGGGAGAAGTGTATAGGCTTACATGTGTATTTGCACATACGAGGTTTCATTTAGAAGATCCAGGTTAAAAAGTTAAGAGGAGAGCTATAAATTTACACTTTAATTATTTAAAATCACTGTTCTTTTCCTGCTTTTTTTTTTTTTTGCGGTACGTGGGCCTCTCACTGTTGTGGCCTCTCCCGTTGCGGAGCACAGGCTCCGGACATGTAGGCTCAGCGGCCATGGCTCACGGGCCCAGCCGCTCTGCGGCATGTGGGATCCTCCCGGACCGGGGCACGAGCCCGTGTCCCCTTCATTGGCAGGCGGACTGTCAACCACTGCACCACCAGGGAAGCCCTCTTTTCCTGTTTTTATATTCCTTTGGCTACCATAGAATGTTTACTACTATAATTCTTATTTTAAAATATTAGCAGCAACTCAGTTTTTTCTTCTAACGAAAAATATTTTCATTGTAAAAGGAAAAATAGAAAATACAAATAAGGAAAAAATAAGAATACTTTATAATCTTCCCACCCAAAGATTATATTAACAATAACTATATTAACCTCATGGTATAATGGTATATAATCTCTCTGACCTTTTAATTTAATTTTACATATACAAATACGCACAGATTTATTATTTGTGCTAATATGTTCTATAGCATCACAGCAAACACTGAATTAATGAATACTGAATCATTGCTCCTAGGGGAAATACAGGATTAGGTTCCTATGAGTCTCTGGTCCCATTTTTGTTGACTAATCAACATGTAACCTTGTTTTATGTGTGTTTTTTTTAAAGGCACATTATTTAATATATATTATTGATTCACTAACATTGAACTCATGGTGAATAGCACTGTGACTTATGCCTAAATGAACCTTATCTAACACACATATTTTCTCCAGAAGGCACATCACAGCTTTCTTGCACTTAGAAACAATAGACTTCAGTACTACACTTGGGGGTTATTTTAAACAGTGAAATCACCAACCAAAAGCACAAAAATGTGAAAAATGTTGTACTAAATAAACCGCTAAAAGGACACTAGTTAGTAGTATGAGAGCTGAAACAGAAGGCTGAGTATTGCCTTCAGGCTTTGACCTAGTTGGGAATGTGCACCTCAGGCAACTCAAAATTTTCACCATTCTGTGCATTCACATGTCCATGAGTGATCACAGAAGTGTTGCAAATATTGATTTTGAGGTTACAAATTATTTTAGTGAGTAGGAAAATTGGCATATGAGGAATCCATGTAATGAGGATTGACTCTGCGTGTGTATAGTAGCTTTTGTTTTCCATTTTGCTTGATTTTATAAAAATGAAATATTTTTGAAAATACTGTTATAATCTGCTCTTTTCACCTAACACCCTAATCATTTATTCATTCAGCAAGTTATTTATGGCATGCCCACTATGTGTCCACATAGTATACTAGACTCTGGAGATACAGTAGCAAATAAGATAAACAAAGCCCTTGCCTTATGGAGCTTACATTCTAATGGGGAAGGTAGATAATGAGTAATGTCTGGTAGTGATAAGTACAATTAAAAAAACTAAGGCAGGGTAAGGAGATAGGGTGGCAGTTGGTAATTTTATTTTATTAATTAAAAATTTTGTTTTTCTTTTTTTAGAAGTTTATTTTTTGGCTGCATTGGGTCTTCATTGCTGTGTGTGGGCTTTCTCTAGTTGCGGTGTGTGGGCTTCTCATTGCGGTAGCTTCTCTTGTTGAGGAGCATAGGCTGTAGGTGTGTGGGCTTCAGTAGTTGTGGCACATGGGCTCAGTAGTTGTGGCACATGGGCTTAGTTGCTCTAAGGCATGTGGGATCTTCCCGGACCAGGGATCGAACCCTTGTTCCCTGCATTGGCAGGCAGATTCTTAACCACTGTGCCACCAGGGAAGTCCCTATTATCTTAATTTAGTATACTTTTTTTAGGTAAACAAATATTGACTTTATTCGCAATTGGCCATTTTTAAAAAAAATTTATTTATTTTATTTTATTTTTGGCTGCGTTGGGTCTTCATTGCTGTGCACGGGCTCATTGCTGTGGCTTCTCTTGTTGCAGAGCATGGGCTCTAGGTGCACAGGCTTCAGTAGTGGTGGCTCGCGGGTTCTAGAGCACAGGCTCAGTAGTTGTGGTGTTCAGTAGTTGCTCCACGGCATGTGGGATATTCTCGGGCCAGGGCTCGAACCTGTGTCCCTTGCATTGGCAGGCGGATTCTTAACCATTGAGCCACCAGGGAAGCCCTGGCCATTTTAATTAATTAATTTTTATTGAAGTATAGTTGATTTACAATGTTGTGTTAGTTTCTGTTGTACAGCAAAATGATTCAGTTTTATATATATCTATATATTTTTTCTTTTTCAGATTCTTTTCTATTATAGGTTATTATAAGATATTGAATATAGTTCCCTGTGCTATACAGTAGGATCCTGTTGTTTATCTATTTTATATATCGTGGCGTATAGCTATTAATCCCAAGCTCCTAATTTATCCCTCCCCTACTCCTTTCCCCTAAGTTTGTTTTCTAGGCAGTTGCCAATTTTATTTATTTTTTAAATTTTTTGTTAAAAATTTTTATTTTTTTTTTATGAAAAGACAACCTACAAAATGGGGGAAAATATTTATAAATGATACAACAGACAAGGGCTTAATTTCCACAATATACAAAGAGCTCCTACAGCTCAACAATAAAAAAAACAAATAACCCAATTGAAAAATGGGCAGAAGACCTTAATAGACATTTCTCCAAAGAATACATATAGATGGCCAGTAGGCACATGAAAAGATGCTCAACATCACTAATTATTAGAGAAATGCAATTCAAAACTACAATGAGGTACCACCTCACATTGGCCATCCTTAAAATGTCTACAAATAACAAATGCTAGAGAGGGTGTGGAGAAAAAGGAACCCTCCTACATTGTTGGTGGGAATGTAAGTTGGTGCAGCCACTATGGAAAACAGTATGGAGGTTCCTCAGAAAACTAAAAATAGAATTACCATATGATCCAGCAATCCCACTCCTGGGCATATATCCAGAGAAAGCTATAATTCAAAAAGTTACATGCAGGGCTTCCCTGGTGGCGCAGTCGTTGAGAGTCCGCCTGCTGACGCAGGGGACACGGGTTTGTGCCCCGGTCCAGGAAGATCCCACATGCCGCAGAGTGGCTGGGCCCGTGAGCCATGGCCGCTGAGCCTGCGCGTCCGGAGCCTGTGCTCCGCAACGGGAGAGGCCACAACAGTGAGAGGCCCGCGTACTGCAAAACAAAAAAAAAAGTTACATGCAACCCTATGTTCGTAGCAGCACTATTCACAGTAGCCAGGACATGGAAACAACTGAAATGTCCATTGACAGTTGAATGGATAAAGAAGATATGGTACATATACACAATGGAATACTGCTCAGCCATAAAAAAGACCGAAATAATGCCATTTGCAGCAACATGGATGGAACTAGAGGTTATCATACTAAGTGAAGCAAGTCAGAAAGAGAAAGACAAATACCATATGATATCACTTATATGTGGAATCTAAAATATGGCAAAATGAACCTATCTATAAAACAGAAATAGACTTATAGAGAACAGACTTATGGTTGCCAAAGGGAAGCGGGAGGGAGAGGGATGGACTGGGAGTATGGGGTTGGTAGATGCAAACTATTACATTTAGAATGGATAAACAAGGTCCTACTGTATAGCACAGGGAACTGTATTCAATATCCTGGGATAAACCATAATGGAAAAGAACATGAAAAAGAATATATATATATGTATATATAAAAAATGGAGTCACTTTTCTGTACACCAGAAAATAACACAACATTGTAAATCAACTATACTTCAATAAAAACTTTTTTTTTTTGGCTGCACTGCGCAGCATGCAGGATCTTAGTTCCCCAACCAGGGATTGAACCCATGCCCCCTGCAGTGAAAGCGTGGAGTCCTAACTACTGAACCACCAGGGAATTCCCCAGGAATACATTTCTTTATATTGGTATGGACTCATAGATATTTATCTTATTCTTTAGCCTATAACCCAATATTACTTTCTTTTTCTTCCCAAATTGTTTCAGATTTGGCCATTGGGCACTCCTTTGGTTGTCTCCTGTGTCCCTTTGATATACCTCTATCAATTTAGGATATTTGTTGTGTTTTGTTTTTAGCATTTCCTTACTTTTTGACATTATAAGATGCTCCAGGCTCATCTCATGTATTTCCTGTCCCAGGCCTAGAATTAGCCATTTCTCCAAGGAACCTTGGATTCCTTTATTGGAGAATAGTATTTGAAACTAAGATGTCAGGTCTAGGTGTGCTTGTTGCAACTGGTGTGTCATTGATTCTAAACATTCTCAGCTGACAGCAAGTAAATATATGCATGTATACATATACACATCTGTAAATATTTCTAGATGTAACCATCTTTATTTTTTTATTTTTAAAAAGTGTTTTATTTTTTGGCCACGCCATGCAGCATGTGGGATCTTAGTTCCCTAACCAGGGGTCGAACCCACACCCCCTGCATTGGAAGCGCAGAGTCTTAACCACTGGACTGCCAGGGAGGTCCCCCATCTGTATCTTTATTAAGCTAAGCACAAGTTTATACTCCAACTCTAGTTACCACATGGATAATTTTAGCCTTTTCCTCTGTCTTATCTGTAACTTCCCATTCCAAACATGAGAAACCTTCCACTATCTCCCATTCATTTACTTAATTGTTCAATTCCAGTATACATGTATAGTGTTTTTCAGAATTGTTAACTTGTACACCTGTGGGAAGCATCTGTACTAGCTAGAATGGCAGTGGTAACGTTCAGTTTCTTTGCCGTTAGTTTAAAAAACTCCAGTCATTTCCATAGTTGCTTAGGTCAGTACCTTTATCCACTACCCCCTTTAGTGAGGTTGTTTATACATTTGTATGTTTTTATTATGGAAAATTTCAAACATATACAAATGTAAGGAGAAGAGTGTGTTGAACTCACCTGTACCCATCACCAGCTTCATGAACTATTAAATACACGGTCAGTTGTGTTTCATCTATCCTTCCCCCACTCCTCCTTAGTCAACCCATAATTATTTTGAAGTAAATTTCTTACATATTATTTCATCTGTAAATATTCCCAAATGAGACTTACCATAATTTAACCAATCTCCTATTGACAGACATTTCGTTTTTACTTATTACAAATGGTGCAACTGTAATATCTTTCTACATTATCTTTGTAAACTGCAGGGTAAATTTCTAGAAGTTGAATTGCTGAAATAAAGGGTATAAGCATTTTTTTTTTTTTTTTTTTTTTTGCGGTACGCGGGTCTCTCACTGTTGTGGCCTCTCCCGTTGCGGAGCACAGGCTCTGGACGCGCAGGCTCAGCGACCATGGCTCATGGGCCTAGCCGCTCCAGGGCATGTGGGATCTTCCCGGACCGGGGCATGAACCCGTGTCCCCTGCATCGGCAGGCGGACTCTCAACCACTGCGCCACCAGGGAAGCCCCGGTATAAGCATTTTAAATTGAGAAATACCACCAAATTAATTTTATTTCTACCAGGAGTGAATGAGAATTTACCCCTCCCCTCACCCTCACCTGCTCTGGTTTCACCAAACTTTTAAATACTTGGCATTCTGAGATACAAAAGGTGATAGTACTTTTCTTTTACATTTCTTTAATATGAATGAGATAGGACATTTTCCTTATCTTTACTGGTCATCTATTTTTTCTCTCTGTGAACTGGACATTTAAATTCTTTGTTTAAGGAAAGAAAATAAAGTGGCACAAAGGACCAGTTCCTTTCCTAAACCATTAATACCACGCTGTCATGTCTTCCTTTTCCCGTGTTCCCAGTTCAGATCACCAACTCGGGAGTGGTGTTTAAGTCTCTTTAATGAAGGTAAATACTTGCCCATCTTTTTCCCCTATCCTTTTGTCCCCCTTTTCACTCACCAAAGGTTCATTAGTTCTCTGCTTTCTTTGCACCTTGAGCACAGTCAGATTGTTTTTCAAATAGACGGTTTTAAGTCAGCTTCTGAGAGTACTCTGGGGAAATTTGCCCAAAAAGCAACAGGAAGGATTTCTACAGACATGTAGGGGAATGTTTGTAATTGTTTAGCAAAGGGTGTGCCCTGCAAGTATCGTTTCAGGCTGCCTTGTTCATCTGTTCTGTCTTTCCACCCAAACGTAACACCTGTACTCTGACTTTTGCTGCTGTGACATGTTGGTGTCATTTTCAGCCTTATTTTTGTCACAGTGAATTATCTGTGTCCATTCACTTTGGACATACATGTAATCAGTACTGTTGGCTTCTTAATTAGAGAAATGGTGATTGCATTCTGTCCTGAACTAAATGACAATGTCAGACAGTAAGAATGCCCTGACAGCCTGATTTTCTTGCTTATGTATTCTTTAAAAACAGCTATTCAAAATCTCATACACACATAAGTTGTTTGCCAAGCATTTGAAGCCATCTAGTTTTACCAGGTGGCAGCTGCTGTTGTTTATGGGAACCTAATTTAAACCACAGACATGGAACAGTGTCCTTGTTTTGCAAAGAGGAAAACTGTGATTTTTTAAAATAACAGCTTTATTGAGACATAATTCACATACCACACAATTCATCCATTTAAAGTTTTACAATTCAGTAGTTTTTAATATCTTTACAGAGTTGAACAACCATCACCACAATTAATTTTAGAATATTTTTATCACCTCCAAAATTAATGGTATATCTATTAGCAGTCACTTTATATTTCTTTCACACCTCCTCTCAGTCCTAGGCAACCATTAATCTACTTTCTATCTCTGTAATTTGCCTATACTGGATATTTCATATAATTGGAATAGTACAATAGGTGGTCCTTGTGACTGGCCTTTTTCACTTAGCATGATATTTTCAAGGTTTATTCATGTTGTAGCATGTATTAGTACTACATTCTTATAATGACAGAATACTGTTCTATGGTATGAATATATCACATTTGATTTATCCATTTATCAGTTGATATACATTTGGGTTGTTTCTACCTTTTGGCTATTATGAATAATGCTGCTATGAACGTTCATGTACAAGTTTTTTTTTTTTTTTTTTTTGCTGTACACGGGCCTCTCACTGTTGTGGCCTCTCCCGTTGTGGAGCACAGGCTCCGGACGCACAGGCTCAGCGGCCATGGCTCACGGGCCCAGCCGCTCCGCGGCATGTGGGATCTTTCCGGGCCGGGACACGAACCCGCGTCCCCTGCATCGCATCGGCAGGCGGACTCTCAACCACTGCGCCACCAGGGAAGCCCCATGTACAAGTTTTTAAGTGAACATATGTTTTAATTTCTCTTGGAGATTATCTCTCTACCTACCCACCTACCTACCTAACCTACCTACCTACCTATCTCTAGGAATAGAATTGCTGGGTCATATGGTAACTCTATGTTTAATATTTTGAGGATCTACCAGGCTGTTTTTTAAAGTGGCTGTACCATTTTACATTTCCAACAGCAGTGCAGGAAGATTCAGATTTCTTTCCACTCTTGTTAACCCTTATTATTTTAGCCATTTTGGTGTGAAGAGGTAGTTTTGATTTTCATTTCATTGTTTAATTTAACCATGTTTGTTTTTTTAATGATTAATTATTAACAAGCTAATAAAAAGCACAGTTTATTTTTTAGAACAGTTATAGATTTATAGAAAAATTGAGCAAATAGTGTTACCAAATTCAGATTCTGCTGCTCACTCACTGCTCAAAAGCTGATACTTGACAGACATGTTGGTTGGAAAGGAAAGGTTACTTTATTCAGGGGGCTGGCAATCTGGGGAGATGGCAGACCTGTGCCTAAAAACCAACTCTGACGATTCTGCTTAACCATGAAAGTGTTCTATTTATTTATTTATTTGTTTGATTGTTTATTTATGGCTGCATTGGGTCTTCGTTGCTGCACGTGGGCTTTCTCTAGTTGCGACGAGCAGGGGCTACTCTTCGTTGCGGTGCACAGGCTTCTCCTTGCGGTGGCTTCTCTTGTTGCTGAGCATGGGCTTTAGGCGCGTGGGCTTCAGTAGTTGTGGTGCACAGGCTTAGTTGCTCCGTGGCATGTGGGATCTTCCTGGACCAGGGCTCGAACCTGTATCTCCTGCATTGGCAGGTGGATTCTTAACCACTGTGCCACCAGGGAAGCCCCATGAAAGTGTTTTAAGGGAGAATCATTTGGGGAGGAGGTCAGTCTTCCTTATTTTGTGTGCAGGCTTTCTTCTGATTGGTTGGTAGTGAAGTAACAGGGTGGTGTTCCAAGAATCTTGTGCACAGCCTGAAGTTACCCTCCTCTACCTAGGTGGGGGCCTTATTTCCTACAGAAGCCCTCAAAGGTATTGTTATATATATTCCTTGAGGAGGAACCAGGACCCTGCTTTTATTGCTGCACTGTTTCTTTCTCTTTTTAAAATATTTTTTTATTTATTTGGCTGCATCAGGTCTTAGTTGCGGCATGCGGGATCTTTCATTGCAGCGCACGGGCTTCTCTCTAGCTGTGGCCCTGACCAGGGGTTGAACCCACATCCCATACATCGGAAGGCGGATTCTTAACCACTGGATCACCCGGGATGTCCCTGCACTGTTGTTTCTTAACTGCTCCTCCTTTGTTTCTGCGTTCACTCCCTTCCCTGATAAACAACTGTTTGAATTTGCCCTTTGGAACTCAGGGAAAGTCAAGGTGGCTGAATGAAGCCTATTTCCTACAAACAGGAAACAGGGGACATGGAAGGGATTTATACCCAGGTGGGCCTCACAGGGTCCCGCTTCCTTTCAGTAGTAGAGTTCCCCTATTGTGTCTCTCCACAGTTTCCCCTATTAGTAACATCTTACTAATGTGTGGCACATTTGTTGCAGTTAATAAACCAATATTGAAACATTATTAACCAAAGCCCATAGTTTGTTAAGATGTCTTCATTTTTTTTTTTTTTTTTTTTTTTGGGTATGCGGGCCTCTCACTGTTGTGGCCTCTCCTGTTGCGGCAGATGCGCAGGCTCAGCGGCCATGGCTCACGGGCCTAGCTGCTCCGCCGCATGTGGGATCTTCCTGGACCGGGGCACGAACCCGTGACCCTTGCATCGGCAGGCGGACTCTCAACCACTGCGCCACCAGGGAAGCCCGAGTTTTTTTTTTTAATATCTTTATTGGAGTATAATTGCTTTACAGTGTTGTGTTAGTTTCTGCTGTATAACAAAGTGAATCAGCTATATGCATACGTATATCCCCATATCCCCTCCGACTTGTGTCTCCCTCCCCACCCTCTTTATTCCACCCCTCTAGGTGGTCACAAAGCACCGAGCTGATCTCCCTTTGCCACGTAGCTGCTTCCCACTAGCTATTTTACATTTGGTAGTGTATATATGTCAATGCTACTCTCTCACTTCATCCCAGCTTAGTTTTTTTTCTGTTTAAGTCCACATCTAAAATTCCACATTGCATTACTTATCACCACTCCTTTTGGTTATAATGGTTTCGCAAACTTTGATTATTTTTGATGACCTGGACAGTTTGGACTACTACTGGTCAAGTATTTTGTGGGATGCCCCTCCATTGGAATTCATCTGATACTTTTCTCATGATTAGACTGGGGTTATGGGTTTTTGGGTGGAAGATCCAGATATATAGTATCATTCTCGTCACATCATATCAAGGGTAAATGTTGTCAACATGATTTATCATTGTTGATATTGACCTTGATCACCTGCCTGAGGCACTGGCTGTCAGGTTTCTTCACTGTAAAGGCACTCCTCTTGACTATTTCCATACTGTATTGTTGAGCAGCTTTTCATGTGCTTATTCATTTGTGTATGTTCTTTGGAGAAATGTCTATTCAGAACTTTTTTTAAATTGAGGTTTTAAGAAATACCCATTTTTAAATTGAATTGCTTTTATTATTCAGTTGTAAGTATTCTTCATCTATTCTAGATACAAGTCTCTTATCAGAAATGTAATTTGCAAATATTTTCTCCCATTTTTTTGGTCATCTTATTACTTAAAAAATTTTTTTTTAATTAACTTATTTTAGGCTGCATTGGGTCTTCGTTGCTGCGTGCAGGCTTTCTCTAGTTGTGGCAAGCGGGGGCTACTCTTCGTTGTGGTGCATGGGCTTTTCACTGCGGTGGCTTGCCTTGTTGTGGAGCACGGCTCTAGGTGCAGGCTTCAGTAGTTGTGGCTTGCAGGCTCTAGAGCGCAGGCTCAGTAGTTGTGGTGCATGGGCTTAGTTGCTCCGTGGCATGTGGGATCTTCACGGAGCAGGGCTCGAACTTGTGTCCCCTGCATTGGCAGGCGAATTCTTAACCACCGTGCTACCAGGGAAGCCCCATCTTATTACTTTCTTGATGGTGTCCATTAAAACATAAAAGTTTTAATTGTTAGGACGTCAAATTTATCTATTTTTCCTTTTGCTGCTTGTGTCATATCTAAGAGGACTTTGCCTAACCCAAAATCATGAAGTTGTATGCTTAAACTTTCTTCTAAAGGTTTTAATAGTTTTAGCTCATTTATTTAGATATCTGACCCATTTTTATTTATTTATTTAAAATTATTTATTTATTTATTTTCGCTGTGCCGGGTCTTATTTGCTGCATGTGGGATCTTCGTTGTGGCCTGTTTAATTGTGGTACGCCAGATCTTTAGTTGCGGCATGGGGGCTTCTTAGTTGCGGTATGCGAACTCTTAGTTGTGGCATGCATGCAGGATCTAGTTCCCCGCCTGACCAGGGATCGAACCTGGGCCCCCTGCATGGGAAGCATGGAGTCTTACCTACTGGACCACCAGGGAAGTCCCTGATCCATTTTTAGTTAATTTTTTTTCATATGGTGTGAGATAGGAGTCCAGCTGCATTCTTTTGCATATGGATATCCAGTTGCCTTGTAAGCAGATAGGGTTGGGGTTCCCCAGAGAAAGAAAACCAGGCATGGCTTTCTTGATATAAGAGTAGCCATTTTTGGCCTAAGCCATTTTATGATCTAAGCCTGGTCACAGTGCTAGTCCTTGAACAGGTCTCAGTAATTAGTGATCTTAAGGGAACAAAAGAATGCAAAAATAAGCAGACCAGTTGTCAGACAAGAGAAGTAACAATAGCAAAGATAATATATCAGTTGTAAAGACTCCCAGTTCTGTTTCAGTGGTAAAGATTAGCATGAAGTGCTCAACCACCAGAAAAGCTGGAACTTGAGGGATGATTATGTTGACCTTTTCTGACCCTTGTGACTTCAGTCAACTAAAGCTTGGACTCTGTCTTGGCCCAAGTCCCTTCATGAATATGCATGTACTCTTAGCTTAAAACTTTCCCAATTTTGCTATTTGGGGAGACACTGCTTTGGGAAAGATCCTTGGTGTTCTCCTTACTTGCTGCAAGTAATAAATCCTTCCTTCTCCCAGTCTTTGGCTTGGTTGTGTCTTTTGGCTGGACATGCATCAAGAGGCGAACCCAATTTTCGGGTAACAGCCTCAACACTATTTTTTTAAAAAATATTTATTTATTTAATTTATTTATTTGGTTGTGCTGGGTCTTAGTTGAGGCAGGCAGGCTCCTTAGTTGTGGCTCACCAGCTCTTTAGTTGCACAATGTGGGCTCCTTAGTTGTGGCTCGCTGGCTCCTTAGTTGCAGCAGGTAGACTCCTTAATTGTGGCAGGTGGGCTCCTTAGTTGTGACATGCAAACTCTTAGTTGTGGCATGCATGTGGGATCTAGTTCCCTGACCAGGGATCGAACGCGGAGTGTTATCCACTTCGCCACCAGGGAAGTCCCCAGTACTGTTTGTTAAAGAGACTGTTCTTTCCCCCTTGAATTGTCCTGGCATGATGGTGTGACTTTGTTTTTCTAAAGGATTTAAAAATTTTTTTAATTTATTTATTTTTGGCTGCATTGGGTCTTCATTGCTGTGTGTGGCTTTCTCTAGTTGCAGCAAGTGGGGGCCACTCTTTGTTGCAGCGCACGGGCTTCTCATTGTGGTGGCTTTTCTTGTTGCGGAGCACGGGCTCTAGGCATGTGGGCTTCAATAGTTGTGGCATGCGGGCTCAGCAGTTGTGGCTCACGGGCTCTAGAGTGCAGGCTCAGTAGTTGTGGTGCACAGGCTCAGTTGCTCTGCGGCATGTGAGATTTTCCCGGACCAGGGCTTGAACCCGTGTCCCCTGCTTTGGCAGGCAGATTCCTAACCAGCCAATGATGGTGTGGTTATTAAGGTTCAGTTGAACATGGGGAAAAATTTAGCATGTGTATATATATATATATATATATATATATATATATATATATATATATTTTGGTCGCACCACGTGGCTTACAGTATCTTAGTTCCCCGACCAGGGATTGAACCCAGGCCCTGGTAGTGGAAGCATGGAGTCCTAACCACTGGACCACCAGGGAATTTCCCCTAGCATGTATATCTTAATACATTATTAGTAACTCTACCCCAAATCAGTTATAATTTGCTGAAATGTGGTAGAAATCTCAGAGGCTTTCACTACAGCTAGAGAAGACCAGAGACGATTTAGGATAAATATTGCCCAAAATGTAAATTACTCTGCTGACAGCTTAGCACAACTGTAGACTCAATTTGGTTCTTGTGAAACCTCTTAAGGAGAGTTTTTGCCTTTAGAATCTTCTGAGTTAACACGCATAATTATTTCAGTGACATAGTAAGGTGTTATCAGAACTGGGAGCAAATTGCTCTTCAGTTTATTCCCAGTTTTAGTTTGTGGCCATCCTGAAATTTTGGCACAGTCACCACTGTCCTTTAGTCCTCTCATTATGTGCCTGCCCTAAATCTTCACAGATTTGGAGTAAGAGCACTAGAAGAAAGAGCTCTAGAAGTTGCGCTCTGGTGCCGAATTGAATCTTGGAGACAGAGTTTTGGGTGAAGTAGAAAAGAATAGCTTTATTGCTTTGTCAGGCAAAGGGGGACACAGAAGACTTGTGCCCTGAAAAACTGTGTGTCCCAATGTGGGGGGATTTGGTGAGGATTTTTTTGACCATGCCACATAGCTTGTGGGATCTTAGTTCCCTGATCAGGGGTTGAACCTGGGCCCTCAGCAATGAAAGCAAAGAGTCCTAACCACTGAATCGCCAGGGAATTCCTGATGAGGAGTTTTACAGCAGTGGTTTCAAGGGCGGGGTTGCTGATAAGGATCAGGGTGTGTGCAGGGCCTGCACTCCTTTAATCTGGCCTCAGGTGGTTTCCTGATGAGCTTCTGGAGGTTATTAAACTGTGACCTTCTCTGGAATAAAGAATGCTAATATCTTCCATTTGTTGGGGATTTTAGTTCTGTAAAAGAGCTCAAGGGTATCATTATGAGTATCCCTTGAGGACCCTGCCCCAAGGCTACACTATTGTTTGTTGGCTGCTCCTCCCTTGTCTCTGCATCCCCTCCCTTCCCTGATTAGCAACTGTTTGAAAGGCTTCCATGCCCAAGAGCCCCACAGAGTCCTGCTAGGTTTCACTAGCATTTAGGTGATTCTGTGGTGCTTGAGAGATATTTGACATCCTTACTCCTCTCTAGAAGCTTTCAGTCTCTTTGAAGAAATTTTAAACCATTGTTCTAGAGATATGTTGGCTATATTCATAATGACATAGTGCTATTTTAAATAATTTTTAGGATAATGCAAGATGTAATTAAATATATGAATTTAAATGATAATGATATTATGACATTAGAAACTCAAATAAGTGGCCCCTGACTGCCTTTCCTCTTTTTTCAGAGTCCATTTGTATGAGAAATAGAACTGTTTTTGGATGGTTTGTTGCTTAGGTCTGTGGTTAACAGCCAGAGTTTATCCAAAGTATGTCCTTAGGATCATAATTGTTTTTTTCTTCTCTCTTCCTTTTTGCATTATACCTCTTCTTAGTAATGGGTACTTGAGTAAAATAATCAGCTATTCAAGATACATATGCTATTTACTGACACTAGATAAATCTCAGAATATAAACTAGATACAAATTAGCTATATAGTTTTTATTGTTTTCTATGGACTTTCCAGTATATTCTTCTTTACAATCTAGAGTCAAAGGCTAGAATATTTTCTCTTGGGTTCCTTGTTAACTAAGATCAAGTCCATATTTTAGTTTCATTTTCCAAACTCCAGTTTAAGCTTTTTTTCCCCCATGTGAACACATAGCCAGGAGTCAAATGCTACTGTTCCATGGGCTTCCACTTGATATAAAGCAGTCTTTACCCTGCCCCTCCCCACCTCAGTCCTCCATAATTTATTTAAAAGTCTCCAAATTTCCTCACTGCTCCCTAGAGTGCTAGAATCAAGACACTTTTATTTTCCAATCTGGCTCCTACTCTGGAGCCACTCAACTCCTTCCTTTCCGCAAATATCAGCATTATCATTAGCATCTCAGAAATAAAAACCAACAAAAATGGTTTTTGGGGTTACTCCAGGAGGGAGTCACCTTGGTTTTTCTTAGAGAAATTCTGTTTCTCTTTTATGGCTCTAAGAGAAGCAAAATATTCTCTTATTAAATTGAACATTCTGCTGTACCCTACCCCTCTGGATAGTGGATGTGACCAAGTGGGAGTTTTCAGCCTATGTTCTTCCATATCACCCCCCCCCACATACCCCACCCATCCGCACAAGGATTTCTCTTGATTGTTTTATTCAAGCCTTAGAAGTAGTTTCTCCCTGCTAAAATTTTTTATATTTTTTCAGAGGCCTTTGTCTGTATAGTCAAAGGTGGACTCTTATGGTGTAACATTCCCTGCAAAGTACTTGAAAAATAGGACAAGTTTTGTTGAAGCACAGTATTACAAAGTACTGTTGTTATTGAACCGAACTTGAGTTCACATGCTTGGAGCCTAGGAAAGCCAATCTGCTGATACCAGGTTGTGGTGAAGGAAGGCACAGCATTTACTGCAGGGTGCCAAGCAAAGAGAACAGTCAGTTGTGCTCAAAAGACTTGAACTCCCCAGTGACTTTCAGGGAAGCTTTATTTATCTAAAGTTTTTTTGATGTGGACCATTTTTAAAGTCTTTATTGAATTTGTTACAATATTGCTTCTATTTTATGTTTTGGTTTTTTGGCTACGAGGCATGTGGGATCTTAGCTCCCTCACCAGGGATTGAACCCGCACCCCCTGTATTGGAAGGTGAAGTCTTAACCGCTGGACTGCCAGGGAAGTCCCAGGGAAGGGTTTTTTAAAGGCAACATTATGGGTGAGGGTTGCAGGGTGCCTGATCAACTCATGGACATTCTTCTGATTGGTTGATGGTGAGGTAACAGGGTAATGTTCCTGGAATCTCAGTCATCAATCTTCTGGTTCCAGATAGTCTGGGGTCTAGTGCTTGTGGTTAGATGTAGTCACCATTCTCTACCTGGGAGGTCGGGGGTCTTAGTTTCTGCAGAACAGCTCGAAGATATGCATCAGATTGTTATCAGTAGCCCTTTAGGAGGAACCAGGAGTCCTGTGACTAATCTAATTATTGATTGCATGGGGCTGCTCTTTGGAACTCAGGGAAGGCCTAGGAGACTAAAGCCTTTTTTCTACAACCAAGGAACTGAGACACGGAGCGGCTTTTGTACCTGGGAAGACTCTGCAGGCTCCTGCTCAGCTTCACTGTTGTAACCAGTGTCATCCAACTTCAGGATCCCTGAACATTTAAAAATGACATCTAAACCCATATATGTTAGTCTCCCTCTTTGTTTGGGAACCCTTGACTGAAACTCCCCACCTTGGCTAGGCAGGATGATAACTGCTTGCCTGCATTGTCTCACAGTAGGAGGTCCTGAAGAAGAACATGGTTCTGCCGTGGAAAACTAACCGGGAGAATTTGGGAGGAGCTGAAAGGAGGGAGGACAGGCCAGCGCATAGTATGTCTTGTAAAACTAACCTGGAAAAATTTGGGAGGGACCAGAAGGAGGAGGGAGGAGACAATGTGTCCTGGCAACCTCCCATAAACCTTCACGATGAAATCCATCTTAGCTGAGACATGCCTGTGCCACCAGGAAGGACCCTGAGTCAGACCGAATATGGGCCAAGCAAGATGATTGGCCACCTGGAAACTGATCCCCTTACCATAAAACCTGAGACTGTGAACCACGGGGCAGAGGAGTTCTCCTAGGTTCCCTTACCCTGTTGCTCTCTGCTCGGGCGCCCCTTCCCAGTAAAGTCTTTTGCTTTTGTCAGTATGTGTGTCTCCTCGGATTCATTTCCGAGTGTTAGACAAGAGCCCACTCTCGAGCCCTGGAAGTGGTCCCCCTTCTTGCAACATCTTGACCTAGCAATCATGCCCACAAAAACACTCCTACAAGCAATTTGGCACTCATCTAGCACAAAGCTGTAGTTACTCAATTTATTTTGGGTTGAGATGCCTAGTGGTTGACACAGGGTTCTCTTTATATGAGACAGAATCTCCTATGCAGTCTTGAAAAGGAAATAAGAAATGTCCAAAAATAACTTATACAAGGCAGAATGTGAGTATGTAGGAGAGTTTTGCATGAAGTATTTTCTGAGGGGCTTCAAAAGAGATTACAGTTCATTAGGGTAAGATTTCCCTGTGGATCACCTCCCTTGCTGGCTGAGATGAGAAGTCATGTTATCTAGTTGCATTGTAACCAGGGTTGCCCCAGTATTCTTAGTTTTATTTGATTAGTTCCATAAGGAATATATAACCATCTCTTAAGGACTTGATTGGAGAGCTTGACCTTGATATTGGTACACTCTTTTTTTGTATTTAGCACTGATCGTAGAAATCCTGTGTTTCACATTTTGAAATGACACTAACATCTCCACCACCCCCTCCACCAAGCACTAGGAGACCTGAATTAGAATGCTAATGGTTAGCAAAAGAAAAGCAATAGTTTCTTTTTTTCTTTCTTTTTTTTTTTTTAATTTGGGCACTTCCCTTCTTGTGAAAGGACTACTTTAGACTAGTATATTGTTAAAATGTAAGAGCTTAATTAGTTTTGGGTAGTGCCTGCTTTTGTTTAATTTTGCCAATAAATCTTAATTAAATCTTTAAAAAAATCAACCCATACATTTTCTCTCAACCTATAGAAATACAACAGAACTTCCTATTAAGCAAGGATTCTGCTGATGAGTTTTTTCATCAGTATGCTTATAAAAAACTCCTTTCAATAAAGCTGTTTTATAACAGGGAGTAGTACATAGAAGGGTGTGCGTTGGTCCTCTGGGGCCTTTGTGCCCTGCCTGCAAATGTGAGTTCTGGGTGGAATGATCACATGTTTGGGGGTAGGACTCTGCCTGCTGTTTGTTCTTGGTGATATAATTTGGCCTCTTCCCTGAGAGAAGGGGGGAGATTTTTCACTGTCCTCGCCTTTCAGGTTGGGAATCTTTGAGAGTCCAAGCTTTTAAAAATTGATTCCTGAATCCAACCTCTCAGTTTACACATTAATTTTCTTTAAGAGTGTGTCTTGTTTAAGATAGTTGGAAGAGTTTTGCCTCTTAAAATGATTTAATTCAATTTAAGTCTAGACAGTCTTGGAATTATGAATTAAGGATTCAAACACGACATTGTTTTGGTTTTCTCAAAAGCACTACGAAAGCATCTTCAAGTGCTCCTTTTGACTTAGTGCAAAGGACTTTTTTAGTGCTGGCCCTCCATTTGAAAGCAGCTGCCACTCCGCAAACCTTATTGTTATACTGCTGACCTCTGTCATCAGGAATGCTCCGGGAGGAAACAGACTCCTAAATGTTTTTCTTAAGCCTTTATGAAGTTTGTGGTGTGTCCTTTCAAGTTACTTTTGGTTAGTTTCTTAAGTTTACTTTGTGTTTCGTTGGAAGCTCCATGTTTTTAGCTTTATCATGAATTGTCAGTGCTGAGTTCCTGGTAGGTGGTAAAAAGAATTGCCCTTTCCCTGTTACTCTGTTCTACGGGAAGCCTTTGTGGTTTAAATTCACAGTTTCCCATTGTTGCTAGCTTCAGTTGTCTCCTCCCAACGTACCCTTCCCTCCCCAGAACTCTAGCTCTTCCCTTGCCCCTCCCCATTCCTGTATCACTGGTCCCACAAATGCCCTTGTGATTTCTGGTGGCCTTTTGCTGGAGGTTTGAGCGTGCTCTCTGGTAAGTACGTGCTTATGGTAAAACTGGGTGGGTGGAGGGATGTAGGGAACTGGTCAGTCTTTGTGAAGTGTTGCTTTTAACGAGCAAAGTTTAAACCTTGAAAGTGAGGTTAACTTCTTAACTTTCAGAAGGCTTCTTTAATGCTGACTGTTGTTTCTGTGCTTCCCTCCTCTTATTCAATTATTAAGGCTTTGGAACTTTGATTTTTATTATTGGTTTAAAAACCCATTCTCATAGATTTTCTTGAGCTCATAGAATTAAAGGCAAGGGTTGTGGGTTTAGTATTTTAAATTTCCTTCAGATAGAAGGTTATTTGTGATTTCTTTATACTTATTTTCAGTATTAACATACTGATAAAAGAAATAATGAAGAAGAGGTCTTATTTTGTGGCTAAGCTGGAAAGTAGCATTTATTTCCAGAATTGGAATGATTCTTTTTTCTTCTCAGCAAATGTTGGCAAAATTCACTAAAATTTTGGCAATATATTGTCAATTCTGGGAAATGGTTTGCTGAGTACTTGAGGATAACAGATGGTTCTGGGAATTACTTTTGGGAAGTTAGATTTGTTCATTAGCACCTTCTCTCTTGAGATGTAAGGTCTATAATCCTTTTGAAAGTAAAATATTTAATATTTGGTGTTCAGCTTAAGTCAAATATCACTTTCATAATGGGCTTTCTATTTCCTTGGATTATACGTTTTGATCTTCAACTAAGAAACAGTGTGTGTGTGTGTGTGTGTGTGTGTGTATGTATGTGTTGACATTGAATGGATGATATTCTGGTATTTCAAGCAGTTATAAAGTTATAAGCCTTGGGTTCTTCAGAAGTACTGCTAATTAAAAGTCATTTTTATGGTAGATGATGTGAGGGAAAACTTGTTTGTGGTATTTCATTGCGGTTCAATTGAATCACTTATTCAAGTGATAGGTGCACTTGTATAATAATGAATTCCTGAGCTCTACTACCATGTGGCAAGTGCTAGTTTCTATGCTAAGTGCTTTGCATTTACTTCTAATTCCCAATATGACCTTGTCAGATAGGTAGTATTATCCCTTTGGGAAACAGTCATGCATAGGTACAACATGGGTTTTTCTTTTTTGGAAAATGAGGGAAATAATCCCTACTTGGTAGATTAATTGTGAGAATTAAAGGACATACCATGTGTCTGGTGCCTAGCATAGAGTTGGTGTTCACTAAGTGGTGGCTCCTGTTATTATAATTTTACAGCTGAAAGAGCTGGGGGGTAAGTACTTTGCTTAAGGTCTCTCAGTTGTCAGAAGTAGAGGTGGGATTCGAACCGGCTCAAAACCAGGAGTCTGGCAGCATGTTTTTGTTTGAGTATTGGAAGGCTTTTAGAGTAGATTTCAGTGGATCCCTGCCCATCCCTCCACTCCTGCCCCCAGAGAGGAGGGGTTCTTGATACATGCCTTTCTTTCCTTTGTATCCTCTGTCACCTTCCCAGTCATGTGCTTGGTCTCTCACACTGGAGTTGCTTGTGCCATTCAGTGCCAGTGTTCTCCTAGCAGAAACGAGTCAAGCCAGTGCAGTCAGTGGCTTTTGATAGAGCCATCATGCTTTCATTATTGTTTGTGCTGAAATAATTTGGGCAGTGGTATGTTTATTTTTTTTTTAATTTTTTAAATTGTAAGCTCCTTTTTTTTTAAGTGGTATGTTTATAATGATTAATAAATACTGCATGGTTGCAATTGAACATTTAAGTTGAAAAAAAATCTTAGGGTTTAAAAAATTAGGAAAAAACTCTCTAGTTCTAAGTTACTGAACTAGAGGATAATATAAGGCAACTTTATGGAACTCATAGTTATCATTTTGCTATCCTGGGGCCTAATGTATTCACTATTGACTTTTTTCCCTTTATCTACCACAGTTACTAGTTTGGCGCTACTAGCAGTATGTTTGTTTGTTTGTTTTAAATTTATTTATTTATTTAATTTTTGGCTGTGTTGGGTCTTCGTTTCTGTGCGAGGGCTTTCTCTAGTTGTGGCGAGCGGGGACCACTCTTCATCGCGGTGAGCGGGCCTCTCACTGTCATGGCCTCTCTTGTGGCGGAGCACAGGCTCCAGACGCGCTGGCTCAGTAGTTGTGGCTCACGGGCCCAGTTGCTCCGCGGCCTGTGGGATCTTCCCAGACCAGGGCTCGAACCCGTGTCTCCTGCATTGGCAGGCAGATTCTCAACCACTGCACCACCAGGGAAGCCCTACTAGCAGTATGTTTGAGGAAGAATATTGTGTTTGTTCTACTGGCTATTAGGTAGAGTATGTTTTTTCCATAGACCTTTGGGAAACAGAAGGTATGATTTAGGTATGATATGATTTAGGCAGTAGATTCAGGGAAGAAATAAAGAGATGACTGGTTATACTTATAATTGAGTTATCTCTAAATTTAAAAATGTATTTCAAAAAACTTAGTTCTTCATTTATTCTTTTATTTAACAAGTGTTGAATATCTGCTGAGTGTAAGGCAATGTCACTTTCTGCTTTTTATTCTAATAAAGTACTCGGGTGTTGGTTAAGAACTGATTAACAAAATGTTCCTGGGAGGGAGAGATTAAATCCCAATTGGTAGGGGACAGTATTTAGAAAATCTTTTGGGAAATGAATTAAATATAAATGACTACTCCTTCCTAATAGGGTGTGACTATCATTAGTCTTTATTATTATAAATTGCCAGCTGGATGGCTTCTTCAGACAGGTTTGCTGAGTGGAGTGGATTATTAGTATTAGGAAATACTGGGAAGATGGGGCTGGGGGAAGGGTAATACAGATGACCCTTGAACAACAGGGACTGGAATTGCATGGGTCCACTTATATGCAGGTTTTCTTCAATAAATATACATATTCCTTATTGAGCAAAATGCTGGGTGTATACATAGAACAACTCATTTTTTTGTGTTTTAAGTGTAAGTATTTTGTCACTGAAGTTTTTTGAGCTAAATAGTAATTGATCAGAGATTGCTTTTGGCACCATTTCATAGGTAGGATTAGAAGGGGGAGAATAGTTTGGAAGTTACCACAGTAGTCGAGGTGAATTGTATTGAAAATGCATTATTTTTAGAATACATTTTCCCTCATTTTGATGCGGCTTTTGGTTTGTGCTATCAATTATAGTTTAATCTCATAGAATTTTTACAGTAAGTATGTGTGTGTGGGGGGGGCGGTGTGTAAGAGAGAAAGGGAGAAGGAAAGAGAGAGGATGGGTATAGGGGATGCAGTTATCATAATCATAGCTACTATTTATGGAGCTCCTATTTTGTACCTGGCCCTAAGTGTTATAATTTTGTTGCAATACTCTCAATAAATCACATTTATTATATGTAGTAAATGACCAGAAAGTGATGTAGCAGGATTGGAATTTAGATTCATTTTATCCTGCTTCTTCATAATTATCATCAAAACATTTATGCCTCATTTGCTAGATACTGGGCTAATTTTATATGTATATATAAAATATATATACACATATATGTATGTATACACACACACTATTTCATTTAACCCTCGTAAGAGTCGTATGAGAGACATATATATATTTTTAAATTCCATTTTACTGATGAGGTACCTGAGACTTCAATAATTGATTCAATAAGTTGTTAGGTGGTAGAGTCCAAACCTGTTCTACCATGCGAACTCTAGGTCCCTAAGTTTTATTTTTATTTATTTATTTTAAAATTTTATTTATTTTATTTATTTATATTTGGCTATGTTGTGTCTTTGTTGCTGGGCGTGGGCTTTCTCTAGTTGTGGTGTGCGGGGGCTACTCTTCGTTGTGGTGCGCGGGCTTCTCATTGTGGTGGCTTCTCTTGTTGCAGAGTGTGGCCTCTAGGCCCGTGGACTTCAGTAGTTGTGGCTCACAGGCTCAGTGGTTGTGGCTCGTGGGCTCTAGAGCACAGGCTCAGTAGTTGTGGCACATGGCCTTAGTTGTTCCACGGCCTGTGGGATCTTCCCGGACCAGGGCTCGAACCCATTTCCCCTGCATTGGCAGGCGGATTTTTAACCACTGTACCACCAGGGAAGCCCGGTCCCTAAGTTTTATAAATCACATTGTGTTCCCTGGGAATGGTGCCTCCTGGATCTCCACTATGATCATGGTGTTTCCTGAGGTTATATAATGTGGTTGGCCCTGCAAAGGCTGCACTTTAAACCACTATGTTCTTTCTACTATCATGCTGCCTCCCTTGGAAGTCAGTAGATTAGCTATATAGCTCTGGATCTTTATAAGGAGGGGTTAAGTGGCCTGCAAATGTCATTTCTTTTTATTTATTTTTTAAATTAATGTATTAATTTATTTTTGGCTGTGCTGGGTCTTAGTTGCAGCATGTGGACTTCTTAATTATGGCATGTGGACTCTTGATTGCGGCATGTGGGCTCTTAGTTGTGGCATGCGGACTTCTTAGTTGTGGCATGCATGCAGGATCTAGTTCCCCCACCAGGGATCGAACTGGACCCCCCTGCATTGGGAGCACGGAGTGTTACTCACTGGACTACCAGGGAAGTCCCCAAATGTCATTTCTTAGTCGTTACATTTGTCACTTAATAGTAAAGTGAAACATGTCTTGTTTTTTTTTCTTTTTTTTTTCCAGCTGCTTTTGGACAAATTTACTGTAAATGACAGCTTTCTAAGCTCTTACAAAAAGAAAAAATATAAGGCTTTCTGTCCTTTATCAGCATACAGTTTTTCTTGTTGTACATGATGTAATAGTTTGAAGCTGCCAAAGTCCAACCCTCAGGAAATTGTTTGAGTTGAGTACCTGTATTCACTGGGGAGTTTGTGATAACCAGCCCATAAATCAACAAATAACGTGGCCTTTTTTTTGGTTGTAGATGCTATCTCTTTTTATTTTTAAGCTTGAATCAGAGCAAATATTGATTGAGTTGATACAGTCTTCATTAGAAAAAACCATCTGTGATATCTCAAGCTAGATATGGAAATTTGGAGGACTCTTATTTAAGGAGAGTCAGAGTTTATCAGAATGTTGGAATTGGCTGTTCTAGGTACTTATCCCTTCAAACGAGAAGTTTTCTCTTTAAACTTTCAGTGATTCAGTGCCTATTATATTCAACTTCTGTGTGGAATAAAAAGATACCCTTAAGGAATATGTGAGGTACTCCATGTACACAAATAACTGTAATGTGGGGGAGGATGGGAATGCTTATCTTGGAGTGGAGGATGAGTGAGGGGCACTTAATAGGTGCTCAGTGAAATGTCTGATGAATAAATGAGTGAGTAGATGTAGCTGGAAAATGGTGGTAAGGTCTAATGATTCTCAAACTTTGTGTAGGTGCCAGACATATTTAATTCAATCTTATAAATTAGTAGTTAATTTTACTAGCGGACTATGTGAATGTAAAAATATGCAATAAAAAAAGCACAATCATGGACTTCCCTGGTGGCTCAATGGTTAAGAATCCGCCTGCCAATGCAGGAGACATGGGTTTGAGCCCTGGTCCGAGAGATCGCACATCCTGTGGAGAAATTAAGCCCGTGCGTTACAACTACTGAGCCCACATGCCACAACTACTAAGCCCGTGCGCCTAGAGCCCGTGCTCTGCAACCAGAGAAGCCACTGCAATGAGAGGCCTGAGCACCGCAATGAAAGTAGCCCCTGCTCACCACAACTAGAGAAAGCCCGCGTGCAGCAACAAAGATCCAGCACAGCCAAAAATAAATAAATAAATTAAAAAAAAAAGAAAGCACAATCATGAACATGAGTCAATAAGAAAAAAAACCTGTCAAAATAGGTCCTGTTGACTGATTTGGGTTTTTTTTTGTTTTTGTTTTGTAGAAAAGAACAGTTTTATTGCTTTGCCAGGCAAAGGGGGACACAGCGGGTTCCTGTCCCCAAAAAACTGTCCCTGTTTTGTTTTTTTTTTAAGTTTACTCTTTGTTCATGTTTTTGCCTTGTTAGCAGTGGAATAAGTGGACAAGAAAAAATTATGGGAGAGAAACTTGTGAAAACTCCATCCATTAATTTCTCCCCTTGTGAATTATAAAAATACCATTTTTCTCTAGCCAAAAGAATACCCATCTCTGGAAGCCATTGAAAAGGTGAGTGTCATGGTATTTTAGGAGTCCTCTGGTAGTCACATATATAGGAATGGAGACCTGTCAAAGAGTCAGAATGTGGTCCAGTAGTCCAGAGGGGAGAGGATCTGGACCTTAGCAGCAGCAGCAATGAAAATAGAATGAAAGGAAATAGAAATCCACATCTGGCCCCCTGTTTCTAAATAGGAAGTAGTTACCAATTATTAAACAGCTTTCTCAGTGGTTGGTTACCTCTGGTCCAGAGTCCTTTCATTCTGTTTTTAGGGAAAATGAGTTTAAATTCCAATTTTAGTTTTACTTTAAGTAAGGAAACTATAAATTAAAGATAATTCATCTATGAATTATAGATAATTTAGAAAATAGAGAAAAGAGGAAAAAAAATAATTCATCATCCTAACAAGACCCCTGCTATTTTACATTTACTTATACTTGATCTTGTAGATTTAAAAACTTTTCTAATAGTTCATTCTAGGTAAATCAAGCTCTGAGAAACAGGTTTCTGAACTAATAGCCCATTAACTGCTAAACTTTGATGTTAAACATGATAACCCCAGACATTTCACACAAGGCTTCATTGGACTCTAAATTTCCCATGGTCACAAACTATTAGTCCACTTACCTGTATAAGTATAGATGTTAATCCTCCAATTGCCTCTATTCCGCATTGGGCCCAAGCTTTCATCTCCCTCAATGAATTATTTGCACATTTAAAAAGTTTTTTATTTGAACCAATTTTGGACTTACAGAAAGGTTGCAAAAATAGTACAGCTTTTATATAGCCCTAACGCAGCTTCCTCTAATCTTATCATCTTATATAAGCATAGTATAATGATCAGAACCAGGAAATTAGCATTGGTTCAATACTGTTACGTAAAGACCGTCAAACTTCAAGTTTCTTCACCGTTGTTCTTTATTGAGGATCCTGTCTAGGATCTCACATTGCATTTTAGGCTTTTCTCCTCCTTAGTCTCCGAGGTTCTGTAAAAGTTTCTCAGTCTTTCTTTGTCTTTTATAACTTTGACATTTTTGGAGGGTATTAGTCAGTTATTTTGTCAAATATTCCTCAATTTGGATTTGTCTGATTTTTTTTTTCCTCATGATTGAACTGAGATTATATGGTTTAGGCAAGAATGTCAAGAAATGTGTTCTCAGTGCATTATTACCATGGGATTCACGATGTCAATATGTATTATTGCTCGTGATGTTCGACTTGATCACTTGGTTAAGGGGGTTTCTGCCTCATTTCTCTACAGTAAAGTTACTATCTTTCCCTTTGTGGTTAATAAATGTCTTGGTGGAGATACTTTGATACTATCATTTGCATGAATGTCATGGAATTCTCTACATATAGAATTAGTAGTATTACTTAGAGACCTCATTGAACTTCATTTAATGATTATGAAATGAATTCCCTTAAGGGAGCTATCCCTTTCTAAGATACCTGCACCTTACTCCTGGTTTCATCAAAGGACCTTCAGGTTCTGCAGGAATAAATCCTTTCTAGTCAGTATTGGTCTCAGTTACACTCATATCCCATTCATAAAGAAGTCTCCAGTGCTAATGCTAATAAGCTATAGATCTCTGAACCTCCTTTACCCCACTGTCTCTTAGGGTGACAGGCTCTTCCTGTGGCCCAGTGTCCTTCCAGGCCTCATCTCTCTTTACGGTTAAGCCATTTTCATTTTGCAAACATTTGAATGACTACTTAGGGTTTTTTCAGACACAGAGGCTAAGAGAAGCTGACTTTGTTGGTGAGGAATATAGTAGTAGATAATTAGGGCGGCTACGTCTATAGCCTGGTTTAATACTTTGGCCTGAGAAAAATGGCAGCACATTATGATGCATTGTGTATACTCGTTGTGAAGTAATCATTCTCTGTATTTCATTAATATAGAGAAATGTTTTTTTCTAGAGGTCTTCATTTTCTAGAGCTGTACCTCTAATACTGGCAGTCTTGAGCCATGATCTTTTAAATTTAGCCCTGCCATTTCTACTCTGTCAACTGTGTGTGGATCCCTAGTAGAATTATTACAGTCAGCCCAAGAATGAAAAATTCAAAGAGTACAATTTAGATCTATTTAGTGCTAACAAAATTTATATAACGCATAGTGTATTAGATGGCTTTGATTAGTAAAATACAAATTTATTAGTATTACCGAATTTAAAGTAGATTTTTTTTTTTTTTTTTTTTTTGTGGTACGGGGGCCTCTCACTGTTGTGGCCTCTCCCATTGCGGAGCAACAGGCTCCGGACGCGCAGGCTCAGCGGCCATGGCTCACGGGCCCAGCCGCTCCGCGGCATGTGGGATCTTCCCAGACCGGGGCACGAACCCGCGTCCCCTGCATCAGCAGGCGGATTCTCAACCACTGCGCCACCAGGGAAGCCCTAAAGTAGATTTTTGAATCATATATTTTCTCAAGTAACGTATACTATAAAAGCTCAGTTTCTGTAATATGATTCAGAGTCTGTGGGACCTGGAGCTTATATAATTCAGAGGGCCCACTTTAAGGGAAACATTTTTTTAAAAAAAGAAAAGTAGATATTGGGCCTGAGGGCCTGTGCAAGAGAGGGGCCCCGAAGCTTAATCTTCATGGTTTCTTCTTCTTTTTTTTTTTTCTTAATTCTACCCCACCTTGCCCTTGCCTTTCGGTGTTGTCTGCACATATGGTGCCTCTCCCTTCCCAAGGAATTGCTTTTACTAATATCATTTCCTGTCACAATTCATGGTTTTTTCTTAATCTTGCCTCTGGATGTGGGGGTCTGCAAAAAGGTTGGGACCCACTGTTTTCTGTCATTTCACACATGGGAAAAGTTTTTTAGCCTGCTCACAGGAAGTTAGTGTGTCCAGATTGGGAACAATGTGGGACATACAATTTAGTAACTCTACTACATAAAGAAATAGGTAATAGGTGATAAGATGACATGCTTCTTTCCCAATTTTGGCTTCTAAGCTTCCTAGAAGTTTACCTGATGTTAGAGACAACAAGGTAATGCAGGCTGTTTTGACTTAGTAAAGCCCAGGAGCTAGGTCGTAATGATGATTAAATAAGTATAAAGTAGATTAAAGATTAAATAAATATAAGTATTTATGTTCACATTTTTTATTTCTTCATGATTCAGACTTGGTAGGTTGTATATTCCTATATTTTAATTGATTTCTTCTAGATTATTCAGTTTGTTTGTGTATAATTGTCCACTGTAGTTTCTTATGATCCTTAGTATTTCTCTGTTATCAGTTGTAATTTCTCCTTTTTAATTTCTGATATTATTTATATGAACCTTCTCTCTCTTTTTTCTTAGTCTAGTTAAAGATTTGTCAATTTTATTTATATTTTCAAAAACCCAGCTTTTAGTTTCATTGGTCTTTTCTGTTGCCTTTCTAGTATGTTAATCAACTTGATATGGGAATCCCTTCACACAATGTATTCATATATAAAATCATCACATTGTACACTTTAAATACATTACAGTTTTATCAATTATACCTCAATAAAGTTGGGAAAAAAGGAATTTATGAACAAGCTTATTCAGAGTCTATTCAGCAGTAGTAAAATATAGGTTGCTGTATCTTCTTCAGAGTTGAGAGCAACACGGCAATAAGATTCTTGTATGCTCTTTCTCCTCCTTCCATCTTTGATTGAATATTCCATTGTGTTTGGAGTTGGCTGGAAACTAATAAATGTGGATAAAGATAATGATACATTTTCTGCAAAGAGTTTGGGAATAACTAGCTGACAAATAGCCTACTATCTGTTAGTTTGTTGTAGTCTAGGACTGTTCTCTGCAGGATGCTGCGTGCCCTTTGGTTGCTACTGTTACAAAGGCAAAATCAATCAGATAGGAGTATTAGATAATGGACTATGGAGCCGTTTTAATTTAAATTTGAATAAATTTGCATCTAGCACTTAGTTACCAATATCAGGTGGTGGTTGTTTTTAATCATCATCTAATTGGCTGACCTGAAAACTAAGCAAGATTCCATATTGAAAACTGTATATGGGGCTTCCCTGGTGGCGCAGTGGTTAAGAATCCACCTACCAATTCACGGGATACGGGTTCGATCCCTGGTCCCGGAAGATTCCACATGCTGTGGAGCAACTAAGGCCGTGTGGCACAACTACTGAGCATGCGCTCTAGAGCCCGCGAGCCACAACTACTGAGCCCACGTGCCACGGCTACTGAAGCCCGCGTGCCTACAGCCTGTGCTCCGCAACAAGAGAAGCCACCACAATGAGAAGCCCGCACACCGCAATGAAGAGTAGCCCCCGCTATCTGCAACTAGAGAAAGCCCTTGCTCAGCAACGAAGACCCAAAGCAGCCAAAAATAAATAAAGAACAACAACAACAACAAACAAACTGCATATGGACAACTTCTTTGGAACAGATTTCCACTAAACAAATAATGCAATGCTCACCAAGTTTGTTTAGCGTTGGGTTTTTTGTTTGTTTTTTTAAACTAAGTATCTAAGGATATGACTCAGATGCATTTATACAGAACTACCTCACTAGGATCTCATCTGCCCAAAGCTGTATGATGTCCCTTAAAATGTTTATATTGACAGTGAGGAAAGCCTGAAATTTTAACTGAATCACGTTAATATTAGAATATCTTGCTTTATAAGATGAAGTAATTATGGAAAGTTTATGTATATGTGTACACATACCTACATACATATATACACACACATATATATTTAGAATCATGCTTTTTAGTTAGAATCACAATATATAAATAGAAAGATAGATTATATGACAAATAAAATAAACTATAGTGAACTCCTATGTAATGTATCCCCACAATAACAGATATTTGTATATAACACAATTGGCTTCTGACCTCCATCCATTCTCTATTCTCAGATGGGATGGAGGGGAACAGGGAGAGGGGAAGGACCCTAGAAACAATGGTCTGATAGAAACATTAATTTCCCTTACAATTATAGAAAATTTATATAGGAATTCAGAAATGGGGGAGATCCCTTCAGGCTTGGGGTAGTCAAGGAGTGTTTTACAAAGGTTTTTACAAAGAGGCTGGGTTACCTATAGAGGGGAAGTAGGATACTGAGCATCCCAAGTAGGTAAAACTATTAATAAGATCACAGAAATGGGAAAACTATTTGGGGAGAAGTTTTTTTGTTTTCTTTTTATAAATTTATTTATTTTTGGCTGCGTTGGGTCTTTGTTGCTGTGCGCGGGTTTTCTCTAGTTGCAGCGAGCGGGGGCTAGTCTTTGTTGTGGTGCACGGGCTTCTCGTTGTGGTGGCTTCTCGTTGCGGAGCACACGCTCTAGGCGCACAGGCTTCAGTAGTTGTGGTGCACGGGCTTAGTTGCTCCACGGCATGTGGGATCTTCCCGGACCAGGGCTCAAACCCGTGCCCCCTGCATTGGCAGGTGGATTCTTAACCACTGTGCCACCAGGGAAGCCCTGGGTGGAGAAGTTTTATGTAGTGAGATAAAAAGAGGTAAATATAAAATATAAATTAAGGTCAGATTATGTTATTAAGAATCAGACTGAGAAGTTTGGACATTATTCTTCAGGAGGGACCTGGGAAAGGTTTTTGTTTTTTTAATTGACACTTTAAAATATGCTTTAAAAGGTGTTTTTTAGAATCTTTGGTAGTCTATATAAAATTACCAAAATTTATATTAAAATACCACAATCTTTTTGGTATAGAGTTCTGAGTTTTGCTAAATACATAAAGGTAGTATAGTATAACTACCAGCACAATCAAGATACATAACAGTTTCATCACCCTGGTACTGCCCCTTTGCAATCAACCCCTACTGTCACCCACAACTTCTGGAAACACTGGTCTATTTTGACTTTTAATTTTGACTTTTCCAAGATGTCATAAAAGTGAAATCATATAGTATATAGCCTTTTGAGTCTCATCATAGTACATTTGAGATTCATCCATATTTTTGTGTATGTCAGTATTCTTTCCTTTTTATTGTTGAGTTTAATGTATCTATGTACCACTTACTAGTTGAAGAACATTTGGGTTGTTTCCAGTTTTTGGTGATTATGTGTAAAGCCACTATAAACACTTGTGTAAAGGTTTTTATGTGGCGTAAGCTTTCATTTCTTTTGGGTAAAATACCTAGGAATGGGATTACTAGGTCAGATGGTAAAAGTATATTAACATTATATGTAATTGCCAACAGTGTCATTTTGCATTTCTATCAGCAATTTAGGAGACTTCCAGTCGCTCTGATACTTCCTCATTAGCCTTTGTTATTGTCAGGTTTTAAATATTTTTGTTTTTATTTTTAGCTACTTTAGTAGGCATGTAGTGTGGTTTTAATTCCATTTCCCTAAAGACTAATAATATTGAATATCTTTTTATATGTTTATTTGCTATCTGTGTATTTTTTAAAATTTATTTATTTTTGGCTATGTTAGGTCTTTGTTGCTGTGCACAGGCTTTCTCTAGTTGCAGCGAGCGGGGGCTACTCTTTGTTGCGATGCGCGGGCTTCTCATTGGGGTGGCTCTCTTGTGTAGCACAGGCTCTTGGTGCGTGGGTTTCAGTAGTTGTGGCTTGTGGGGTCAGTAGTTGTGGCTCGCAGGCTCTAGAGCACAGGCTCGGTAGTCGTGGCGCACGGGCTTAGTTGCTCCATGGCATGTGGGATCTTCCTGGATCAGGGCACGAACCTGTGTCCCCCACATTGGCAGGCGGATTCTCAACCACTGTGCCACCAGGGAAGTCCTGTGTATTTTCTTTTTTTTTTTTTTTTTTTTGCGGTACGCGGGCCTCTCACTGTTGTGGCCTCTCCCGTTGCGGAGCACAGGCTCTGGACGCGCAGGCTCAGTGGCCATGGCTCACGGGCCCAGCCGCTCTGCGGCATGTGGGATCTTCCTGGACTGGGGCACGAACCCGTGTCCCCTGCATCGGCAGGCGGACTCTCAACCACTGCGCCACCAGGGAAGCCCGCTTTGCCTGGTTTTGAGTCCGTATTTGGTATATATCAGGGTCCTCCCATGTGTGCGCACACATCTCTTAGCCAAGATGGATTCTAGTGAAGCGACCTATAGGTAGGTTGACATCTCTTGCTATGAAGTGATGCCCCCTCCCTTTTGACCTCCAAAGAGCCTTTCTGTGCATGTATAGTCAGGAAGGTCTTCTTGACCTCAAGAAAGAGAAATATGTTGTCTCTATCTTTATCTGGGCAGTGCTCAGCTCTTCTCTCGTGCCTGCTATTTTGGAGTGTCTGTCCACAGGGGACAACTCCAGCTGCCCAGCCTGGGGCCCATCTATCTCCTGCCTCAATGCCATTAGTAAAATAAATAAATAAATGAATAAATAAATAAATAAATTTTTAAAAATGGGGGATAAAGAGGAGGGACTATTTTGGGGGGGAAGGCGGTGACTTCAGATTTGGACATGTTAAACTTGTTTTGAAAGTGGGACAGTGTGCACATAGTTGGTAATTTGGTTTCAGAGTTCATAAGATTTGTGATTTATCAAACCAGAAGTTATGGTTGAAGTTCTGATGGAAAAGGGGATGAGAACACTCATGGGAAGTACTCTAGGCAAGAGCAAGAAGGTCTAATTTTAACTCTAGGGAATGTTTAGGTTTTTTTTTTTTTTTGGCTGTGTTGGGTTTTGTTGGTGCACGCAGGCTTTCTCTAGTTGTGGCGTTGCAGTGCATGGCCTTCTCATTGCAGTGGCTTCTCTCGTCACAGAGCAAGGGCTCTAGGCACGCAGGCTTCAGTAGTTGTAGCACGTTGGCTCAGTAGTTGTGGCTCATGGGCTTAGTTGCTCCGCGGCATGTAGGCTGTTCCCGGACCAGGGCTTGAACCCGTGTCCCCTGCATTGGCAGGCAGATTCTTAACCACTGCACCACCAGGAAAGTCCCGGAATGCTTACTTTTAAGAAAGCAACAAAAGAGAGAGAAAATGGACTGTCAGAGCAGTAGGAGAACCAGTGTTTGTCATTCTCTTATTTTTGTCATTCTTTTATTTTCTTATGAATTCACGATTGTGTTACATCAGGCAACCAGTGTTAGGTGCTGCAGAAAAGTTAAGAAGAATGAGGCATATGGAAAAAGCCAGTGGGTTTTGAAATTAGATTTCTTTAGAAGGCAAATGTTCCATGAAGTAAAATTGTGATGGTGGAATAAAGGAACAGTACCATGTTCTGAAGACATTATTTATGAGCAAGGAGAAGCAGCAGTTGTAAATTATTTTACAGAGACTTTTAGCAGTGAAAGGTTGAAAAAAATTTAGGACAGTAGGCATAAGGATTTAATAAGTTCAAGGTGGTCTTTGCTGTTACTGGGTTTTTAAAGAATATAGGATATCTATGTGGTTATCTTTAAAGGGAAAAGAGCTCATGAGAAGGGAATGTTTGAATGGTAATAATAACAATAACAATAATTTATATAGCAGTTACTATATGCCAGACATTGATATCCTCATAATAAATGAGAAGATACTATGGATATAGTTTGTAATTATTGACATGTGGAGTGTACCAAGGAATTGAGGTAATTGCCTGCTGATTTATCAGTGCAAGTATAGATTCTTCAGTAAATTATAAGTAAACTGCTATATAGAATAACAGAACCAGAAATGTGGGCAAATTTTCTGGAAACTGTTGGGATATCTCAGTGTTGTACAGTTTGACTTCCTATTGTTTGGGTTACTTTTGACTTTAATCACTAGTGATGGGGCTACTGTTCCTTCCTTAGAAACTGAGATACTCTTCATGGCTTTTCCATTTGAATCATTGATCAGTTGAACATGGTCAGTGTTTGTAGACCTTCTAAAATGTTACCCTATTCCTTGTAATAGACTCAGTTGTTTACCTTTTTATGTTAAACTTTTTATTTTATTTTTTTAAACTTTGTATTTTTTAAATAATTGTAAAATTCAAATGTTTCTTCAAGCACATAGCTAAATCATACTGACATGTACCTTGTTCTATGTGAGGCCTATTGTTCTTTTTATATAATTAGAAGACTTATTCCTGCTGGCTTACAACTTTCTAGTATCCTGAGGTCCCCAAACAGAAATTTACTTTTCAGTTTTTAGGCTCAGCAATTCACTCATTCAGTGAACTCATTATTAATTCTTTGTTTTGAAAACTTGCTTTCACATACCTATCACGTTAAATCTCAGTCACTGTGTGAAATACGTATTGTGCCACCGTTCCATAGACCCAGAAAACAAAGTTCAGGACACCTAAGTTATTTGGGATTACATAAAGTAGTAAAAATGTAGAATTTGAACCCATGTTTTTCCAACTCCAGGTCTAGTCCTAGTCCTCTTAATAATATCACAATTACTCTACATCACTTACTCCTGACAACAGCTTGAACTTACACTGTGTTTCGACCTCTCCTTGTCATAGAAATAGGATTCAAGCTTTATTTCCTTTTAATTTGTCCTCATATCTGTACATTTTTGTATTTTACTTTTTCTTTCTTTTATTTTCGTTTGGGATTGCCAATATCATCTGGCATGGTTATTATCTACCAGCTTAATGATTTTAGTCATGATTTTGCATTGAGTTACTAATACTTCATACAGTACAAGCTAATTCTTACATAATTTTAAATTCTTTTATTATTTGCAGATATCAATTCCTTTTCAACTTAAAAAATAATTTAAAACTTACAAACAAGTTGCAAGAAATGGAACAAAGAATTTTCATATACCCTTGAGCCAGATTTATTTATTGTTAACATTTTGCTATATTTGCTTTACTATTTTCTCTCTCCTTCTCTCTCCATATATACATAAGTATACATGCATACACACAAATTTCTTTTTTTTTTTTTTCCTGAACCATTTCAGAGTAGGTTGCAGACATTATGCTCTTTTACCCCTAAAATACTCTGGTATTGCCTAGGAAGTTCTTTTTCTTTTTAAAAATAGGTTGTTAGAGCCATGTCGGTAGAACTCTTTATTTTCTCATGTATCTTTAGTAGATGGATTATATTGTTTGGTGCTAGACCTGTAATTTAAGTGAAATATTTTGTCATCAGTATTTCTTGGACCGTTTGTTATTACCACTCTTGGCTTTGTTCTTTTTGGCTCTCACCTCTGGTTTCTGACACACCTAGCTCAAGTGTGAGAGCTTTTTGCCTTACCCTACATAATGCTGCCATTCAGAGCCTGAGAATCTTTTTTTCTGCTACTGCCTTTTTTCCCTTTGCTCCCTGAACTCAGGGGTGTGTATCATAGGGCAGGCTGAGTTTCAGTGAGCTCCTAATGTGGATACTGGAAACCCCACCTGCCTGCCAAGTCCTTTTGGCTTTGAGCAAAGTGGAGGGTTGGTATTTGTCATTCTTTTGCAGCAGTTGAGCTGAAGGAATGCTGCATGGCTTGTTGGAAGTTGCTTAGTGGCCTCGAGTGGGGTGTGTATGGGGTGTGTGTAGAGGGTTGAGGGTCATGTAGTCTGTGTAGGAGACATGGGGTCCTGCCTGGTGCTATATGCTAATCATCAGGCAGTGTTTATTGAGTGCCTGCTTATGACTAGACTAGCACTGTGTTAGGAGCTTTTGGAATAGTATAATAAAATATATAATTAAGTCACAGTAAGTAGTCAAACAATTCTAGCTCTGACACTTACCAGCTTTGATTTGGGCAAGTTAATGTCTTTAAGCCTCCCTTTACTCTTCTGTGAAATGGAACTATTAATACCTACATGATAGAGCTGTTATGAAGATAAAATAAAGAATATAGGTATTGTTTAGCACATGTCTGACACTAGTTAGTATTTCATTTCATACAGTCATAGTCAGGATACATGACTGACACCATATAAAACAAATAGAGATTAATAAAAACAAATACAGAATAATATGACACTATAATGTATAATCTAATACTTTAACTGTGACCTGTAGATTATAAATAGTCTGGGAATTTAGAGAAGGGAAAGAACAGTCTGTGCAACCGTTTAATGTTCCTGTGCCTCAGCTTTTCCACTGAACACACTATGGATAGTGCTAGGTGAACCAAGAATGATTAAGATGTTATAGCATTTTTGCTTTTTTAGGTCATCCATATGATGGTGGGAAGGAAGGGAGAAGCTTGGGAAACTGTTAGAAACCAAATTTAATATTTAACATTCTTAATTTTTTCCTTCTGTGGACCTGGCAGCCTTACAGGAAAACTTAAAGGTGAATATTAGAAGCATTTCCTTCCAAGGAAATTTTCCCTTGTTGCCTCACTGGCATTTTAATTAGTTGAAAATTAATGTTGGTCGATGGATGGCCTCTGATTGTGAATACCTTGGATATAATCTGGGGATTAAGTGATTTGTAACCCAAATTATCTCTCTGATCCGCTGGCAAAAAATGTAACATACAAACAAACAGGTCAGAAGATTTAGTTCTTTTGGACTGGATGTTAAGGACATATGGTTTACTCACCATGAGGGTTTCTCTGGGATGGGACATCTTTACTCACAGCCCAGACTGATAACATGACCCTCCCACCTTTAAATAGGCTTTTATAGCCATGAGCATTTAAAATACCTTGAAAAATTTCTGTACTCACAACATCCAAAACAAACTGTTTCAATTTCTAGTTTGGTGTGTGTTTACTTGGTAACTTTTTTCTTAGCCTGATTTTGGAAAGTTTGCATTCAGTTCTTAGTTTTGTCCAGGTCAACTTTCTTCTCCTCCTAGAAAATTTGGGAGGAGGCTCCTATGAGAGTAAAGCTGCGCACACCTTTTTCTTCCCACCTCTTTGGTTTGAGTGTTTCTCCTTTTTGTTGTTGTTAGGATTTCTTTGCGGGGGTGGGGTGGTGAGCATTGTTTGTCTCGGTTTCAAGTTTTAGTGAGAGGTGAGGCAACGCTGATCTTGGCAGAAGCGCACAAAGCTAGTAGAGTCATTAAATGACGCAAGCTTTTGATTGTTTTTTTTTTTTTTCTTTCTTTAAAGCTCTCTGGCACAGCTGGCTAGTCTAGTCACAGAGGAAAAGAGAAGAGACTTTCTGAAGTTCTGGATGGAATACTAGAAAATGTTTGGGGCATATTAAAAAACAGCAGCAGAACAACAACAACAGAAACTCCATTTATTTCAAACAAGCTTCTTAGCTTTGTGGAATCTATGTCAGTTGCTTAGAACTTGGGTTTTTACTTCAGAGGATGATGGGACGAGGCAATAGAAGGCGAGGAGGGTTGCGTTGGATTCTTGCTTATCTGTCTGCCTCTCCTTCCAGTTGGAAAATTCTTCAATCCACAAGAAGCATTATAAACAAGCCTAAAGAACACATCCTACCCTGATCCTGGATTCTGTTGGAGTTGAGGAGTACAGCCACTTCACCAGGGTTTTATGGAGGCAGTTCAAGAAAAATCGAAGGAAGGATTTCTCTGTTTGAATTAATCCTGTGCCATGTTACATTTTGGGCATTGCTTGGAGCAAGTAGAGGACAGCTCTGTCATGTGGATCTAAGGATACCTGAGTTTCTTGAGCTGCATATATGATGTTTGAAATGTTGTAAATTTAAAATCTTTCAACATAAATTTGTTAAATTCTGGATTCTCTTTATATTAAGGACTTCAGCAGACAGAAACTCCCTCCCCAAAAGATACAAAACTTCCTCTGTGTTTTCAGGCTAAATGTGATCAATAATGTCTTGGAAGAGAAATTATTTTTCAGGGGGCCGTGGTAGTGTCCAAGGGATGTTTGCTCCTCGAAGCTCAACCTCCATAGCCCCCAGCAAAGGCCTCAGCAATGAGCCAGGACAAAACAGCTGCTTCCTCAACAGTGCCTTGCAGGTAAGGGTAATTTCTTTCTTTTTGGTGAACTTTGACTTTCACTTGCTGATGCTGTATTTCTGATTACTCTTTTAAATCTAATACTTGATAGTCTCTGTTTGAGGTCAGCAGCCTAACATCATTTTTTAAGTTAATCTCTGTGATCGTAGGCAAGTCACTTTATCTCTTTGAGTCTCAATTACCTCATTTGTAAAAGAGGAGAGTAATAATGATAGTAGAAATAATAACTGTAACTACTACTGCTTAGCTGTCTAAAGGGAGGTACATGGACTAGATGATCTTACTACTTGTTTATTGACTTTTTTCCTGAACAGTCTCTACTGTTTCCTTTTTTTCCATTTGAGACAAAGGTGTCTCATCACCCTAGTTGCTTTCCTCTAGTATAGAAAGCAAAATTCTTTCCACAAGTGAAAGATTCTCAGGTATGTTATTCTTTTTTTAATATTTTTTTACTTTTTATTGATGTATAATATACATACAGGAAAATGCATGTATCATAATTATACAGTTCAGCTTTCAAAACTGATCACAATCATGTAAACAGCACCCAGATTAACAAAGAGCTGATTTCCAGCTTCCAGAAGACTCCCTTGCGCTCTCTTCCAGTCACTAACCACTCCCCAAGGGTGAACACTACTGAAGGGTAACCACCAACCATAGATTAGTTTTGCCTGTTTTTGAACTTAATTTAAATGAATCAGGTATGTTATTCTTGTCTCATAATATTCAGGCTCTTAGCACACGTTCTGATCGGGGTCCAGTCTTTGTCCACTTCTTCATCTCCTTCCTCTGAGCTCTCCTGCAGTGTCTGGTCAGATATGCTTGCACAGAGCTGGTAGAAAATAAATTCCTCTAAGGTGATTATCTACTCTAAATTTTCCCTTTTTGTCTTGCTTGTCACTTTAGCTGTCTCAGAGTCCCAAAGCTTCCTGTCTGTCTGCCTGCCCTGCCCAATCAGGGCCATAGCGTGTTCGGTTCATCCCCCTTGGTCTAACTTTCAAGTGATTGCTTTCCCCTTTTTTCTCCTCTTCACAGTAAAAGTAAATGAAATTTGCCACCCAAGATAATTATGCTTGGGTAAAATATTAGCTTTACACTTCAGATGTATGAGAAAATAAGTTGTTATGAGAGAATAAAAGACAAGACAATTGGGAACATATGTATATGTATAACTGATTCACTTTGTTATAAAGCAGAAACTAACACACCATTGTAAAGCAATTATACCCCCCCCCCAAAAAAAAGACAAGACAACATATTTGATATAAAAAGCACTGGACTTAGGAGACCTGGGTTCTAGTTTTAGCCTTTCTTTAGACTAGCCTTGTGACCTTGTACAGGTAATAGTATTTTTTTAATTTCCTCATTTGTAGTACAAGGATCTTGTCAAGCTTATTTATTTATTTACTTATTTATTTTGTATTATGAATCTTCATGTACACATCAACCAGGCTCAACAATGATTAATATTTACCAGTCTTAGTTCATTCACTGGCCCCCTTTTTTTGCTGAATTACTTTAAGCTACTCCCGAGCATTATGTGATCTTTAAATACTTCAGTGTATTTCTCTAGTACATAAGGACATGAAAAAAACCATAATCTTAAAGACTTTATCACACCTAAAAAGTTTAGCTAAAATTATTAATGTTATCTAATACCCAGTCCAGGTTTAGTCTTCTCAGTAGTATTAAAAATGTCTTTTAAAAAAAATTGAGGTAAAGTTGATGTACAATATTATATAGGTTACAGGTGTACAACATAGCGATTCACAATTTTTAAAGGTTATACTCCATTTATAGTTATTATAAAATATTGACTGTATTCCCTGTGTTGTATGGTATATCCTTGTAGCTTACTTATTTTATACAGAATAATTTGTACCTCTTAATCTCCTACCCCTATCTTGCCCCCCACCTTCCCTCTCCTCACTGGTAGCCACTAGTTTGTTCTCTATATCTGTGAGTCTGTTTCTTTTTTGTTGTATTCACTAGTTTATTTTATTGTTTAGATTCCACATATAAGTGATATCATACAGTATTTGTCTTTCTCTGTCTGATTTATTTCACTTAGCATAATAACCTCCAAGTCCATCCATGTTGCAAATGACAAAATTTCATTGTCAAGATTATTTATGTAATAAAACTTCCATACTCTGTTTTCAAATTTTTATTTGAAAACATTAAAAAATTCTATGCTGTCAAGAGTCAAAAATTCTATGCTGTCAAACTATAGAAAGAGTTTAAGTACCTTCACTAATTACTACCACAAATTGTATGCAGTTGCAGCGGGGGTGGGGGTGGGGGTGGGTGTTTGGTTAGGCTTTTTTCCCCCCACGTATTAGCTTTTTGAGTCACTTTGCATAAACTAATAATACTTTTGTAATTTAGAGGAAGGTAAAAAAAGGTGTTGATATAGATGTGTGTGTGTTTACCTCCTATCAGGCCATAGTCCTGTTTTTATAATTCTGTTTTTCTCTATATGTTCTATTTTTATTGTCAGTCTAAGCAATAATATTTACAAATTTCTGTTCTAATTTCCAGTGCCATATAGAACATATAACTTACACACACATACCTATTTTTATATTTATACTTGGAAGACATTGATAGTTTTGGAGTGCCTGTTATAATCATGTTACAAGCTGAAAGTAATTGTTTCAATGAGCTAATATTCTAACTTTTGGTATGAAAGCTGTGTTCACCACAGATGTATTGAACCTATTACATTTATTATAAAAAGGCGTTGCTTATTTGGGAATGTAACGTGTTTCAAAGAACTTTTGGAAATATATATCTATAGACACCAAAGTATGAAGAAGCCTCGGAGGTGTGCTATAATCTGGTGCTCCAAAAGTAGTGCCTTTTCATATATGGTGCTATTTAAATGTTTTTCAGATAAGAGGAGCTTCCTAAGGCATTTATGCTATATATTACACCATTTCTTTTTCAACTGAACTCATAGTTTACTGAAATTTCGTGAGTTTTTTTATGAAGTGGCTTTTTGTATTCCAGGATCCCATCCAGGATACTACATTTACATTTACTTGTCCTGTCTCCTTAGGCTCCTCTTGGCTGTGACAGTTTCACACAATTTCCTTGTTTTTGATGATTTTGACAATTTTGAAGGGTACTAGTCAAGTAATTTGTAGGATGTCCCACTATTGCAGTTTGTCTGATATGCTTCTCATGATTAGATTGGCGTTATGGGTTTTTGAGAGGAATACCATAGAAGTAAAGTGTTGTTCGCATCACATTGTATCAAGGTTACAAACTATGAACAGATTTTTTTTTTAACATCTTTATTGGAGTATAATTGCTTTACAATGTGTGTTAGTTTCTGCTGTATAACAAAGTGAATCAGTTATATGCATACGTATATCCCCATATCCCCTCCCTCTTGCGTCTGCCTCCCACCCTCCTTATCCCGCCCCTCTAGGTGGTCGCAAAGCACCAAGCTAATCTCCCAGCTGCTTCCCACTAGCTATCTATTTTACATTTGGTAGTCTATATATGTCAATGTTACTCTCTCACTTCATCCCGGCTTACCCTTCCCCGTCCATGTGTCCTCAAGTCCATTCTCTATGTCTGTGTCTTTATTCCTGTCCTGCCCCTAGGTTCGTCGGAACCAATTTTTTTTTTATAGATTCCATATATATGTGTTAGCATACAGTATTTGTTTTTCTCTTTCTGACTTATTTCACTCTGTATGACAGACTCTAGGTCCATCCACCTCTCTACAAATAACTCAATTTCGTTTCTTTTCATGGCTGAGTAATATTCCATTGTATATATGTGACACATCTTCTTTATCCATTCATCTGTCGATGGACACTTAGGTTACTTCCATATCCTGGCTATTGTAAATAGTGGTGCACTGAACATTGTGGTACATGACTCTTTTTAAATTATGGTTTTCAGGGTATATGCCCAGTAGTGGGATTGCTGAGTCATATGGTAGTTCTATTTTTAGGTTTTTAAGGAACTTTCATAGCGTTCTCCATAGTGGCTGTATCAATTTACGTTCCCACCAACAGTGCAAGAGGGTTCCCTTTTCTCCTCACCCCCTCCAGCATTTATTGTTTGCAAATATTTTGATGATGGCCATTCTGACTCGTGTGAGGTGATACCTCATTGTAGTTTTGATTTGCATTTCTCTAATGATTAGTGATGTTGAGCATCTTTTCATGTGTTTGTTGGCAATCTGTATATCTTATTTGGAGAAATGTCTATTTAGGTCTTCTGCCCATTTTTGGATTGGGTTGTTTGTTTTTTTGATATTGAGCTGCATGAGCTGCTTGTATATTTTGGAGATTAATCCTTTGTCGGTTGCTTCATTTGCAAATATTTTCCCCCATTCTGAGGGTTGTCTTTTCTTCTTTTTTATGGTTTCCTTTGCTGTGCAAAAGCTTTTAAGTTTCATTAGGTCCCATTTGTTTATTTTTGTTTCTATTTCCGTTTCTCTAGGAGGTGAGTCAAAAAGGATCTTGCTGTGATTTATGTCATAGAGTGTTCTGCCTATGTTTTCCTCTAAGAGTTTGATAGTGTCTGGCCTTACATTTAGGTCTTTAATCCATTTTGAGTTTATTTTTGTGTTCGGTGTAAGGGAGTGTTCTAATTTCATTCTTTTACATGTAGCTGTCCAGTTTTCCCAGCACCACTTATTGAAGAGGCTGTCTTTTCTCCATTGTATATTCTTGCCTCCTTTATCAAAGATAAGGTGACCATATGTGCATGGGTTTATCTCTGGGCTTTCTATCCTGTTCCACTGATCTATATTTCTGTTTCTGTGCCAGTACCATACTGTCTTGATTACTGTAGCTTTGTAGTATAGTCTGAAGTTCAGAAGCCTGATTCCTCCAACTCCGTTTTTCTTTCTCCAGATTGCTTTGTCTATTCAGGGTCTTTTGTGTTTCCATACAAATTGTGCAATTTTTTGTTCTAGTTCTGTGGAAAATACCATTGGTAGTTTGATAGGGATTGCATTGAATCTGTAGATTGCTTTGGGTAGTATAGTCATTTTAACTATGTTGATTCTTCCAATCCAAGAACATGGTATATCTCTCCATCTGTTTGTATCGTCTTTAATTTCTTTCATCAGTGTCTTATAGTTTTCTGCATACAGGTCTTTTGCCTCCTTAGGTAGGTTTATTCCTAGGTATTTTATTCTTTTTGTTGCAATGGTAAATGGGAGTGTTTCCTTAATTTCTCTTTCAGATTTTTCATCATTAGTGTATAGGAATGCAAGTGACTTCAGTGCATTAATTTTGTATCCTGCTACTCTACCAAATTCATTGATTAGCTCTAATAGTTTTCTGGTAGCATCTTTAGGATTCTTTATGTATAGTATCATGTCATCTGCAAACAGTGACAGCTTACTTCTTCTTTTCCCATTTGGATTCCTTTTATTTCTTTTTCTTCTCTAATTGCTGTGGCTAAAACTTCCAAAACTATGTTGAATAATACCGGTGAGAGTGGGCAACCTTGTCTTGTTCCTGATCTTAGAAGAAATGGTTTTAGTTTTTCACCATTGAGAACGATGTTCATTGTGGGTTTGTCATATACGGCCTTTATTATGTTGAGTTAGTTTCCCTCTATGCCTACTTTCTGGAGAGTTTTTATCATAAATGGGTGTTGAATTTTGTCAAAAGCTTTTTCTGCATCTACAGAGATGATCATATGGTTTTTCTCCTTCAATTTGTTAATATGGTGTATCACATTGATTGATTTGCATATATTGAAGAATCCTTGCATTCCTGGGATAAACCCCACTTGATCATGGTGTATGATCCTTTTAATGTGCTGTTGGATTCTGTTTGTTAGTATTTTGTTGAGGCTTTTTGCATCTATGTTCATCAGAGATACTGGCCTGTAGTTTTCGTTTTCAGTGACGTCTTTGTCCGGTTTTGGTATCAGGGTGATGGTGGCCTCGTAGAATGAGTTTGGGAATGTTCCTCCCTCTGCTATATTTTGGAAGAGTTTGAGAAGGATAGGTGTTAGCTCTTCTCTAAATGTTTGATAGAATTCGCCTGTGAAGCCATCTGGACGTGGGTTTTTGTTGGACGATTTTTAATTACCGTTTCAATTTCAGCGCTTGTGATAGGTCTGTTTATATTTTCTATTTCTTCCTGGGTCAGTCTCAGAAGGTTATGCTTTTCTAAGAATTTGTCCATTTCTTCTGGGTTGTCCATTTTATTGTCATATAGTTGTTTGTAGTAATCTCTCACGATCCTTTGTATTTCTGCAGTGTCAGTTGTTGCTTCTCCTTTTTCATTTCTAATTCTGTTGGTTTGAGTCTTCTCCCTTTTTTTCTTGATGAGTCTGGCTAATGGTTTATTAATTTTGTTTATCTTCTCAAAGAACCAGCTTTTAGTTTTATTGATCTTTACTATTGCTTCCTTCATTTCTTTTTCATTTATTTCTGATCTGATCTTTATGATTTCTTTCCTTCTGCTAACTTTGGGGTTTATTTGTTCCTCTTTCTCTAATTGCTTTAGGTATAAGCTTAGGTTGTTTATTTGAGATTTTTCTTTTTTCTTGAGGTAGGATTGTATTGCTATAAACTTCCCCTTTAGAACTGCTTTTGCTGCATCCCATAGCTTTTGGGTTGTCGTGTTTTCATTATCATTTGTTTCTAGGTATTTTTTGATTTCCTCTTTGATTTCTTCAATGATCTCTTGGTTATTTAGTAGCATATTGTTTAGCCTCCATGTGTTTGTATTTTTTAGTTTTTTTCCTGTAATTGATATCTAGTCTTGTAGCGTTGTGGTTGAAAAAGATACTTGATACAATTTCAATTTTCTTAAATTTATCTAGGCTTGATTTGTGACCCAAAATATGGTCTATCCTGGAGAATGTTCCATGAGCACTTGAGAAGAAAGTGTATTCTGTTGTTTTTGGATGGAATGTCCTATAAATATCAACTAAGTTCATCTTGTTTAATGTGTCATTTAAAGCTTGTGTTTCCTTATTTATTTTCATTTTGGATCATCTGTCCATTGGTGAAAGTGGGGTGTTAAGGTCCCCTAGTATTATTGTGTTACTGTCGATTTCCCCTTTTATGGCTGTTAGCATTTGCCTTTTGTATTGAGGTGCTGCTATGTTGGGTGCATAAATATTTACAATTGTTATATTTTCTTCTTGGATTGATCCCTTGATCATTATGTAGTGTCCTTCTTTGTCTCTTGTAAGTCTTTATTTTGAAGTCTATTTTGAGAATTGCTACTCTAGCTTTCTTTTGATTTCCATTTGCATGGATTATCTTTTTCCATCCCCTCACTTTCAGTCTGTATGTGTCCCTAGGTCTGAAGTGGGTCTCTTGTAGACAGCATATATACGGGTCTTGTTTTTGTATCCATTCAGCCCTTCTATGTCTTTTGGTTTCGGCATTTAATCCATTTACATTTAAGGTAATTATCAATATGTATGTTCCTATTACCATTTTCTTAACTGTTTTGTGTTTGTTTTTGTAGGCCTTTTCCTTCTCTTGTGTTTCCTGCCTAGAGAAGTTCCTTTAGCATTTGTTGTAACGCTGGTTTGGTGGTGCTGAATTCTCTTACTTTTGCTTATCTGTAAAGGTTTTAGTTTCTCCATCAAATCTGAATGAGATCCTTGCTGGGTAGAATAATATTGGTTGTAGGTTTTTCCCTTTCATCAGTTTAAACGTGTCCTGCCACTCCCTTCTGGCTTGCAGAGTTTCTGCTAAAAGATCAGATGTTAAACTTATGGGGATTCTCTTGTATGTTATTTGTTGTTTTTCCCTTGCTGCTTTTAATATTTTTTCTTTGTATATAATTTTTGACAGTTTGATTAATATGTGTCTCTGCGTGTTTCTCTTTGGGTTTATTCTATATGGTACTCTTTGTGCTTCCTGGACTTGATTGACTATTTCCTTTCCCGTTTTAGGGAAGTTTTCAACTATAATCTTTTCAAGTATTTTCTCAGACCCTTTCTTTTTCTCTTCTTCTTCTGGGACCCCTATAATTCAAATGTTGGTGCATTTAATGTTGTCCCAGAGATGTCTGAGACTGTCCTCAATTCTTTTCATTCTTGTTTCTTTATTCTGCTCCCTGGCAGTTATTTTCACCATTTTATCTTCCAGGTCACTTATCCGTACTTCTGCCTCAATTATTCTGCTATTGATTCCTTCTAGAGTAATTCAATTTCAGTAATTGTGTTTTTCATCACTGTTTGCTCTTTAGTTCTTCTAGATCCTTGTTAAATGTTTCTTGTATTTTCTTCATTCTGTTTCCAAGATTTTGGATTATCTTTACTATCATTACTCTGAATCCTTTTTCAGGTAGGTTGCCTATTTCGTCTTCATTTATTTGGTCTTGTAAGTTTTTACCTTGCTCCATTGTTTGTAACATATATTTTTGTCCTTTGATTTTTTTTTTGATGGTGGTGCTGTGTTCCTGTCTTACTGGTTGTTTGGCCTGAGACATCCAGCACTGGAGTTTGCAGGCAGTTGGATTAGAGCTGGGTCTTGGTGCTGTGATTAGGACCTCCAGGAGGCCTCACTCTGATTAATATTCACTGGGGTCTGAGGTTCTCTGTTAGTCCAGCGGTTTGGACTCGGAGCTCCCATCACAGGAAGTCGGGCCTGACCTGTCACCGGCCTGGGAACCAAGATCCTGCAAGCTTCGTGGTGTGGTAAAAAAAAGAAAAAGAAAAGGAAGGAAAGAAAGAAAGGAGCAGTAGAATATCAAAGTGTAAAAAACAAAATTAAATTAGAAAGATAAAAAATATTAGGAAAAATAAAACTATAATTTAAACAACTGCAACAAGGTAAAATAAAACCACAACAGAAAAAAGAAGGAAAAAAAGGGGTGGGGTGAACAAGCCAAAAGGAGAGAATAATAACAAAGTATAAAGAATATAATAAAATTAGAAAAAGTAAAAGATTTATTAGGAAAAATAAAAATATAGAAGAATCAACAACAATGAATCAACAAGGTGAAACAGAACCCCAATCTAAAAGAGGAAAAAAGAAAGAAAGAAAAAAAAGAAAAGCCTTGGCTATGGGGGTGGAGTTTAGGTGGTGGTGGAACTTAGGCAGGGGTGGAGTTTAGGGTGGGGCAGGATATAGGTGAGTGGGGGAGTGACATTTGGGTGTGGGGCAGGGCCTAGGCGCCAGAACCCACGCAGCCGTAAAAGGCCTTGGGGGTGGGGCCTCGATGGGGCAGTGTTTGAACATGGGGCGGGGCCTCTGCTTAGGACCTGCACGGGAAGGAGAGAGGCTGCACGTGGAAAGGAGGGCCTCTGAAGTGTGGAGTTCTAGAGTTTGGAGGTAGGGCCCTTAGTGAGGGTGTATGGGTGGAGTTTAGGCCTAGCGTGTTGGACAGTGTCTCTGAGTGTAGAGGTGGGGCCTTTGGTGGGGGTATGGGGACGGGGCTTGGGTTCTGCACGGCAGGAGGGAGGCTCTGAGGGCAGAGGATTAGGCCCGGGAGCCCAATAGACCCCCTGGTGCATAAGTGGACAGAGAAGGTGCTGGCCCTGTTCCCTTCCGTTCCTTTGTGCCCCTCCCCCATTGTCTCCCCCAGGGTCCCCTCTGCTGCTGATGGACCCCTAACCATGGGTGGGCCCTGCTGGGTGTACCAACTCCTCCCCTCCCTCAGCCACCACTCAGGGTTGCCAGTCCCAGAGGTCCAGCCTTTACTTTTGCTCCCCCTTCCCTCCCTCCCACTCCCGCAGGCCCGTGCGGCTGTAGGGGGCCTCAGTGGGCAGAGGATCAGGCCTGGCATCTCAGCAGGCTCCCGGGGGCCCAAGTGGGTAGGAGAAACCTGGCCACGGTCCCTGTTGATCCTCTGCCCTCCCAATGCTCACCCAGTTTTCCCCTTCAGGCATGGGATCCCTTCCCCCAGCCGCCCCTCAGGGATGCCAGTCCCCTCCCTTCTCCACTTCTCTTCCCCCTTCACTCCCCCCAATGCCCCACGTCCTACCTGGTTGCTGGGGGTTCCTCCTGTCCCCTTAGGTGTCCGTGGTCCCCCACCAGTGCCTGGTAGCTACCCTAGTTGTAAGGAGACTCGAATTCCGCGTCCTCTTAGTATGCCATCTTGACTCTGCCCGCTATGAACCGATTTATTACTGTTGATACCACCATTATTTTTTTTATTCTGTTGACTTAAGGAGGTCACACCTCTCTCAGAAAGGTCCAAAAATTGAGAAATCTAACAAAGACAAAATTCCACACTACCATTCAGGCTTCTAAATAAGTTTTAAAATATTCATGGTTTTCCTGTGTGGACCATTGAAATAAATCCTTATTCCGCAGTTTTTAACCCATAACTTCCCTCTTTAGGATCACATTTGATGTATCTAGTATCATATTTTCTCTGTGTGACCTACTTTATGTTCGAATTAGTGTCTTTTCCAGAATATGGTCACCTATCCCTCTGGTTGGATACCTCACCGTTTTTGACATTTTTTTTAATACACTAGAATGAACTTTTCTCTTGGGAGTAACAATGTCTATTGTCTACCTATGTTTGCTTGAATTCTTGAATTTGAAATTAAATGGGGGTTTTTTGTAGAGTAATGAAGTATTTTCCCTTTTCATCAGGTTTTATGGCACTTGGACATCTTCAGACGTAGCTTTAGGCAGCTTACAACTCACAAATGCATGGGAGATTCCTGCATCTTTTGTGCTCTCAAGGTAAATACTTCAAATTTGTTTCTTCTCACTGTCATTAGGTTAATGATCAATATTAAGGTGGTTTGGTTATTCAGGTTGATGCTAAAGAATTTGTTACTGCATTATTTGCATGTGGTTTAGTACAAAGGATAAGTATGATTAGTTTTGCTTGTTTCAAAGAACTACTACTTGGTTTAGGTATTCTGTTTCTCTGAACCTTTTGCCCACACAACTCTATTTAATGTGATTGGATACTATTCAAACTTGCTTAGACTTTGAGTATTTATCCGAAAAGCTAACACTAAATTTTCGTTTTGAAAGAATAAACAACCAACTGTTTCTCATGGAATTAACTATTGTCTATTAAAGCTAAATTTAGCAACAAACTCTTTCTATTAAGAAAAGCCAGGGAACTTCCCTGGAGGCACAGTGGTTGAGAATCTGCCTGCCAGTGCAGGAGACATGAGTTCGAACCCTGGTCTGGGAAGATCCTACATGCCACAGAGTGACTAAATCCGTGTGCCACAACTACTGAGACTGCGCTCTAGAGCCCCCGAGCCACAACTACTGAGCCCGTGTGCCACAACTACTGAAGCCTGTGCTCCTAGATCCTGTGCTCCGCAACAAGAGAAGCCACCGCAATGAGAAGCCTGCGCACCACAATGAACAGTAGCCTCCGCTCGCCATAACTAGAGAAAGCCTGCGTGCAGCAACGAAGACCCAACACAGCCAAAAATAAAAAGAAAAAAATTTATTAAAAAAAGAAAATCCAGGGCTTCCCTGGTGGCGCAGTGGTTGACAGTCCGCCTGTCGATGCAGGGGACACGGGTTCGTGCCCTGGTCCGGGAGGATCCCACATGCTGCGGAGCGGCTGTGCCCGTGAGCCATGGCCACTGAGCCTACGCGTCCGGAGCCTGTGCTCCGCAACGGGAGAGGCCACAGCAGTGAGAGGCCCGCATACCACCAAAAACAAACAACAACAACAAAAAGAAAATCCAGCACTAAAATTTTCCCATTTTCCCATTCCCTAATATTTCCTATTATCACATGTAATAATCAATAGGTTCTTTATATCAGTTGTGTACCCCATTATCTGACTCCAAGTTTTTCATTTCTGAATAAAATGAAACTGAGGATTCATTTAGAGACAAATAAAATGCCCTAATGCGAGAGAGTTCTCTTTAGGTAAGTTGCTAAAGAGAAAGAACTAGGATGTGGAAGGGCCCATTCTCTATTACTTTTCAAACACTTATCCTTGCTGTTTTCTTGGTCCTGATATACAATGGGTTATTTATGGTTGGATGAGTATGCCTAAGTTCTGAGTAAGCTTCTAGAGTCATTTTTCAGTCTGATAAAGTCTGAATTCTTGGTTTGTCACAGGGATGCTTGGTTGTGATCATTATTAATTTAGTTGCTTTTATACCTGAGAGCAGGAATTGTGACCAAAAAATCCAGGAGAATTTCGCAGTTAAATTTGCAACAACTGACTCAAAACAGTTTTTTGACCAACATCAGTTTGAAGTTTCAGTCCATGGTAGGCAGATATTTCTGGAAAGAGATAACTGAGTCTTCTGAACTTTTTGCCACTAGGGTCACAAATATCATTTTTTTTCCACCCTTTGTTTGGAACCATTATAACTTTTAGCAAAATGTAGAATATAAATTATCGGTTAATAATTAAAAAAGAGTCATGTACCACAATGTTCATTGCAGCTCTATTTACAGTAGCCAGGACATGGAAGCAACCTAAGTGTCCATCAACAGATGAATGGATAAAGAAGATGTGGCACATATATACAATGGAATATTACTCAGCCATAAAAAGAAACGAAATTGGGCTTCCCTGGTGGCACAGTGGTTGAGAGTCCGCCTGCCGATGCAGGGGACACAGGTTCGTGCCCCGGTCCGGGAAGATCCCACATGCCGCGGAGCGGCTAGGCCAGTGAGCCATGGCCACTAAGCCTGCGTGTTGGAGCCTGTGCTCCGTAACGGGAGAGGCCACAACAGTGAGAGGCCCGCGTACCGCAAAAAAAAAAAAAAGAAAAAAAGAAACGAAATCGAGTTATTTGTAGTGAGGTGTTTGGACCTAGAGTCTGTCACACAGAGTGAAGTAAGTCAGAAAGAGAAAAACAAATACTGTATGCTCACACATATATATGGAATCTAAAAAAAAAACAAAAAAACATGGTTCTGAAGAACCTAGGGGCAGGGCAGGAATAAAGATGCAGATGTAGAGAATGGACTTGAGGACATGGGGAGGGGGAAGGGTAAACTGGGACGAAGTGAGAGAGTGGCATGGACATGTATACACTACCAAATGTAAAATAGATAGCTAGTAGATAGCTAGTGGGAAGCAGCTATATAGCACAGGGAGATCAGCTCGGTGCTTTGTGACCACCTAGAGGGGTGGGATAGGGAGGATGGGAGGGAGACGCAAGATGGAGTGTATATGGGGATATATGTCTATATATAGCTGATTCACTGTGTTATACAGCAGGAACTAACACAACATTGTAAAGCAATTATACTCCAATAAAGATGTTTTAAAAAATTATTGGTTAATTGGGGAGTTTAAATATGAAATTTTAATAAAACCAGATTTTTCACAAGTTGTAACATTTCTGACTATGCCCATTCAGACAGAAGTCCATCCAAAAGAGCATTCGGCTTGATTTTTCTGAAAGGTACATTGGCATTAAGTATCTAACTTTAGATAAACAAGAAACATAGTGGTCCTTTGGTCAGCAAGTCTAAGGGAAGTCTGGTTCATGGCATTAAAACCAAAAAAACAAGGCAAGTTACTTGCTAGAGAGATCTGAATACTGGAGAAATCCCTGGTAGAACAATCTCCTGAAACTGGAAACTCCTATCTGTAACAAGAAGGGATGACAGAAATTACATGACCCTCTGACATGCCTTTGATTAGTCAGGACTGTGCCATATTCTTCACTGACCCAGATGGGACTCTGGAGAATTGGCTGTCATAGTCTTGCTATGTTTCATTTTCCACAGGGACAAATTGTTACTTTAATATAAATCCATATAATTATATAAGTCAGAAAGATAAAGGAAACCAATCACCAGACCTTATGGGACACCTTCTGAAATAGCCAGTTACAGAAAGGAAGTTGTTTTTCAAGCTAAAGGGGCTGAGGTTGTATCTTGGGAGTTTTTCAGAGAAGCAGTTGCTTATGATGGATAGGTAAATGGGCTTAGTGGATCAAAGGCTGTGTTTTGGGTCTTTTTATAAGCTGAGGATGTGTTGAAATTCTGATGCTTTCCTCATCACATCATTGCCTGATCTATCCATTAGATTTCTTTTCCTTCACTGCCTCTTTTGCTGTATTGGAAGATTAAAAATTTGATTTTTTTTCCCCTAAAGTGCTTTTCAATCTCTCAGTGCTAAATAAATGTTAAATAATTAGGCTCTAATTTGCACATACTTTGTTTTAGATGGCATTGTTTGCATTCTTTTAATTATCGTGCACTTAATTTGAAAATTATACTCTTAGACTTTCCAATAAACGTGCTTAGATAACTCTTTATTTGTATAGACAAAGAGGAAATTAGATCCCTACTTCATGTTATACCAAAAGAATTTCAGATGAATTAAGGAGTAAAATGTGAAAGACAATATACTTCGTTTTAGAAGAAACTATGAGAGAATATCATGGCCTAAGAGATAGAGAGGATTTAATAAATAAGACATGAAAAATACAAAGTTAAAAAGCTTGATACGTTTTACTATAGAAAATTCAAGAACTTCTGTTCATCAGAAGACTCCATAAAGACAATAAATATACAAGGCTACAAATTGGGAGAAAATATCTGCAATATATATAATCAACAGAGGACTGGTATCCAACATAGAACTCCAGAGAAGAATTCCCATGAAGAATAAGTAAATAATAAAATGAGTCAACAGGAAAATGGACAAAACACATAAACAGGCATTTCTCGGAATGGGAAACCCAATTGATATTTAAGCATATGAAATAAGCTTACCCTCTTTAGTAATGTAAGAAATGTAGATTAAACCATACCCTTCAGATTAGTAGAAATTTAAAAGTCAGATAAAATTGTTACCTACAAGGTAGAATGAGAATTTACATAAATTTTTGGTTGGAATATAAATTGATACCACTATTTAGGAAACCAGTTTGTCATTACATTTGTCAAATAAAATTGAAGTAGCAGGTACCCTACTACTCAGTAATTCTACTCCTGGATATTCGCTGTAAGAAACTTCCTTGTACATACATACCAGAAGATATGTTTGGGGATGTTTAAGGTAGTATTTTTTTTGTGATTACAGAAAAATGAAACAACCCATTCCAACTCTAATATAATCGATTAAAAAATTATGGTTTATTCCTAGAGTAGTAATTTATTTCACTTCTATATAGTTGTGAAAATGGATAGCCTGCAGCTACATGTATCATTTTGAGTTAATCACACAAGCATTACAGACAGCCATCAACTTACGATGGTCTGACTTAACGATTTTTTGACTTTATGATGATGTGAAAGTGATATGCATTCAGTAGAAACCTTACTTTGCATTTTGATCTTTTCTTGGGCTAGTGATATATATGGTATGATACTTTCTTGTGATGCTAGGCAGCTGTAGCACGCCTCAGCTCCCAGTCAGCCACACAATCATGACGTTAAACAACCGATACACTTATAACCATTCTGTACCCATACAAACGTTCTGGTTTTAACTTTCCGTACAGTATTCAATAAATTCGATCAGATATTCAACACTTTATAATGAAGTAGTCTTTGTATTAGATGATTTTGCCCAACTGTAGGCTAATGTAAATGTTCTGAGCAAGTTTAAGGTAGGCTAGGCTAGGCTAGGCTATGATGTTCAGTAGATAAGTTAGGCATGTTTTCAACTTACAGTGGGTTTATTGGGATGTAACCCCATCATAAATCAAGGAAGATTTGTATATTGAATGAAAAAAGCAAGTCACAGAAGACTGCTAAACTATGATTCCATTTATATACAAATCCAAAACAGGCAGAATAAATAACATATTGTTCCGGGATACATACATATGATAAAATTGTAGAGAAAAAAGGAATGATTTTCACAAAATTCAGGATAATGGTTACCTCTGGAAGGTGGAATGGGTAGGATATAATCATTTGTGGATACTCAAACTCAATTTTTCCATTCTTAAATTGTGTGGCAGGCACATGGGCATTTATTTATTATTCTTTGGCTGTGTATACACATCATGTTTGTTCTTTATTTGAATGATGATTTTTATTATAAATATAGAAAAATACTGCAATCATTCTGGAAAGTATACTAAAGTGTAAAGAGGAAAACTGAAAATAGCCTGAATTCCACCACAGGAATTATCATTTCTCTTTATGCCTCCTCTCTGGTCTATAATATTTCTAGTAATAGGTCTTTTTGCCCACCGTTTTAGTAAAAAGAGTACTTCTTTTTTTCAGACCCTTAATTGCCTTTCCATCTCTAGTATCTTCCTATTTCATTTGTTCTAACCTAAGACTACCCTGGAGTGCTATTTTGAAGTTACTACCTTCTTATAATCTTGAAGTGGCTCCCAGTTGTCTCTTAAATCACTTAGAAAAGCAGGATTATGGACATTTAAAAAACTAATTTCACACTTCCTTTTCCCTTCCTCTCCTTCCCCAGGCACTCCATTTCATCTATGATAGCAGATGGTATACTTACTATGCCTGCCTCTTAGACATTGCATTGCAGACAGATGTCATTCACTTTGCCTGCATACCTTGGCACCCAAAATAATAACAAAAATAATAACAATAAACAGAACAATAACACATCCCTTTTAAGCCAAACCACATCTGCCTTTCAGAAATTTATCTTCTTCATGAAGTTTTAAAAATACTATATCTACATCCGTAATTGATTTTAACAGTGTTTAGCATGGCTGAATGGGTTTTTGGGAAGGTGGCCCAGCTTTTCTTCTCTTTTGGTGTTCCTCACAGTGCCTGGACCATAATATAAACACAACTTTTCTGGGTTCATATAGTCTTTTAGTACTTCTTGGTATTTTAGTTATGGAGTTTAGGGTATTGCCTTTTCCTTTTCTTTTTCTTTCTGTCTTTTATATTCTCTCTCACTCTTGTCCTGTTTAATAGAGATTTTCATATTGTGACTTTTGGTCTCATACTTTTTTTAGTAAGTCTACTAATCTAGGCCTTCATGCCTCATTTAGTAAGGGAAGGGAGAGATGTGGGGGAGGGGAGGAGGGAGGCAGGAAGGGGGGTTGATTGTGGGAAAGATCTGCTGACGTAAGAAGGCAAAGTCTGGGATTCTGTCAGCAGAGCAGTTATCTGGTATCCTGCCGTTAAGTTACATGTTAACTTTGTGGTGTCCCAGTGTGGGTGTAATTCTATATATTTTTTTCTCTGTGGGTGTAATTATATATATTTTTCTCTGCCTCCTATTTAAAAAGGAGGAATATTTGATGAGGCTAATAAGAATTCCTTTTTGCTGATACTTCATGACCTGTTTACATTCTTTAATGCTGTTTGATTTGTAAAATTCTTATTTCTTAGATTTTTTTTAAAACAAGAGATTCCAAACTTCCTGAATTTGAAGTACTCTGCAAAACTTGCCAATTCTTTATAAAGTCAGAATTCTTTATGTTAGAGTATAATTGCTTATCTCTAGAACCTACTATTAAGTACAAAAAGAAACACAAACATGTTCCTTGATGAGTCAGAAGCTAGCTAACTTTCCCTTAATCTGATGTTTGGATGAAGGATTTGCCCTTTCAAGTCTGGCTGAAAGATATGTGTCCCTGCTCTCTCTGCAGTTGTTTACTTAAAATGCATTTACTGCTGGCCTTATGTGAATACCTTTTGGATCATGTCTTCTTTAATATTTTTGTTTTTTTCTTCTGCTCTGTGAACGTCTGCCAGTAGTCCTGTGCCTTGTGATCTTCATTGGTACCATAGTATATGTTGCATCCAGTACTTTTTGGTGGTTTGTACACAATGTTTATGATAATCCATTTCTTTTGGTCCTGTAAAATATACTGGTTTTTTTTTTTCTGTGTTACTTGACACTAAGTCCCTAAAGTAATTACAGTCTCAAAATCTTGCATGCAAATTATTAATGAAGAATTTGTGTTAGTCTTTCTGCTTACTTTGAACCGCAGTGCATTTCAACTCTGACTTAGCAAATAGAAGAGATTTGTGGGGGACTTCCCTGGTGGCGCAGTGGTTAAGAGTGTGCCTGCCAATGCAGGGGACACCGGTTTGGGCCCTGGTCCGGGAGGATCCCACATGCCGCAGAGCATCTGGGCCCGTGCACCACAACTATTGAAGCCCGCGCACCTAGAGCCCATGCTCTGCAGCAGGAGAGGCCACCGCAGTGAGAGGCCCGTACACCGCAATGGAGAGTGGCCCCCGCTCACCGTGCAACTAGAGAAAGCCCATGCGCAGCAGCGAAGACCCAGCACAGCCAAAAATAAATAAATGAAAACATAAATTTATTAAAAAAAAAGAGAAATTTGTGTGCTAATTACCCTGCCCCTTCTAAAATACCAAATTTATTCCCATCTAGTATTACTGAAAGATTTTTCCTGACCTAAACTGTTGTCATGCCTATAGCCCAGAGCTCTGATTTATTATTCATATTGAGTCTGCTCTTACACCCTGGCCCCCAGGGTATGACTTGACTTTGGTATTGGTTTATTTATTTATCTCTGTCCAGAGGAGGAAATCCGTCCTCTGTACTTAGTATGCCACAAAGATTTTGTTCTCCTTCCAGGGATTGTACTAGAGGCTTTACAGTGCCAGGATGTAGGACAGAGTGTTTTTTGTTATAGGCAAAGAAAAATGCTGCATTGATTGATTAAATCCAACAAACCTTCTCAATTAGTGATTTTTTTTTTTAAGGATGTTAGTATAAGGAATAAAAGCCAGGGAATGGTGGTGGTGATGGAGGTAGGTAGGGAGGAAATAGGTTTTTGTATATAGGGGTCCTGGAATGTAAGTCTGTACCTGTAGAACAGTAAGACTGTTGTGAAGGGGCAGGAAAGTCTGTGTTCTGCTGATAGCTCACTTGTTAATTGGGGGGAAATTTGAGAGTTCAGGGAACAAATCTCTCGATATTTTTTTATTGTGTACCATGTAGCTATTCCTCTACTGGGGACTGGAGCATAAACATATCGAGTAAAGTGGTATAAGGAATTAGCCTGGTCATTTTTTTGTAGACTGTAGGAATGGAAGGTTCTTCATTGTCCTATAGTCATGGCCACTATCAGAGGAGTAAACCCATTATCCTAGACTGGCTATTTATTTAAGCCAGGAAATTAGATTTCTAGTATGTTACCTGGAAATTTTAGCTAGTAATAAATAGCCCTCACATAAGGAAGGTATGTCCTTATGTCTAATGCACCTATCCATTTGAATTGAACTTCCTTCCTGTTATGCTTATCTATGTCATATGAACATATTTGTGTGGTCTTTTGGTTAACCTTTCTTTTTTTTTTTTGCGGTACGCGGGCCTCTCACTGTTGTGGCCTCTCCCATTGCAGAGCACAGGATCCGGACGTGCAGGCTCAGCGGCCATGGCTCATGGGCCCAGCCGCTCCGCGACATATGGGATCTTCCCAGACCGGGGCACAAACCCATGTCCCCTGCATCGGCAGGCGGACTCTCAACCACTGCGCCACCAGGGAAGCCCTGGTTAACCTTTCTTAAAGTTGTATTAGGCTGTACCTAAATGTTCTTTTTTTTTTAAAATTAATTAATTTTATTTTTGGCTGCCATGAGTCTTTGCTGCTGTGTGCGGGCTTTCTCTAGTTGCAGCAAGTTGGGGCTACTCTTCCTTGCGGTGTGCGGGCTTCTTATTGCGGTGGCTTCTTTTGTTGCGGAGCACGGGCTCTAGGCGTGCAGGCTTCAGTAGTTATGGCTCGCGGGCTCTAGAGTGCAGGCTCAGTAGTTGTGGCGCCCAGGCTTAGTTGCTCTGCATCATGTGGAATCTTCCTGGACCAGGGCTTGAACCCTTGTCCCCTGCATTGGCAGGCAGATTCTTAACCACTGCGCCACCAGGGAAGCCCTGTACCTAAATATTCTTGACTAATTTAATCATTGACATAACTTGGATAGTATAAAACTCGGGCTCTTATCCTTTTAAAAATTCTGGAGTTCAGAATTTTACGTGGTATTTCAAATAGAGGGGGTATGACTACAAGGAAAAATATAGCAGATCATCATGATTCTTTCCAGAGTTTATGGCAGAACCTGAAACTTATACAATCTCAAAATCTTTGTTCATGTCCAAAAGGGTCCCCCTTTTTATTTCCCCTGTGGGGTAAGTGGCTTTGATATTGATTCTTAAAATTTGATTTGAATACTGTTGGTCATCTTTAAGGTCCTACATTTCTGATCTTGGCAAAAATTCCAGAATGACTGTTACATTTTTATAAATCTCAATATTAGTTTATGATTTCCCACTAAAAGCAATACTATTCCCTGGTGAATTTGGCCTGTCTCTGTCTGTCCACTGTCTTGAGGTCTTGTTGTTTCTATCTGTGTCTCTGCCTTTGTGTATGTGGGTGTCATTTTTGCATAGGTAGCAGGAATGCGTGTGAAAGGTAAGTTTATGATGGTCTTTTACTTCACCACTGTAAGCCCAAGGTATTGGGTTATAAATTGAATGCAAATAAAGCCCTAAACTCATGGGGAGATATGGTATTGGTAACTGAATTTGATTTAAAGGGACTGATATAGGATATGTGGGTAATTTTCTAATAAGGAAGTCCAGAAGGTAGCTATTTTAAGACATAGGGTTAAAGAATCCCAAGAGAGAAACTGGCCAGCTGTTCTCTGCTTTCTCTTCCTGGAGCAAGAATTTCTGTTAAACTGACTGGATACCTTTTTCTGAGTGTGGTAATGGTATTATGGTTAAGTGTTTTTTTTTCAGTTTTATTGCAGTATAATTCACAAATAAAAATTATGAGATTTAAGGCACACAACTTGATGTTTTGATATATACGTATATTGTGAAATGATCACTACAATCAAGCTAATTAACATAGCCATCACTTTACATAGGTACCTTTCGTTTTGTTTTTACTGCATAAATGTCACTTCAGAATTGTCACTGAATTGTCACTAAAGTTGTTATATTTAACAACTTTAATTTGAAGAACACATATTTGGTCAGCTCATAGACTACAAACCTTGGGAGTTGCAGCTCACATTTGTCAGGAGAGATGTAATCACTGATTCTGTTATATCACAAAAAAATCACTGAACACTAGAGAAAGGGTTTGTTATATGGTTATGTTTTAAACAAAAAGGGTTCTTATTTTTTAGAGGCGTATCCTGACATATTTACAGATGAATAATGTCTGGCATTTGTTTCAAAATGATCTGGGAGGAGGGGTAAGTGGGTGGGTGGTATATATGAAATGAGATTGGCCACAGGTTAGTAATGGTTGAGGTTGGATGATAGGTACATGGGAATTTATTGTGCTATTTTGTCTACCCTTGTATGTTTGAACTTATTTTTTTTTGCAGTACATGGGCCACTCACTGCTGTGGCCTCTCCCGTTGCGGAGCACAGGCTCCGGATGCGCAGGCTCAGCGGCCATGGCTCACGGGCCCAGCCGCTCTGCGGCATGTGGGATCCTCCTGGACCGGGGCACAAACCCGCGTCCCCTGCATCGGCAGGCGGACTCTCAACCACTGCGCCACCAGGGAAGCCCTGTTTGAACTTTTTTGCAATAAAATGTTAAAAATCCAGTGTTACTGGTTTGGATGCCAAAATGGTAAACATTTCAATATTCTTTCCCCTCTTGAAAGAAAACGTTCAACATTCTTTTGAACATACAAATCTAGGGTGAAATTTCTATTTTCCAGCAGTCAGTGACTCTCAAGGAGTAGCTCCTTTATTTTCCTTTCAAAGGGTTGTGTTTACAAACAGACTCGATCGGCCACATCTAGGTTTATGATTTATTTAGGTCTATGATTTACAGGAGGTGTGGAAAAAAAGGGATAGTTATGAAAGCCAAAATGTTAGATTTGAAAGCTTAGATCAAGAAGAGAAACTCTAAGAATTGAGTTAGTAGTAGTGTATAACATGTGTCACACCTTTGTAGAAGGTGTTGCTGGACACCTCAGGGATGAGTTGAACTGCTGACTGGGGCACTTTTCAAAGACCTTGGGCCCATAAAGCATCAAATTTAGTGACAGCTCTTTTTCTTTTCTTTTTTTTTTTTTAAATATTTATTTATTTATTTTTGGCTGCGTTGGGTCTTAGTTGCTGCGCATGGACTTTCTCTGGTTGTGGTGAGCGGGGGCTACTCTTCATTGTGGTGTGCAGGCTTCTCATTGCAGTGGCTTCTCTTGTCGCGGAGCACGGGCTCTAGGCGCACGGAATTCAGTAGTTGTGGCACACGGGCTCAGTTGCTCCGCGGCATGTGGGATCTTCCCGGACCAGCGCTCGAACTCGTGTCCCCTGCATTGGCAGGCAGATTCTTAACCACTGCGCCACCAGGGAAGTCCAGCCCTTTTTCTTGACCTGTATCTTCTCTACTCATGACTTCTTTTTGATGCAAAGCTAGGAAATTCTGAGAGAGAAATAGACAGCTGTTCCCTCCTTAAAGACAAAGTCTGTGTTTTAGGGGGAAAAAAAGGAAAAACTTAAGCAACAGCTGCATTTGTAGATGACAAAGCACAAAGACTTTCTGTCTTTATGGCACTTTTATCTTATTTACGTGGTTTTTACTAATCCAAATAATTATATGCTCCTGTGGGTAGAATTGTTTGCTACTTGATCCAAGAGAGATGGATGGGAAAGCACCTGCTTTTAGTCATTAGTCTTGTTGCTTTTGCACTGCATCCAAGAAAATAGTTAACAAACAAAAAGTAATTTGCCTTTTCCTGAGAGTGAAAAGGAAGACCTCTTTGGTTTCACTCTGTGAAGAACGGCAGAGAGAAACCTCAAAGGTGGGTTTTTTCTTTATTGAAGTGAAACCATCAGGGACCCCACAGGGGAAAATGATTCCTGGGTTTTGGTTCTTCCTGCCCTTTCTCCCTCTCTGCCATAGAACTCAGCAATTGGAAGAATACCAGTTTTTGTTCCTTATTCGTGCTACCACCTGTTCTTATTGCTGAACTAAATGTTCTTGGCTTTCTTTGGTGTGAACAGGATCTCCCTCTGGGAAAGGTGGGAGGAGGGTGAAAAAGGGAACAGGAGGAGGCCCATTCCTGCCTTGTGCTCATGTGAGAGGGACACACAGGGGTTAGTGTGCTGCCCTAACAGAGGGGCTTTGTGCTACAGCTTCTTCCAGAGCTGCAGCTCACAGATGCATGCTGGGCAGGCTCAGGCTGCGTCATCCCTGATACACTTGCTTCTTCCTAACAATGGCAGAGCAATACCGGTAACAATAATTAAAATATTGAATAAGAAAATAAAGAAGATGCAGGCAGAGGCTATTCTGAATACATTCAGATACTCAGTGTGTGTGGAGAAAGCTGTTCGTAATTAAGAGGTTAAAAAAAGAGTAGCATGGAGATGATGCCACTGAACACAAGAGCCAGATCTGTTGTTGCATATCCACTATGGGCGCAGTCAGAGCTCTGACTTTAAGTCTTTCTTTTTCTGTGCTAAAACCCTTGTTATCTAGGTCATGGGAAATCTGCCTCTCTTGAATACAAGCAGCAGAATAGAGAAGAATTTCTTCCTTTGTACCTAGACCTTAGAGACTGGGTAGGTAGCTCAAGGTAGAAGCCTTTCTGACTCTCAAGGCCCTTCTTCATACATCAGTAGCAGGCGGTAACCTAAAATGAATCCCAGATAGAATGATTATAATAACAGTTAACACTTAGATAGCACTTTGATACGGTCAGACTTTAGTCTAAGATATAAGTAGAAAGATAGATAACTTATTTAATCCTCAAATAATCCTAGGAGGTAAATACTATTATTAATTCTCTTTTAGAAGAGGAAACTGAAGCATAGAGAAGTTAGGTAACTTGTCCAAGGTCATATAGATGGTAAGTAACAGGGCTGGGATTTTGAACCCAAATACTATGGTTCCAGAGTCCATACTCTTAACTATTACTCTATGCCATCTCTCAGTGGATCTCTGTCCTTTCTCAAACAGGGTCATCTGAACCACAGAACACAGAAAGTATTTTGAGTGACTATTTTCTTAATTCTCTCTAGGATGGTAACATAACTAGTACTATGCATAGGAGAGAAGTTAATTCATTAGGAACTGTTGCTTTAGAGTGTTAATTCTTGAGGAAACCCAGTTTAGAGAGACTAAAGGGGCTGCAGTTTGCATTTGTTGTGTTTTTACAGAACTATCCTGAAACTAATTTTCCATTTGTTTGTCTTGGAACCCGGTTTGAGACTCTAAACAAAGGACCAAACCTCATCCATCCCTTGCTCTAGAGGTAGAGCCTTTGTCAGCATTAATGTCTTACCATTAACAGTTGAGAAGAGTGGCAGGTTAGGATATGATAGTGGTCACTAAGTTTTGCAAAGCTGAGGTGACTTCCCTTCAGCATGTCATTAAGTGTTCAGATCACCATATGTAGAAGCAGCCACTACTTCTTTTCCTACCTTCCTTTTCCTTTTTTCTTCACATTTCCCCAAGTTTCAAAATCCCATTGGTCACTTGGCAGATATCCAGTTGCCCTCTAGGAGTGTTTAACTGTGGACCCAGACCTTTACTTTTGGTGTAGTTTAAGGAGTCACTGATAGACATTCTTCCACTTCCAGCAACAAATTGTGGAAGGTCTTGCTCTGTCTTTACCTGATCTTATAATAGACTTGTTAGAACTTTCTAGGTCACTCCAAAATAAAGTAATTATAATAGATTTCCCCCCAGCCCCATGCTTATTAAGTAATACTAAATATGTTTTTCTGGTGCTGCCTCCTCCACATCATATGGAATTGTTTGTAGGGAAATAGTAGCAGAGTTCACAGTAAATTGTTCTCAAGTTGCTATAGGGATAGATGTTCAGTGTGTATGAGGTGGAATGATGCTAGTAAGAGAACAGAGGTCTCTTGAAATTAGCAGAACAAGGTTTAGTCCCATTTTGCTTGAACCAGTTGTGTTACCTTAAGAAAAATTTTCACCTTTTCTAGGTGATTCTTTATCTGCTTATAAAAGAGAAGGGAGGGCTTCCCTGGTGGCGCAGTGGTTGAGAGTCCACCTGCCAATGCAGGGGACACGGGTTCGTGCCCCGGTCCGGGAAGATCCCACATGCCGCAGAGCGGCTGGGCCCGTGAGCCATGGCCGCTGAGCCTGCGCATCCGGAGCCTGTGCTCTGCAACGGGAGAGGCCACAACAGTGAGAGGCCTGCGTACCGTAAAAAAAAAAAAAAAAAAAAAAAGAGAGAAGGGAGTTAATATTTTCCCTTAATAAGATCTAACCATATAAAATCATTCATTCAAAACTAGTTGTTGATGGCCTACATGCCATTACTATTATAGATGCTGGGAGTGTAGCAAGGAATTAAAGGGCAAAAATTTCTGTCTTCATATTCTAGAGAGTACAGTTAGACAATAAATAAGTAATATACATGGTATGACTGCTGGTAAAGGTGCCAAAGGGAAAAATAAAACAAGTAAGGGTGGGAAGTTTAGAAAGAGTGGGTGGAGCTTGCAATTTTAAATAAAATGATCCAGAAATACTATATTGAGAAGGTAATATTTGGGTAAAAATCTGAAGGGAATGAGTGACTGAGCTATTGCAAGTAAAATGTCAAGTAAAATGAGGACCAATAATTAGCTATTCTAGGTTGGTGGGACCTCCTATTCTTAGCTCACATAGGTAGGTTTATAAAAGTGATCTCATTTCTGGTCTCATTAGTAAGTCTGAAAGTAACCCTGGAATTTTTTTATATGAATAAATTACTAATGAGGATTTCAAGCCGGTGACATTCTTTGGCATGTTGACATGTAACTCATTGTTGGGTGAGTTGTTTATCTGGGTGGTTTAGTGTGGATCTGGGCTATGTGATGTCAAGGAGCACATTCTAAAATCTCTGTGCAGAAGGTCTAATACCACTTGAGAAGGACACCTCAAAGCAGGTGCCACTTGTTGCCACTCTTTGTTTCCATTCTCTGGATATCATATTCATCATTGTTTCAGATATAGGTAAAGATGGAGAAGGTAGATACATTTAGTTACACCAAAATAAAAAACTGCTGCACTTGAAAGATACCAGAAGACTAGAAGAAGGTATTTTCTGCAAGTAATACTCATAGAAGACCCAGAAAAACTAAATGTAGTTAGAAAGACTAAAATTAACCAGTCTGACTGTATTAATTGCTGACAAGGATATGGGGAAATTTATTTATATTCATGCACTGGTAGAAGTTTAAGCTGGCATAGCCTCTTTAAAATAGCAAAAAATTGGAGACTGTTAAAATATCTGTCAATAAAGAAATGGATAAATAGATGTGATATAGTAACATGATATAATACTATACAAATGGATAAGTAGATGTGATGTAGTAACATGATATAATGCTATACAGCAGGGGAAAAGGATGAAATATATGGATAACCTCAAAAAGAATGCTGAATTTTTTAAAAAAGTAAAATTCAGTGTGATACTTTTTACATGAAAGACACATACACACAAGCATACTATGTATTATTGAGGGTTATATACATACACACACACATATATACACACATACAAATATATGTAAAAGTATTATAAACAGAAGATTGTGCAACAAACTCATAGTGAGTGGCTGGTCTTAAAGGGGACTTTAGCTTTATCTGTAGATTGGAAGTAAACATGATAGAATGTTTATTTCTTAGTGTTAGACACGTAGGTATTTGTTATATTATTCTTTTTACTTTTGGGTAATTTTATAGTAGCTAAACAATTTAAAAGAAGGGGCCAAGTTTCATACGATGAGCCCCCAGAGAATAATTTACCAATTCAGTGACATATAATTTATCTTTATTTATTGTAGACCATCTACCTCTTTCTATATCAGAGGAAATCAGAGGTAACTGCATTGCATTAACTCGTGACAACAGTCTCTCCTAATGAGTCCTTGATGGTATCACACTCAGATGGAAGAGCAAGGATCCTTATTAGCACATATCATGCCCTTTATTATGAGTCTCGTTTTTTTTACTTTTTTATAACTAACTGCAAGCATATCAACACATTGAAAGTACATTTGGCTCCATAGCTGTAAGCATGGAGATCCTAGCATGACAGACTGGGATGCCTCGAAGCTCAGTAACAGCATTGTGCTTTTCCCCTTGTCTAACCTCTTCCCTACAGGGAATCTTTAACCAGTTTCAGTGCAGTACTGAAAAAGTGCTTCCATCTGACACTCTCCGCAGTGCTCTGGCAAAGACTTTTCAGGATGAACAGCGTTTCCAGCTGGGAATTATGGATGATGCTGCGGAGTGCTTTGTAAGTGCTGGCCTCTGGCCCTCTTTGATATGGGGTGAGACTGTGGATGGTCTCCGTCAGGGACTGGCTACTTTACTGTGCTCCTGGTCTCTACAGTTATAACTAGGAATTTCCCTAGTTTCTATAAGTTGTTTCTGCTAATAAAGTATGAATTGCCTAGTGGGTTTATTCTTTTTCCTTCAGGCTTAGGGTAGTTTTGTGCTTGCCATCACACAGAACAGTAGCTCTCACCTTCAGAGGAGACAAGGCCCATTAAAATACAAATTTCTGGGCTCAACTCCCTTGAGTTTCTGTTTCAGTATGTCTGGAATGGGTCCCAAGAATATCTCTTAACAAGTTCCTAGGTGATGCTAACACTGATGCTGCTGGTCTGGGGACCACAGTTTGAGAGCTCCTGCATCGTAAAGATAATTAAACAGAGAATAGCTGAGTCCTTAGCACAAGTGTGATGTGCTATGTAGATGGCTACTTTGCTCCCAGTGACTTTTAGTAGAGGACCCTAACTCTTCTCAACTCTGGGTTCTATTCATCAACCTTCAAAAAACTCTATGCAACCATTAAACAATCTGAGTGATATACATCCTATTATAGGGTAAAATATAGGCCAAAATCAGGGGTGCCCCTGAGAAACTGGATCACTGATTTATTGCTGGTAGGAATGAACAATGGTATAGCCACTCTGGAAAACACTTTGGCAGTTTCTTAAAAAACTAAACTTGCAAACTACCATATGATTCAGCAGTTAGATTCCTGTACGTGAGTCCCAGAGAGATGAAAACATATGTTCATACAAAAACCTGTACATGAATGTTCAGAGAAGCTTTATTTGTGATAGCCCCAAAGTAAAAAAGCCCAGATGCTTTTAATGGGTAGATGGTGAAACAAACTGGGGTACTTCTATATCAGGGAATACTGTGCAGCAATAAAAAGGAATGAACTGTTGATTTATGTAACAAGTTGAATGATCTAAAGGGAGTAATGATGAGTGAAAAACGCAGTATCAATAAGTTATGTACTATATGATCTCATTTATTTAACATTCTTGAAATAATAAAATTATAGAGATGGGACAACATGTTAGTGGTTGCTAAGGGTTAGGGTTGGAATTGAGTGGGTAAAGTGTTAAAGGAATAGCAGAAGGGAGCTTTGTGGTGATGAAAGAGTTTTATATCTTAATTGTGGGAGTGTTTACATGACTATACATGTGATAAAATTGCATGGAGCTACACATACACACAAATGAATGTATGTAAAACTGGTGAAATCTGAATAAACTCTGTGGATTTTATTGATGTCCATTTGCTGGTTTGGATATTGTATTATAGTTAAGTAACATGTCACCTGTGGAGGAAACTGGGTGAAGGGTACATGGACCTCCTGTATAATTTTTTTGAAATTTTCTGTGAATTTATAATTATTTCAAATTAAAAATTAAAAAAAAAATCAGAGGTATTCCTCCCTTCAAGGAGGATTGCTGTTTCTCTGAGTAAACTGCCAACAAATTTGTCTTTTGTTTGTTAAATATTGTCTACGTACTGCTTTTTGTCCTTCCCTATTAGGAAAACCTCCTGATGAGGATTCACTTCCACATTGCTGATGAAACCAAAGAGGACATATGCACTGCCCAACACTGCATCTCCCACCAGAAATTTGCAATGACGTTGTTTGAGCAGGTGAACCTTATTTCTATTCCCATCACTTCTTAGACCTTTTCTTCAAGAACACTTTATCCTAGGATGTAGGATGTCAAATGGGTGCCAAAACAGTTAATGACTGTGGCTGCTGGTTTTGCTTTTTTCTCCCTGGGCTTAGTGTGTATGTACTAGCTGTGGCGCCACTTCTGATCCGCTGCCTTTCATCCAGATGGTGCATTATATCTCCACTACTTCCCTTTGGTGAGTCTTATAGGGTTCTCTGTTTGTATACTTAGGCAATCCTTCAGTTGACTGGGTTTTAACTGAAGGTACCCAAATAGCTTGTATCCTTATTGCTGAGTATTTGCTGTATTGTAGGAACTCAGAACAGTAATTTAAAAATAACCTTTGTTTTCCTTCTTTCCTCTCCCATCTGTCCCCTTTTCTTAGTCTCAAGTTCTGGCCAGCAGAGTGGGAGGAGGAATGGGGATTCTATGAGCTTTGGATTTAGGGACAGGCAAGCACACTTACTCTGTGGGATACTGAGGCTGGTCAGGATGAGGGGCTTTGGCATAGTGGGCAGAGGAAGAAAGTCAAACATGTGAGTTAGGAATTTGCATGAATGATTTAGCTATAACCCTGTACAACTCCCAACATCATCCCCCTTCAATTCCCCATCTCGAAGCAATCAGGCTATTTGTATGCTGGAAAGACGAGAAAAACCCTCACCAAGCATGTTTGGTGAGCTGCTGCAGAATGCCAGCACCATGGGGGATCTGCGGAACTGCCCGGTGAGTTATGTGAGGGGTGGGGTTCAGAGTGGGGAGGGGAACCCTGAGATTAGTGGAATTGAGGCAGAGTCAGTGGGCAACATTCCTCACTAGCATTATATATGTATTTCAGAGCAACTGTGGAGAGAGGATTCGGATTCGCCGTGTGTTGATGAACGCTCCACAGATTATCACAATTGGGCTGGTATGGGACTCGGACCACTCAGACTTGGCAGAGGATGTCATTCACAGCCTGGGCACCTGCCTTAAGCTGGGTGATGTGAGTGTTAGTTACCTTTATCTCTTACTTGGAGTTCTTCTAACTTACTATTGCTCAAGGGCAGTGAACTCTGAACACAAAGGTATATCCTAAATGACAAATATTAAAGAGTTTTGAAAAAATATATTGTGTGTATCTGTACACACAAAAGCAAAGGCTTTTGGGAAGATATGGGATGATCTTGGCCTTGAAAGACAGAATGGGCAGAGCTTAGCTACTGTTAAAAATCAAGTAATTCATAGAGTTATCATATGTTCTACTTATCATTAGTTAATACCAGTGTAGAATAGGGAAGTGTATTCAACCATGGGAGGTAGTAAGGTCAAAGAAGTGAGCAGTCCTGACTACTTCTGCTATGGGAGGAGAAGAAGGTAGAAGTTGATGACATGAGTCCTAGAATATTAAATTCATGGTAGGAACCAACATCTGCTGAGAAGGTAATGAAGTGGCTTGGAAGAGAATTCTAGTGGAAACAGACTTCAGACATGGGCTGTTTACCTTATCAGCGGCATACCCTAGTATAGGTACAGCCAGGGTTTTCCTTCAGTTCAAGAGAAGAGCCAGAAAGTCTGTGGTTTCCTTTCTACTGGTTTCCCTCTGGGATGGTCCTGTGACTAAGGAGATCCCTTGTTGTTTTTTAATGTCATTAAGCCACGGTTGAGAATAAGTGAACCATCTGGGATCTTACTTTAGGTCTCCTTGCCAAGGAGTCTCTGACATAGTAGGCTATGCACAATAAAAGATCATTTTTCTGAATTTCTATAGCCTACATATTCTGTTCTATTCTAGCTTTATTTTTATGATTGATTTTTCAACCAAACATTCCTCAAGGCAAGAGTCCTTGCCTTTAAATATTTTGTATGTCTCTTAACACCTAGGACAGTGCTAGATATCTAGGAATTGAAATGTTGGTAACCAGTATGGTGGGATTGCTCCCCCTAAGGGCTTTCTTACCTTCTACTTAGTGTCTCAACAGGAAATTTATATTTGTGGCACCAGCTGATAAATAACCTTTGAAACTTGAGAATGTTTTGTTTTTATGTTTTTTTAACATTCCTGGCTCATATTAGAATAGGCCCCAGCAAGAAAATATTATTAAAAGGTATGAAGAGGGGCTTCCCTGGTGGCGCAGTGGTTGAGAGTCCGCCTGCCGATGCAGGGGACACGGGTTCGTGCCCCGGTCCGGGAAGATCCCACATGCCGCGGAGCGGCTGGGCCCGTGAGCCATGGCCGCTGAGCCTGCGCGTCCGGAGCCTTTGCTCCGCAACGGGAGAGGCCACAACAGTGAGAGGCCCGCGTACCGCAAAAAAAAAAAAAAAAAAAAGAATGTCACAAAAAGGTATGAAGAGGACTTCCCTGGTGGCGCAGTGGTTAAGAATCCTCCTGCCAATGCAGGGGACACGGGTTCGATCCCTGGTCCAGGAAGATCCCACATGCTGCGGAGCAACTAAGCCCGTGCGCCACAACTACTGAGCCTGCGCTCTGGAGCCCGCATGCCACAACTACTGAAGCTCACGCGCCTAGAGCTCGTGCTCCACAACAAGAGAAGCCACCGCAATGAGAAGCCCACACACTGCAACGAAGAGTAGCCCCCGCTTGCCGCAATTTGAATGAATGAATGAATGAATGAATGAATAAATAAATAAATAAAATAAAAGTTATGAAGAAACATCACCACATTACCAGTTTGGCCACTATCTCTCTGACATTTCGCTAAAATTTTGCCTTTTTAGGTTCATTTCTGATGATTAATATGGATTAGCAAAAGGAGAGGCAAGTCAGTACCTTAATCAAGAAATGATGGAGTCTGCTGAGAGATGATGTGAGAGGGCTGAGTATGTGACTGTTCTTTTCTTTCTCCTCTTTCCCCACAGCTGTTTTTCAGAGTGACAGATGACCGGGCCAAGCAGTCTGAACTGTACTTAGTAGGAATGATCTGTTACTACGGCAAACATTATTCTACATTCTTTTTCCAAACAAAGATCCGCAAATGGATGTACTTTGATGATGCTCACGTCAAGGAGGTAGGAATATTCAGGTCCTTCTTGACGTTTTTGGTGAATGGAACAAAAAACTGTGGACAGTTACTTGTCTTCAGTGTTTCATTTTCATAATTTTAATGTCTGTCTGCCTATCTATTGAATTTATGAGAGTGTCAGTCTTGTCTTCCCCAACAGACCAAGTTCCTTGAGGACAGGATCAATTTATCTTCTATTATTTTCTCGGAATCACCTCACCAGCATTCAGAACCATTTTGAATTTATAGTTGAAAGGGCTTTTCAAAAAATGTGTTAATTCGTTGATTTGAGCGAGAACAATCTAATGCCTCAAATTAGGTTATAAGCTTAGCACAGAGTTCAGAATTCCAAATCTTGTAATTAACAGTGGGTCATACTTTGTCCCAGGGCTGCTATAAATTATTCTGATTGTTATCTCCCTGAAGTACTCTATCACGGATTAACGTATTTTGGGGATAGTGTAGAGAAAATAAGGCTATAATGATATTTAAAGCTGGAAATTTGGTACTATCTAAACCACAGAGTGTGTGGCTGAAGTAGTTTAGGTGATCTGTGTGAGTTAGGAAGCCTCTTGTGATAAGATTAGCAGCTAGGAGACTGCTGACTATAATCTACACCAACCCATGGGCCTTATGTAGTGTCCTCTACAAATAGTAAAGTCTTTGTTAATTCCCTGATTCTCTTCTTCATCTCTTTTTTACTGTTGTAATCTTGGGCAACTTATGTAAATTCTTTGAGCTTTAGGTTTTTTATTTGAAAAATAATACCTGCCTTATAAAATATTAAATCAGATTTGTATGTAAAAAGCATATAAATGTTTCAGTTAAAATGATAACTCAGTTATAAATTTACTGAACGTCTATTATGAAATAAACACTGTGCCAGTGGTCTGACTCCAAGAACACACCATATAAGAATGTGACTGGATCAAACTTAAAAGAGAGTGAGTTTGGGGATTTGATTGGATTGTTGTTTCCATGGCTCTTCTGCCACTTTTTTCCACTGCCATGGCAGCGCTGAATCCAGCACAAAGCTAAGGCTGAGAGGTTCAGCTGTATATTCTAAGCATTTTGACATTTTATGTCCTGCCTTGTGTGAACTCTGAGACGGAATGTCACTTATTTTCAGGCAGTCTGTGAGAGGGTTTCTGTCTGCTCTTTAGCTTCATGAAGGTGATTTTAATATTTAGGAGAAAATTATAGAAATGCAAATTTCAAACAAGGGCTTTTATTTGATGTCTGTGAAAAGAAATTGATCACCAAGTCAACTGAAGTCCCCTCACATAGCATATTCAGCTTTGAGAACTTTTATTCATAATTGAATTGATGTTTCACAGGAGTAAAAGTAATTTTATTCATCATTCCTATCTCTTATAGGGTTTTAGTGCTTTCTAAAAGGATTTCATTAAAAAAGACTTAACAAAAAATTCATTGGGGGCTTCCCTGGTGGTGCAGTGGTTGAGAGTCCGCCTGCCGATGCAGGCGACACAGGTTCGTGCCCCGGTCCAGGAAGATCCCACATGCTGCGGAGTGGCTAGGCCTGTGAGCCATGGCTGCTGAACTTGCACGTCCTGAGCCTGTGCTCCACAACGGGAGAGGCCACAACAGTGAGAGGCCTGCGTACTGCAAAAAAAAAAAAAAAAAAAATGGGACTTCCCTGATGGTGCAGTGGTTAAGGCTCCACACTTCCACTGCAGGGGACGTGGGTTTGATCCCTGGTTGGGGAACTAAGATCCTACATGCCACATGGCGCAGCCAAAAATTAAAAAATTCATTAAGTTTAGGTCCAAGATCTCTTTTGTTGTTTCTTTACCCAGTTCTTGTCTTTTCTTCTCTTTTATTTTCTTTAGAAAAATAGAGTAGAAAGATATGTGTTGAATTATGGATATGAAGTATAATTTTCATGCTTTTTCTGGTTGTTTCTGGTTCAGATTGGGCCCAAATGGAAGGATGTGGTGACCAAATGCATCAAGGGACATTATCAGCCTTTGCTGCTGCTTTATGCAGACCCCCAGGGTACCCCAGTGTCCACCCAGGACCTGCCCCCCCAAGTTGAGTTCCAGTCGTACAGCGGGACATGCTACGATAGTGAAGATTCGGGTGAGCAGCCTAGCTCTTTACTTCTCCCTCCCCACTCCAATGTGATGACTGGACAGTAGGGTCTCACAGTCATGAGCCTAGCACTTAACCTAGCTTGGAGAAAGAGGATTCATCAGAAATAAGAAAGAAGTGCCAACTCATGCTGAAGCCCAAGTTGTGTCAGGCTTTGTTTCCTTCAGTGTTTAGGAATGTATTGTCTAGATCACCTGGCCCCATTTCAAAAATGAGAATGAAATTATGTTCATTTCTCAAAATGAGAAGGAAATTATGTTCAATTATGTTCATTTAGAAGGAACTTATGAGGTATTAAGTATGTGAGGGAAACCTCACTATTTAACCTTCTAATATTGCTAAGATGACTCATTCTTACTAGCAATTTAACAGTGACTTGAGTTGTTAAGACCCAGAAAATGATATGAGTTACTACAAAGCTCGTCATTTTGTTTGGGATGAGAGATTTTTGTTTTAAAATGCCAAGTCTGGTAGCAATATTCCTTAGCTTATGAATCAGCTGTTCACTTCTAATTCAGTTATTTGGAACTTAAATCATGTTTTCCTGTAGAAACAGTTGCAGCTTTATTACTAAAGTCTCATGCTATCCCTCAGAAACTCATCCTGTAATAGAAATACAACCCTAATGGTTTTGGCTTGATTCCTAAAAGGAGGAAAAAGTAATGTTCTTTTCCTCTTCTGGATCTAAGGCTGGCTGGCCCTGAGTATAATGAAAGAGAAGATACTTGTCCTTGGAATCTTTTCCCCTCCCTTTTGTACCTCCCTCCTGTTTGGTATGTTCTTCCCACCCTGTGCCCCACCCAGACCTGCTCTGCTGCTTCTCCCTTCAGTCAAACACCCATTTACACTGTTGTGCTTATCTCAGCTAGGTGTTTAGAGGAAAGTAGTCTAATTGAACTAATTCACACCAAAGTATAAATAACTGCCCCATAATGTCTCATAGATATTAAAAATGCTTTAAAATTTTTAAAAGTGACTTTTCTGGCAGTATAGGAGAAAAATTATGGGATAGGGAAACAAGGGATAGGGAAACAACTGGTTATGTGTGTCAGGTTGGCCTGGGACTTGCCATCTAAGTAGATCTTACTTTTCACAACTTTTTCCTTTCTTCTACTTTTCCCCCTGTAGGTTTTCTAAAAGCCCCACAGTTTTTCACAATGGCAGGCAAAGGGAGGGCTTCAGCAAGGTAGGGGCAGGAGTGGGAGGAATTGTGTGTCTGGGTTATCTGAAGTTGGGGTTTGGGGAGAACGCTCTGGTATATCCTTCTCACCCTTCCATTTAGGAAGTTCTTACCTTGTGAACCTTTGTTGCCATCCAGCTCTTCGCCCCCTCTCTATCACTGTCCTCTCTTTCCTCACCTTTGCATGTCTCCTCCTTCCCTCAGGGAGGGAGCCCTCCATCTCAAGTGATACTCGAACAGATTCCTCAACGGAGAGCTATCCCTACAAACACTCCCACCATGAGTCTGTGGTCAGTCACTTCTCTTCTGATTCTCAGGGAACAGTCATCTATAATGTGGAGAACGATTCCACGTCTCAGAGCAGTCGGGACACAGGTAGGGACTTATACAGTGGACCCTGCTTGCCTGATTCAGTTCTGCATAGAGGGTCTCCCAAGAAAAAGAAACTGGGGCAAGTCAGAAATGTTTGTCATGCAAAGGGGGAAATGCACAGAACTTGGGTAATTGAGAAGGATGAAAGAAAGCAACTCACTTCTGAATGAATGATGATGTTCCCGTCAACAGCAGCCTATCAGTAAGGACAATTGTAATGTGATTATTTATTCTGAAATCTTTTTCTGAAAGCTTTTTTCCTGCTGTGCTCTTGATCCCTGTCATTCTCATAGTGCCCCATTAAACCTTGTGGTCTTGCACCTCATTTCCTTCTCATGCCAGGCTTTGTTTCAAAGCCCTGAAGGGTTTTGAGAGAAGGGGCATATTTATGGATGGGGAAACCTGCTCATCACCTTGCTGGGCTTCCTGAAGGACAGAGAAATAAAAGGATGGAAAGCTAGCCTGTTTGTTGTTGTGAGTTCCATGCAGAGAACATTCTTGAATTGTTCTATTAATCTACAGAAGATTGTGCCTGTGTCAGTGGAAGAAATCATTACAGGGCACAAAAGGAAGAACAGTAAGTGACTGACTGCTGAGATGAAAAGTTCATCACCTAAGGCATAGAACAGTGCCCATACTCTTAGAGACTTGGGAATTAGTGATTCCATGGCTTCAGACTGGTGGTTTACATCCTGTGCATGCCCTTTAAAAAAAAAGAGAGAGAATTTCAAACACATTCAAAAGCATACAGAATAGTATACAGCCCCTTCATGTACCCATCACCTAGTTTCAATAATTATAACTCATGGTCAGTCTAGTTTTATCTGTACCTCTGCCCACTTCCCCTACTCATGGATTATTTTGAAGCAAATCCCAGACATTATATCAGCTTTTCCATAAATATTTTAGTATATATCTCTAAAAGAATCATTTTTTAAATTAATAACTTCTTAACCAATGAGCATTCAAATATCCTATTATCTCATAAATGTCATATTTTTTAATGGTTGGTTTGTTTTTGACTCAGAATCCAAATGAGGTCTACACATTGTGATGGGTTAATAAGTCTTTTACATTTCCTTTAATCTGTAGGTTTTGCCTCTGTTTCTTCCTTTCTATTTATTGTTGAAGAACTAGGTAGTTTGTGCTGTAGTTTTCCCATGTTTTAAGTTTTGCTGATTGTGTCTGTATGGTAAACTGTAGCGTGTTTCTCTCTCCTCTATATTTTTAATAAATTGGTAGTTGGATCTAGTGGTTTGGTTGGATTCATATTGGATTTCTTTTGATGACTATTGCATAGATGACTACTGCAAAGTGTGATTTTTTTAGATTGTATTTCTGAAACTGTGAAACAGGGAGAAACCAAGTCACAGGATAAATAAGGAGAGTCAGGTTTATTTTAAGGGTTTGTGAATGGCTGGGGGTGGAGGAGCTTGCCCATTGGTTTTTACATTTGTGAATTCAGTTGTTCCAACTGATAAGTCTTTCTTATGGGCCCAGAGATAGCAAATGGTTAGATAAAAGCAATAAGAGATTGCATTGGTAATTGAAAATATGTAGCCATATCATTGCATATCATACCTGAATATGTACAAGGATTTTCATAACTAACATATGGAAGCAAATTTCTGCTAGCTCTCAGATGTTTGAGAACCCTAGGGGATTTCCTATAAGCCTATATTCCAATTTAATTCAGTTGCTTAATTCACCTTTGGCTTCCAGCAGCTTAGATGATTATATCCTTTAGAATCTGACCTTTGCTGTTGTCAGATCATACTTATACATTCACATACTGTGGGCGTGAAGTATGGCAAGTTACATAAAAGAGCCCAGATCTCCTGGGTTTCCCAGTGATTAGTATTGAGGAACTATGAAGTGTAATCTCTGGGCGAAGTCAAGTTTGGTAAAGCATGGGTTATGGCTGGGAATGAGAATTATTCAAAGTTCAGATGTCCTTTGGAATGATTCACATTTAAGGAATGTTTAGAACTGGGTCTTAAAGCCATATACAATCAGAGCTCTTGTGGGCAAAGGCTGGGGCACCCAGGATAATACCAGATGTAATAAAAATTAAACTTCACTCGGTATGTGTTGCTACCATGATATTCTTATATAATCTTTAAAACTTTTGCCTTTTAAAAACTACCAAGTAATGTGTCCTTCTGGGTCACTGGGAAGGATTATGAGTGGGATCGAGATTGGTAATTGCTCAGGAGACATTGTAAATTTGGAAGTTCCCACTAAATACTTGAGCTTTTCTGCCTTTATCTATTGAGAGATTCCTGCTACACTTAAATCACATAGTCTTGGCCTCTACAGCTTCCGATCCACAAAGTTTGTGGTAGTGCCATGAATCCCAAAGGGAGAGTAGGTTCTCTAAAGGATGGAGGTCAGTCTCAGATACCAGCTTACCCCCATTTCCTTGTTTTTTTCAGGACACCTGACTGATAGTGAATGTAATCAGAAACTCCCATCCAAGAAAGGGTCACTGATAGAGCGCAAGAGGAGCTCTGGCCGGGTCAGGAGGAAAGGCGATGAGCTTCAGGCCTCAGGGTACCACAGTGAAGGCAAGCCCCCCTGCATAGTTTCTCTTTCTTTACTCACTCTGTCACACTCACACTCCAACTGTGGCTTCTCCTGTCTGCTCAAAGGCCTTTCATTCTTTTTTGACTCTGGGGTCTGGGTGCCCGTGATGACTTTAAACATTTACAGTTGTTTCATCCTTTGTGTTTTTAGGAGAAACACTGAAAGAGAAGCAGGCTCCTAGGAATGCCTCCAAATCATCCAGCAGCACCAACAGGCTAAGGGATTTTAAAGAGACAGTCAGCAATATTATCCATAACAGACCATCCCTGGTTTCTCAGACCAACCTAGGATCTCCCTGTGGGGGAAGGGGAGGAGACCAGACTGACAAAAAACCTCCTCGGAACCTGCCTTTACACTCTCGTGACTGGGAAGTAGAGAGTACCAGCAGTGAGTCAAAATCCAGTTCTTCTAGCAAGTATCGTCCAACATGGAGACCCAAACGGGAGTCTCTCAATATTGACAGTATCTTTAGTAAGGAAAAAAGGAAGCACTGTGGCTATACGCAGCTTAGCCCCTTTTCTGAGGATTCAGGTAAGGAGATAATTAGGGAAGAATTGAGCTTTTGAATAAAGTTGATTTTTGTATTTTTAAAAAAACCTGGGTTTTCTGGTAGACTTGGCAAGGTGCATTTTTACCTTGAAGGGTAAAAATTTTACCCTCATGGGTCGCCTTTTGGGGATATGAGTTCAGTGAATGAGTAGCTAGAGGGAAGGGTGAGTTATATCTTGATTTGAGGCAGATGCTAAATCTACCTCCTTTTCCATACTTGTCCTTTCATTGAGATAGCTAAAGAATTTACACCAGACGAATTAAGCAAGCCACCTGCTTACGACATTAAGACTGGCGGACCAAGACCCCAGTACAAGATCTGGGGCCCATTACGGCCAGGCTGTCACCTTTTAGAGCAGCACCCTCGCCTAATCCAGCGAATGGAATCTGGCTATGAGAGCAGTGAGAGGAACAGCAGCAGCCCTGTCAGCCTGGATGCAGCCCTGCCTGAGAGCTCGAATGTCTGCAGGTATTGTTTGGCCTTTGAATAGCTACATTGTCCCTTGCAGAAATGTGAGCCACCAAGAGGCTTTTAAACTCAGACAAGTGAAGAGATGGACTTTATTACCATCTTGTGGGCAAGCAAAATGTGCTCGATCAACTTTCTATGGCAACAGTACCCTCTGCTGGGAGAAGCAGCAAAGACATTTGAGAAAGGAGAGGCAACTTTTAAAGTATTATATATAAAATAATTGTTTAGTAAATAACTTTTATTGAAAGAATGAGTTAGTGAACCAAAACTTACATAGTTATACAATCAGAGAGAAAACCCAATTTTTATTTATTCTTGCCTTTTACATTAGGCTTTTTTATTTAAGATCACTGGGGATTCTGTGTCTTATGAAGCCAGTGATATTCATAATTCCATAAGATAATGATGACAGTTTAATAGTGGTCATTGCACCCTGTCCATAGGGCCCATTTGCTTTATAACTTTCAGATCTCCATATATTGTTTTTACTGAGTTGCCTCAGAGACAAGTTTCCTAACAGTATAGCTTTGAAAGGAGTGATATCTTCTGTAAGAGTGATAACTGTATCCTCATACTTTCCCACTGCTCTTCCCTGACATCAGACCCTTTTTAGTTTTACACATGAGAAGATGCTACAAAAATATAAGAAAGAGGAAGGCAATCCATATGAGAGCATTTGTTTATTAATTCATTAAATAAGTTTTGTGCCAGACACTGCTAGATGTACAAAATGTGAATGAGGTGAGATAAGATGGGGGAACGAGTGGGTATTTCAATTTTCAGAAGTAGTTTTGCAGGTATTTTAATTATATTAGTTCGATGTTTGGGGTTTTTGTTGTAGTTTTTGAAGGGAATTTAGTCCTAGGAATGTTGCTAGTTATCAGCCTTCTGATGCTTTCATTAGACTGGTTTCTGTTTTGAAGGGATACAAGTGCTAAGAAATCAGCTGGGTTGGCCCCTTCCTGGCGTCACATCCCAAAGTCTCACAGTAGTAGCATCCTGGAGGCAGACTCCACAGTATCCAGGAGTGGCTGGACAAAGAATCAGCCCCTCTCAGGTAAGCGCAAGGACGTTGGATTTGGAGAACTGGATTTTACTGCCAGTTCTATTTGGGAAACAGCCTAACCTGAGCACATTTGAAATTAGAGAACAATTGTACTTTGTTCCATCAGAATGTAAATGTGAAGACGTTTGATCTGCTCCATCTCTGGATTTATCTTTTTTGTTGTTGTTGTTCTCTATCATGGCTTGCCTGCTTGCTCCTTTCCACCTTGGAGAGAGCCCTGGAGGGAGCAAGAAGGAACAGAAATATGGTGAACAGTATCAGTAGCACCTGCTTTCCTCAGAAGAATAACTCCTAGGGCTTTCCTTGGTATAGAGGCATTCTTGTGGGAACGGATTTTTTATTGTTTAGTATTATGAATTGAGATAACAAAGGGGACATGTAGGCTATGGGCAAAACTGGGAAATAAGCAGGTCAGAACTCCCCTTGCCCCTGCCTCTATATCCTGTCTAGTATCCCTGCTTTGTTTTTCCTTCTTGAATGTGCCTGTCCCTCCTTCTCAAAACAAGCTTTAAAGGAATGATCTAACTCTTTTACACTAGATGTATGTGACTGAGAATAGTTTAAAGTATGCTTTCTCTAAGAGAAACTAGCATTTTAACAAGTCAAAGCCTGAAGATAAAGGGATATTGGAATTTCAGGTATGAGACACCAAGCATAGACATTTGAAGTAGTCATAGGTTTTATATCCTTTTTACATTCTTCTCACAACACACATATATACTTACAGTGTGTATTCAAATAAGTAAAATAAATCCTTTACTTACTCACAGCTGAAAATTGAGGTGGTAACTATGTAGTCTCCCGAACATGGAGACTTTTTGTGATGCTTGAAGGAAGGTGGTGAGTATTCAGTATTGTTTAGTTGGCTGAGGAGTTCTGGGGTCCATTTGTCTAACTTAGAAATCAACCTTCTCTGAAAGATGTGTTTCATCCCTTTTTTTTCTGGTATGTTAGATCACTTGGGAGTAGGGTGTGTGGGCAGAAACCTAACTATGGTCTGGTTTAATGAGCTTCTGAATATAGATATGTGGCCAGCTCACTAGGGAGACAAGGACAGAATATTATGTGCCAGCCTGTAGAGATGACACCAGGAACATTACTAGTCCGACCACCAGTTCTCTTAATGGCCACTGAAAGTTCTTAAAGGTGGCTGGAAGGGTGATATGCAGCAGAAATAAAAAGGCATGAACTCTTTTAGGTGTGAGTGCCATAGGTTGCTAACATCTGGCAGAGCAGAACAATGCCTGTAGAAGCAGATATCTCTGAAATCCTGGGCTAGAGTAGGTTATAGTGAGAAATCCATGGGAGAGATTCATTCTTCCTAATGAAATTATAGGTTTGGTTTATTTCCCACATTTTAATTTATCTCATATTGACTAACATTGCTTTGAGAAACTTGTGCTCTTCCATGAGCCTGTTCCCCCTTCTCTTTCCTTGGATAGCCAATAGCTTTTCAGCACACTAAAGACTGAGTCTCATGATTTCACTGATAGCCCTAATTCTAGATTAGCTGGATAGAATTCACCAACTGGATTCCTCAACTGGTAAAAGATATTTGGCAAGGAGTTAGAATAAATTCCTCCATACCATACACCCCACCGTCCTCTTTGTATAGTAAACCCTATTTTTTTAATCTGGTGACACTGACCACCCTTTTAAAAAATTACAGAAGTAAATGTTAGTCCAACAATTCAGTAACTTGCCCATTGAATCTTCAAACTGAAGGAACCACTGTTATCATTATGGCATGTATCTTTCTACATCTCTTTCTGTGCTTTCTATTCTATGTACAAGTACATAGATAAGTTTTTTTATTTATACATCTTTATTGGGGTATAATTGCTTCACAATGCTGTGTTAGTTTCTGTTGTACAACAAAGTGAATCAGCCATATGCATACATATATCCCCATATCCCCTCCCTTTTGAGCCTCCCTCCCACCCTCCCTATCCTACCTCTCTAGGTCATCGCAAAGCACCGAGCTGATTTCCCTGTGCTATGCTGCTGCTTCCCACTAGCTATCTATTTTACATTTGGTAGTGTATATATGTCCATGCCACTCTCTCACTTTGTCCCAGCTTACCCTTCCCCCTCCCTATATCCTCAAGTCCATTCTGTAGTAGGTCTGCGTCTTTATTCCTGTCCTGCTACTAGGTTCATCAGTACCATTTTTTTACATTCCATATACATGCGTTCGCATATGGTATTTGTTTTTCTCTTTCTGACTTACTTCACTCTGTATGACAGACTCTAGGTCCATCCACCTCACTACAAATAACTCAATTTCGTTTCTTTCTATGGCAGAGTAATATTCCATTGTATATATGTGTCACATCTTCTTTATCCATTCATCTGTCAATGGACATTTAGGTTGCTTCCATATCCTGACTGTAGTAAATAGTGCTGCAGTGAACTTTGTGGTACATGTCTCTTTTTGAATTATGGTTTTCTCAGGGTATATGCCCAGTAGTGGGATTGCTGGGTCATATGATAGTTCTATTTTTAGTTTTTTTAAGGAACCTCCATACTGTTCTCCATAGTGGCTGTATCAATTTACATTTCCACCAACAGTGCAGGAGGGTTCCCTTTTCACCACACCCTCCTCTCCAGCTTTATTGTTTCTATATATATAGATAGATAGATAGATATTTTTTTTTTTTTGCGGTACGCAGGCCTCTCACTGTTGTGGCCTCTCCCGTTGCGGAGCACAGGCTCCGGACGCGCAGGCTCAGCGGCCATGGCTCACGGGCCCAGCCGCTCCGCGGCATGTGGGATCTTCCCGGACCAGGGCACGAACCCGTGTCCCCTGCTTCGGCAGGCGGACTCTCAACCACTGCGCCACCAGGGAAGCCCTCTATATTTTTTGATAATGGCCATTCTGACTGGCATGAGGTGATATCTCATTGTAGTTTTGATTTGCATTTCTCTAATAATTAGTGATGTTGAGCATCTTTTCATGTGCCTCTCAGCCATCTGTATATCTCCTTTGGTGAAATGTCTGTTTAGGTCTTCTGCGCACTTTTAATTGGGTTGTTTGTTTTTTTGATATTGAGCTCCATGAGCTGTTTGTATATTTTGGAGATTAATCCTTTGTCAGTTGCTTTGTTTGCAAATATTTTCTCCCATTCTGAGGGTTGACTTTTCATCTTGTTTATGGTTTCCTTTGCTGTGCAAAAGCTTTTAAGTTTCATTAGGTCCCATTTGTTTACTTTTGTTTTTAGTTTCATTACTCTAGGAGGTCGGTCAAAAAAGATCTTGCTGTGGTTCATGTCAAAGAGTGTTTTTCCTGTAAGAGTTTTATAGTGTCTGGTCTTACATTTAGGTCTTTAATCCATTTGGAGTTTATTTTTGTGTATGGTGTTAGGTAGTGTTCTAATTCCATTCGTTTACATGTAGCTGTCCAGTTTTCCCAGCACCACTTATTGAAGAGGCTGTCTTTTCTTCATTGTATATTCTTGCCTCCTTTGTCGTAAATTAGGTGACCACATGTGCGTGGGTTTATCTCTGGGCTTTGTATCCTGTTCCATTGATCTATATTTCTGTTTTTGTGCCAGTACCATACCATCTTGATTACTGTAGCTTTGTAGAATAGTTTGAAGTCAAGGAGCCTGATTCCTCCAGCTCCATTTTTCTTTCTCAAGATTGCTTTATCTATTCAGGGTCTTTTGTGTTTCCATACAAATTGTGCAATTTTTTGTTCTAGTTCTTTGAAAAATGCCATTGGTAGTTTGATAGAGATTGCATTGAATCTCTATATTGCTTTGGGTAGTATAGTCATTTTCACAATGTTGATTCTTCTAATCCAAGAACATGGTGTATTTCTCCATCTGTTTATGTCATCTTTGATTTCTTTCATCAGTGTTTTATAGTTTTCTGCATACAGGTCTTTTGCCTCCTTAGGTAGGTTTATACCTAGTTATTTTATTGTTTTTGTTGCAATGGTAAATGGGATTGTTTCCTTAATTTCTCTTTCTGATTTTTCGTTGTTAGTGTATAGGAATGCCAGAGATTTCTGTGCATTAATTTTGTATCCTTCAACCTTACCAAATTCATTGATTAGTTCTAGTAGTTTTCTGGTGGCATCTTTAGGGTTTTCTATGTATAGTATCATGTCATCTGCAAACAGTGACAGTTTTACTTCTTCTTTTCCAATTTGTATTCCTTTTATTTCTTTTTCTTCTCTGATTGCTGTGGCTAGGACTTCCAAAACTATGTTGAATAAGAGTGGCAAGAGTGGACATCCTTGTCTTGTTTCTGATCTTAGTGGAAATGAGTATGATGTTTGCTGTGGGTTTGTCATATATGGCCTTTATTATGTTGAGGTAGTTTCCCTCTATGCCCATTTTCTGGGGAGTTTTTATCATAAATGGGTGTTGAATTTTGTAAAAAGCTTTTTCTGCATCTATTGAGATGATCATATGGTTTTTATTCCTTAATTTGTTAATATGGTGTATCACATTGAATGATTTGCGTATATTGAAGAATCCTTGCATTCCTGGGATAAATTCCACTTGATCATGGTTGATGATCATTTTAATATGTTGTTGGATTCTGTTTGCTAGTATTTTGTTCAGTATTTTTGCATCTATGTTCATCAGTGATATTGGTCTATAATTTTCTTTTATTGTGATATCTTTTTCTGGTTTTGGTATCAGGGTGATGGTGGCTTTGTAGTACGAATTTGGGAGTGTTGCTCCCTCTGCAGTTGTTTGGAAGAGTTTGAGAAGGATGGGTGTTAGCTCTTCTCTAAATGTTTGATAGAATTCGCCTGTGAAGACATCTGGTCCTGGACTTTTGTTTGTTGGAAGATTTTTAATTACAGTTTCAATTTCATTACTTGTGATAGGTCTGTTTATATTTTCTAATTCTTCTTGGTTCAGTCTGGAAAATTGTATCTTTCCAAGAATTTGTCCATTTCTTCATGGTTGTCCATTTTATTTGCATATAGTTGTTTGTAGTAGTCTCTTATAATCCTTTGTATTTCTGTGGTGTCAAGTTGTGATTTCTCCTTTTTCATTTCTAATTTTATTGATCTGCGTCCTCTCCCTTTTTTCTTGATGAGTCTGGCTAATGGTTTATCAATTTTATCTTCTCAAAGAACCAACTTTTAGTTTTATTGATCTTTGCTATTGTTTTCTTCATCTCTCTTTCATATATTTCTTCTCTGATCTTTATGATTTCCTTCCTTCTACTGACTTTGGGTTTTCTTTGTTCTTCTTTCTCTAGTTGCTTTAGGTGTAGGGTTAGATTATTTATTTGAGATTTTTCTTGTTTCGTGAGGTGAGATTGAATTGCTGTAAACTTCCCTCTTAGAACTGCTTTTGCTGTATCCCATAGGTTTTGGGTTATTGTGTTTTCATTGTCATTTGTTTCTATGTATTTTTTAATTTCTTCTTTGATTCTTCAGTGATCTCTTGGTTATTTAGTAGCACACTGTTTAGCCTCCATGTATTTGTGTTTTTTACAGTTTTTTTCTGTAATTGATTTCCAATCTCATAGCATTGTGGTCAAACAAGATGCTTGGTACGATTTCAGTTTTCTTAAATTTTCCGAGGCTTGATTTGTGACCCAAGATGTGACCTATCCTGGAGAATGTTCAGTGTGCACTTGAGAAGAAAGTGCATTCTTCCACTTTCAGGTGGACTCTTCTATAAATATCAATTAAATCTATCTGACCTATTGTGTCATTTAAAGCTTGTGTTTCCTTATTTATTTTCTGTTTGGATGATCTGTCCATTGGTGTAAGTGGGGTGTTAAAGTCCCCTACTATTATTGTGTTACTGTCGATTTCCCCATTCATGATTGTTAGCATTTGCCTTTTGTATTGAGGTGCTCCTATGTTGGGTGCATAAACATTTATAATTGTTATATCTTCTTCTTGGATTGATCCCTTGATCATTATGTAGTGTTCTTCCTTATCTCTTGTAACAGTCTTTCTTTTAAAGTCTATTTTATCTGATACAAGTATTGCTACTCTAGCTTTCTTTTGATTTCCATTTGCATGGAATATCTTTTTCCATCCCTTCACTTTTAGTCTGTATGTGTCCCTAAGTCTGAAGTGGGTGTCTTGTAGACAGCTCATAATGGGTCTTGTTTTTGTATCCATTCATCCAGTCTGTGTCTTTTGGTGGGGGCATTTAATCCATTTACATTGAAGGTTATTATCGATATGTATGTTCCTATTACCATTTTCTTAATTGTTTTGAGTTTGTTTTATGGGTCTTTTTCTTCTCTTGTGTTTCCTGCCTAGAGAAGTTCCCTTTAGCATTTGTTGTAAAGCTGGTTTGGTGGTGCTGAATTCTCTTAGCTTTTGCTTGTCTGAAAAGCTTTTGATTTCTCCCTTGAATCTGAATGAGATCCTTGCTGGGTAATCTTGGTTGTAGGTTATTCTCTTTTATCACTTTAAGTATATCCTGCCACTCCCTTCTGGCCTGCAGAGTTTCTGCTGAAAAATCAGCTGAAAAATCCCTTATGGGGATTCCTTTGTATGTTATGTTTTGCTTTTCCCTTTCTGTTTTTAATATTTTTTCTTTGCATTTAATTTTTGTTAGTTTGATTAATATGTGTCTTGGTGTGGTTCTCCTAGGGTTTATCTTATATGTGACTCTCTGCAGTTCCTGGACTTCGGTGACTATTTCCTTTCCCATGTTAGGGAAGTTTTCCACTATAATCTCTTCAAAAATATTTTCTCAGACCCTTCTTTTTCTCTTTTTCTTTTGGGGCCCCTACAATTCGAATGTTGGTACATTAAGTGTTGCGCCAGATGTCTCTGAGGTTGTCTTCAATTCATTTCATTCTTTTTTCTTTATTCTGCTCCTCGGCAGTTATTTCCACCATTCTGTCTTCCAGCTCACTTACTCATTCTTCTGCCTCAGTTATTCTGTTATTGATTCCTTCTAGCGTATTTTTCATTTCACTTATTGTGTTGTTCACCTCTGTTTGTTCTTTAGTTCTTCTGGTTCTTTGTTAAATATTTCTTGTATTTTCTCAATCTGTACCTCCATTCTATTTCTGAGATTCTGGATCATCTTTACTATCATTACTCTGAATTTTTTTCCAGGTAGATTGCCTATTTCCTCTTCATTTATTTGATCTTGTAGGTTTTTACCTTGCTCCTTCATCTGTGACATATTTTTTTGCTGGCTCATTTTTTTTTTTTTTATGAGTGGGATTGTGTTTCTGTCTTACTGGTTTTTTGGCCTGAGGCTTCCAGCACTGGAGTTTGTGGGCTCTTGGGTAGATCTGGGTCTTGGTGCTGAGATGAGGACCTCTGGGAGACCTCACTCCGATGAATATTCCCTGGGGTCTGAGATTCTCTGTTAGTCCAGTGGTTCGGATTTGGAGTTTCCACCACAGGAGCTTGGGCCCAGCCCCCAGTTTGTGAACCACGATGCTGCAAGCTGTGTGGGGTGGCAAAAAATAAAACAGAACAATAACAAAGAGTAAAAAATAAAATTAGACTAGGAAACTAACAGATATGTTAGAAATAAAATGAAAATAAAAATATAGATGAAACAACAACCAGAAGGTAAAACAGAACCACAATAGTAAAAAAGAGGAGGGGAAAAAAGAAAAAAAAAGGCGGAAAAGGCCTTGGCTGTGGGGGAAGGGCTTAGGCACGGGTGGGGTTTAGGTGGTGGGCGGGGCCTGTGCTTAGGATGCACAGGGCTGGAAAAGGCCATGGGGGGGTGGGGCTTAGGCTCAACATAACAGAAGGGGTCCAGGCGTGCCTCTGGTCTTGGGGGGTGGGGGACCCAGCCTGGGAGCCCAGCAGGCTTCCCAGCCCAAGTGGGCAGGGCACACTCCCTCTGTGACTCTCCTGTTCCTCCGTCCTGGAGGGCCCCTCCATCCCGCCTGCCTCTTCTGTTCTCCTCCAGCCTCCCTCATATGCCCCCAGAACCAGTGTAGTAGAAGGGGCCTCTTGAGGGCGTAGGACCGGGCCTGAGAGCTGGGCAAGTTTCCCGGGCCAATTGGGCAGGGGAAACACCAGGCATGCTCCCCCTGATCCGAGCCCCCGAGGCTCCCTCCAGACATGGGAACCCCTCCCTGCTCCCAGCCACCCCTTGGGGGCGCAGGTCCTGTCCTACCTCCACTTCTCCTCCCCCCTTAGTCCCCCAATATCCTACCGGGTCGCTTGGGGGTTCCTCCTGTCTCCTTGGGCATCGAGGTCCCCCACCAGCATCTGGCAGGTGCCCTAGTTTTCCATAGGTAAGTTTATTACTAGCATTTAAAAATAAAAGGGAGTCATACTATAGATATTATTCTGTCACTTGATTTTTCACTTAATATATCATGGACATCCTTTTAGATCTGTTTGGTTCCATCTGTGAACACTGAAAAAATTTAAATTTTTACTACTATCAGTATTTTCCAAACTCATTAAAAAGGTGGTGGAAATTAAGAGGGAGAAATTGACTTGTTTGAAGCTTCCTGGTGAGTCACTGGTAGCACATGGTAGAGAATGCTCTCTAGTAGTTAAAAGCACAGATTATGAATTTAACCTATTTGAATTTAATTCAGCTTTACCGTTTGCCATTTTTGTTACCTTGGGTAAGTTATTTATCATCTTTGTGACTCAGTTTCTTCATTCTTAAAATGTGGGCAATAATAGTATCTACCTCACATATTATTGTGAGAATTAAATAGCATATGTAAAAGTGCTTACAGCTATGCCTGTCACATAGTAAATACTCAAGAAATGTTAGTTGTCATGTTGTTATTGTTGTTATAATGCACCCAATAAATATTATTATTATTCATGGCCTAGGTATCATCCTGAATCTGAAATGGAAAGCACTATGCAGATATGAACTCCAAACGGAAGCCAAGAGTTCCAAAGGAAAAGCAGTGCTGTGGCCATAAATACAGCAAGTGCTTAGTCTTGGTTATGGAAATGTGGCGACTTCTCTTCTCCCTTGCTTTTATTCCAGGTGGGGAGATATCTTCCAAAACTGAACTGGATGAATTGCAGGAAGAGGTGGCCAGAAGGGCCCAGGAACAGGAACTTCAAAGGAAACGAGAGAAGGAATTAGAGGCAGCTAAAGGGTTTAACCCTCATCCCAGCCGCTTCATGGACTTAGATGAACTGCAGAATCAGGGTAATTGTTGTGAGCATTAGGTTGTGGGTGATGGGGACAGAGAAAGCTGGGAGGAAGAAAGTACTCAAGCTCATAAATTCTGTCTTCTCTTTAGCCAAGTTATATTTTATCTTAATTCAGCCATTTCAGTGAGAGCTAGTTAAAGTAGGAGGTGACAGGCCTATTGGTTAGAGACAGGCACTGATTTGGGGCCCATTTATTAAAAGCTTGTAGATTGGAGATAGTATATTGTTCATGAAAAATATTTCTGATGAACAGCTATATAAGATGTAAATTAAACTACTCACAATTCAGAAACAGCAGAAAAAGGCAGTGAGTGAGCCACACTGACAGTGAGGGGAATTTCTCGCTCAGCAGAAATATGCCCTTGAGATTTCCTACCTGGAGCTTCAGGGAAGTGGATCTACCAAACAGGTTCTGAGAACACAGAGCCTGATTTCCTTTTGATCCTCTGATGATTCATATCCCAATCTCACACGATTTTCATGGACTTTATTTCAGCTTCTCCAGCCGCCCCACATTAGTTACTTTTTCTCCCTTCAATTGCTTTAGGACATCACTTTGTACCAGCAGAGACTAGCCTTCAAAATAAGAGTTCAAAAAGGCTGAGGTATCTATTTTAAATAGGCCCCGAAACCTATATCTGTGTTTTTCTATGAAATGAGTTTATTATTCAGAACCTCCAGATGCAACAAATTGTGCTAAAGTAGTGTAAAGAATAGGAGCCAATGCTGTTTTGGGTGGCTGCTTTCTTTTGATCACTTCTTTCTTCTTATCAACACTTAGGAAAACTTCCTGGGCTTATTTGGGGGCTACTTTTCTCTTCTAATCCTACTGTCTTTTGATTCAAGGCAGTTGTTGCTTTATACTTTCCAAGGCATTGTATTTGTCTCCAAATTAGTTTACCATTCCTAATTTCTTAGATGCCCCTATGTTTTGATAGTTTTTTCTTCCTTTTTGTCCTTAAGCTATATCACATTGGTGTCTCAGGTTCATATTGCTTCTGAAAGAGGGGTCTTGTCATCTTCCTCCCTTGCCTTTCTCCCCGCTCTGTCAGTTGGGTAGTACCTTAGAGTTGAGAGTGGATCCCTCTGGCTGTATTTCATTGTCAGTTCTCCATACACTTTGGTTTAGAGCAAGGAATGGAGTGCTAAGATTCTGGAGGATAAGAATTAAAATTTAGTACAATCATTGACCAACTATATAGTTTGCCTATATCTGTAGAGAACTTTTTTTGTTTTAATTGCTCTAGCCACCACCTCTGATTATAAAGGTTGTATAGATTCAATTGATTTCAGATATAGTGAGAAAACTTTAGGCCTGAGTACCCCCTACCCCAGGGACCATACCTCTAGCGGTGGAGTAGAACCCAAACGTCAAGATCTTCAGAACCAACTTGTTACTTCTACTTCCTTCTCATTGTTCTCCGAAGCTTTTGGTGAATTAGGGAGTGAATGTTAGGGGTATGGAAGAGCTTTTCTTACCATGTCCAGCTGGAGGTTAATGGAGGATAGGTGCATTATGGGAGAAATGATTTTTTTTTTCCTGTGAGCTTGTGAAAACTCACCATTAATCCCATTGTAGGTGAACTTGGGTTACAGGTTACTACTAATTTATGGTTATGAGTGAGTAAAAGGCAAGGGGATATATAAACTTGAGAATTCTTTTACAAAAGTTGCCCTTACAGTACTTTCTTGCTTTTCATGTGGCACTGTCCCTAGACTGTCCTGCACCTGCTTTGGCACACATTCACTTTCAGGGGAGGAAGCAACATCTTATGCTCACTGCAAGGGAAGGTGACTTTTTTACAGTAGGTTTGGTGAGCAAGGGCATGATAGAAGTAAATACTTAGCAGTGCTGATGAAAGGTATGTGTGTGCAAACCAAGAACAAGGGCATTTCCACTGGCCTGGTAGATACATTGAAGTTAGGAACCGTAGAACACCTGTGCCCAAGCGGGGTATTGATTTTCCAGGTGCAGGTGGTACAAAGAAAACTATGAATTATGTAGGAAAGAAGTGTTACAGATGGCTTTTCACAGAGTACTGAAGCCACTTTTGCCTTAACACAGCAGTGGAGGTCTTGGTGGAGATCTGGGGTGTTGAACACAGGTTGCCAAGATGTATCTTGTTGCACTGTAGAGAAGCACATCAGTTCCAGGCATAAGAACCCACCCTTCTATTATAGACAGTACTTTGTTCTTTCCTTGAGGGCCTCCCTAAGAGGTCTTGGAGTTGGAATATGTGGTGGACAATGACATACCCCTCTTTCATGGCTTTGGTAAAGTCTCAGCTAAGGCAAAAATGGATGTCCTACGTGTTTCAGAGAATTCTTAATAGTAATGGTCAGTTGGAGTAAGGGTGGACCAGAGGCTCAGCAGCAATAATCTATGTGCACTGAAGGGAAAAAACAGCACATAGGAAAAATTGGAACAGATTGTTATGAAAATGAAAAGTGCTGGCCCTTTCAGGGAGGAGTGACGGCTTTGAGAGGTCCCTACAAGAGGCAGATTCAGTGTTTGAAGAGTCGCTGCATCTGGAACAGAAGGGAGACTGTGCTGCCGCTTTGGCTCTCTGTAACGAAGCTATCTGTAAGTAACTTTAACCGCTATGGCTATGGCACTTTTCACTAACTTCACGATAGGTATTATTAGTGTCGTCACTCAGATAGGATAAAAACAGCTTTTAAGTCTCCTCACTGTCACTCCCCCAAACTGAGGCACTTTAGCTATCTTTTGCCCTTCAGATTTCGAAATGTGCTAGGCGTTGTCACTGTGGCCTATGGATATTTACTGGGAAAACCTCAGCAGGAGTCTACAAATGAACTATCCAGCCAGACCTACCTTCTAATCCCAAAATAAAGTTAGATCTCAGATGTGAGGTTAGTCTGCTCTTTCTCTAGTTACTGACTAGTGAGGTGGAGCTTAGGGCAGGAAGAAATGAATAAATTGACTGTGACTTCCCAGGCCTGTGACTTTGTATTGCATATTTGATTTTTTATGTTTCTCCCCTGCCTTCCTGCTATGCTGCACCATAAGGTTACAGCAAGGGACTAAGGCTTAGAATTTGTATCTGGTTCTTTAATGTGACCCACAAGAAACTGTGTTCTATAAAGACAGATGCAGGTTTGGATCTTATTTCTGCTGTTGGCCATCAGGAAGGGGGAGATGGGAGCAGAGAATGGAGACCAGAGTCGGACAGGTCAGTTGCAAAGGACAATGAGAGTGGCAACGTCTAAGATGGAAGCACCAGTTTATCTTCCTGACTCATTTTAGTTTAGCTTTTTGTTTGTTTTTTAAATTTGAATTAACCTGTTTGGCCTCCATGGCTTCCATGAATCTTCCTTATAGCCAGAGGCAGCTCTGTGCCCTGGACAGCATATGCATGGTCCACGCCTTGTATTCCTGCTGCATATTTTGAGTTTTACTGCATATCTTTGCTCATTTTTGGTTGAATTTTATTCTTTTTATTTTTGTTTGTATTTTTGTGTTCTGTTTCTGCTATATTTTCTTTTGCATTTTAGCTAAACTAAGACTTGCCCTGCATGGTGCCAGCTCTAGCACGCACAGCAGAGCCCTAGTCGATAAGAAGCTGCAAATCAGTATTCGAAAAGCACGGAGCCTGCAGGATCGCATGCAGCAGCAGCAACCATCTCAGCCGCCGTCGCAGCCCTCAGCCTGCCTCCCCTCACAGAGGGGAGCCCTCCCTCAGCCAACAAGGTAGTGCCTGGGAACCATTGTAGTTTATGGACGCCAGGGGAGGAAGTGACCATGGGTGCTCCATAGCCAGCTCTCATTGTCTTGGCGACTCCAGGGGAGAGAGAAGAGTCCTCTGAAAAGATTTCTTCTCTCAGGTCAGACATACAATGAAAAGCTCATCCCACTGCTGGTCCTTTTATTAATAGTTCCTAGAAAGATGCAGAGAGTATAGCATAATAAATAGACCACTTGTCTATATTTCCTGTGGGTGAGTTTGTCTCTGGACTTGTGTAATATCATGATTATTAAATTTGTACATATTATGGTCTTAGACATGGCAATCTGAGTTACATTTCACTTTGCAGTAGAAACTGTGATTTATTTTGGGATTTCAGTGCTTCCTGTCCCTCAGGGAAGTAGAGAAAGCAGTCTTCCTTGCTCTGATTGATCCGTTGAGAGGAGACACAAAGATTCCCTTTGTTTTGCCTCCCTATGGTCAGTAGTAGGAAAAAAGTCCCCATGGCCATTGGTGTAGTTTCCCCATTTTAGCCCTTGAAATTGGCTGTTACTGAGAATAGATAGATTTAAGTAAGAATTAATTTTGGCTGTTAACAAGCCTGAGTAGTTTTCAGAATATAAACATTATAAAAGAAGCTAACATTTTTTGAATATTTGCTCAGGCACTAAGCTAAACTCTTTTATGTTTTATTTTATCTAATTCTCATAATAACCTTAGGAGACAGGGATTACTATTTAGCAATGGTTTATAAATAAGAAAACTCAGGCTCAGAGAGGATGAGATAAGTAAGGTACCCAGGATTACTCAGCTAGTAAGTGGTAGAAGCATGGAATTCAAATCCAGGTCTGTTTGACTCCATTAGGCTTTCCTTATAAGTAATATCATATTCTTCAAAATGTTGTAAGGGTGATTGAATGACTATGCCCACAAAAGTTTATAGTGTATTATCATTCAAATTTAATGCTCATAGCTAGGATCTTCTTCTTTCTTCTTTTCTCCTATTGTTTACCCCATTCGCTGAATGCTAATTTGAGAATCTGATCAGAGATGTGTTTTGATTATAAGCAATTTAGGCAGCTAAACTCTTTTCAGAAAACTTCTGCCATTAGATGTATGTGAGTGATTGAGGTTTTATCTAAGTGCTTCTAGCCCTGAGTTCTTTAGGTCAGAAATACAAAACAATTAGTAAGAAATCAACTAACTGCAGTTAATCCCTACTTCCACTCCCAAATCTCAAGAGAGTCACAGCACCATTACTTTGGGGAAATATCTCAGTAAATAAATACAACCAAATCCAGATTATAAAAATACATTTGAGGGCTTCCCTGGTGGTGCAGTGGTTGAGAGTCCGCCTGCCGATGTAGGGGACACGGGTTCGTGCCCCGGTCCGGGAAGATCCCAAATGCCGCGGAACGGCCGGGCCTGTGAGCCATGGCCGCTGAGCCTGCGCGTCCGGAGCCTGTGCTCCGCAACAGGAGAGGCCACAACAGTGAGAGGTCCGCGTACTACAAAAAGGAAAAAAAAAAAAAATTTGAAATGGTTGATTTTTATATTAATCCCAGGAGCCCAAATCATCCTGTACTCTGTAAATGTGGCCTTCTGGTTCTTTTGGCTGATCTGCCTCTCAGGACCCTAGGGATGAGTGATTTCTAGGCTTTGCTTACCTTCTATTGCCATTTGCATATGGCATGAGCAATTTTTGTTTTTGAATTTGTAAGTAGAATATGATTGGAATGGGCCTTTACAGGGAATGAAGAATATTAGCAAGAGCTTTACTTATTATTACTGTGGGCAACTTTGATGAGGGTATTTAATAAAGAGAATTAATATTACCTGTTACTTAGGTGTGAGCTGACTATGTGCCTTCTCTTGTGAACCTCTGATCTGTTGACTCTACTTATGCTTGTCTTTCCATTTATTTTCACCATTACCTCTGTGAATAGCTAGAAATGGGAACCAAATGAACAGTTATTTTTGTAAGTGATCTTGTCAATTAAGACAGCTTATGACTGGCTCTCTGTATTTATTTCAGTGAACAGCCTATCCCGCTCCAAGTATTGTTAAGCCAGGAGGCCCAACTGGAACCCTACATGAATACAGAGTTTGGGGCCAGTTCTTTCATCTACTCATCCGCTTCCTGCCATGAGTCATGCTCGCCATTATTCCCAGAGTCATCTGCCCTGTCTGCTCCACAGCACAATTCCTCTGGTGGGTCTGCCTCGAACCTTCTTACTTCTGTTGAGGTGGACAGCATTGACCCCTCTGTGTTCCACAGGCAGGGCTTACATAAAACACCAGGGAGAACTGAGAAGAATTCTCATCATGGTTGGGAACCAGAGGGTGAGCTGCAAAGCTACAGGGGGGACAACAGCAGCTGTACAAGGTTCCCCCAACAAGAAGGAAGAGGCACTGATCGAGAACAGCTATTTCAAGAAAAGAGGGATCGTGCTGACTCATCCCCGGTGATGCCTTGGCTACAGCCAACTGGAACAACCACCTCTGAGAGAGGAGATGCACACAGTCTAGGCTGTGGTCCTTCAAGTTCATCAGCTCAGCCCAGCCTTTCTATGTACAGGGCCTGCCACTCCATAATGCCTGCTCCTTCCTCTTCTGTGCTTCACTCTCCTAATACCTTACAGAAAAGTAACCAATGCCTCCAAACCCAAAGCCTCAAAACTTCATTGACTTCAAAAGTGGACGGAGGCAGCGAGGAGCCCTATAGGCCAGAGTTTCCTACTGCAAAGGGGCTTGTCCGCTCTCTGGCAGAGCAGTTCCAGAGGATGCAGGGCACCTCCACAAGGGATGGTACAGGTTCCCAGGATAGAAGTTTGCCCAACAGTCTAAGGAAGGACTCTTCCCTTTCTGACTCAAAGCCTCCATTCCCACAGGGTCAAGGGAAAGGTCATTGGCCTTGGGCAAAACAACAACCCTCTGTGGATGGTAGGAACAGACTGCCTTCCTGGGGAGAGCCTGCTGATCATCCTTCTCTTGCCATGAACTCTGGGCTGCCTAATGGTGAAACTTCTAGGGGAAGACAGTCCAGGTTGGCAGAGTCAGGTATTTACCATGGGAAACCGTCTCAAGTGAGAGATGCTAGGCCTAAGGAGCTGGGCAGCAGTGTCAACTTGGGAACTTCCTTGCCTTTGGATTCCTGGTTGAATGTTACAAGGCTTTGTGATTCTCAGCTTGGGGTCCCTGGGCCAGGAATGAAGTCCTCCCCTCCTGATTCCCATACCTGTGTAACTTATCCAGAAGGAAACCACATCCTTTTGCATCCACATTGGAACCAAGACACAGAGCAGGAGACCTCAGAATTGGAGTCTCTCTACCAGGCCAGTCTTCAGGTTTCTCAATCTGGCTCTTCTGGATGGGGGCAGCAGGAAGTGGCCTGGAACCTACTGAGCCAAACAGGTAAGAATGCAACCAGGGGCAGGGGGTGTGGGGGGCATCAAAAAGCTGAAGGCAGGAAGATAAGATCAGAAGGGAGATGGTGTTCTATGTAAATAATATCCTCAGCTTAGGAGGCAGCAGTAGAACTTCTGACTTTATTCATAAAGACTTCATGACAAGGGCTAGACATTTTTCTGGCTAGAGTGGAGAATGGGGGCAGAATCATCACTCACAAACTAGTTCCCTCCTTCTAAAGAGACCAGTGAGTATTTGCCCAGGGCTGCTGTAGTATGAATGCTAAGGAGTGGTTCCTAGGCCTTTGAGAGTGACTCAGCATGAGGTATGGGAGGCTGGGAGGAAAAGTCATTCTTCTGTGGCTTAGGAACAAGCTCCAACTTGCAATGAGGATGTTCACGTTGAGCCAAGTCTCCAGTGTGGCATATCCAGATTGTACTGAACCAGCAATATCAAGACCTTCCCTGATCCGTTCAGGAACTACCAGGTTTAGAATTTTCAAGGTGGTATGCTTGTAGGGTACCTGTTCACCGACTCTTTGTGAGATTATATTGTGTGAAGAGTGAAGTCTAATGTTAAATGCACAGCACAGAATTAGTTCTGTAAACTGAAGACATGAAGGATATTTATAAGTTAAGATTGATGTACTTAAGAACTCCAAAGCCTGAACTATTGTTCTGTCTCCATCATTAACTGTCAGTAAAAATTTGGACAAGTCATTTAATATCCAAGTTTTTACTTATAAGATGAGAGAATTGGTTCAATGATTTTATTTTATTTTATTATTTTTAAAATTTATTTATTGTTTTTGGCTGCATTGGGTTTTCGTTGCTGCGTGTGGGCTTTTCTCTGATTGTGGAGAGCGGGGGCTACTCTTTGTTGCGGTGCGCAAGCTTCTCATTGCGGTAGCTTCTCCTGTTGTGGAGCACGGGCTCTAGGCGCGTGGGCTTCAGTATTTGGGGCATGTGGGCTCAGTAGATGTGGCTTGCGGGCTCTAGAGCGCAGGCTCAGTAGTTGTGGTGCAATGGCCCAGCTGCTCCGCGGCATGTGGCATCTTCCCGGACCAGGGCTCTTCCCAGACCGTGTCCCCTGCATTGGCAGGCGGATTCTCAACCACTGTGCCACCAGGGAAGCCCCAATGATTTTATTTTTTAAAGATACCTTCCAACTCTTTAAATGATATGTATGATTCTGTAAAATGAAACTCAGAAATTTATCTTCAGTTTAGGTGGTATAGTTCTTTGCATGCAGCCAACCAATATTTAATTATAGCCAAACAAGTGGTTATTGAAAATCTGCTATATTCCCAGGAGCATCAGAGTGGGGGATATCATATAAATATAAGATTTAATATTAAGATATGTTTTTTAGGATCTCCACTCTAGTGTAAACTTTGCAATAACATTAAGTGCTCCTTAGGTATTAATACATAGGACAGGGCAGTATGGGAAGATTACAAAGAATGAGGAAAAGTTGGAGTTTGCCTCAATTAGCTTCCTCTCTAATATAAGGGAGAAAGAATATACGAATGTCAAGTATTTTAAGAATCATAAACACGTATAAAAATATATTGCAATTAAAACTGAACTAACCAATTGAATGTCAAACATTATATTACAAACAAAACAAAACAAACCTTATGTTACGCCAGATAGCAACATTTTTTATTGTAGATGGTTTTGAAAATATATAAAGTAACAAAAATCATTGATAACCCTGGCAGTAGTTTCATGAGTTTACTTCTGGCTTTGGGTTGCCACCCCCCACCTCTGGTTGACATACTTTTTTTTTTTCCAAATTTCCCCTAGTTTACTTTTTTTTTCTAATTAATTTTTATTGGAGTATAGTTGCTTTACAATGTTGTATTAGTTTCTACTGTACAGCAAAATGAATCAGCCATACATATACATATATCCCCTCCCTTCCGGACTTCCCTCCCATTCAGGTCATCACAGTGCACTAAGTAGAATTCCCTGTGTTAATGCAATATGTTCTCATTAGTTATCTATTTTATACATAGTATCAATAGTGTAGTGACATACTTTTTTTTTAAATTGAAGTATAGTTGATTTACAAAGTTGTGTTAGTTTCAGGTGTACAGCAAAGTGATTTAGTTCATATATATATATATATATGTATATATATGTGTGTGTGTGTATATATATATATATATTCTTTTCCAGATTTTTTCTATTATAGGTATTACAAAATATTGAATATAGTTCCCTGTGCCATGCAGAAGGTCCTTGTTGTTTATCTATTTTATATATAGTAGTGTGTATATGTTAATCCCAAACACCCATTTTATCCCTCCCCCTCTTTCCCCTTTGGTAACCATAAGTTTGTTTTCTATGTCTGTGAGTCTGTAGTATTTCTGTTTTGTAAATAAGTTCATTTGTGTCATTTTTTTAGATTCCACGTATAAGTGATATCGTATTACATTTGTCTTTCTCTGACTTACTTCACTTAATATAATAATCTCCATCTATGTTGCTTCTGTTTTTGTTTTTTATGCATATATACTATATATTTATTTGTTTTGTTTTTACAAAAAGCTGGATTATAATATATGTATATAGTTTAGTCCCATGATTTCTTACATTATATCCATAAGCATTTTCCCTTTGGAAAAAACTACTTTTAATGACTATAATATGCTGCATATAAATACACCATAATATATTCAACCATTCTACTGTGGTTGAATATTTAGGTTACTTAAAATTTTTTGATAATACAGCATTGTGATGATTATACTTAAGAGTTTGGCCACATTTCTGATAAACTCCTTAGGATAAACTTTTCGAAGGGTAATAACTAGTTGAAGGTTATAAACTTTAAAAAATCTCTTGATACATACTGGCAAACTCAGGAAGATTATACTTCTGTTTTTTTTCGTTTGTTTGTTTGTTTTTTGCGGTAAGCGGGCCTCTCACTGTTGTGGCCTCTCCTGTTGCGGAGCACAGGCTCCGGACGCGCAGGCTCAGCGGCCATGGCTCACCGGCCCAGCCTCTCCGCGGCATGTGGGATCTTCCCGGACTGGGGCACGAACCCGTGTCCCCTGCATCGGCAGGCGGACTCTTAACCACTGCACCACCAGGGAAGCCCTATACTTCTGAAAACAGTATGAAAGCGTACCTAGCAACCATTAATTTTTACTTAATAGTGAACAACAACTAATTTAAAAAATCCAGTTAATGAATCAGTCCTCAAAATAACTTGTGAAACCAAACTAGGTTTTATTTTGGTTAGAGTCTCTTTTTTATTTTTATTTTTTTTTAAGAGTCTCTTTTTTAAATTGAGTCTTTCAGAACTGACGTGGCAGAATAAAGAAGAGATCAGTGGAATAAATCAAGAAGTAGACGATGAAGGAAAATGCCAATTAGGATCCATATATGACAGAATATATCTTTAGGGGAGTCTTGCTTTATCTTATTGTAAAGCATTTATTAAGCACCAAATTACTTTTTTTCTCCAATTTTATTGATATAGTTGAGAAATAACATTGTATAAGTTTAAGGTCTACAGTGTGATGGTTTGATACATGTATATATTACAAAATGATTACCACAGTAAAGTTAGTTAACACAGCCATCACCATACCTAATTACAATATCTTCCTTTCTTTTTTTTTTGTGGTGGGAACATTTAAGATTTACTGTCTTAGCAACTTTCAGGTATATAGTAATACAGTATTGTTAACCATAGTCACCATGCTATACATTAGATCCTCAGAACTTATTCATCTTATAAGTGGAAATGATGTGTACCCTTTGATCAGCATCTCTATATTCCCCCCACCCCCTGGCTCCTGGCAGCTACCATTCCATTCTCTGTTTCTATGAGTTTGGCTTTTTTAAAGATTCCACATATAAGTGTGATCATATAGTATTTGTCTTTCTCTGTATGACTTATTGCTTTAAAAAAAAGAAAGCTTTATTGATATATAAGTTATGTACTGGACAATTCACCTATTTAAAGCGTACAATTCAGTGGTTTTTTAGGATATTGACAGAGTTGTCCATCCATTACCACAATCAGTTAAAGTATTTTTTCATCACCCCCAAAAGAAATCCTGTACCCATTAGTATTCACTCCCCAGTAAACCTCTAATCTATTTTCTGCCTATAGGTTACCTATTTTGGACATTTCATATAAATAGAATCATATAGAATGTGGTATTTTGCAACCAGATTAGTTTTGACATGACTATAGTTCCTAAAGAGTTATGTGAACACTGCCCTTGACCTATATTCTAAATTTCATAGTATTTTGAAGTTGCTCACACATCATCTTAAAAATTAAAAATAATGTTTTGTTATGGAAAACTTCAAATATATTCTAAAGTAAAGAGTAAATGCTATAATCACCCCCTTGTTCTTATCACTAACTTCCAAGGTGATTATCTTGGCCAATTATCAACCGATGGCTGATTTTGATTTAGCGACCCCTCCCCCGCCCCTGCCACTTTCCCTCCCCACTGGATTATTTTAAAGCAAATCCCAGACATTATATCATTTCCTCCATAAATAGTTTGGAATGTATCTCTAAGAAATAAAGATTCTTTTTTAAAACGCAGAACTATAATATTATTATACCTAAAAAATTAACAATAATTTCTTAATATAATACAGTAACTAGCCAGTATTCAATTTTTTTCAATTGTCCCACAGGTGTCTTTTCACAGTTGGTTTATTTCGAATCAGAATCCAAACAAGATCCACACATTGCATTTTGTTGATGTGTCTCAAGGCTTTTTTTAAGCCTGTAAGATTCCTGTCTCTTTTTTCCCCTTGCCATTTATTTGTTGAAGAAATTTGGTCATTTGTCTTCCACGTTTTAGATTATATTCTAGGAGAGGTTTTTTTGTTGTCATTTTGTTTTTAAAACATGTTCTCCTAAGACCCTCTTTTTCCCTATAACTTGGTACTTAGGGCTAGAAGGTTTGATTCTTGATTAAAATCAGGTTTACTTTTTAAAAATAAGAATATTTCATAGGTAGTACTTAGACTTCTTATATCATATCAAGAAGTACATAATGTCTGGTAGTCTTTATTCTTGTTACTATTGATCAGTGAGTAGATGTCTCCTTAATTCTATCAAATCGAGAAGTCCCCTCAACAGTACTCCTTACAGAAGGCCACCTCCACCTCTGTTTAAGTATCTTTAAAGGAATCAGTGTCTACTCTCTTCAGGAGGTTCCAATGGCTACCTTCTTGTCTAGGTAGGAATCACACTTGACTTGATTAGAGGAGCACCAAATTCTAACCATTACAGCTGTAATTCTTAAATTTGGCTGTCCATCATAGTCACCTGAAGAATGGGTTTTTTTAAAAAAGGAAGAAAAATTTTATTATTGTTATTTTTAAAATAAATTTATTTATTTTTGGCTGCGTTGGGTCTTCGTTGCTGTGCGCGGGCTTTCTCTAGTTGCAGCGAGCAGGGGCTATTCTTTGTTGCAGTGCGCGGGCTTCTCATTGCGATGACTTCTCTTGTTGCAGAGCATGGGCTCTAGGCACATGGGCTTCAGTAGTTGTGGCACGCAGCCTCAGTAGTTGTGGCTCACGGGCTCTAGAGCACAGGTTCAGTAGTTGTGGTGCACGGGCTTAGTTGTTCCGTGGCATGTGGGATCTTCCTGGACCAGGGCTCGAACCTGTGTCCCCTGCATTGGCAGGCAGATTCTTAACCACTGTACTACCAGGGAAGCCCAGAATAATTTTATATAAATGGGATCATAGCACACATGATTGTTGTTGTTGTTGTTTTATATTTATTTATTTATTTTATTTTATTTTTGACTGCGTCGGGTCTTAGTTGTGGCATGCAGGATCTTCCATTGCGGCATATGTGCCCCTTGCTGCGCTGGGCAGGCTTCTCTGTAGTTGTGGTGCACGGGCTCCAGAGCGTGCAGGCTCCAGAGCACGAGGGCTCAGTAGTTGTGGCACATGGGCTCTCTAGTTGTGGCCTGCATGCTCAGTAGTTACGGGGCATGGGCTTACTTGCCCCATGGCATGTGGGATCTTAGTTCCCTGACCAGGGACCGAACCCATGTCCCCTTCATTGTAAGGCAGATTCTTAACCACTAGACAGCCAGGGAAGTTCCTATGATGTTTTTATTACAGACAATTTTTGTTTCTCTCTCCTTCCCTCAAATCAATCCCTACCATTTATCCCCCATCACCTTCTCAGACAGTAGTCTAATGTGCATATTTCTGTATTTCTCTGTTCATATAATCCTATATAGACCTACATATGTAGTGTTTTTTTGTTTGGGGACAATATTACAGATTTTTTTCCTTTAACTCAACAATACTTGATGAAAATTCCTCTAACTCATCTAGTTTAACTCAATTCATTCTTTTTAGTGGCTGGACAATATTTGATATTGAGGATACTGTAATGTATTTAGCCATTCTGCTATAGATGGGCATTACTTTATTTCTAGTTCTTGGCCACTACAAACAAGGCCGCAATAAACAGATATTTTTGCTTCTTATTCCCAGGAGTAGAACTATTGGTTAAGAGGATAAATATATTTTCAGTCTTAATGGTTATCTCTAGATTGCTTTTTAGGAAAACTATAACATTTCACATTTCCTCCAACAATGTTTGAGGATATTCTCCCACACTTTTTGTGGAAACCTTTTAAAAACAAATATTCCCAGGCTCCAGCCAGAAAGATTCTGATTCAGTAGGTCTGCAGAGAGGTACACAAAGCTGTATTTTTTAAAAGTTCTAGATGAATCTGAGGTAGTATTGGAACCACTGCATTTAAGCACAAGGAAATATTGAAAATAACTGGCCTTCTAGCTTAGTATATCAGCAATATCAGAATCAAAATAACAAATCAAGACATGAATTGGCAATAGACATATATATCAAATGTAGGTCAAGGATGTGTGCATTTTCAGAATGGAAGGCTTAATTAGTTGTATTGGGGCGAGCGCCTTGGGAGTCACATATCCAGTTTGGAACAGCTCATCTCTTAATAGTCTCGCAAGATTTTGAGGAAGAGAGAAACATTTAGAATTTGTTTAGAATTTAAGTGAAGAAAAGAGAGAAGCTGGGGCTTCCCTGCTGGCGCAGTGGTTGGGAGTCCACCTGCCGATGCAGGGGACACGGGTTTGTGCCCCGGTCCGGGAAGATCCCACATGCCGCGGAGCGGCTGGGCCCGTGAGCCATGGCCACTGAACCTGCGTGTCCGGAGCCTGTGCTCCGCAACGGGAGAGGCCACAACAGTGAGAGGCCCATGTACAGGAAAAAAAAAAAAAGAGAGAAGCTAATGGGGGAAGTAAAAGAGCACTGCACATACAAAATGTTGCTGAAGAGCTCCTGCTCATAGTATATAACTGGAAGTGTAAGTGCAGAGACTTGAGTTTTAATCCTGGTTAACCTACTTACTACTTGTCAGATCCTGGAACTCATTTTCCTGCTTTGTAAAATGAGTCGGTTTAATATGTGATTACTATGATAATTTTCAATTCCTAACCAGACTGGAGATAATAGTTCCTTTGTCATCACAGACACTCTAGAGAATCACTATATCAGATAATTTCCTCTGTATGTATTATAAGTCTTGGGCCCAAGGCTGACAGAAGCAAAGCTGATTATATTTACTATTCAGCTATCTGTCCACAGAGCCCTTTCTCAACAAGGTTCTTCAAGGCCTGTGTTCTGAGATCCTTATGGTCTTATAGGAAGCTATCCATATTCTGAAACTCCTGTTTCTACATTCCAGGACCTCCAGTGGATTCAGAGATGCATATTTGTAATTTAATGAAACAAGAATTCCTGAGTTTTGTGCTGCCAGGCTGAGTTTAGACTCCAGGAGAAGAGATGGCTTCAACTTGTATTTATGTTTTCCTCCTCAGGCTCTACAGATGGTGTAGGGAGGAGGTTGCGCTCAGCCCCTGGCCTTGATCTCTCAAAGACCCCAACAGCAGAAATAGAGCACAGTCTCCATGAAGCCAATACAGTGTCTACTTCTCAGGTAGCCACCTCAGGTGCTAAAGTTTTGGGCATGGGGTGATGTGTTGGGAAAGAATTATGGAGAGAGATGAGTGGTAGGGTTGGTGGTAAAGCAGCGGCATGGTAATGTGGGGCTGTTGGAAGAGAAGAAGGTCTATGATTGTGCTGCTTCTTTTTTTTTTTCTTTTTTTTTTTAACATCTTTATTGGAGTATAATTGCTTTACAATGTTGTGTTAGTTTCTGCTGTATAACAGTGAATCAGCTATACATATACCTATATCCCCATATCCCCTCCCTCTTGCATCTCCCTCCCACCCTCCCTATCCCACCCCTCTAGGTGGTCACAAAGCACCGAGCTGATTTCCCTGTGCTATGCGGCTGCTTCCCACTAGCTATCTATTTTACATTTGGTAGTGTACATATGTCAATGCTACTCTCTCACTTCGTCCCAGATTGGGCTTCTTTTGAGTGAGAGGAGATTGCCACATGGCCACTACCTTTTAAATACCTCTAATTCAGATATCTACTAGTGAGTCTTACCCTATTCTCTCCCATATCCCTCGGGACAGGGTCTGTGGGAAAACCACATGTCTGGTGTTCTGTGTCTGCCTGTGTGTGTCTGTGTGTTTGAAGGCTGCACCTGGCCGAGGCCCCAGCAGGGAGTGTGGGGAGGATGATCAGTATGGTGCAGAGAACTTTCGGCGCATCTCACGCAGTCTCAGTGGCACCGTTGTCTCAGAGAGGGAGGACGTCCCAGTCTCTTCCCACAGTTTTGTAAGTAGAATCAGGGTCTACCTATTCAGAGCATCCTCTTTCTCTTGCTAGGTAAAAATATACTGCAGGTGAAGGGGCAGGAGAAGCTGAAAGTTGTAATCTGGGGGAAAGCCATATGCACTCAGCAAAAATGAGGACACATAGTCATTATTTTCTTGACACACATTTACTTGGAGCCTAGAAGAATGTCCCTTCTCTGTAGCAGTTCTGGAAGGTGTATTATAGGCTTCCCCAGGATGAGAAGAGTACTAGCAGCCTTAAGAGGAGTCTTGGAGAAGCCACTGCTGCTGACTGGGTTAGAACCCACTGTACTAATCAAAGGAAGAAGATAAGAGATGGGTTGGAGTATTTTTTTGCCTTTTCTTCCCCATCCTAGTACATGACTGAGTAGGGTCCAGTGTGCTTTCAAGCTGAAATGAAGCATGTACATTAGCAAGAGAAGGAAAATGATTTAAAATCCTCATCCTTGGGGCTTTTCATATGGCATTAATGCAGTAATCTGTATGTGAAAGGGACAGGGACACCCAAGTCAGCAGAGATCAGCTAATTCAAATAGTTTCAGTGGTTGGGTTTCTAAAACGTGCCTTTTGAGAATTTCACACACTTGCCCAAAGCAAGTTGAATTTTTATTTCAGTAGGGGTCAGGATACAAAGCACCAGTACATTGAAGCATGCTCACCAGGTCAGTTTGATAAATACTAAAAAACAGGTCTTAAATATGTGATATAAAAATGTACAAAAAGAAAACTGTCTCTTCCACCACTTCTTCAGATCCAACTTCTTTCCCTAGAGGTAGTCATTTTTTCCAGTTTATTGCTCACAAGTTTCTAAAGAGCTCTGAACAGTTGGCCATTCTTTTTGGAAAAGGTGGCCTTTTCTTCCCAATATTTGTTCTCATATACCTTCAATGGCGAATTGTTATTTTCCTAGGAGAGTTGGCTTCCTTTGTCCTGACTTCTGTATCATTCATTTATTCATTGATTCGTTCTTTTTTTTTTTTTGATGTGGACCATTTTTTTAAAGTCTTTATTGAATTTGTTACAAAATTGCTTCTGTTTTATGTTCTGGTTTTTTGGTCACGAGGCCTGTGGGATCTTAGCTCCCTGCCAGGGATAGAACCCACAACCCCTGAATTGGAAGCCGAAGTCTTAACCACTGGACCGCCAGGGAAGTCCCGATTCATTCTTTTAAACAAATGCTTTTTGAGCTTATGTTCTAGGTATTGTGCCAGATGCTGGGGAAATGGTGGTGAGTGAGCTAGAAACAGTCCCTGCTCTCATGACTTTACAGTCTACTGGGGGAGACGGATAAATAAACAATTGTAATATAATATGATAGGATTTAATGCTATGGAAGCATAATAGAGGGGACATCTAAACCAGGCTTGAAGAATCAGGGAAGTCTTCCTGCAGGAAGTAAAAAGAATGTAGCAGATAAAGGGACCTGAAGCAGACATTAACTGAGTTAAAAGAAGCTCATTGGTATGGCATGATTAGAGTCTGGTGAGGGAAGGATGGAGAGTATTGACAAGTGAGACTGGAAACACTATAAACGAGGGTCATATCATGAACCACAGTAAAGAGTTCGGGAGGATAGAAGTGGACATACTGGAGAGCCAATTAGGAAGTAAAAATTAATGTGTTTGGTACCTACTTGCCTGGATATGGAGAAAGGAGAATCAAGGATAATATCTAGGAATTGTAGGTTGATAATGATAATATTTGAGGGAGGAGAAGCAGGAATATATTTGGGGGGAGAGATATCTGCAATTTTGGATATATTAAGCTTGAGTGGAGATAGGTATCTGGTAGGCCTTTGGTTGTGAGACATATAAACTTGAAATTGAGATTTGAGAATCATAGCCACTAAAAAGAGGAAAAGAGTATTACAGAAAGAGGCGAGGAACCAGGACATATCCCTGAAGAGTATCAGATTTGAGGTGGTTCTTCTGAAGAACCCCAAAAGGAGACTTGGTAAAAGAGACCAGAGAGATAGAAGGGAAACCAGTGAAGAGTGGTGTCTGTTTCTTCTATGGCTGTGTCACATGCCGAGAGGACTAGCACCTGGTCCTTATGCTATATGGTAAATGCCTACCATGTGCCATGCTGTTGTTAGGTGCTATGAGCACACACTGATGGAACAACACAAAATATCTTACAATCTAGTAAAGGAAATAAGATATACTGGCATATAGATTATTTTATTTAATATATTATTTATTAAGTGCCTGTAATGTTCCAGGAGCTGTTCAAGGTGCTGGGGATACTGGAGTGAAAATAAATGTATTCTACTAGGAGAGAAAGACAATAAACAAGTAAACCCCAGACAATGTGTGATAAAGAAGAATAAAGCAAAGGAAGAGGATAAGGAGTAAAGAGGTAATAGTGGTTATTCTCAGGGCTATTTTTGATAGAGTAGTAAGGGAAATCGGCTCTAAGAAAGTAACATTTGATCAGAGACCTCAGTGACATGAAGGTGTAAGCCATGGGAAGAACATTCCCGGTAACAGAAACGCAGAGTGTAAAGGCCCTGAGGTGGAATGAGCTTGGTGTGTTTGAGGAACGTTAAGAAGGTTAGAGTGTATAAGGCACAGGAATGGTAGGAGGTGAAGTGAGAAAGATCAGCATTGCCATATCACATAGGAACTTGCAGGCCGCACTAAGGAGGTAGTGGGCTGGAGATAGGAAGACTAAATTGGAGGCTGCTGCAGTGGTCCAATTGAGTTTAAATATAAAACCTATAGGTAGAGGGCTTCCCTGGTGGCGCAGTGGTTGAGAGTCCGCCTGCCGATGCAGGGGACACGGGTTCATGCCCCGGTCTGGGAAGATCCCACATGCCGCTGAGTGGCTGGGCCCGTGAGCCATGGCCGCTGAGCCTGCGAGTCCGGAGCTCCACAACGGGAGTGGCCACAACAGTGAGAGGCCCGCGTACTGCAAAAAAAAAACCAAAAAAACCTATAGGTAGAAATGACATTACATGGCATAGGTAACTAATGGAATTGTGGAAGAAAAGTGCAAAATCAAGGGCAGTGTCAACATTTGAGTCTAGGTGACAAGAAAATACGGTACCAGGAGGAGGAGTTTGGAAGAATGTTGGTTCAATTTTGGACATATTAGTGTTTCATATGTTAAAGGGGATATTTCAGAGATTTTGCCACAGAAGTGAATGTTGAATGGAGCGTAGAGCAGGTCATAAGCATCAATGGGTACAAACTTGACAGCACCAAAGTGGAGACTGTAGAGTGTAGCAGTAATGGGAAAGATGGAATAGAGAGTTTTTGATTGTACATTTAGGGAGATATATATTAGTTCCCAATATTTAGAGAGAGTGTAGAATTTTCTTTTTCAATCTCTCAGGCTTTCTGAATTTCTCTCATTTCTTCTCTTTTTAATTTCTTAATTTTTAAATATGTATTTTTTAGAGGCTTTTGTTACTTTTTTTTTTTTTTTTTTTTTTTTTTGGCCATGCTGAGCAGCTTGTGGGATCTTCGTTCCCTGACCAGGGATTGAACCTGTGCCCTTAGCAATGAAAGCGCATAGTCCTGGACCGCCAGGGAATTCCCCTCTTCTCTATTTTTAAATTTCTATCACAATCTCTCTAATTCTACTATTAGCATTAAGGAGTTTGCTAAAGACCTTGATGTTAGGTTTGGGAAGGTGAGGGTTATGAGGAAGATAGATTAAGGGAAGAGAATCTGTAGTTTGGTGTCTCCAGTTCATAGTGGTCAGGATGTTTCCTAGAGGGGCTGATAGGGAGAGTGACAAGTAAATTGGGTCCCTCTCTAGATTAAGGAATGCTTGTACTCTAGTTCCTTCCATCTCCCCCTGCTTTCCTCACTGTTTACCCAACCATATCCTGCTCTGTGTTAATCCTCATCTCTATGTTTTTTTGTCTTGTCTCATTATAAGGATTCATCAAACGTGAGGAAAAAGCCTTTGGAAACCGGGCACCGTTGTTCCAGCTCCTCTTCCCTCCCTGTCATCCATGACCCTCCTGTGTTTCTCCTTGGTCCCCAACTCTACCCATCCCAACCACAGTTCCTGTCCCCAGATGTCTTGATGCCCAGCGTGGCAGGGGAGCCCCATAGACCCCCAGGTAACTCTCCCCCCAATCTACTATTATGTGCTGGAATGTGGTACATTTCCAGGGACTTGGAAGAATCAAATCAGTACACCTGTTGGGGGGTGGGGGAAGAGGGGTCACAGGTGGGGTTGTAAAGGGATATGAATGACTGCTTTAAAGATGAATTATGATTGAATCATTTCTTGGGCAACATGGTCTAGACCAGAGCTCCCAGAATCTAACCACCCATGAAAATGAATTGCTTCAGTCATGATAGGATATGCTTTTAAGTGACCAAGGGGAGTTAATACCCAGTCTTTAAGATCCCCCAAAACAGGAAGTGTCATCTCTATCAGCTAGTTTCCTCTCCTTCTATCCCGAGTCTCAGTTGAGCGATGGTCTAGGACAGCGGTCCCCAACCTTTTTGGCACCAGGGATCAGTTTCGTGGAAGACAGTTTTTCCACAGATGGGAGGGGCAGGGGGGATGGTTTGGGGATGATTCAAGCACATTACATTTATTGTGCATTTTACTTCTATTACTATTACATTGTAATATATAATGAAATAATTATACAACTCACCATAATGCTGACAGGAGGCAGAGCTCCAGCGGTAATGCGAGTGATGGGGAGTGGCTGTAAGTACTGATGAAGCTTCGCTTGCTCCCCTGCTGCTCACCTCCTGCTGTGTGGCCTGGTTCCTAACAGGCCATGGACAGATAGCAGACCGTGGCTCCAGGGTTGGGGACCCCTGATCTAGGAGGACGAGGTGTGAATGGGAGACTTGGAAAGACCCTTGGAATATCCATGCCATGTATAGAGACCCAGACAATCCTGGGGAAGGTGGACAGTATCCTTTTGGCTTTGACCCTCCACAGCTAGATTTGTTCCTTTTCCTCCTTATGGGCTGAATCTACAGTTTAATGCAGTGATTCTCAACGGGAAAGGGGAGGTGCTACTGGCATATAGTGGGTAGAGGGGCCAGGGATGCTGCTAAACATCCAGCAATGCACAAGCAGTTTCCTTGCACACCCCATCCCACTCCCAAAACAAAGAATTGTCAGCCCAAAATATCAGTAGTGCCGAGGTTGAGAAACCTGTCTGTGGATATGTAAACCCCCAGGGCAAGGGATGGTTGTCATTCTTAGAACAGAAGATAGAGTAGTATTGTTGATATTTGTGTCCAAATTTTAGGGAGCTTTGGATACGCAGGCCTTCTGGATAAATAGACTTCATATTACTCAGTGGAACAGCCAGGTAGCCAGCCTCCTTTGACAGTTATTAGGGGTATCTGATTAGTCAGGCAGCATTTATTGCAACTTGTTCTGCACCAAATGCTACAGTGAATACAGGGGAGAAAGAAGGCAGCTCTCTGCTCTCAAAGAGCTCAGAGTTTGAATAGTCAGATATACATATGTGTAAGTATAGTACAGGTGTTGATGGAATTTTAAAATAAAGAATGAAAAATATTGTTTAGAAGTGATTTTTTGAAAATTAGTTATTTTGTTTCTTTTAAGTAAAGGGGAATCAATGTATAGAAAAGGCATTTCACATTATGTATGTGGGAGTGGTGCAAACAAAAGCAGAGATCTTGGAGAATGAGCAAGAATGTAAGCAGACACAGCTTAACTTCAGTGAAGGTACCATGTTCAGAAAAACTGAGTGATGTTTTGGCGTGGTGGCTCTTAAGGAGTAAAGTTGTCACAGTGAGAACATACATTTGCAATATTAGAGAGCCATTTGTGTGTGACTGTGTGTGTGTGTGTGTGTCTTTTGGAGGAAGGATTATAGTGCAGTGAGACAGAAGTATGGCAACATCCAGGAGACTGTTTCATTTGCACAGGTTGGAGGTAAGAGACTTGATTTTAATGTTTATTAAGAATTTTAAAAAATGAAATTAAAAGCAAAACTAGGTTCCTTCTTTCCCTTATGTGCATGTTCTTGGAGAGGTGGGGAGTTGGAAGGAACAGCCAGAAATGGTCCTCTGGAAAGGAGAATGGTTTTACTGAAGATGCTCAATCATTGGGTTTCTTTTCTCTTCCCAGGAACTTCGAGGAGTGTCCAGCAGTTTCTGGCTATGTGTGACAGGGGTGAAACTTCCGAAGCGGTCAAGCACACAGGAAGGACTTTGAACTACCGGAGTCTCCCCCATCGAACCAGAACAGATGCCTCCTGGGGAGCATGGTCAGAGACCAACCAGCATATTGGCGCCAGATTCCTGACTACTCCAGGGTGCAAGCCTCAGCTAACTCACACTGCCACACTACCAGAGAGACACCAGGGCCTTCAGGTTCCTCATGCTCAGTCCTGGGAGGATCTTTTCCATTCACCCTCCCACCCTCCCATTGTTTACCCTGTATCCCTACCGTCAAGCAGTCTTCGTGTACCCCTGAGGTCAGCTTGGAATTCAGGTCCTGTTCCAGGGTTTCGAGCCCCTGGTCCTCGAAGAGTAGATATGCCCCCAGATGATGACTGGAGGCAAAGCAGTTATACCCTGCAATCTGGGCACAGGAGGACAGGGAGAGAGGAGTTTCTGTTTGTTCTAGCAGATGCCCCTGGAAGAGAGCAGATCAGGGCTAGAGCCATGCAGCACAGCAGGTGGTAAAGGTCACCCCTTTCCTCTCCTGGAGCCACAGCTTTCTCTGCAGAGTTGGTACCCTGCATCCCTGCTGGGGCTGTGCTAGTCTCATCTCAGCATAGAGTTGGCACCTTCTCCTAGGGGTGCCAGGAACTGCTAAAGAGACCCAGCTCTTTGAGAGGGAATATTTGAAATTCCAATTTCCATTCACCTAGCAAAAGGAAGCAGCTGCTGTTTAGGGCTTTATTTGACCCACCTTAAAGATGAATCCATATTACTCTGGACACTAGCCATTCCTTAGGATCTTAGGGTCACCATTTTATTCCTGAATACTCTATGCCCCCACCTCCACCTGAGCCCTCGTATTCTGTTCCTTATTATATTACCAACTTCTTTGTTTTATCCACCTGTCCCTATTACCTGACCTTCTGTCTTCCCAATCCCCCATCCTTGGAGGGACATGTAGCCCTGTAGTCTTGGTCTTGACCACAACATTCAGGCTAACCCACCTGCCCAGATTGTCCCTCTGCCCTCAAACTTTTGGCCTAGAATGCGAGGCTGCCAACATAACAATTGCTCTTCTGAACAGATGGAGTCAGGCACACTAACATACCCTCCTGTCCTCAGCAGCAGAGCCATTACTGCCACTCGCTCAGTCGCTGTTGTAAACCCTGAGAGTCAGCTGAACTATTTTAGGGCCAAACATACTGTTTTTGTAAAGTATTTTTCATTAATAAATCTATAAGATAGTTCTATTTAATTCCTTGTCACTTAATTGTCTATTTAATCCCTTTTGTATGCTCTTGCTCTTTTGTATTGGGGTGGGGAAGCCTGGAGAAGCAAGAAATACCAATTCCCAGTGGCCTGGGGCTCTGTATATGGCTTTTGACTGAGTGAAAGTGAGCAGCCAAAGAGGAATTGAAGGATAGTTGAAGGGTATATATTCAAGGTAGGAGTCATTGGGTCCTAATATGGAGTGACTTTCCTTGTTATTATTGCCACTAGTATATTTTCTATCCCTTTCCTGCCAAGAGGCACTCAACACATTACACACTTTCTCCTTCCCTCCTTAGGGAGATTTTCTGGGGATTCAAACTCCTCTTACAAACTCACTCCTGATCTAGGTACTCTTGGTGCCCTCCCTCTACAAGTTTGTGATGCGCCTCGTATCCTTTCCTTGCTCTCTTCCCATGGCTGCCCCTCCCCTTCCCCTGTGGAATTATTGCACTTCCATGCCAGAAAGATCCATTTTCACCCCTGCCTCACTCCCAAATTCACCTCCCTCTAAAAAATATTTTGTGAGTTCCCTTTGCAAAGAATACCCATTGGGCATTTCTCTTCTGTTTTACCCCAGCTCTCACGATCACTGAGATTGACGAAATGAAGAGGTAGAAAGGTGCTCTTTGAGACCTTTGAACAACTGCTTATCTAATTATCTCCATCTATTATGAACAGATTCTGAGCACATGTAGTATTGAGCAGGAGGATGGGCAGGCATTTCTCACCCTATGCTACTTGAATCCTATGCCGTCAAGATATATAGATCTTAGTGGATATGCTGGTCTCTGTTCATGATCCAGTACCTTTCCTGGTGTCATACACACTTCTAATAATTATTGATTGAACAGTCAGTTCTTTTTTTTAAAAATTAATTTATTTTTGGCTGCACTGGGTCTTCTTTGCTGCGCGTGGGCTTACTCTAGTTGTGGCGAGCGGGGGCTACTCTTCGTTGTGGTGCATGGGCTTCTCATTGCGGTGGCTTCTTTTGTTGCGGAGCACAGGCTCTAGGTGCGTGGGCTTCAGTAGTTGTGGCTTTCGGGCTCAGTAGTTGCGGCACGCAGGCTCTAGAGCACAGGCTCAGTAGTTGTGGCGCACAGGCTTTATTGCTCCACAGCACGTGGGATCTTCCCGGACCAGGGCTCGAACCCGTGTCCCCTGCATTAGCAGGCAGATTCTTAACCATTGTGCCAGCAGGGAAGTCCCGAACAGTCAGTTCTTGTCCCACTACTCCGTTCCCCATGAATGTCCGTCTCTATAAAGTTTCCATAGAAAACCTGGGCCCACATTTCTGTATACACAGAGAAATATCCTGTGAGGTATTTCTTATGAGGAACTAATTTCCAATTCCCTACTTACTCCCCTGCCTTCGGAATCTCTGTTTTCTGAATGAATCAAGAGGGAGGCTGTGTCCTTTTCAGGTGAATTCTGTACTCTTTGAACATCTCTTGGTGTCATCCCTTTCTTTCCTCTTACGTGTTTTGATTCTTAACCCTTGGAGCCTAGTCTGCTCTACCTGCATTGTTACTCTGTGCCTCCAGACTCTTGACAGTTCCAGGCTCTAAACACAAGGGTCAGTCAGATTCTCTCTCAGACTCCATTCTGAACTGTTGCTTTGCTCTAGAATCTAGAATGCTTCCTCTATTTCTCCTTTCAGTTACCAACCAAAGTACCCGGATTCGGTAGTCAAACTGTTATATATTTTTTCTCTATTAGTAGGAGATTCTTAGGTTTGATCGTCACCCCATCTTACTGGGAGCTCCATAAAAGCCGGTGTCGTTTTCCCTAGCACTCATTCACCGCAGCAACTGGATGCAGACAGCCATCTCTTCTCACTCTTTTGTTTCTGCCTGCCCAGAATTTTCACCTGATCCCTTGGCTCGTCCCGTTTCTCTCCTAGCCTCAGTAATTTTGCCCAAGTCCCTAGAGCCTGCTCCGCCCCCGCCCCCGCACGCGCGGTGCATGCCGGTCTTAGCCCCTCCGTAGGGAAAGAGGGTCCGCCATGTTCCCCGGCGGCGCCGCCGCTTGGCTCTGGTAGCCGCCGCCCCCGCCCCCAACCCCGCCCGGCCCAGCGCCTAGCCGAGCCCCGGGCCCAGCATGGCCGCCCCGGAGCCGGCCCGGGCTGCACCGCCCCCACCCCCGCCCCCGCCGCCCCCTCCCGGGGCTGACCGAGTCGTCAAAGGTGAGAGGTGGACGAAGCCCTGAGGGCCTGGCCTGAGGAGGTAGCTGTGTGAGGGCGGGCGGGAGACCGTCCCCTCCGGAGCGGGCCCGGAAGGGCGGGCGAATGACTGGCTGCCTCCCTTGGGGAGTGGCCCCTGGGCGGGCCCCTGCTGGGCTGGGCTGAGTCGGTGGCGGCGGCTCCGCGGTCTCTCGCTTGCCTTCTGGCCGTGGTGGGGGTTTCGCCCTGGGGGGTCTCCTAGCCGAAGGGGTGAGGCTACTAGTCGCAGAGCCCCTTTCTTTTCCTGCCCTGTCTGTCAAAAGCGGCCCAAAGGCCGCGATTAGCTTCCTGCACCGCGACAGCTGCACGCCTGGCTTGCCTGGGCGGACCGAGGGGCTCGGAGACCTTCAGCCACGCGGGGCCGGGCGATGAGCAGTCAGAAATCACCTCGGCTTTGGCCCACGTCTGCTCCCCAATGACAGCCGTCTGCCCTATTCGCGCCAGCCGCAGGGGTTCGCCTTCGACCCTCAGGTGTCACCCCGCGCGGAAATTGGGGGAACTGTATGGGATCGGACAAGGGTGAAGGGACGAGCCAGAATTTGGGGGCCCCGGCTTTAAGTGCAGAATAGATGGAAAAAAGACAGCATAAAAGAGAAAAAAGCTTCAGGGATAGGAAGAAGCATTTACGTAGAAAACCGTCAACACTTTTTGGTCAAAGGCCAAGAGGGGTTAGCCCTCCTTTGCAGACAGACACCCACACACTCCCCCTAGAAGAAAAAATTAAATATTTCTCAGCTGGTGCAGAATTTATGGTTGTTTAACGACCACAGGTCAGCAGATTAATTTAAAATAGAGAAATTGAGGGCTAATTGAGAGTTGCTTAAGATTTCCACGCTCTCTGGGAGAGCCCATCAACTTCAAGCACTGCTGCGGAGGTGAAAAACATAATTTGAAATGATTTTTCTTTATCCTGTAGCTTGGTCAATAAATTGAAATCATTTTAGAATAAAGGTTTCCTTATTGTATCACATTTATTTTTGAAAGGTAGCTACTTCTTTATTTGTTTTATTTATTTATTTCATTCAGCTTCTTAAGTATACTGGCACAATGTAAACACTGTTAGCCCAGTTTTGGAAATCTGACTAGACATGTTTCCATTAAAATATTTAAAAACAAGAAAAACTTTTTCCTTTGTGTTTTTTTAATTTTAGTTTGTCAATTCGAGTCTCCTTTAATAATAATAACACTAATTTGTATCTAGGCTATGTAGATAATTAAAAAAAATAGTATATCTGTTCAGGCCAGTTATTGGAATGAACTTAAAAAAGAGTTTATGGAATCCTTGTCCTGAGAAATCTTTTAAAAAAGAGAAAGAAAAATGATTGGTAGTTCAGGCATTCATCCTATTGTGAAATCCTGAAGTTCTGTGGGTGTGGGAATAGGAGACATGGGCTGCCTGTTAATTTGCTGACAGTATACTTGTGCTGTCTGTTAATTTCCCTGGGTACTTTTCACCCTACTATTAGATGGGACAACCAGTCACATTGCTGAACAGTGAGTTTATGCTCTCCTTATGTTTGTGAATCTTCTTGTTTCTTGTCAAATATGTGGTAATATTTCCCTTGTACTGCTTTAATACAGTAAAAATAAGATTCCAGACATAAGGCATATTCCTTAGGGGTGAGTTTTGAATGCAAGACACAGTCATGTTTGCAGTTTATTGGTATGAAATAAAAGTCATTTGATTTAGGTAAATAGGAGTTTGTTGGTAAGAAAATTATAGTTTAGTAGAGCTCATGGATATAAGATCTCATGTGCTTTGTAGTATATTCTTCAAGACAATTTTCATTTCTTCATGGAATTTGTTAGCTAGTTGGAATGACTGATATGGATCACATGCTTTAGATATAGTGTGCAACAGACTGGTTTGTGCTGCTCATGGAGTCTCTGGCTTCCTTGGAAGTTACTGGGAAACTTACCTTTCGTATACAAATCTTTTAGATTTCATCTTCAAGCTTTTCTTGTCTTTCTCAGTCAATAATTGTACTCTAATGTTGCATTTGATGACAAAGAACACCAGTTTCCTGAAGGTATATGACCACAGTGCTAGTTCAACTTAGGTTTAACTTGTTAAAAATCCATATTTCTTTTAAGTCCAGTATGTGCTAGTTTTGCATCAGTACCATTTCATAGTAGTAATGTTATGGAGACCATCGTTGACGTTGAATACAAGTAGTCTTTTTACTCCCTGAAACTTTTCCTTGTTGTCTCTAAATTTTATACTCTTACACTTCTAGTCAGGAGGCCTATATTTTATGGTCACATAGGTTTTGAAGGGGAAATAGGTCTTTCTGTATTTAATATCAAATGCCTGAAATTCACATCATGTGAAGTTTGAGATCGTGGGATACTATAGGTGATTCATGTATAAATTATCTATTCACTGAAATTATTAGTGGTAATTCCATATCTCTGATTATGGGTGATTAAGTTTCCTGGTTAGTTAAAGCAGTTCAGTTCTGAGCCTGCTCCAGCTGCTGGCTCTGGTCAAATTCTGTTTGAAAGTTGGTGTAGCCCAAGTGGTTTAGGTGAGATAGTATGCCCTCTTGACAATTTTCTGTTAAGCATTTTTCTATCTTTAGCTAAGATAGGAAGTTGAAAATAAGAAAATAGAAACAAACTAGGAAAAACAGCTGATTGTATTGGTGTGAATGCCTTATTGACACATCAGCAAAATTGGTGTGTGTAATTTAAGCATAAAACCCTGAATTTATGTATATCGCTCTCCCTCCTCGCCCGGAAATTTGCTTGACCTGAATTGTTCAGGTACTTCCTTTTCTTTCCAGATACTTTTAAAATGTACTTTTTGCCGTATAGATCAGGTCCCAGATTTATAAAACTAGATTATCCCTTGAGATTATTAAATCTATTACTCCTGATACAAAAATTCACCTTTATCACTTAGAATGCATTGTCTATATTGTGTATATGTTCATTTTAGCACCCACAATGTGACTCTCTTTTGCATTCAACATGTTTTCTTTATTTCATAGGTTATATTATCCTTATCTCTTAAATTATCAGACTTTCAGATTGAACCAAAATGCTAAAGAGTGTGTGTTGTAAGTTTTTTAGCTATTATATATCTGATGGGCAGCCTTATGATTCATTTAGGTTCTCTTGCCAGCTGCCCTGCTTATAAATCTGAGGCTAACGTGTTTTCCAGTACCTTAGCTTTATTAGGATTGCTTATTTTCATTACAGATTTTTAGATGACCCACATAGGTCTTGGGGTCACATAGCTACTTCAATGTTTTTTACTAGTTCTATTTCATTATATTTTAAAGCAACTTGAATTTTAATTTTTGTTTACAAAATCTATTTTGTGGACTTACCTATCTAAAAAAGATAACTCTTGAAAATGATTTTTCTTTTTCTTTCCACCTTCATTAAACTGTTCAGCATACTAAAATAAATCTTTATTACCATGTGTCCTATAGAAAGCAAAGGAACAGAGAATATTGTGTGTGTGTGTGTGTGTGTGTGTGTGAGAGAGAGAGAGAGAGAGAGAGAGAGCGTGAGAAGGAAAGAGAACACTGGCAACAGGTCATCTTAGAAGGAAAATGCCAAGGAGGAAATACAGCTGTTCAGTAGTGAGGCAAAAGCTTTAGGTTCGGAGCTATTGAATGAATTGGCAAGAGTTATAAGGAAAAGTTTGGTGAAAGAATTTTGATTTATTAGATGAGGTGTGTTTTAGTGCCAATCATATGACTTCATTTCATTATAAAAATGTTTATACACAGAGATGAAATAAGCTAAAGCTAATTGGCATCCTTGTATGGTATGTAAAATTTATTTTGGAAATTCAGAGTAATCAAATAGCAAATATTTATTTAATGCCTGCTGTATAGCTAAAAACTGTAGGGAAACAACAGAAGTGTGAAAGATAAACTACAGTCTTGGTCCTTGGGGAAATAAGTACTCATAAAAAGTTAATCATTTATGTCATAAGGCTGGGTGTGATTAATAATTGCCAGATAAGTGGCAGACCCAGCAAGCTGAGTTCAAAGGAGGTAGTGATGATTCTGGACTGGAGTGGTCTAGCAAGGGTTTGTATAGGAGGAAAGAGGTCTTGAAGAATGGGTAAGATTCAAATAAGCAAAAGATTGGGACCATTTATTTGTGCAACATTTATCGAGTATGTGCTTTGTACCAGACATATTACTAGGCATTAGGGATACAGAATTGAAATAAGTAAGATAGATTCTCTTGGAGGCAGTCTGGTGGGGGAGACATTATTGCAAATAAATAATATAATGAATTAGGTACAAAGTGCTGTTGGAGCTGTAAAAAAGGAATTAACTGTCTTAATTGGAGGGAAACTTTACTGAAAGGATTATGTTTTGAGCGGAGCCTTAAAGGATGAGTAGAATTTCTTCAGATATAAGGTAGGGCTGGGATAGAGAAAATATTTTCTGGTAGAGAAAACAGTAGCAGAAAGGCATGGAGTTTGAAAAAAGCATGAAATGTGTGACAGTATTGTGTAAAGTTCTTGGCAAGCAGGAGATGAAGTTGGAAAGGGTTTTTTGTACACCAAGTTGAGGATCTGAAACTTAAGCTAAGCAGTATAGCCTCTGGATGATTAAGAACACTGGATGATTACGCCTCTGGAGTCAGACTGCCTGGGTTTGAACCTAGTTCTACTTTAACCTTTTCACTGAGGACAAGATACTTAATATCACCAACCCTCAATTTTCTCATCTGCAAAATAGAGTTAATAATACGGGATTTTTGAAGGATTAATAGAGACAATTCATGTAAAATTTGTACCGCAGTGCCTGGCCTGACACATGGTAAGTACTCAACTAATGGTAGCCATCACCATTATTATTATTGAAGGTTTTAAAGTAACGGAATGACCCAGTATTTTGGTTTTTGAAAGCTAACGTGATATTGTGTAGAATGAAATATTATAATGGGAGAGGCTTAAATCAGGATGTCAGAAGATTAATGGAGTAGTCCAAGTGCAGAATGACCACAGTATGAATTAAGAGAAGGAGAAAAACCAGATATGACACAAATTCTGAGTAATATTAGAAAGTAGATATATTGGATCAGTGACTGGGTGTGGGAATGAAACAGGTGGAAGAGCAAACCCTTTTGAGAAAACAGTAATCAGACTAATTTTGCTTTAGTGATTGTTTGAGCATTGGTAGTTGAAAGCAGAAGAGATTGGAGTGACATGGAAGATACTGGGAATGGTTAAGAAAGACTTTGAAAATAAGTTTCAGGCTTTTGTTCCCTTTATTCTTTAGTCCTTAAGAAACCACCCCAAATTTTGGGGTAGATTTATCTACCTATGCTTTGTACAAAAAAGGGGAGGGAAAGTAGAGATTTTAGTTAGAGTTTTCTCGTACACAAAGTAATAAGAACTTGAACTAACATTGCAGCAATGGAGGTGTTAAAAAAAAAAAAAGAGAATTTGAAGAATCAGTAGGACTTGGAGTCCAGAAAGAGAACAATGACACCAAAATTTTAAGTCAGCGTAACAGAGAATGATGATACCATAACAAAAATAAGCCAGGAAGGGGAACCAGTTTTTGAGGGAAGGTTATTGTGTTCAAAGAACCACCACAAATTAAAAGGAATCCAAGGGATACCTGGAAATTTTGAAGACAGTGTTGTAGGATCTGCTGAATCTTTCTTTAGAGCATGCTTCTACTTGTGGCATCTGAAGGGGTTATACCGTTCTTGGTGAAGAGGAGAGTTTTGATGACTCTTTTAGTCAGAAGAGCATTGTCATTGTGTTGGTATAAGACAGATAGTACTGCAGTAGCATTCTGAAGAACTCAGCTTCAGTCATGGCTCTACCCCTTACTAGTTGAAACACCTTGAGAGAGCCATTAACTTATCTGACGTGTTATCCTATGTGTGCAATTGAGATAAAACTTGCCCTACTGAACTCACAGGATGTCTCTGAGAATCATAGCATTATGTATGTGAAAGCAGTTTGTAAACTTTAAATAAAGCACTATAAATATATTGTCATTGCTACATAAATTAGTGTAAGATAAGTAATTTAGAAACTGTAACTAATGTATCATTAATTCAGTAGACATTAGTATACATGTTCAAATCACTAGGTATGTAGAGATGAAAGACAGCTCCCTCGCCTTCAAGGAGCTCATAAGCTTGAGGGGGAGACAAGATACTTACAGTACAATTGATAAGTGCCATGATGTAGGTGTGCATCAAATGCTTTACTATGGGACCACAAGGAGGGGGCACCATTAACCTAGCCTGGGAACAGGAAACGTTTTCAAGAATTGGAACACTGAAATGAGGTTTAAGGACAAGGAGAAGTTAGGCAAAAGGTGGGACTAGTGTACCCCCAAATAATAGGGCGTGCAAAGTACAGAGATTTTTTTAAAGTGATGTAACTTTAAAAATGAAGATTAAATATCTGAAGTATAGGATGTGTCCGGAATGTGAGTTAGTGGCAAAAGATGAGGGTTGGAAATGTAGGGAAGGGTCAGATTACAAGGGATCTCATATGGTATGTTAAGAGACACAATTTGGATTTTATATGATGAAGCCAGTCTTGAAACAGGAGGATGTTGAGATTTGAATTTTAAAAAGTATTCTGAGTTATTGTGAAGCATGGGCAAAATTGAAAAGATTTTAGTAATTTTAGAGAAAAAAAAAAAGTCCTTATTCAGTGTCCCAGGACCAAAGGGACAAAACCAGATCAGAGAATTATTTAGGACCTATTGACCATGTTAGGGCGAGGAAGAAAAAGACTTCTAGGATAATTTCCAGATGAGTAGCTATATTGGTGATAGTTTAGAGGACATTAAGTTTTGGACATATTAAGTTTAAGATACTTATGGAACATCCAAATGAAGATATTTGATAATTTAATAAGGATTTGGAGTTTAGTTAGGGGCAGGGTCTGGACTGAATAATATATTTGGGAGTCCACAAAATATAGATTTTAGTTGAAGCCATAGTTATGAATGAGAGGAGTGTGATATGAGGGCCAAGGACAGAATCCTAGGTCACACTGTCCTAGGACCAGAAAAAGGACTAGAAGTTCATGAAATAGGTTGATCAGGTATGACCAGAGAATTAAGAGAAAAACCAGGTGAGTGAGTTCAAGAACCCAAGAGAGGAGACAGATATCAGGTGAAGGAATAGAGCAGAAGCCAGATAAATGTGGATTGAGGAAAGTAGACAAAAAAGTGATAAAATGAAGCTATACCCTGTAGATTACTCTTTCAAGAAGCTTAGTTGTAAAATAAGGGATATATATGGTAAAAACAGGGATGAGAAGTAAGGGAGAATTACTTGTTGGGGTTGTTTTTAAGATCATAGAGACTTTAGTACAGTCTCCCCTCAGTATCTGTGGGGATTTGGTTCCAGGATACCCCTCCCCATTCCAAAATCTGTGGATGCTCAAGTCCTTTATGTAAAATGTTTTAGTATTTGCATATAACCTACCTATATCCTCACATTTACTTTAAATCATCTCTACATTACTTATAATACCTAATACAATGTAAATGCCATGTGAATAGTTGCCAGAGAGGCAAATGCAAGTTTTGCTTTTTGGAACTTTCTGGAACTTTATTTTTTAAATATTTTCTATCCGTGGTTGGTTGAATCTGCACAGGCAGGCCTGTGGTTGTGGAGGGCTGGCTGTATGTTTATCTGCTCAAAGGGAAGAACCAATGGAGAGTCAGAGGCAGAAGAAACAGAATAGGGGCATGGGTGGGTGGGAAGGGTGAACTGAAGTGAAGAGGTTGGGATAGTGGGATTCAGAGCACAGTAGAATGTTTAGTATTGGATGGATGGAATACCTCTTCCTTGATAGGAAGAAATGTAAAGTGGATACTGGCATAGATGTGGATGGAGAGGGACAGAAAAGTGACATTTGGTCTGAAGGTCTCAATTTTCTCTGAAAAAGATTCAAGTTGACTACTGAGTAAGAGAGAAATTAAGTGTAGGGTTCAAGGAAGAGGTGATCATTTGAAATCACCACTGAGGAGAATGGGAGAGAGCAGACTAGAACGTTGAATAGGATTGATGGCAAGTGCCAGTGACCAACTAAGTTGGAGACCATGAATTTGTAGTAGCACTGAGCTGTTTTGATGATTTTTTTTTTTTTTTTTTTTTCTGTGGTACGTGGGCCTCTCACTGTTGTGGCCTCTCCTGTTGTGGAGCACAGGCTCCGGATGCGCAGGCTCAGTGGCCATGGCTCATGGGCCCAGCCGCTCCATGGCATGTGGGATCTTCCTGGACCGGGGCACGAACCCGTGTCCCCTGCATCGGCAGGCGGACTCTCAACCACTGCGCCACCAGGGAAGCCCTGTTTTGATGATTTTATACTTAGCATCCAAGTTTAGAAACTAACTCATCCAAGAATCGGAGTTTTGTAAGTAGGGTAGAAGGACAAAAGGACTTTAAACAATTCAGGATATTGTTTAAAAAGTGGGTGGGTGATGGAATAGCTTCAGAATTGCAGCAAGCAAAGGTATCCAGAAGGGGGTTGGTTAGGAGAGGCTGTCCACGTTCTTGATATAATTGGAGAACAGATGAAGAAAAGGGAGTGAATCTGAAAGGATTAGAGATTTTGATCATGGAGTAAGAGATTAGAATTCAGGATTTCAGAGCTGGAGCAGAAATTATGGCTAAGGCTAGGGGAGTTGAAGTAGAATGGAGCTCAAACCTCTCAGTTCTTGGGTTTACATAGGTCATCCACATGGACATTGATGATGGTGGTGCTTAGAGTGGAGAAGGCTTTCGAACCAGGAAACTGAGTTTCATGTGAGAGATGACCAGAAATTTAGTAGATGGCTGGGACAAGAATAAACTAGCCAGAAGTCATGAACCTCAAACGAGGAAGCATTTTCTTCTTCACGGGAGTGATGATGTTGGAAGTGGTAGTGGGGAGCTGAAAGAAGACTGTAGCCTTTTCTGCTCAAATAGTGGAGTGTGGAAAAATGAGCATCGTCAACTTTGGAAAAAGTGTTTCAGAAGTGTTGTCCTTCAGGAGGACTAAGATGTAATTAAGCTAGAGAGATGAAGACAGCATTCTGTGAAGAGCTAAAATGTGTGTGTGTGCGTGCCCACACATGTGCACACAGGAAAGAAGGGTGAATTTTTTTTTTATTTTTTATAATGGGAATTCTGCAGGCCTCAATGAAGAGGATTGGGAGGGAGGAGAACAGCCTGAGGATGGTATGCTGTGAACAAAAGAAACACAGAGAAAAAAATCAGGAGGAACTTTATTTTGGACAGTTGCCAGTTATGGCAATGGTGAGCAGCACAGACATCTGAATGATACTTTGGAGTAGTTTTTAGGTGGCACAGGCTGCACCCCAGTTGGTGTTGGAGGCCTCACGGGGCTAATACTCTGCAGCCTTTGCTTAGAGTTGGGCAACAGGATTAGTTAAGTCCCAGGATTTCTTACCATTAGTAGAAAAAATAAGATCTCTGCTCTTCCCCCATCCTTGATCAGTCTGTGTCCCTGATTTATTTTTTCAACTTCCTACATTAAATTTTTTGAGGCCTTGTCTATCAGCCACCATATATTAAATCTGAATTAAAATACCTTGTGAAGGTTATTGATTACTATACAGATATGACCTTCATGCCAAAATTTGTGTTAAAGGAAATTTTTCAACAGAACAGTTTGGTTAAAGTGAATATTACCAAATCAAGTTTTCTAGTTTTGGAAACTTGGTGATTTTATGATTTTATAGCTCTTTAGGTTGTTCAAGCTAATCCTCCATTTTACCCATTTCAGTTATTGACCATTCACATTATATGTACATACATTTTATGTACTGGTTTTTCCCTATCTCAAATATAGAAGAGTTGGAAAAATACTCTGAAAATAAGGAGAAAAAAATATATAGGATGAAAACTCTAGAAATACAGGAATAGTTGGCTGAAGATGAATTAGAAATGTAAAAAACCATTTAGGGCTTCCCCGGTAGCGCAGTGGTTGAGAGTCCGCCTGCTGATGCAGGGCACACGGGTTCATGCCCCAGTCCGGGAAGATCCCACATGCCGCGGAGCGGCTGGGCCCGTGAGCCATGGCCACTGAGCCTGCGTGTCCGGAGTCTGTGCTCTGCAACGGGAGAGGCCACAACAGTGAGAGGCCCGCGTACCGCAAAACAAAAACAAAAACAACCATTTAAAACCTGAACTTAAATGGAAATGCTTTAAAGTACCTTAGGAGTTGATGGTAGTAGTTGAGAATATTAATTTTTGATGAAAAAAATTTAACCCTCTATTGACCAACAGGGTCAGTAATTAATTTCCTATTAGGCCAAATTCTATTTGGTTAGTTTTCTTTTGCTTAGTTAGATCACCTGCTATGGCTCCTTTCTCCAGCTGCCAAAGAGCACAATGCCTTTTTGCCTCTTATTTTCTTATTTACTGATATATTAAAACATTCTTTTGAAACTCTCTATTCTCCACTATCAGTGTTGTGTTGTTAGAACAACCGTTTTTCGTCTACTTTTACCTATGGTGGCATTTCTTCACCCCTCAACCTGTACCCATTCCTTAAAAAGTATACCAACTGGTGTTGAAATTTAAAAGTATGCCTTGAATTGAAAAAGAAGTAGAAAACATAGGTCTGGAGGCAGTTTATACTTTTTTTCCCCAGATGAATAAAGACATTCTGACTCTTGGTTAAAGAGGAGCAATAATAGCTCAGTGTGACTTGCAGTGGGGCATTCGCAATGTGCATGAAAACATGCAGTACCACAGGCGACTGGCTGAGTGGGGCAGAGAGAGATTGTCTCCCAGATGGGTTTTTAGGAAGTTCTGTATTTTGAACAGAATTCACCTGTTAGTTGACTTATGTTTTTGATTATTAGGAAGTATGCATAATCTAGAATGCAACATTTTAAACAGTATCTTTTTTCCTAAGTAGAGGAAAAATTCTCTTGGCCTGATGAGAAAAATATGACCCCATCTTGATCTCAGAAATTTGTATTTAAGAGATATTTAAACTTTTCATTTTCATGATGTCCCAGAAGTAACTTTTATTTAGTAATTGTTAAATTTTGTAGGTTTTTTTTTTTTTTTTTTTTTTTTTTTGCTGTATGCGGGCCTCTCCCGTTGCGGAGCACAGGCTCCGGATGCGCAGGCTCCGGACGCGCAGGCTCAGCAGCCATGGCTCACGGGCCTAGCCGCTCCACGGCATGTGGGATCTTCCCGGACCAGGGCACGAACCCGTGTCCCCTGCATGGGCAGGCGGACTCTCAACCTACATTTTGTAGTTTTTAAACAATTGGTTTACTGTTAGGGGCAAATTTGGTTATAGCATATAGTATGATGGTTTGTTTAATCTTTGGTTGGAGAAGAACATACGTTAAGAAAGGTTTTTATTTTTTTGGAATCTGACATATTTGGGGGAACAAAATGTATTTTAATGTCTTATTCTAGATGCAGTAAAAAGTAATGGGAATAGATGTGTTCTAAAGAAGGGGGGGAAATGCAAGTTCAAGTTTTGTTTTACTAAGTATCAAAAAAGATGAAAGCAACAGGGATTGATGATTTCAAAGTCTTTTAGAAATGGTTGATATCCCTCTGCCTTAGTTCTTATCTCACTTATAAGAACTGAGTTCTTCCTAACTTTTTTTCCTCCTATGAGAATGTGGTTATTTACTCTTCTTAGGTAATTGATGTAATTCTAACCCAGCCCCCTGTTTTTAGTTTTTTTAAGTTGTACTGTGAAGAAACAGTTTGTCCTATACTTTTCCAGTCTTCTGCATAATAATTGATGATCCCAGTGATGGCCCTGAAGCATCAAGAAAATAGTATGTACTGTATGCCCAAATATAAAGTGACTTTTTTCTTTAAAAATTTTATTTCAGAAAAGAGAGATCTGCCTTACATTTGAGTCTATAGGTAGACTAAATTCTTACTATAAATTTCTCTCTTGCTTTCTTTTTTTTAAATATATATATATATATTTATTTATTTGGCCGAGTTGGGTCTTTGTTGCTGGGCGCCGGCTTTCTTTAGTTGCAGTGAGTGGGGGCTACTCTTTGTTACGGTGCGTGGGCTTCTTGTTGCGGAGCACGGGCTCTAGGCGTGCGGGCTTCAGTAGCTGTTGCTCGCAGGCTCTAGAGCGCAGGCTCAGTAGTTGTGGCTCACAGGCTTAGCTGCTCTGGGGCATGTGGGATCTTCCCGGACTAGGGCTCAAACCCGTGTCCCCTTCATTGGCAGGGAGATTCTTAACCACTGCACCACCAGGGAAGCCCTCTTGCTTTCTTTATTTTTAAAAGCAAAGTACTGTTTGGTAAAGGGCCTAAAACTACTTCAATCCAAGCTGATTTTGAATGTATAAAGAGGTCATTTGTTGGATTCAGTAAAGGAGGAATAAAAAATTTTAACAGATATGTAGTAACTTTTCCTAGGTATATGACCTCAAAATTGTGGTAGATACCATTGAAAATGGACCTTCACGTTTTCCATTCCATTTAACAAATATCAGTTTAAATTCAATATTTTAAATCTCATTTCATTTAAACAGGAGCAAAGTATTTTCAATTATAGTGAAGACAAAAATCATTGTACTATTTTTTGTTGAAAATTCCCAGTATATGAAGAAGATAATAATGTTTAAAGACAATAATGTTTAAAGAGAATGGTAATACAGTCATGAGAAATGAATCACAGGCGTGAGAGAAAACTATTGATTTTAACATTATAAGTAAGAATAAGTGACTGGATTATTCAATGACAATGGATTTAGAGCTTTAGGTTGAAATCAGTTTGTCTGTTTTTTCATCTAGCGTTTCTTATTATGATTAAATTCTTATGAATAGAAAAAAGCAAATATCAGTTTAAAACAATACAGTTGGTAATTACTTGTGGAAATCGTAAATATATGCTACAGGAGTAAAAAGGCCAACTCTTTCAGTAGTTAGACAAATGGAAATTGTGGCTTAGGATAAATTTGCAGTGATAGAATTGAATATGTATTTAAAAAGTGCTGTATCTCAAACAACTTAAATGGGAGTGAGGATGATTTGCTTTTGAAAAGTATGTTAGATGACTCAAAAAATGAATCCAGTGATAAGGAATACACTGATGTCAAAAATTTGTGTAAAGATTTTGAATGAAAGTATTTTATGAAACATGAAGGTAAGAGAAAAAGCAGTATTTCAAAATTATCGTGATTTATTAATGTTATTTCAAATTTATATGTGCATCTGAATTAATTTAAATTCCATCAATAAGCATTTGGCTGTTTTAATCTATATCCCTAGAAGTTTCTATTCAAGTTGGCTAGCAGGCATTGTTTTATATATTTTTAATAGGAAGTTGTTAGATCACCTTATATTTGGGATTTCTTTCTATTCATGCCTATGTGGTATTAAGTTATATTTATTGTACTTCATTTAAGATGAAGAGTGTATGTTTTGAGAATTCTACCAAAAAATGTTTTTGCTTAAAGAAAAAAGCTTTAGTTATCCTGAAAGAACTTTTAATTTTGTGAGACAGTTTATTTCTCCAATAATTCTTCTGTTATTATATATAGATTATTAAAAAGGAAGTATAGTTTGATTACTCTTTTTTTAAAAAAAGCTTTAAAAAAATTAATACCCCATCCAGTAAATGAAGAAGCAAAACTTCAGCTTTTCAGTTTTTACTCTTATTTACCTAGATCCATTGATTAGTTTTTATGTTAATATATTAATAGTGATTTATTTTTTATTAATTAAAAAAAATTGCAGCTGTCCCTTTCCCCCCAACGCATCGCTTGACATCTGAAGAAGTTTTTGATATGGATGGGATACCCAGGGTTGATGTTTTGAAGAACCACTTAGTAAAAGAAGGTCGGGTAGATGAAGAAATTGCACTTAGAATTATCAATGAGGGTGCTGCCATTCTTCGGAGAGAGAAAACCATGATAGAAGTAGAGGCTCCAATTACAGGTACACTTATTTATGTTTTGGATATTATTTTTTTTACTGCACCATTATTTACTTACCTAAATATAAAGCTGTTTCTTCTTCATTCATATTGTATACTAAATTAATATTACATGGACATTATCTTGAATTTCCAGATTATTTTCTTTTTAAAGTTTTTGCCTGTTCTCAATGAATAAACATGATCCTAAATAATCTGAGTGCAGAAGTTAGTCTAGTATGCTTTTGTGAAGGTTTCATTAGTTGTGTTGGCCATCACTGAATTTGATTCAACAAATACTTATTTACTTTGTTTTCAGTCATTAGGGGCAAATACCTCAATGCTGTATCAGATACCAAAAGTGATCATTTACAGGTCAACAGAAAGTATGGAGTTAGAATGGAGATTTTACTGCCACCATTATAATTTTGTCATCCTAAGACATGCATGCTTGGCTTCCTAAAGAGGAGCTTTATAAAGTTAGATGAATTTTGTCACTGACTACAAATTTCATTACTTTTGTTATATCTCGTTCTAGATCTTGAGCACATGAACACTTGTATACACATCATCCCTATCATGACTCCTCATAGATTACTTCCTTCTTAGACCTTTCTTGATAGAATTTTACACTATCTCTTATGTAAAATAAATTAGAATTTAAGTAAAATTTGTTATTTCAGAGTTTTTTTTTCATATCTAATAATCTTCTTGTTTCAGTGTGTGGTGACATCCATGGCCAATTTTTTGATCTGATGAAACTTTTTGAAGTAGGAGGATCACCTGCTAATACACGATACCTTTTTCTTGGTGATTATGTGGACAGAGGTTATTTTAGTATAGAGGTAATAATCATATACTGTCATTTGATTTGCTTTTAAGTGTTATCATAGATGATTTCCATTAATTCCTAATAAAATAAGTTCCTTAAATTACCTGTATTGGGTTCTTTTTAATACCTCTGCATATTCTAAAGTTTTTAGTAAAGTTACTATTTATTCCTCTTCTGTCTTTCAAACTATTCTTTTAATTTTCTTTGTGCCACTCTTAATGTAATTATAATTGCCATTTTTCCCAGTGGAAATTGTAAGCAAACTAAGGGGTCTTTATTGCCCTGTTATCTAGTGGCCCTAAGGAGCTAATGCTGTTTATCTCTCTTGCCCTTAAAGGCATTCACCCATGCAGAAAAAGATTAATTGTATTTTTTCCGATTAAATAAAATATATTACAGTGCGTTTATTCCTCAAACTCTAGTACTTCTATCCCTCCTTCCATAGCAATTAAAACCCAAATATATCATATAGAATCTTTATGCATTCTGAAAGTATTTGTTTTAAAAAACTTGAGACATTAAAGTGACCTGTTGATTATCACTTAGCAGTAGATGGTTCTTTTTGCTCCTTTTACTTTTCTAATTATATAAATTAAAATAAGATATAAATATAGAACAATTTGTATTTTCTAATATATGCATCTCTTTCTTTCCTTTTTTGAAATGAAAATGGAACCCTATTATAAGGTTCTGTAACTTCCTTTTTTCATAAATCCCTATGCTGTGATGTCATTCCAGGTAAATAATTATAAATTTATAGCATCATTTTTAATAGCTGCATTGTATTCCATCGACTAAACAAGTCACAGTCAATTTAATCAGCTTCTTATTAGGCATATAAGGTGTTCCCAGTTTTTTGCCATTATAGGTGATGCTTCTGTGAGCCATATTATTTATACATCTTTATATACTTTATATATATATATTTATACATCTTTATATACTTGCCCAATTATTTCTACAGGACAGATTCTTACAGGTAAAATTGTTGGGTAGAAGCTCTACAAATAGATAGGTGTGTTAGCATTAATGTGTTTCAAGCATATTCTAAGCACTTAATACACATTGATTAATCTTTACAACAAAGTTATGAGGTAAGTACTATTATTTTATCCATTTTATAGAGGAGTCTGAGGCTTGGAGAGGTTAAATAACTTGCCCATGGTCATATTGTTAGTAAATGGTGGAGCTAGGCAGTTTGACTCTAAGCCTGTGCTCTTAACCATCTCCCCCACTAGATACTGAAGCTTTACCTGGTGAATTTCCATGCCGATTACTGTTGTTTAATTCTCCTCCAGTGTTTTCAACCTCCTTTCTGAGGTATGCTAGGATCCTTAGTGGGGAAGAGAGCTCAGGGCTCTGTCCACCCAAATTCCCTTGGGAATTTTATTATCCTTAGTTGTTCCTCTTTCCATTCATAGTTTCATCATCAGCCTCCTCAAACTTCCCTGGAGCCTTCAAGAAAACTAGAAAATTGCTCTCCTTAATATAAAGATTGGGGGCTTTTTTATTTTAAATTCTATTCTGATTGGGGGCTTTGACAAAAACAATAAAATAAAAAATTTTAGGAAGCTTAGTTGGTACCTGAGCATGTTGGTATGTATGTCTTTGTATTAAAGGGTTTAGTAGCTGACTGTTAAAATATTTTATTGTTATAAAAGGAAAATAATAAAGAATCAGAATAAGGAAAAAGGGCAGGTGTTTAATAAGTATTTCCCCAGTTTAATTATTTTTTTCTTGTGAATAAAATGAAGATGTGAATAGTTACACATTTCATATACCTTAACTTGTTTAAAATAAAGTTTGTGGGAATTCCCTGGTAGTCCAGTGGTTAGGACTCTGCGATTTCACTGCCAAGGGTCCGGGCTCTATCCCTGGTTAGGGAAATAAGATTCCGTAAGCAGCGCGGCCAAAAAAATAAATAAATGAAGTTTGTTTTTTCTTTTTGTATATGATTATGTAAACCAAGCTTATTTACATATGAAATAGTCTTTCCTTTTTTTTTTTAACCAAATAAGTAAAATGTGAGTCTGTTTCTTTTTTTATTTTTTTAATTTTATTTTTTTAACATCTTTATTGGAGTATAATACAATGGTGTGTTAGTTTCTGCTTTATAACAAAGTGAATCAGCTATACTTAGACATATAACCCCATATCTCCTCCCTCTTGCGTCTCCCTCCCACCCTCCCTATCTCACCCCTCTAGGTGGTCACAAAGCACTGAGCTCCCTGTGCTATGCAGCTGCTTCCCACTAGCTAGCTCTTCTACATTTGGTAGTATATATAAGTCCATGCCACTCTCTCACTTTGTCCCAGCTTACCCTTCCCCCTCCCTGTGTTCTTAAGTCCATTCTCTATGTCTGCATCTTTATTCCTGTCCAGCCCCTAGGTTCTTCAGAAACATTTTTTTTTTTTTTTTTTTTTAGATTCCATGTATATGTGTTAGCATACGGTATTTGTTTTTATCTTTCTGACTGACTTCACTCCATGACAGACTCTGGGTCCATCCACCTCACTACAAATAACTCAATTTCGTTTCTTTTTATGGCTGAGTAATATTCCATTGTATATATGTGCCATATCTTCTTTATCCATTCATCTTTTGGTGGACACTTAGGTTGCTTCCATGTCCCTTCTATTGTAAATAGAGCTGCAGTGAACATTGTGGTGCATGACTCTTTTTGAATCATGGTTTTCTCAGGGTATATGCCCAGTAGTGGGATTGAGTCTGTTTCTTATGTTAGGTGTATTTAGGGAAAAATAGTTGCTGTACTGTTTTAATATTCTTTTTATTAAGAAATTACATTATCTTTGAATCATTTCACATAATAAGCACCTACATTATATAAGGCAACATTCATAACCAACAATGTAAATATAAAGCATGGTTATTCTCTTCATTAGGCAGCATGGCATAATGTTTAAGATCAGAGGATCAGAATCCTATCTCCATTACTTAGAGGTTTTGTGATTTCGGACAAGTTACTTAAGCTCTTTGCTTCAGTTTCCTCATTTGTAAAATAGAGATAATATTATATACTTCGTAGGGTTGTTTGAGGAATAAAGGAGGGGAATTAATTATATAGTGCTTGGCACATTATGAGTACTCAATGTTAGCTGCTATTATTTTTGACATTGTTATTGTTTTATTTATTGGTATACCTAAGGAGGAGCCCAATCTGCTAATTGTTTTTACAGCAAACAATTTGTAAATCTAAAGTAATTAAATTATTTGACTCATTCATTCAACAGATATTTATTGCTCTTCTACTATTTGCTAGCTGCTTTTCTAAGAGTGGAGAATCAGAAGTGAATAAGATGACAAAGTCCCTAATTTCATGGAGCTTATGTTTTAGTAAGGGACAAAGAGAAAAAGATAATAAAAAAGATAATGAAGAGTGATAGAGATTGTAAGGGTAATAGGGTTAGAAGAAAAGAAGCAAAGATCAAACAGCTTAGTTAAACAAAAATATAAGATTAATTCACTGGAAACATTTTCTTTTGTAGTGTGTCTTATATTTATGGGTCCTGAAGATTCTATACCCAAGCACATTATTTCTTCTGAGAGGCAACCATGAATGCAGACACCTTACTGAATATTTTACCTTTAAGCAGGAATGTGAGTACTGCCATGAGAAATATTTTCACTTCCTCAGTATTCTTTTGGAGTGATGTTGGTAGTAAGAGTTTGAAGATTTTTACAGTGCAACATGTAAGAACAGATTTTGTGTCCAAATGTGTCAAGCTTTGAGGAAGATTGTCTAGTGATCTCTAGTGTTTAATTTTATTCAGATGTTTTCATTTCAGTATTTCCTATTAAGTTTGATTTTTACATATGTACCTAGGAACAGTTTTGAGCTCTGTATGTAGTTTTAATGTTAGAATTATTTTTTCTAACAGGATGAATATAAACCAAAAGAAAAGAAATGTTGCGTTGGAGATTTCTCTCCATCAATATTGAGGCGTTCCCATGAAAATTCTTAGCAAATTAATCATCCTGTCATCATTGCAGATTGTTTTACTTATTTTTTAATTATGCAGATTGTTTTAAACACACTATTAATGAATGGAAGGTCGTAACCTACAATGTTTACCCCATTTCTCTCTTAAATTATTATGGCTGTGGTAATCTAATAGCTATAAGCAACCATATGGTATGGAGCAGTGTTTGACCTTTTTTCGCACCTCATAGCTGTGTACTTGTTAATATTCATGGCTGTATTAAGTCTTAGAGTTAAGATTTAAAATTAGAAATAACTTCAGAATTATTGAGGCTCAAAACATGATTCAATAAAGATCGATATAGTGATGGATAATGGCAGAGGTGGCAAGCTCATATAACTTCAAGGATCAGGTGGGTAACCTAAAGAATATAAGATGAGACCTGGAAAGTGCATGCTTGACCTAAAAGCAATCAAATTAAAATTTTTATTAAACCACAGTGTTGGAAAACAGATCTGTCAGCAGACTATCAGTTTATAACCTCTGCTTGCTGGATATAGATTTTCTCATATTTGAATGTTACAATATTAAAAAGTGAAGTAGGAACTAAGTTCTTTTTTTCCCTTAGATAAGGAACAAACGGTCCGCCAAAATCCCACCCAAAACATAAAATATCCAGGAATTTAAAAGTATAAAGGAGCAAGGGAATGTGTATGATATCTACTTAAAAGTAGATGAGAGTTTAGTTTGGTAGAGTCTTTCTTGTGTTATATTGGCTTCTTGCTTCACTGCCCATTTTAAGTGTTCATTGTAGGCTAAAGGAAAGCCTCTGCTCCTGCAACATATGAATAAAATCTTTTTTTTAATTGGATGGACCTTGAGTTTTGTTGTGGTGATATAGTAGTCTTGCCTATAACAACAAAGTAGTCACTGACTCTTAGAATAAAATAAAGTATTAACACTATTTTAACTTTTAGTTCTAATTTTGCCTTTCTTGGCCTATAAAGGTTTAACTATTTTTAGAGATTTGACTTATTTATTTTTAGTAACATTTTATGACTATCTGCTGCATACACAAAATAAATTTAGAGAGAGCACATATTTTGTCTTCACAAGATCAATAACATTGCTTATCCTTCTTGATTCGATGGGGCAAGATGCTGGCCTTTTTAAAAAAAATTTTTTTACGCAGTAAAATTTACTCTTTGTGGTGTTTAGTTCTGAGTTTTGACAAATGAATAGAGCTGCCTACCACTACAGTCATGATACAGAAAAGTTTCATTGTCCCTTAAATTTCTCCTTGCTGCCTTTTTAAACTCACCCCTTTACCCAGTCGGAAACCCTGGCTGCCACTTGGCTGTTTCCCGTATCTTTAATTTTCTTGCCTTGGTTTTAATAGTCATGTGTATACACACACACATGTTTTCAAAATGATCAACAAGTTATGCAGTTTTCAATTATTGAATTTTTTTCTTTTTCTAGGTAAAATTAAATATTCAGAAAGAGTCTATGAAGCTTGTATGGAAGCTTTTGATAGCCTGCCTCTTGCTGCACTTTTAAACCAACAATTTCTTTGCGTTCATGGTGGACTTTCACCAGAAATACACACACTGGATGATATTAGGAGAGTGAGTATATATTTTAGTTCCAAGAGTTGATTCCTATTTATAGTATTTTGTTGGGTAGAGACTAGAAGCTTCAAACCTCTCTTCACTGCCAAGATTAGGTAATGGTAAAAATTAATACACTGATATTTTATGGAAATATCTTCTAACCATTCAGAACAATGTAGTATGGACAGTATTCAAAGTTGGTACCACTTTCCTATGCCCATTCCATTCTCACTTTTTGACAAGTTATTTCTGTTCTTTGTTTCTTTTCTTCTTTCACAGTTAGATAGATTCAAAGAGCCACCTGCATTTGGACCAATGTGTGACTTGCTATGGTCTGATCCTTCTGAAGATTTTGGAAATGAAAAATCACAGGAACATTTTAGTCACAATACAGTTCGAGGATGTTCTTATTTTTATAAGTAAGGAAAAAAATCCAAGTTTAATCACATTGTAGTTGTTGAAATGGCATATGCTACATATAGAAAGTCATTATTTTACTTAATTTACTCTTTTTCCCCACAGCTATCCAGCAGTGTGTGAATTTTTGCAAAACAATAATTTGTTATCGATTATTAGAGCTCATGAAGCTCAAGATGCAGGGTAAGAATTCTGTTTCCCTGACCCAAATTAACACCTTATGTACAAATCAAACTTAGTAACCATGATTGATGCTTTACGATGCATATTAAGCTATTTGTTTTGCAGCTATAGAATGTACAGAAAAAGTCAAACTACAGGGTTCCCTTCATTAATAACAATTTTTTCGGCACCTAATTACTTAGATGTCTACAATAATAAAGGTAAGATGTTGTTGATAAAAAAATTGTTAAACAACTTAATATATAAATTGACTTATTTTTTTGAAAATATAATAGAAAAGGGGTATTGTTTGAAACTGTAACTATCCAAATCTTATTATAAAAAAGTATAAGATATAAGGGAGGGGAGAGGGCAAGAAATAAAAATCCAAAATGTGAAACTTAAGTCATATGTAACCAGTCCACAACTTGTCATTCACAAAAGCTGCCTTGTGAAAGAATGTTCTGAGGTAACTACGTCAAGCAAAAATAAACATGATTTTCTCAAACTCCCCTTTCTTAAATCTTCCCCCTTATAGTCAAGAGAATGTTTTCTTGTTTGCATAAAGCTGCTGTTGCTGCTTTGACCATTTCATGTATTTGTACCGCATAGTTGTTTATCATGTCTCTTGTTTTATGTTCACTGATCTAGGTTTTCTTTCCCTTTCTTATTCCCTACTTTTATCTCTACTGCCCCATGATGATTTGTAGTTGAGGCTTTGATTAAGTCAATCTGACCTCCTTTCTGGGATACATTCTTCCCTTTCCTTTCTTTTTACTGATCTTTCTTCCTTTTTTCTTACGTCTTTTTTTTTTTTTTTTTTTTTTTTTTTTTGGTACGTGGGCCTCTCACTTTTGTGGCCTCTCCCGTTGCGGAGCACAGGCTCTGGACGCGCAGGCTCAGCGGCTGTGGCTCACGGGCCCAGCCGCTCTGCGGCATGTGGGATACTCCCGGACCGGGGCACGATCCCGTGTCCCCTGCATCGGCAGGCGGACTCTCAACCATTGAGCCACCAGGGAAGCCCTTTCTTACGTCTTTTTAATTTACCTTCTTTCTAGTGGTTCCTGTTCCCCCTCCTTCCCTCCAAATTTGCTCTGTCTGTAATAACTGGGTTTACTTTAACTTTGAACACAGTTTATTGAGAGATAATACCAAAGGATCTTACTCTAGTTAAGTGTGTGCCAGGGACACTGAAGATGAGCTTGAGTATGTTTACGTAGTTCACATTTTCAGAAGAGGAAATTAAGAAGCCAACTTCTATTCTGTCTTGACATGTCTGGAATTCAGTTGACTATGCCATAGTTTCCAGGGTCACACTGGAGTGGTTGTACCAGGAGGAAAGAACAGAAGGTTAAAGACTTTTAAAAGTACGTTTAGAGAAATAATGAGGTCGTTGCTAAATATGGGTTGTGGTGTGAGTTCAAAAGAGGAGTGGAATAAGAGTTTTTGGAAGAGTATAGATCATAGTTAAAAGATTAAAACATTTGCCAGAGATCAGACAGTAGCAAGCTGTATAATAACTTGGATACAGAGTATGCTACGAGAACTCCATACTGTATTAATTACCAAAACAACCATACCATTGACATTAACTGAGTTGGTAATCTTTAGAAGCTAGTATCATTGTAGCCTCCAAGGATTATGCCAGTGCTAAAATAGTCTTTTAAATTATATTTTGGTTTATAAATTTTGACGCTTCTATAAAGATACCTAATGAAGCATGGCTTCATTTTTGAAGAGGAACATATCTAAGTTTGGATGCCATCCTCAGAATTGATTTGTTACATTTAACTTTCTACCTGTAGCCTCCCCTTGTCAGTACTAAAGGAGCTAGTGTTCAGTGCTCTGTTGATTACTGACTTACTGGTTGTCCTTCGTCAGTTTAACTCAGGAGGTTAAGGGATCACTTTTCTTAGTACTCAGAAAAGAAACTCAAACCATTGAATCTGTCTTGTCAGAATCAAATGTCTCTTGGTAGTTCTGATCCTGTACATAGTGTTAATGACTTGAGTGCTTACATGGTATGGGATATGTTTGTAATGTTTCATTCCATCTGTAAGGCAATTTTCTAGATTCTTTCTCTCTCTTTTTTAAAGCCGAATGCTTGGTATCAGCCCTTAATTTCTGAGGCTAAATTTAAAATGTGTTTATTTCATGGGAATTTCATAAGGGAAACAAACATATTACTTTTGACTCTATATGAGCTAGAATCCCAAATCTTGGAATTTAACATCTACATTTCAGTGCTTTACATTAAAATGAAAAAAGAAAAGTAACCACATAATTATTATGGTATCTACAAAGCATTTTATACTTTTATGTACTTTCATGTGAAATACATTCTCTGACCTTAAACTTCTGAGGTAGGCAGGGTGAACATATTAGTCTTATTTTATAAATGAGAAACAGATTAGTTGATTTGCTAACTATTGCACAGCTAGTATATGCTGTAGCTTAGATTAGAATCTAGCCCATCTAGTCCAGTGTCCCATAAAATAATATAACTAGTGACTGAAATCTATGTCAGATTAATTTAAGGTATTGTTTATATCAACTTATGAAACATTAGAAAGATACCTGAAATTGAGAAGAGTATGTTACCTGTGGGTTATTTGGTTATAATATTTTCTCTTTCAGTATTTTAATGGAATTTTTTTCTATATGAAGTAAAATATTTTTTGTAGTAGTTTCATTTGATTTCTTATAATACATGAAATAAGTACATTCCTACATTCATAAATAAAATGTTCCAAATTTTTTTTCTTTTCTGTTTTTTTTTCCTTGCTTTATTTCCATTTAGCTGTCCTTTTCAGGTTGCCTGCAACTAAAAACACCCTCTTAAATTCTTCCAACTTGTATGAAATTTTAAACCTAGAAAATTGCTCATTGTTATTCTGTGTTTCCTCTAAAAACTGAGTTTTCACGATTTTGGATTTAGTAAAAGTGCATGTTTATCATTGGATTATAAAGTAAAATAAACATTCGAGAAAGACTGGGAATTTCATTAATAATGACAAGTGAAGATCTGACTATGCTCTACATAAAAGTGTGTTAAAAGCAGAAGTGTGTTACTACTAAAAATTCCTACCTCCCTCTACTAGCCCTCATTCTACTCATCCCTTGATTCCCCACCCCCTTAAAAAGATATTTTTCTGCTTATATGTGTTTTTAGACTTTTAGAGCTAAAGGCAAATTGTTACATTGACATTCAGACTTATCTTGCAGCTGCTGTATTAAAGTATGAAAATAATGTGATGAATATTCGACAGTTTAACTGTTCTCCACATCCTTACTGGTTGCCCAATTTTATGGATGTCTTCACATGGTCTTTACCATTTGTTGGAGAAAAAGGTATGATTTTTATTACTGTTATATTTGCTCCAGTGTACTATTGCAGGCATATACTACTTGCTAAAGGAAGCTGAAGTCTAATTTCACTGTGGCTACAGCTCTACTTGTGTCAGTGGGTGTGGATATGAGAGCCTCAAAGATATTTTAGTTAGCTGTTTACAGCCCCCATCTGAGGGTGTCTGGAGGACTGGGAGAAGACTTATAAATAGCCTGATGTTGTCTTCAGCTGTTGGGTTTTCTTTCTTTTTTTCTTTAGCTTAAATATTTTATGAAGGAATAGAGGAATAGCTTTGCTTTGGAATGGACACTTTTACATATTTTAACACCACTTTTGGGGATGTCATGGCAATTCATGGGAGAATTTAATTGCCCTCATTTGAGGCAATATTAGTCATTTTGTAGCAGTTCTGTACTCTCAAAAATGATAAAGAGAAATTCAGATTCTGACCTGATATTTCTTCTCTTATATAAAAAAATATGTATACAATTTTAGTGGTAATGCTTTTCTGATAATTTAGAGATTCCTATTACTATGTATTTAATAGGCTTTTTAAAAAAAATAAATGCTATTTAAGAGATTTTGTTTTTGTATTTTATTCTAGTTCTTTAGAGTTCCTAAGATTTCCTTACTTTATCACATTCTTCTTTTTCCATTTTAGTGTTAATTTTCCCACGAAGCAATACCTCGGTTTCCATACATGGAATATAAGAATATTAGAGTACAGACATGATTGTAAAACATTTTGTTCTATATCCCTCTCTATTTTTTCTCACCTCTTCTGTGTTACAGAATGTTCCTTTCTGTCTGAGATATGTTACTTCTGCCAAGGCAATTTTTCGTTCTGCAATTCAGAGTTAATACTTAAACTGTGTATGTTAAACAGGTTTTTTGCAGATTGCCTTTGGTCTTTGTCAGTTATTCCGTAGGTCAACATTAATAGGGGGATAGAATTACCCACTTTAGCATTTGAGAAGGGGGCCAGTAAAGGGCTTAGGTGCAAGGGATGCATTACACTTATAACCTTCTATCTTTGGTATATGAGAAATAGTTCAATGATAGCATCATCAGGCTAAAGGAAATTTAAGAATTCATCTTGCTCATTCTCCTGCCTCCAGGCTAGACTGCAACACAACTATTTTAATATAGTATAAGTGGGGTGGGGGGTGGGGAGAGCAGGGAAGATAAGGTAGGAGGAGAATGGATATTTCTAATTTGATTTTCTTATGCCTCCACAAAAAAGGAAATATTTCATTATATCTAATCTAAATGTTTATGCTATGAGTATTCAAACAAGGAGAGAGAAGATAATAGGTTTTCTCAACGAATGCACCTATCAAAAACCAGGACATCATAGAATTTTAGATCTCATAGTATACTTAACAATCATGTAGTCTAACACCTTTTGAGAAATGAGAAAATTTAATCTAGTTTCTGTGGCTCTCTCATAAGTGAAGAAGAACAGTGGAATTCAGTGATCCTACATTTGAAGTCTGCTACTAAGTGATCGTCTGTTCTTTTTTGCCACTCTAAGCCATCTTAGCTATTGTGAGGACGTATTCAAACCCTTTGACCATTTTTGTTGTTTTTCTGTGGATCTTCTCTAAATTATTCATATCTTTCTAAAAATGGGAATCTCAGATTTGAACATTATATGCAAATAGAATCCTAACCAATGTTGAGCACAGTAAGAAAATTTTCTCAAACTCTTTGCCTAGTTTTCCATTTTAATACATGCTAGCTGTTTAAATAGCCTAACTACTTCTTCATTCTAATGAAAATGTTCTTTTGGTGTGAAAAGCAGCAAATGGCACTTCATTTGATTCCACATCGAAAAAGCCAGTTTGACTCTGATCTAGTCCCTGGGAAGCAACTAACCTAACTAAGCCAGAGGCTTCCTTGGAGGCTGGTTTAATCCCAAAGTTAGATGAAAGTAGTGTTTTTTAGCCTTTTGGGGGCTTTTTATTTTATTTTTAAAAAATGTTATGTTGTAAAATTTCCAGCACGATACAAAGGTATAGCGAATAATATGAATTCCTATGTACCAATTACTCAGCTTCGACAATTATCAAATCATGGCCAATACTGTGTCATTTATATCGCCATCCACTACTTCCCATCCCACACCTCAATTATTTTGAATCAAATCTCAGCTGTTATTTTTTGTATCTATAAATATTTTAGAATGAATCTCAAAGATAAGGACTCTTAAAAAAATTAAAGTACACAAATACATTTATTAATTTCTTAATACCAAACCCTTTTGAGAATCTGGTGAAAGTTAGACTTTTCCTCCAGAAAATTTCATGTACGAAATATATGTACCATCTGTACGTATGTAACATTTTGAGGATGTTTACAGATCTGAAGTGGATTGGTAACCCCACTCAGGCTTATTGGCCCCAATTTAAGAACCTCTGTTTCAGAGAGTCCAGCATGGTGTGATCTTCCGTAGAAGGTCATACATGTAGGATTTGTTCATTTGCTAGATTTTTTTGGAAAGTCTGTTTTATTCAAGGTACTAAGGATACAAAAATACAAGTAAGATATTGGGTCTCTGCAGATTAATAGGGGACTAAATATACATAAGTAATGATAAAATGTAATATGGTAAGCGCTCCAAGACAAGCATAGTTTTATAGGAATTAACAAGACAGAGGAGATTATATCAGTCAGAGGGATTAAAGTAGCATTTGAACTGGGGCTTAAAGAATGGTGGAATTGTGCTGGTAGATCTGGGCAAGAGAATTCTAGGTGAGAGAACTTCCCAATCCTGAGTCTGAAAGGAAGAAAGCATAACGTCACTGACAAATGTTGAGGGGTTCAATTAGATTAGCAAGTAAGATGTATGAAGGACAGTAGTAGAAAAAGAATGAAAAGTTAAGTCAGGGTTAGATCAGGAGGATCTTGATCACTTAAACAGAGAATCTGGAACTTTGATAAATGGTGAGAAGCAACTGCAACAGAATATAATCATGATAGTCATTTAGAAAAATTACTCTGGTGAAGTGAACTGGAAGGAAGACTAGAGATTGGGAGACCTGTTGTGAAGCTTCATCAGGAGTCAAAATGGAAACATAATGAAACCCTGTTAGCATTAGGAATGGAGAGCATGGGAGAACTGCAAGAACTGTAAAAGAATCAGTGAGACTTAACAAGATTGCATGTTTAAGAGGAGGGAATGGTTGAAAATGGCTTGGATGTGTTGAGTCTGGTAATGATAGTGCTATTAACACACTCTGATGAAACTTCTGTTATTCTAGCAACCCCTTACTTCAGTTATAGCTTCTCTTCATCTTCATTGGGATTGCTAGGCCTTTGAACGTGTTGTTTTCTTTTTTAGTCAGATCCCCCCTTGCCTCTCTTTCTTCTTAACACACCCCCAAACTCCTTTCTCTCGTTTTTCTACTTTGTTCTATGAATCTTAGCGCCAGTAAAGTCTAACTATCCATTTTTTCCATTCTTACAGTCAACATATAAAGCACTGTTGGAGATATTTATACAGCCTTATGATTTGGTACCACCCTTTGATTTCTAGCATTAGCTAGGCTCTCAGTAGTACCCAAACATCCTTTATATCACTAGTCTGCCTCCTCACTCATTTCCGTTAGGATATATTCCAAAATTTTATCTTTTTTACTTAAACATTTTCTTTTTCTAGCCACTTCCGTTACTCTCAGAGAGAACACGTACCATTAATGGGAGCTTTCTGTACTGACTGTTCCCCTGCTTTATAAATTGCAGTCTTTTTGTTTTTTTTGTCCATGCCACACCGCTTGCAGGGATCTTAGTTCCCCAACCAGGGATTGAACCCGGACCCTTGGCAGTGAAAGTGTGGAGTCCTAACCAATGGACTACCAGGGAATTCCCAATAAACTGCACTCATCTTGAATTCTTATCCTGCTGAAGATGTGACCCTTCTATCCAGGGCTAGCCTTTCTAACTTGTCCTTATATTTCATTACCCTTCTGCTTTTTCAGGAAAGTTACTGTATTATTTACATCTTCTGTATCTTCAAACTCTCTCTTCTAAGCTCTTTTGTAAATTGTTCAAATCTATATGATCTTTAAATAAAAAATAAATAACATTTCCTTTTTCTGATATCTTTCATTGACTACTACTGTGCTATGATTCTCTTGCCTTTCCTTCACAGCTAAGCTTCTAGATGGAAAGCACTACACACTTAAAAGCTACTATTTAGTATCCATAAATGACTCTGGTAACTTTCAGGATAAACCTTAGCCTGTCACATGTGGACTTTCCCTACTTTCTCTTCAGCCTCACTTTTTGTCTTTTTCTTTCGCGTCCTCTATGTTCCAGGTATGAAACAGCCCAGCCAACTTCCTTAATGTACTATATGCTGTTTAAGTTTCATGCCTTCTTACTTTTTCTTTATTTTTTCATAACAGCTTTATTGATGTATAATTCAAATATCATACACTTAACCTATTTACACTGTGTAATTCAGTGGTTTTTAGTATATTCAGAGATGTGCATCTGTCATCACAATCAGTTTTGAAACATTTTCACCATCCTCCCAAAGAAACCTTGTGTCCATTAGCATTCACTCCCCAGTTCCCCCCACATCTTCTTTCCAGCCCTGTGCAACCACTAATCTACTCACTATTTCCATAGTTTTCCTATTCTGGGTATTTCATGTAAATGGAATCATGCAATATGTAGTCTTTTGTGACTGGCTTCTTTCCATAATGTTTTCAAGGTTTATCCATGTTGTAGTATGAATCAGTACTTTATTCCTTTTTATGATCAAATAATATTCTATTGTGTGGATATACATTTTATTTATCCGTTCATCAGCTGATGGACATTTGGTTGTTTCCACTTTTTGACTACTATGAATAATGCTGCGATGAACATTCCTGTACAATATGGTTTCATTTTTCTTAGGTATGTAACTGGGAGTAAGCATTGCTGGGTCATATAACTCTATGTTTAACCTTTTGAGGATCTGTCAAACTGTTTTCCAAAGGAGCTATACCATTTTACAATCCTGCCAGCAGTGTATAATGTTTCCAGTTTTTCCATATCCTCGCCAACACTTGTTATTATGTATCTTTTTTTATTATAGCCATCATATTGGATATGAAATTGTATCTCATTTCCCTAATGAATAATGATGTTGAGTATATTTTTATGTGCTTATTCGACATTTGCATATCTTATTTGAAGAAATGTTTATTTCTAAATGGATTCATTTTTAAAAGGATTATTTGTCTTTTTACTATTGAGTTGTAAGAGTTATTTGTATATTATAGAGGCAAGTCCCTTATCAGATATACGATTTGCAAATGTTTTCTCCTGTTCTGTGACATTGTCTTTTCACTTTCTTGGTGATATTCTTTGAAGCACAAGAGTTTTTAATTTTGATGAAGTCCTCTTTATTTTTTCTTTTGTTGCTTGTGCTTTGGTGTCACATTTAAGAAACCATTGCCAAGCTCATGAAGATTTACTCCTATGTTTTCTTCTAAAAACTTTATAGTTTTAGCTCTTACTTTTAGGTCTTTGATCCTTTTTGACTTAATGTGTGTGTGTGTGTGTGTGTGTGTGTGTGTGTGCGCGCGTGCGTGTTGTGTGAAGTGGGGGTCCAACTTCATTCTTTTGTATGTGGATATCCAGTTGTCCTAGCACCATTTGTTAAAAAGACTATTCTTTCCCCAGTGAATTGTTTTGGCACCCTTGTTGAAAATCAGTTGACCTTAAATGTGAGGTTTTATTTCTGGACTCAATTTTATTCCACTGATCTATATGACTTCTTCATACTTTTTCTAACTTCTGTTCAGAGTGCTTTATCTGCCCTCTCCACCTGGCAAATTTCTACTTCATGATTCCTCTACCAAAAGCCTTCTTTTCTTTTTTTTTTATAAATTTATTTATTTATTTTTGGCTGCGTTGGGTCTTCATTGCTGCACGTGGGCTTTCTCTGGTTGCAGTGAGCGAGAGCTACTCTTCGTTGCGGTGTGCGGGCTTCTCATTGTGGTGGTTTCCCTTGTTGTACAGCACGGTCTCTAGGTGCGTGAGCTTCAGTAGTCATGGCATGCGGGCTCAGTAGTTGTGGCTTGCGGGCTCTAGAGTGCAGGCTCAGTAGTTGTGGCACACAGGCTTAATTGCTCTGTGACATGTGGGATCTTCCTGGACCAGGGATCAAAATTGTGTCCCCTGCATTGGCAGGCGGATTCTTAACTGCTGCTCCACCAGGGAAGTCCCAAAAGCCTTCTTTTCTTCAGCAGATCTTGTGCATAACTCTGCGTACTTACAGCATAGTGCTCATCACTTTTTTGTGATATAATATGTATATATATAACTATTTATCCTTAGTAGTTAGTAAGCTTTTACAGGGTAGAGACTGGACCTTTTATATCTGAATCCCAGAACTTGAGCACAGTGCCTGACATGTGGTGTGCTATTAATATACTATAGGGGAAATAATAGGGGCAGTACTGAATTTTGTTTGAATGTGTTCATTTCAAGGTGCCATCAGGACATCCAGGGGCTAATATTCAATAGGCGTTTTTATTATTAATTGAAATTTGCTTATACTTTTAATTTTTTTATTTACTCATTTGTCAAATATTTACTGTATGCCTCTCATGTGCCTGGCATGGTACCAGGCTCTGGGGATGCAGTAGTAAACAGAACAGCACCCTGCACTCATGAAGCTTTCATTTTAGTAGGGGAAACAGACGATATACAAATAGTCTGAGACAGTTGGCAGTAAAACCAGCAGGGAAATCTAGAGATTGAAGGAGAGGTTGAGACTGGCAATAAAGAGTTTGGAATCATCTTCAAAAGGTGATAGTTGAAAATATATAATAATGGATGGAATCACCAAGAGATTGAACATATAAAAACAACAGGACTGCAAAGAGAACCTTGAGAATGTCCAAATTTGTGGGAAAAATAGTCTGAGAGGTAAAAAAAACAGAAGAGTAGAATCCTGGAAACCAAGGGAAAAGAGAAGGCAAAAAAATATATAGAACGGTGAAGGAGAATTAAACCTAAGAAAGAACCATGGGTTCCAGTTGTTAGATAGTCATTAGTAGTCTTAAGAATTAAGTTTCAGGGGAATTGCTGGAGCCAGTTTTTAAAAGATTGAATCCTGAAACTTTTTGAAACAGTGGAACTGTGCCATGGTTTTTTCTTACTCCTTTTTTTTTTTTAAATATGTATTTATTTACTTGGCCGTGCCGGGTCTTAGTTGCGGCATGCGGGATCTAGTTCCCTGACTGGGGATCGAACCCGGGCCCCCTGCATTGGGAGCACGGAGTCTTAACCGCTGGACCACCAGGGAGGTCCCTTTCTTACTCCTTAATGCTGTATCCATAAATGAAGAATTTAAATGTATGTATTTAGATGTTATTCATCCCTGTTCTTAGCCCTGTGGGGGCTTCATTTTTTTTTTTTTTTTTCCTGAGAGACCTGAAAACTTATTCCATAAAGAATCTCTCAGGCTCGTTAGCCACTTAATTTCTTTCATTTTGAAAGCCCTTATAGCTTTTAATTCCATCATTTCTGCTATCAGAATATGTTCGTCTTCTTGGATCATTTGTATAAATAGTTGCCCTGTATACATATAGATAGTTGAATATGATAAACTAATGTGTAACTTTTTTTTTTAATAGTGACAGAAATGTTGGTAAATGTTCTGAGTATTTGCTCTGATGATGAACTTATGACTGAAGGAGAAGACCAGTTTGATGGTATGACTATTCATTTTACTGTTTTTTATTGTGAAATAGAATCTTTTAACTGCCCAGCTTTAATATACTCTTGTAAAATATAGTCATTGCTCTCAAATGGCTATGCTATTTGATAAGTGACAAGTCAGTTTTTCAGATATTATTTAAGATTTTAAAATCATTTTAGTAATTTTTTTTTTTCTGTTGGTATGGGGAAGAAAATGAATTTAAGGAAAGGGGAAATCTGGAAGAAAGAACAGAAGGAAAGGAAAATTGAAGTGCTAATAGAATGTGGTTCTTCATGAATATGGACACTACTTAGAGAAGGGAGGATAAAAATGCTTTTTTTTCCTTGGTACTGTATTCTTAGTGCATCAGAAACATACCTGAATACCCAATGCCGTTGTCACTTCTTCCTTTGAAAACTCAAAGTAAGCTGTTCTCAATTTATGAGTGGTTATGTTCTAAGAGACCACTTGTTAGTTTAGTTTAAAATTCAGCAAGCATTTTTTCCATACAAAGTTATACATGGTTGTTAGTTCTTATGTAAGCCAACCAGCCTATGTACCTAATGCACATTTATAGTATAAACTAATACGATAGAAACAAAATTACTTTTATTTTTATGTTCTGAAATTTTTATTTAGAACTTAAATTTAAATATTTATATTAATTAACTGAATGAACAAAAACATAAACAGTTTGTAAGCTGAAAACTCTTTATTCCCTTCAATATGCCCCTCACATCTTTGTTGCAGCATACTTTTCATAGTTTTAATTAGCATATAAATGTTTCCATGTATTAAACATGGTCTACATATTGGTAAAATTCAATACCTACATATTTCTAAGTATATCAATATACCATAATCTTTGTAGTTAATATTATATTGTTTGGCATTTGGGTTGCTTTAAATTATCTTTATTATGAATAGCATGCAATAAACATTCATACAATAGTTTTAATTTTCCTTCTTGGAATAAATTTCTTGAAGAGAATTACAGAGTTAAAGAGAATGAAGAGTTTTAGCTTCATTATTTTAGCTATGAACTGCCAGATTACTTTGCATAAAAATTGGACCAATATGAAGTGTTTCTAGCAATGAATCTATAGACCTGTATTTCTTCACAGGCCCACCTAATTGGGTTTTGGTTGTTTTTACTTATTTTGCTTGGTGGCTATAAATTACAGTTGGTTTAATTCACATTTCTTTGAATTCTCATGATGCTAAGGGAGAAATTACTATCTGCTTTGCCAACTATGTAAACTGTCCCTATCAAGTGACCATTTAACAAGTAAAATCTGAGTAAAAACTGTTTAGAAATTTCTCTACTTACCAACAGGTTTGATTCTTACCCACAGTTTTAAGTCCATTTGTTGAAAGCACAAAGTGACTATATACAAGTGTCTGCTAGTGCCATCTGTTGGTGGCAGGCAGGGATGTGCTTTTACTCTGGTTTATAGTTTTGTTCATTGAAATAAATTAACTTATATCAGTTCTTTTTTTGTTTGGATAATAAGATTTAATGAATAATATTAATTTTTCCTTATTTTAATTCTCTGTGATATTTTGTAGAAGCTTTTAGTTCTAACATATTTCATCATATCTGTCTTTTCCATAAAATTTTTAAATAGTTTTAATTAAATATTTATTTTCCGTGTTCTGCAATCACTGTTGTAAGACTAGTTCTGGGTTCAGATTCTAGTTCCTCATAATGGCTGTGTGACCTTGGGCAAGTTACTTAACCTTTCTGAGCCTCAGTTTTTTAATCTTCAAAATGAAGATAATAGTTCCTACTTCATAATTTTATAGGTATTGATGTAATGATCAATAATATAATGAAATCATTTTTGTACATGTTCCACTCATTTTTTCAATAGAGTTTTCTGTTTGTCAAATTCTGTGAACTATCTAGTAGGAGTTTTAATTGGTGTTACATTAAATCTATATCTGAATCTAGGAAGTTTTTAAAAAATATTTAATTTTCTAATCTAAGATCAAAATCTCTTGCTCTATATAATTAGTTCATTTACTATAATTACTCCTTTTAATATATTTAATATATAATTATTTGAAATTATATAGTTTTTCTTTGGGAAAAATCTGTTATTACCAAGTTAAATTAATATTTCAGTGTTTTATGTTCTTATTACTATTGCAACTGGTATCTCTCTTATATTTTCTGACTGTATAAAGGAATTATATGTTTGTGGGTTTATCTTATGTTCAACAAGTTGGATCAGCAGAATTACTTCCTACGGTAATTTTTGTTTTCCTTCACTTTAAAAAATATGTCATTTGCATAAGGCTGATATTATTTATTTTCTACATTTTTACCTTTTATTTCTTTTTCTTCAAAAATTTTGTATCTGGGCTTCCCTGGTGACGCAGTGGTCGAGAGTCCGTCTGCCGATGCAGGGGACACGGGTTCGTGCCCTGGTCCGGGAAGATCCCACATGCCGCGGAGCGGCTGGGCCCGTGAGCCATGGCTGCTGAGCCTGCGTGTCCGGAGCCTGTGCTCCGCAACACGAGAGGCCACAACAGTGAGAGAGGCCCGCATACCGAAAAAAAAAAAAAAATTTGTATCAATATTGTTAATAGTGTTAAATAGGAGTAGTGATAGGTGATGCTTTAGTCCTCTTTCCATAGTAAAAAAGGAAAAAAGTTTCCTTGTTAAGTCTAATATAGTACTTGGTTTAGATACTGATGATTTATAAGAAGATAGATACTGAATCATTTTTTGGAATTCAACCAGAAGTAAATATAAAATTTTATTATATTCCTTCTAATGAGATTTTATGTATCTTATCAACATTTTTCCTATTAATGATAAATTATGCTTATTTATCAACTTGTTATATCATTCTTACACTCCAGAGATGAATCAAATTTGATCATTAAAGAGGCACTGTAGTTTAGTGAAAAGGATCAGTGGTTCAGGTGTCTTGGTGCTACCATTATACTAGCTGTGTAATCTTGGGAAAGTCACCCAACTTCTCAAAATCTTCTCTTCCATAGATTGAGGGAATAGAGAGGATGAAAATTCTTTCCCACTCTTTAAGTAATTTAAAAAATTATGACAATGTTTCTATGGGAAGATACACTGAGTTCCAGCTTTGAATACTAGAAATAGATCTCCCTTCACTGCCAACATGGCAGGTGCAATTACTCCACATTTATTCACCCTTACACTACCAAGTATTAAAAGCAGGGACGCCAAGAAATTTTTTTTTTTTTTTTTTTGCGGTACGCGGACCTCTCACTGTTATGGCCTCTCCTGTTGCGGAGCACAGGCTCCGGACGCGCAGGCTCAGTGGCCATGGCTCACGGGCCCAGCCGCTCCGCGGCATGTGGGATCTTCCCGGACCGGGGCACGAGCCCGTGTCCCCTGCATCGGCAGACGGACTCTCGACCACTGCGCCACCAGGGAAGCCCAAGAAAATTTTTTGAATATGGGTATGGGAGTTTGCATCAAGGAATGAGAGTGGCTTGGGGGAGAAAGAACCTTGAGGAATGGAGGAAAGGGGGGGAGTTTAGGATAGATACTAGGATGGGATAGGGAAAAGAGCTACTAGAACTACATTTGTTTCCCTTTCTTACACATATTCCCTTATTTCTTCCCCTTAACGCTGTCTTTTCTTCTTTCCTTTGAGCATGATAGCATACCTTCTCTCCTCTCCTTCCCCTTTTCCTACTCAGCAGTGGAACCATGTTATGGACTGGGCCTGGGAAGAAATCTGACTTAGAAAGAAAACTTGTTGGGTTGGGGATTGCTGTGGAGACACAATAAGGGTTTAGCTTTTCTGTGGGGGAAAGTAAAGAACAGGATTGGACATTTCCCACTGGGAGGAAGGAAAGAGTAGATTTTGCATATTCAAGGCTGAAATTGGCTAAAGGAATAAGACTCTCTTTCTTCTTAAGTGATGGCCTTTGGTATTCTGTATTGTTTAATGTACATGTGGGTTTATTTTTAAAGGCAAAAATTTGCATAAACATATTGCATGTGTAAATGCACATAGTGTTCCTTTTAGAGGTGTTATGTAATCATTAAAGGGAATTTTTGAACACTGATTTCTATGATATTTAGAATGCATACTGTTTCTTTCAGTTATTTATCTTTTGTCTTGAGTTTGGTAAAGGAAATACATAATCCATATGTGTTATAGTTTTACTAAACTAAAACTTTGCATTTCCTATAATGGAATCATGTATCTCAGCATTAGAATGGAAAGCTCAAATGAGACATCTCTGCTGCCTACTCTAAGAGCTATTACTTGCTTTGAAACAATCTGTTGCTATTTGTGCAAAAAGATGTCCCTAAAACTCCCAGATTGGACTGGGAACAGACAGCACATACCGTTGATCCTGAGTATGTGCAAAAGTTCCACAATTCTGATTCAAGAAATTGTGTGCTCTTGTTATTATGGAGTGTGGGAGGCTTAGCCTTTCCTTTATTGGGAGTGGGTAAGGTTTTCCACTGAGGTAGTTTATAAAGTTACCTACATTTCTCTGTGTATGCTACAGATTTTGCAGATGTTGGTGTCCTTGAAGAACCACATGAGTTTGTATCTCATTTGTGTCATTACCTTTCACTTAACATACTTCCATGGGTGACACATTTCCTTAAGGGTATTAATATAAATGTGCGATTGTTGTTAGCACAGTCTTTTATCAGTCTTATGTGTTTTCACGTGTTTTTTTCTGTCCCTAATTTGTCTACTTTCATCAAATATTATAGTCATTCTGTCCATAATTTCTTCTGAACACATATCTTTTAAGAAATCTTTCCTTTAGAGCTCTACCCAGTGGCATACCTCCTTTATTTGCCAGATCTTACAGTACTACATTTTTCAAATTTCAAATATGAGGACCTTCATTTTTCTCCCTTTCTTTCTACATTCATTCTTCAGTACCACTGCCAAGTTAAATCTCTATCTTTTTATTTGTCTCAACCACCTTTTCTCCATCATTCACTTCCTTTTTTCTGGACTCTCCATCTGAAGAACGGCTCATATATGGCAATAAAAAAGGTACAGACCAGACAGAGTAACATTGTTTTGAAATATGACTTCATAAGTTATTCTCATGTCCATGTAAGTTTGTGTATTCATTAAGTATACTTATGCAGAGTCCTCTTGGGCCTTGTGCAAATTTAGTTTAAGTTTTATCTAAGTTAGAATTTGACGTTTTTAGAAGTCATATTCCAAGATATCTGTCTTTCTGTGCATGGAAATATTTTTCCCTCTTTTTCATTCCTCTTGTTTTAAAATTTCATTCTTTTGCTTATTTGTAATGTTTTGTACTTTTCCCTGCATGACTAGGGGTGTTTGATTGTCTGTCTGATTCCCCAAAGTAATTTTACTGTGGACATTTACTTTAATATTATGCATGATGTGTTTGTAGACTGATTTAAAATCCTGATTTGTAAAGTGTTTTTATATTCCAGTGAATTTTTAATTTGAAATCAGTATAGTTTACATATCATTCAGTTTTATAGATATATAAATTAAGGCTGAAAATGTGAATGTATCTCATTACAGCCATCCTCCCCCATCTCTGTACTCCTCTCCCCCAGTCTGGCTATTTCAAAAATTCTGTCAATTTTAAAACAAAATATATTAATTTATTTGAAGAGAATCAGACTTACCCTGTGTCCTTGGACAAGACACTTAGTAAAGTTAGTTTCTTTGTCTATAAAATGAGGAAATTGAACTTTGCAGTATCTCTAATGTCTTCAGATTCCAATATTCTATGATTTTGAGATTTTAAGTAATTTTTTTGGCATCTTAAAAATACCTGTGTAGTACCATGGACCTACACAGTTTTGGATTTGTAAAAGCTATAGCTTCAGCACTCATAATATTACACTTAGAGCATCATAAACATGGTTGTGGAGCCTATTTTCTCTAAAATATGTCTTTTGTTTTCATCTTTGAAATTGGATCTTTTTTTCTGTTTCCTTGCAGTAAGGTCCAGTCATCATCTTAGTTTTTAATTATATGTATTTGTGGACTGCTTGAATTTTAAATAAGATGCTCTAGCCCAAAAGACTTTTGGTTGTTCAGACCTCTGTGTACCTAAGGCCCCTTTTGGTCTAGTGTCTTTAGCCTTTCCTTAACCTTCTCCTCAACCACGGTGCTTCCATATGTTTGTTTTCATCATGTTGAAGCACAGTTCTAAGGAACCACACTCCTGGGTCCAGAGTGATTCTAGTTGCCGTATATGAAATAACAGGACTGAGATTGTTGTTGTTCTTTCTGGAGGCCAAGGGAAGGAAGATAACAACGTTTGAGTCTTTATTCAGGCAAAGATTCAGTTATTTTGATATATTCTCTTCTGTATCAGTGATAGGCAGTGCAGCTAACCCTTTGGAGATGAAGCATTAGTGATTCTTTAGCCATGATTTTGGGGAGTCTTTTCTCATTGCTCACTCTCCTTGTGTCATACTCACCTAGGGATGTAAAAGCTTGTATATATTTGCATGACCTTAGAGGACACCTAGTCCATGAGGTTGAGATGTACATTGTTGAAATGCTGCTATGGTCCCTCGTTCTGGGTCACCTGCCCAGTAGTCGCTTCATATCACTGTTTTCAGACCAACTTTGAGCAAGGAAGCTTCTTTTGTCATAGTATGATGGGATATTTCCAGCCTGCATGTCAAAGGCTTTTATGATAATCAAACAGAAGCCTAAAGGTTGTGACCAGTTCTAGTCTGCTAGCCTGCATGCCATAGGCTCTCATGAGAATTAAACAAAGACTGTAGAATTGTTACCATTTTTTTGTCCTCTGGTTTGTGATACAGGTTGGACTCTAGTTTCTTTCCCATTGCTGTTTTACTGGTTAGTCAGTAGTGTGAGAGTGATAAAGTTGGCTGATTACTTTTCAGTTGTATTTGTGTCAGATCCCAGTATTAGACCAGTGCTGAGCTAAACATTGAAAGAGAAGCTTTTGGGCATGAGTTCATCTAGTTTCTTCCATGTGAGCTGGTGGCGAGGGGCTTGGTGTTGGTTCAGATGAGAGTGAAGCAGGCTAATAGAATGGTACAAGTATGGATGCCCTAAACTTGAGTCTTTCTTTCTATTTATTCCATTGAAAGTAGGTTCAGCTGCAGCCCGGAAAGAAATCATAAGAAACAAAATTCGAGCAATTGGCAAGATGGCAAGGGTCTTCTCTGTTCTCAGGTAATGATATATTTTCCCAATGATTTGTTTTACAGAAATCACTTTTATTATACTTTATTATAAGCGGTGTCCTGTTTGATATCTAAAAGCAATATAGTAGCATTCTTTCTATAAAGAAGTTGTATACTTACATGTTGAAGAGGGGAACACAGGTCCCTTTGAAACTAGTATTTTTGACCCTTGTGATTATTATTGTTCACCTTTGGCATCTCTTGTCCTTCTGTGATGAAAGTATTAGATCTACACCTTAAAATTAGAGCATAATAAGGAGGAGGGGGCACATTTTAGAGTGTTCCTGATGAACTTGCTCATCTATAAAGGAAGTCCTTTTTGCTGGAGTCACAAATTGTCTTCCTGGGGTTAATTCAGGAAGACCAGGTTTAAGGGTGCACATGAATGGGTTAGTCCTTAAAAATTTGTTTGCAAAACTGCTTATATCAGACATGAAATACCATATTTTATCAATATTATGATACCCATTGGTGATGAATCTCACCACATATTTAATAAAGCTTTTCAGGAAGAACAATATATGTCTCAGTTATACGGCATACCCTCATATCTGAAACATTTAGAACGTGGAAAAATATATATCTTGGAATTGAGGAAAATATGGTAATAGCAATGAATGTCATAAGTTACATACATGGCCTACATCTGGGCCCCATCTCCTCTTTTAACCTAAGTACTTGTTGGAAGTCTCTGATCTTTGTTATATCTCTCTGCTATAGGGAGGAGAGTGAAAGTGTGCTGACACTCAAGGGCCTGACTCCCACAGGGATGTTGCCTAGTGGAGTGTTAGCTGGAGGACGGCAGACCCTGCAAAGTGGTAATGATGTTATGCAACTTGCTGTGCCTCACATGGACTGGGGCACACCTCACTCTTTTGCTAACAGTACACATAATGCATGCAGGGAATTCTTTCTGCTTTTTAGTTCTTGTCTCAGCAGCTGATACAAGCAGAATACTATATGATAGGTAGTGTCTGATTAATAACCTGACCAGGCCAGAAAATGATACAATGGGTATTCCTTTCAATTGAAAATAATGATCGGTCTCTCAGCTTTTCATGAAATGATATGGGAATAACTCATATCATAATGTCTGAAATATTTATTCGTTTGTCTAATGCACCATTTTCTTTTTAAAGCTTCAGTTTCAGAATGTGAATCAAGGATATCCATATTACTTAAATGGAAATGTAATTCCAAGTTTCTTATTTTTTTATCTTTCTAATTTATGTAATTGTATTAGACTGTGCTTATATTTTCAGATGTTAATTTTAGAATTAACAATCTGCTTGAGCCCCAGAACATTACTTATGCACTTCACTTGCCAAAACATTTGTGCAAGGTTTTGTACCCTGGTAAATGATGCCAAAGTTTGTTTTCTGTGGTGTTTGTCAAATGTTCTATGTATAATTGACTGTCTGTAACACGCTGTTTCCTTCCTCTGCAGATGTAGCTGCTTTCCTAAATCTGTCTGTCTCTCTTTAGGTTAGCTGTATGTCTGTAAAAGTATGTTAAGTTAAATTACTCTATCAGACACTTGTCTGTCTTGATGTAGAAGCAACTTTGTAGCACCTTGTTTTGAGGTTTGCTGCATTGTTGCTGTACTTTGTGCATTCTGAACATGAATGTAACATTAGATATTAAGTCATTGTTATAAGGGGTGGAATTTAAATCCTGTAAGTCAAAATTGAAAGGGTGTTATTAAGTGTGCCTTTATTTTGCATGAAAATAAAAAGAATTATACGTAAAGCATTCCTGTAATCTGGCTCATTGAATATTTTATATTAAAAAAAAAACTTAAGTTTTTTTGGAGTAAGTATTTGTGTAAATACTGGGTTAACTTTTTGAAAGCCCATTACAGATTAAATAGAAGAAAGTGATGTGAATGTTATAGACTATACCCAATAACTGAAAGTCTAGATTTCTTTCCCTTGTGGTTGGAAAGCAGAAAATGTGATATGTAAAGCCTTAATTTATGTTTTATTGTAGTCACTTTTGACAGCCCTCCAAGGGTCATTGTTGTATTAAAACAGGAAGCAACAGATCTGATATCTTCTCAGTCATGTTTGGTGTTGTAATTAGTCAAATTTTTAAGGCAAAAAAATAGGAAATTTTAATTTTAAATTTTGAATAAATTTAAATTAGATCGACTTTTCACAATTTCATTTCACTCGGTCTCATAATAAATGCTTAAATAAATAAAAAGAATTTTTCTGTAGACAAATAATTTCTACTTGTAGCCTATACATGTTCTATTTATATGTTATTGTGTTGTCTGCTACCACTACTGGTATATGTGAGATATATAAGTATGTTTTGAAATTATAGCTTCAAATTTTCATTTTGAATGAGGTTTCTTTTTTGATTTAAAAAAAATCTGCTTTGATTTTCTTTATATTTCTTGCCCTTCATTTTTCTTATTATCTTGTAAACATTAGGAAAATGAGCAAAAAATAATTTCATTAAAACAAATTAAGACCTTAAACATTCAATAAAACTAGCAAGAATGTTAATAAAAAAGGATGAATTTTAATAACTTGAAAAATGCCATATCCTTCCTCCTGTTTGTTCAGTAAAGGAAAAGAAAACCGGAAGGGTCTCATACTTAAGTAAATCTAAACTATGGTCATCTCTCAGTTATCCTTGGATATTTTGTTACTTTTATGTTGTATCCACAGCAAACCTTTCTTTCAGATTTTGCAATTAGTGCCTGCTAATTACATGCTTTGTTGAGAGCTCAGCACATCTATTTATTCTTAATTTGCATGCAGCCTGAAGCTCAGTCTTCCAACTTTGAAATCACCCCCAACTGCAGGGAAGGATTGAAAGACAGCTTTACTGAAGGGACTGTCTATTCCCGGCGTAGAGTGAGTTACTGGATGGTGCTGAGCTTAAGGGGTCCGATTTGGGAAACTAGATAGCTCCCTAGCTCTGCCAGCAATGGATCTTGATCGTGTGGTTTACATTTGGTTGAAGTGATTTCTCTATCATAAGACAAACCCATTTTGAAACAAATAACAAAACTCTTACAGAAGTATGATCACCCATGTGATTTTTAAAAATTTATGTAACATTTAAAATTTTAGTAGACATGACCCCTGACATGAATACCTGAGAGCTAAGTATTGCAAAAAGAAAGTTTTAAAATTCTAAGACCTCCGTCCTATTCTCAGAAAATAGAAATTGTCTCATCAATAACTTTACAGTTAATTTATGATATTTCTCAAGTGTTTTTACAAACTGCATAACTCTGTTGGAGTAGGATTTGATAATCATATTTTATGTGCATTTTCTTCTTGGAAGTTTGATTGGGAGCTAGCCGTTATAATGCTACCTTCATGAGGACCTATATGAGAAAATATGTGGCCATCTATATTATAGTAAGGTCAATTCCTCTTGATCACTTATCCTGTGTAGTATTGAGGAACACAGTCTGAAACAGCATTACACTCAAACTTAGTAAGACCATGTCAAGATGCCCCATAAAACTGAAAAAAATTGAGGAAAAATAGTGCTTTTCAGATAGAATTTTGCAATTATCAGATCTCTTTCTTTCCAGCTTAATATGTAAGCTTAAGATGATCTTCTTTGAATTCTAAGCATTCAAGCTTAACATGGTATGCAATTTTGAGTGTGATGTACATTTTGTGTCCTGAAAAGCATTTAGGAGCATTTAGAGGCCTTGGGAAAGAGCAGAGAATATAAATTGACCTAGAAAATGCATATAAAATTAAAAGCCCCCAAAAGTGTATTGTCATTTTCATAATTTGAAAAAAATTTTTATAGACTTTAAAACTATTGACATACTAAAATAGATACTAATTCTTACAGTGATAATCAGTTTTTTATTTTTAATTTATTACTATATATAAAATACAAATTATGAAATATCTCATATAAAATCACTTCTGTTACCACAAGCTCTTTAAAATGTAGATTCTGATAGGTATTTTATTTTTCCCTATTTAATTTCTAAATTATAAAGAAAATAGTCCATGTTTTGAAGAATAGGAATTCCAGGGCTGATCCAGTAGAGGTGGGTCGTTTATCCCAGTTTTCTGTCTGGACAAATTCCAAGAGTATTTTCCAAGTGTACAGGGCTAGATTTTTTAAATGGTGATTTAAATAAGTACAGTGGGTATACAATAAGTATATCTGCTTTAATTTGTAATATGATTTAACAGTGGAGAAAAATTAATTCTTCCTTTATTCAGTGTTTATGCTCCTTTTTTGGGGGTCCCCACTTTACTATCTGATTGAGATTACAAACATCTAATTTAGCCTTCTTTAATTCCTTAGATTCATCAGTGTCCTTTCACATTAATAACTGCTTTGGATAAATTTTATTATTTCTAAATCGTGTACTGCTAAAAGTTCATTTTAGGAGTAATTATTCTAATTGGCCTTATCATTGAAGAAGCAAAGTAGAAGGGATGGAACATTATCAATATTATGAGTTTGTGCACTTTGGGTAAAGTAAGAATTGAGACTTGGCAGTATTATCAGGCAATAATGTCCTCTGCAATCTTTGGTCCTGGTCCTCAGTGTGTGAGTGCTTTATACAGTTTGAACCCAGAAATGAACCAAAAGAATCTTTGACTACAAAAATATGTATGACTAAATATGTTGAAATTCTCTAAATGGGCCAGAGACAAGCTATACCAAGAATGTATTTCTCATTTATATGACCTATATGTATGTCCATATCATGAAATGAATAGGATTTATTGCCTGTAAGACCTCAGTTCTCTCTCTTGATTCCTCTCTAGTTGGTAGATGGGCTTGAAAACATGCTCAGTAGCCTTCTTATCGTCACTTGAGGCTGTTAGTACCTGAGGTAGATTTGAGTTCGTGATACACTGAACATAAATGGATTTTTATATATGTTACATGTTGATATCTTTAGATATCTTTAGATATTTGGAACACCAGTTATAATAGAAAGGACGTTTCTAGTAGATAAGAGGAGTCCTTTTAGATTACCCACAGAGGACAGCACTATGGAACTGTTCTAATTAGAGTAATTCACCAAGTTTACTGACCATAAATTTCATTGTAGCCATACCAACTTTTGCAGCTTATGCTTTGCCCTATGAATTAGAAGTGACAGGAAAAGCTTTGCTGACCCCTTCTAGTTTATATCTTAGGGAACCAACTGGTGATAAGTATTATTTCAGTTAGACATGAAAGAAAAGAATCTCATTCTGTTTGCTCTGCTGCAATTCTACCATCATAATTTCACTCTAGAGAATTTCCTTGTGATTGTGATGGATGTGACATAATAAACATGTTGGAAAATTCTAACGTCATCAAAATACTGAATTCAAGATGGGTAATTAATACTAGTGTGCATTTGCATGGATGCTGAGGTGTCTGTGTTTACAATAGGTCTATGTGTTCTGTGCTCTGAGCGATGGTGTCTTAGTGCTGTGTGTAAACTGTGCTGTGTCAGGAATTGGGGGATTGGATGGGGCTCTCTAATACGGGTACTATATATGTTAAATTGTAAATGATAATGTAGTATGGGGTACTGTTATATTTTAAGTAATCATTGCCTTTTCTGCTGTACGATATGACCCTTCTCATCTCTCTCATTCATTTTGCATGCCTCTGCTCACTTCTGTACAGCCACAGTTGAGGCTATTGAGGCTGAAAAAGGTACGATCAGAGTCCTTGCACTGGGCAGAGATCTGTGGTGTGTGGGTGGGCATCAGAGAATGTCCTGTGGGTGTGTCTTACTTCTAGCTTGCACAGTCCAAGATGAATCAGACTCACTGACTCATCAAGTTTAACAGTCATATCTTTTTCTTCTTCTTCTTTTTAAATCACAAGGACTGAGTTCCATAGTGACAATTTGGTTTTTTTCCCTTTTCTAGTATAGTAATGCGACCAGCATTTAATGTTCCAGAATTCTTTAGAGTACAGCATGTTATGGTATAATATTATAGCATTTACAGTTGCAAATAAAGATCTGTTCCATATTTTGCATGATTCTGTGCTACTCAGATTTTTTAATTCTGAAGTGAAATCCTCTCTAGATGTAGGTTTGGTATACTCATGATATAAAAATGACATACTCATTTTCAGTAATTCACCTGAGAGTGCAGAGATGTCACTATGATTTTGTGCTGCAGTCTGGACTAGTGTTTGCTGATAATATTACATCCGTGTATATCATGTATTGGGTTGGTATTCCACGTTGCTGAAAGCTTTGCTGCCCCAACCCCTTACTTGGTTCACATGCACAGACTCTGAGTCCCAGGGATTGCATATTAAAGCAACCAAATTATAACCAATAGTATGGAAATTTTTTTAATGTACATTTTAATAATAGAGGATACATCACTCCAGATGAAGTGAATGAGAAACCATAACAATTGGAGGAGGATTGCCGTTTATTTTGATTTGGGTTTCCAAAGAACAGGCAGTGAATGGCCAGTGAATTAAGGAAAACATATCCTAAAATATGGAACTATAAATACATTTTACAATCTGCCAAACACAGATCTAACTCCTGGAGGCATTTCCTACCTTTTTCATTTCATATTGGTGGTAATGGGGCGATAATACCTTGACCTCCAAGGTAGTTCTGATCTGCTAAATTTTAACTTTCTTTTCTTCTCCCACGCTCTTGGTACAGATTTGTATGTTGAGGATTAACCTTGTTTAGCCTCCTCACTTGCCCCTACTCTTGTTGCTGCCTTACTGTGATAGTCACTGGTGATCTTAGGGCCTGAGGTAGGAGATAATTGATGTAGTAGAAGTCAGGTTGAGACCCTGAGACCATTGCCTGGAGGTCTTGGGGGCAAGGGAGGATTATTTTTGTGTGTGTGTTTTTTTTTAAGGCTATGTAACACTTGTCTATGAAGCTGTCATGTTTATATTTAGGTTTAAACATTTCACATTTTTAAGGGGAAATCTAGAATGGGGATAGGCTTCAGTTAAAGTAAGATTTAAATGTTGCTATGTACAACTAATTTCTTTCTTCTTAAAAATCATTAATTATGTTTTTGAAATCTCAGAAATGTTTTTCAATTACTGACTTATCAAATTTGCATTTTGTTAAGCAATACGAGGATTCTCTCCACCACATAGAATCTGCAGTTTTGAAGAGGCAAAGGGTTTGGATAGGATCAATGAGAGAATGCCACCCCGGAAAGATGCTGTACAGCAAGATGGTTTCAATTCTCTGAACACCGCACATGCCACTGAGAACCACGGGACTGGCAACCATGGTGCCCAGTGACCCACGGCTTCCCAGGGACTCTCACAGCTCGGGCCCCAAATGGACAGATCACCCGAGGAGCTGGAGGGGTCGGTCAAGCTGACTGTAAATGTCACAGTCCCTCTGGAGAAACCATTGTGCTTTTGAGACCCCAGCCCCCTTCCTGGATGGAGGCTTGAGGGCCCTGGGACATGTTGTGCTATCTGATAAGATTGGGTCATCGCTGCCAAGGTGGAGAGCAGTGAGCAAGGGGCTTGGGGCAATTTCCAGTGGAGGGCAACTACACCTCCATTTATGCTTGTGGTTCACACATTTAAGTTTACAAATGAGATTTCTTTTTCCCCTCAGTAGAATTAGATTTTGTTTTTCAACCATAACTTCAAATACAATCCTAAGAGATAATGTGGACTTTTTTTTTCCCCCATGAAATGTCTTTAAAGGATGAGTTAGCATGGTCTTAAAATACATTTCCGAGGTTACTAAGCTGTGTTTTGAATTATGGGCAAAATGCTGAGAAACCCAGTTGGCATTTATACAAAATGCTGACCTCAGGTCTGTCATTCCTAAATGTGGCTAATTCTGTAATATAGTCTTGGTATTTTTCAATTATGAATGCATAACCTATTTCTAGGCAGACTCTCTTACTTGTACACAAATCCAAAAACTAATTTAGAATCTTTCTTGCCCAGATCTTTTGAGATTTACACCCCAGAGATTTAAGAAGAAAATTTCTAAATTTCAGAATTATGAAGAATTACAGAATTACTCATTTAAGGTACTTTAAAAGAAGTTTGTACATTGTCAAAGTAAATTTTAATTCAAATCATGTCTGTAAAACTTGACGTATTTTGTGTATGCATGTTTTCATTTTGCAAATATTTAATATATAGACCTATGATGTACAGGTACGACATGTATAGGTTACCTAGATGTTATGAGAAATTTTAGTTTACTGTGAGTACTCAAGTTGCTTAAATAGCCACCAGGGTGATTTACTGCTGGCTTTCTATCGTTTTATGTTTTGATGCAAAGGAAATTTTAAAATGTTCTGGAAGTGTTTTTGATTAAGCAGTGCAGCATAGAAGCAACAGTTCTGTTCAGTCATTCAGATGTTAGTGGAAGCATAAAAGTCAAGACTGCATGTTGAACATTTTCTTTTGATAGTTACAGAACTGCTTGGTTAGACTAAATGGAACCATGTGCTAATTTTTCACAATTACTGACCTGTATTGATTGCCACAGTAGTTTGGTATTTCCCTTTACTTTGGTGGCCTGCTTCCCTCATGCCCTGGAATACAACTCAGAGCTCCAGGCAGCGGAACCATCTATTGTTTGTTTGCCAGAAAGTGCACCCTGTATGGTCTCCTTTCTAAGTTGGAAATATTATGCATGTGCAGGACTATTTGAGTATTTTATAAACAGTAGCACACAATAAATTCCATGCATGGGCCGCTGCTCCTATCTCTGTGTTGGGTTTTATTTGGAAGATGTAGTCTGATTTGACCTCATGCAAATCAGAAAATCCTGTTAGTAGAATTGGGATATTCAGAGAAAATTATCTAATGGGTAGTTCATGGTAATATGATGAATTAAATTCTTGTCTTCATAAATTTTTCTTTTTTTTTCTTTTTTTTTTTTTTTACTTTGCTTATACTTGTTTTACATGAGCATTAGTAACTGAGCACTCTGGGTGCCTATTATAGGCCTAAATCTGTTATTTAAAATCAGTGTTTCACTTAACTTTTAAAGAAAGAAAATGTTATTGTCTAGAATTTTGTTACAGTAGTATTTGGAATTTATTAAGTGTTTTAACAATAAGAAAAGAATACTGCATTTTCGTTCTTTGTCACAATCAAAATAAGTATAGAATTTTGCAAATTGAGCGAAATTTGCATATTGTTCAACATTTTATAATAATATAATTGTATAACAACTTTAATTACATTTTTCAACAATAATTATAATGATACACATTATAAAGCATTAATTTAGGGACTTCCCTGGTGGTCCAGTGGTTAAGACTTCGCCTTCCAATGCATAGGGTGTGGGTTCGATCCCTGGTCAGGGAGTTAAGATCCCACATGCCTCGCGGCCCAAAAAATAACCAAAACATAAAACAGAAGCAATACTGTAACAAATTCAATAAAGACTTTAAAAAAAAGCATTAATTTAAATTGAAGTATATATACATGCCTAATTCAAGATAGCAAACAGAACTCAAATTGTTGATCATTACAGCTTCGCTTGCTGTAATATTAACTTGCATCCCAGTCCATGAGCTGCCTTTACAGTTATTATGTACTGTATACCTTAAATATTCTCTTGATGTTATTGGTCTTTGAAAACTATGCATCTCTAAATTAAGAGCTTAACTAATATATCAGGTAGCAGGAACTTCTTTAGTTCCTTAGGTCCATTACTAGGGTTATATAGTGTGTATGGGAATCATGGGTAAACATAAAATATCATTAGCAAATCAGAAGAATTAGGGTTAATGGCAAAAATTAAGAAGAAAATAAGAGGAAGGAATGGAACTCAGAAAAAGTGGTATACATGAAGAGTGGTAAAAATCACCCAGTGCCTCATAGATCCCTTCCTACTTTTCTTTTTAAATTTATTTTATTTATTTTTTGGCTGAGTTGGGTCTTTGTTGCTGTGCCCGGGCTTTCTCTAGTTGCAGAGAGCGGGGGCTTCTCGTTGCGGTGCGCGGGCTTCTCATTGCGGTGGCTTCTCTTCTTGCAGAGCATGGGCTCTAGGCTCGCGGGCTCTAGAGTACAGGCTCAGTAGCTGTGACTCACAGGCTTAGTTGCTCTGCAGCATGTGGGATCTTCCCAGACCAGGGCTTGAACCTATGTCCCCTGCATTGGCAGGAGGATTCTTCACCACTGCGCCACCAGGGAAGCCCCCTTTGTACTTGTTGAATAGGAGGCTCTTTCTAGTCTGTCTTCTAACTAGTTTCACAACGAACCATAGAAGTACTTTTAAAGGTTTTTTTTTTTTTCTTTTTTTTATGTTGGGGGTAGGAGTTTATTAATTAATTTATTTATTTTTGCTGTGTTGGGTCTTCGTTTCTGTGCGAGGGCTTTCTCTAGTTGTGGCGAGCGGGGGCCGCTCTTCATCGCGGTGCGCGGGCCTCTCACTGTCGCGTCCTCTCGTTGTGGAGCACAGGCTCCAGACGCGCAGGCTCAGTAGTTGTGGCTCACGGGCCTAGTTGCTCCGGGGCATGTGGGATCCTCCCAGACGAGGGCTCGAACCCGTGTCCCCTGCATTAGCAGGCAGATTCTCAACCACTGCGCCACCAAGGAAGCCCATTTTAAAGGTTTTTTTTTTTTTTTTTTTTTTAATGTAACTCATGATGAATGCAAATTGTGAAAAGTTCAGATCTTTCTAAATTGTAAATTTAAATGTCTACCAGAACAGTAGTAATGATGGTGAAATGTAAACTATTCAATGTCAATTTTTTTCTATATATCATCTCCCTTTATATTCAAAGATGACACTTCTGAGTTAGAAAAGACAATCTGAGTTCTTTTACCTTTTGCAGTTCAGCCATTAACAAACCTCAAAACCTTTCAATTTTCTGCCAGTTAAATTTGAAATTGGCCTGAAACCTTTGCTTAAAATGAATTACCCCTATTTTATTCAGGATTTTTGCCTGTTGCAACTGATTTTCCTTTGTCCACAGCTATTCTACATAATGTTATGTAATGTTTTTTTGCATCCTTAACACTTTTCTTCCACCTTCCCTGCTTGTAGTTTGTGCTTTCTACAGTTTGGGGTTCCTTTGGAATCCATTCTCTGCGTCTGTTCATGCATAGATTTATTTGCCACGGTCCAGGACCTTATTGCAAGTGGTTCTGTTCCCCAATTTGCTGATGTTCACAGAGGCAGGTAAGTGACATAGCTGGGGCCACATATAAGCAGCGTCAGGTCGTAGAGTCATATAGGACCGCTGCACTAACAACTCTGATAGGTTCTGGAGCTTGATAGCTCTAAGTGAAAAGGAGCTAGAAATGTGGAATTAAATTCCCTGGATCAGCATCCATTACAGGAAGGAATGAGATGTTTGAGTTCTTTTCTATTTTCTCTTCCTAGAAATAGTGTGTGTTTTTGGTCTTGCTTACTTTAATATTCCAGAAAATTTTATTCCTCTTTTAAAATAAACAGGTGGAATGCCCCTGATGACATTCACTCAGAAAGTGTCTTGCTCTCCTTTCAGGGAAATTGAATTTTACAAATTAATTCTGGACGTTTCCCCTCCAATTGATTTCTTTCTGTACCATTAAATGACCATTTGTATTCTTTTCTGGGTATCATATTTGTACTTAAACCTACATTGGTCACTGTTGAGTTGTGTTTGAGCAGTGTTTGTTACGTTAAAAAGGACTTGGGCCTTGGGAGAACTCATCCTGTGTCTAGATTGACATCTAGAACTCTAGGGGTTCCTGTTCCTCTGGGCTAGTGTTTACCTTTTCCAATCAAATACTGACTTCTGAACTAATCCCAAGGGCTTTTTCCTGACGCTGTGGACTGGGAGCAGAAATGCTGCCTTAATAAGAGAGGTCCAGGAAGCAGTAAGCTTCATCTTTCCTCAGCCTGCCTGGCCTTTGGTGAGTTTGGGAGTGTTAACAGAGTTCTGAGCCTTCCTGGCAGAGAAGGAAGGTCAGAAAGAGAGAAGTCCAAGGGCAGGGCGCCAGGTCCTTATTTGCCTCGTTAGGGAGAATTCAGTGTTGTCTGTCTGGTTGGCAGGGCATACCTAATCACAGAGACTCAGCATTTCAGCAGTTTGCAAAGGAAAGTGATGTGAAGGGACAGCTGCAAATCAGCCACAACGTAGATCTGAGGAGATCAAGCATTTACTTCACTTGGAAGAAAGAGAAGGAAGGAAGCTGAGGGCTTAGCAGGGTAAGTTACTTTTCCATCAACTCCTCTGCTTGCTTAGTTTATAGTTGAGTAAAGTATTTATCACTCCAGGGAGTGTTAATCACTGATAAAGCAGCTGAATGTTGTCCTAATAGCAATGTTTCTAATGTGTTTCTCCTTTGCTTTTTCTCTTTCCTAACCCCTTTTGAGGGTCCCCAATGATGAGCTTCACTCACCCTTCTCTTCCCTACTCCCTAAAGACATTTTTTGTTTGCTGGTGAATTTGAGAAAATTAGATGGGCCTCACTGGTCTGGAGATGGTGAGAAGATGACTATGATTTAGGTGAAATTTGAGGCTGTTGGTGGTAAGGAGGGGTGAATATGGGAGACCTAGGTGTGGGGATAAGCTAGCTAATATTTTAGAGAATTTAGAGATGAAGGATAAGAGTTTTTGTAGGCCATCCAGTTCATGTCTCCTCTCCTCTCCAGTCCTTGGTGTTGGTGTTCTCTCTCTAATTAGACCCCAAGTCACTGCCTTTGTTTCTCTCAGGTCAACTCCCCACCCCCGAACTAGGAGGATACTAGGCCTCATTGCAGGAAAGTTAGAACTAGGGGGCCTGGGTACACAAACTCAGACATGAGCCTGATGATATATACAGATGCAAATGCAAAGACCTGGCTCCTCAATCCCACCTTCTTACCTTCCTGCCAGAAAATTATCCATTTGTGTCAGGAACCCACTGTAGACACAGAGGAAAATATGGCATCAGGGATTTCACCAACTTCATGCCTCCCCAAGCTGTGTGATCCCTTGACTTCCAGCCAGTTCAGCCAGTCTTCCAGTGGACTTAATCTTCCATTGGAGGAAGACCTCTCATTGGAAAGGTGGATAAGTACCTTTCTGGTCTTAACTGGCTTCCATTACAGAATAAAGGCCTTTGGTTGAATATCAGGAAGATATTTATTATTACTTCTGGAATTTAAGACTCTTGATTTATCTCAAAGATACTTTTCCTCCATACCTGTAAAGAAAAGATGAGTCCATTCTTTCAAGGTTTAAGAAGGTGGTGTCTTGCCAGAGGGGGCTGGGTAGATACAGCATATGAGTACTTATTCTAGAATTGCAGTGGTTCTGGGAATGTGATGAGAATGTTTGGTGATTAAAAGTGGAGGAAAGGGCTTCCCTGGTGGCACAGTGGTTAAGAATCCACCTGCCAATACAGGAGACACAGGTTTGAGCCCTGGTTCGGGAAGATCCCACATGATGCAGAGCAACTAAGCCCGTGTGTCACAACTACTAAGGCTGCACTGTAGTGCCCGCAAGCCACAACTACTGACGCCTGCATGCCTAGAGCCCGTGCTCCGCAACAAGAGAAGCCACCGCAATGGGAGGCCTGTGCACCTCAACGAAGAGTAGCCCCCACTCCCTGCAACTAGAGAAAGCCTGTGCGCAGCAACAAAGACCCAATGCAGCCAAAAATAAATAAATTAAAAAAAAAAAAGTGGAGGGAAGAGCCAGGTCAGTTTTTGGAAATGGTGTCCTAAGGTTTGAAGGCAATTCCATCTACCCTTTAGGAAAGAGAGATAACCCTTAAATCCTAAAATAATGTACAATCTTTAGGTCTAATTTCTTCTTTATTGGTGGGAATGTAGAAGATATGATACGCAGATGAACTTAGTTATCTCTGTTTTGTGGACTCTGAAACTGGCCGTTCATCTGTGGGATGAGGGGGGAGAATAGGGGTGGAATGAAAGGACGAGGAGAAAGAAACTACAAAGGAAAATCAAATTAGTTCCTCCATTAACCTGAGGACCGTGGTTTGCAAGAGCCATGTTGTAAGATAATGGATATTAGCTGGACGATTTGGGGAGGGTTTTTGTTTGATTGTTCTACCACCTACATCTCAGCTGAATGATCATTCTGGAGTTTTTTCCTAACAGATCTAGTTCAGAAGGATTAAATGTCAGACCATTTTTGTAACAAAACACAATTCTTGATTTGAACTTTTACCTCATTCACAATAAAAACAACCACTGTCACCATTATCCTCTTCATTTCCCTGTCCCTGGAGGCAGTTTATCTGGGGAATAAAACAATTTTTTAGCTTCAAAATCTCTATAGATACCTTTCTTCTTTTTTAAATTGAGGTGAAATTCACGTAACATAAAATTAATCCTTTTAAAGTGAGCAATTAAATGACATTGAGTACATTCACTTTGTTGTGCACCCACTACCTCTATCTAGTTCTAAAACATTTTCATCACACCCCCCAAAAAGCCTATAACCATTAATCAGTTACTCCTCATTCCCCCGTCCACCCAGCCCTTGGCAACCACGGATCTCCTTTGTCTCTGAATTTACCTATTCTTGATATTTCATATAAATGGAATCATATAATGTGTCGTTTTGTGTCTGGCTTCTTTAACTTAGCATAATGTTTTTGAGGTTCATCCACGTTGTACCATGTATCAGTACATTTCTTTTTATGGCTGAATTTATATATATATACATATATATATATACACACACATATATATGTGTATATATATGTGTATATATATATCTCCCAATTTGTTTATTCATTTATCTTTTGATAACCTTTAGTTTGTTTCTACCTTTTGGCTACTGTGAATAGTGCTGCTATGGACATTTGTGTATAAGCATTTGTTTGCATACCTGTTTTCAGTTATTTTGGGTGTATACCTAAAAGTGAAATTGCTGGGTCATATGATAATTCTCTATTTAACTTTTTGCAGAGCTGCCATACTGTTTTGCACAGCAGCTGCACCATTTTACATTCCTACCATCAGTGCAGGAAGGTTCCGGTTTTTCTGCATCCTCACCAATACTTGTTGTTTTCTAGTTTTTTGATGATAGCCGTCCTAATGGTAGTAAAGTGGTGTCCGTGGTTTTGATTTGCTTTTGATTAGTCGTGTTGAGTATCATGTGCTTCTTGGAAATTTGTATATTTTCTTTGGAGAAATGTCTATTCAAGTCTTTTGCCCATTTTGTAATTGGGCTGTTTGTTGTTGTTGAGTTTCAGGTGTTCTTTACATATTCAGGATATTAATCTCTTATCAGATATATGATTTACAAGTATTTTCTCCCATTCTATGGGTTGCCATTTCACTTTGTCCTTTGATGCACAGAAGTTTTAAAATTTTGATATAGTCCAGTTTATCTATTTTTTCTTTTATTGCTTGTGCTTTTGGTGTCGTATTCAAGAACTTGGCAAATCCAGTATCATGAAGCTTTTCCCCTGTGTTCTTCTAAGACTTTATAGTGGGTTTTTTTTTAACATGAAAGTTACCATTAAAAAAATTTTTTTTTAATTAGTTAATTTATTTTTGGCTGTGTTGGGTCTTCGTTGCTGCACGCAGGCTTCAGTAGTTGTGGCTCGTGGGCACTAGAGTGCAGGCTCAGTAGTTGTGGTGCACGGCCTTAGTTGCTCCGCGGCATGTGGGAGCTTCCCGGAGCAGGGATTGAGCCCGTGTCCCCTGCATTGGCAGGTGGATTCTTAACCACTGTGCCAGCAGGGAAGCCCCTAAGACTTTATAGTTTTATCTCTTACACTTAGGTCTTTAGACTTAATAATCCAGCTCAAACCATTCTAGTTCCTTAGTTCCCAGAATTTTCCCATCTACATTTGTTATGGTCACACTCTTCTTTGTGTTTAGAGTTCCTGTTTCCCTATCTTTGTGTATTCACAGTATTGCCATATTTCATGGTCTGTTCCAACTGCTGCTTCATAAAGTCTGTCTGTAGCTCACCAACTGAGAGACTCTCTTCTTCTGATCTCCCATTAGTGCTCTAGTTTCACTTTTCTTGTAGGATTTATACACTGCCTTATATTATAGTTTATATCTAACGTCTAAGACATATAGATGTTAAGTATGTTTTTTCACATTTGTTTCTGTTATAGTATTTTGCAAATGATTTTATCTGTTTATCAATAAATATTTATGTTTTATTTTTTCCAATATAGTCCCTTTTGTTTACTCAGCCCTCGTGGAAGGAATGGGAAAAGACAGGCCAGGGAAGGAGGACACCACAAGAGTTCTCTCTAGGTAGTGAGTGGGTGTGGGTTTAGTTCTACTTCAGAGCTCACCGTTTTAGAAAATTTTCCTAATAATGTGCATAACTTGGCATTGTAGTGCTAGTGCTCATTTGGTATTACATTTGATTTCTACTTTTTGGTTTATTGCTTATAAATGTGATGATAGGTCTTTTAAAATGAATGTTTTCCTTCCCCAACTAGATTAGATTGACTGTTTCTCTAGTTAGATGGTAGTTTCGGACAACCAAAACTTTTTTTTTTTTTTTTGCAGTACGCGGGCCTCTCACTGTTGTGGCCTCTCCCGTTGCGCAGCACAGGCTCCGGACGCGCAGGCTCAGCGGCCATGGCTCACGGGCCCAGCCGCTCCGCGGCATGTGGGATCTTCCCAGACCGGGGCATGAATCCGTGTCCCCTGCATCGGCAGTTGGACTCTCAACCACTGCGCCACCAGGGAAGCCCAACCAAAACTTTTGTTGCTTTTTCCTCTAAGTTGATGTTTTAAAATACACGAATAGTATACGAATATATTCTTTGTATAAAAAGTCACACATTACAAACAAGTCTAAAGTTCCCTTTTATCGATCCAATTCCCATCGTAGTGCCTTTTCCCCTCCTCAGAGTTAATCACTGTTACCAATTTTATATGAGCCCTGCCAGACTTTTCTAGGCATCTATATTATATATAGAACTTCATGTATAATACATATATGTATAATTATAGTCACATACAATTATTTCTCTTTTTCACAACTGCCTGTGGTGATCAATAATCTGTAGATATGAAATAAATCTTACTGATACCTGGGCCTGAGAGACTGGAATGACAAGTGAAAGGTCAGACATACGAAAAAGCATCATATGTGTCCAACTTACAAAATTCCATTCCATATCTGTTCTACGTATAGTCCCCAGGTATCACTGGACAGGCCATGGCTCCACGGTCCCGATGATGAAGGCACAAGAAACTCCCCTCATCAGTGGCTCCCGTGGTTGTGACCCCACCCACAGTTGTGACTCCTGTGCCTCTGACCCTCTCAAAACCTGGCCCTAGCATTGATACACTTGGCTTCTTCTCCTTGGAGAATAATGTTCCTGGCCTATCCCAGCTGATCCTTCAAAGCTGAACATGAAAAGCTATGAAGAATACAAGTGAGTGACTAGCTCTATGGAAGAGTGATATATTGTCACTGGTAGAAGTGATTCATAAGGTGGAGAGGGAGTATAGCTTGGGGAATATGGGGTATTTGCAATGAGGGATTTTCTCATCCTGACTTTTGCCAGTTTTATTACTATAGAAGAAATATAATTTGCTTAAAAGAGAAACAATGGGAGTAGGAGAGGTGCAAATATATAGGAGGCAAGGTAAGAGTCATGAGAAATTTTGGAGGTGTTTTTCCTATTGCCACTCCTTCTTCATGCTGTTTCTGCAGGTTGGTGCTAGATGGGGATACTCCTGTATCAGGCTTTGGATATCGATGCCTTCAAGAAATGTTCCAGAAGATGGAGGACACATTCCGATTCTGTGCTCACTGTAAAGTACTCCCTAGTGGCCTTTCAAACTCCAGGGTCCTCCGGCAAGAGGTGATTAGTTGGGGGCTAATAGGGGAGACATCCGGAATGATCCTATTCTAAGACCTCATTGCAGGAGGAAAGGTCTGAGAATTTTCAGAATAACTTCAGGCTTGCTCCTCATTTTGTGTGATCTAGGCCACAGAGAAATTAGAAAAGGGTTGCTTATAAGGCTCCTGATTATTTTGGTATTATGGGGAGGTTAGACAGAGACCAGAGTATAATCATTTCTACCTCTCTCCTCTTTTTTTTTTTTTTTTCTTTTTTTTTGCGGTACGCGGGCCTCTCACTGTTGTGGCCTCTACCGTTGCGGAGCACAAGCTCCGGAGGCGCAGGCTCAGCGGCCATGGCTCGCGGGCCTAGCCGTTCCGCGGCATGTGGGATCTTCCTGGACCAGGGCACGAACCCGTGTCCCCTGCATCGGCAGGCGGGCTCTTAACCACTGCGCCACCAGGGAAGCCCTACCTCTCTTCTCTTGAGCACTTAAGTGGTAAGACCGTATCTGTCTGGGGAGGTTGGGGTCAAGCCACACCTGTGATAACAGGGCAGCCACAAACTCCTGCTGTTTTTTTGTTTCTGTAAGGGATGTAAAAAGTTAGCTCTAGACAGAGGCTGAGGTGTCACTGTAACCCAAGAGAAAAATTACACTCCCACTCCCTCCTGCCTCCTGTGCCAAACATAGTCCCCAAATTTGCTGCAGCAGCTGTCATTCCTCTCCCTACTTTCCTCACCCGGTGATCTTTCTTCCCAGGTGCAGGAATATCAGTTCCCTTCCCCAGGAGTCCCCCATTCACCTTTGAGGTATAGGAACATCTGTTTCTGGGCCTCATTCTCTCAGGTGCAGAAGTGTCTATTACTGTGGTCCAGAGTGCCAGAGGTCAGACTGGCCAGCACACAGGAGGGTTTGTCAAGAGCTGCGTCTTGTAGCTGTGGACCGTCTCATGGAATGGCCTCTGGTCACAGGTGGAGTGACAGTATTGGGGAATTTTGCCATAATGGTCATAGTTGATGGTACTTGGAGAAATATATGAAAGCATGTTGTTTTGAGGAAAAAATGAGGAACTGAGTGGGACAGGGCAGTCTTGGGGACAGGTTGGGAGAATGAACATGGAGGGAATATTGAAGCCAGGGAAGGATTAGGTCATTTCTTATTCCTTCTTTCCTGCAGGCGGTTTTGTCCTTCCCTCAGGACCTTGGTCTTGGCTGACTGAAGGCGCACAGGGCTGGGACACCTGGTTTTCTATGTGACGTTTACAGCTAGAGGCTACTCTGGATGCTATGCTTGGTAGTCCGGCCATGACCACCCTGTGGGCCAGTGTAGGATGGCCAAGGCCAGATCCAGATGTCCTGCAGGGCTCTTTGAAGCGGTTGCTGACAGATGCTCTGTCACGGCCCTTGACACTGGGCTTTGGGCTTCGGGCCTTGGGGATTAATGTTGGCAAGGTCGGGGGAAGCACAGTGCACGTGGTTGGTGCTTCTCATGCAGAGACATTCCTCACTCACCCTGGGACTATGATGAACTTGGCTGCGTGTTTCCTGGGCACCTTGGCCTCCATGTAATCATGGTGGGTGTAGATGTAGCTGCTGGCTTTTCACAGAGTGCCTCACCTTCACTCCTGGAACCTGGCACAGTTCAGCTTAGTAGCCATAGGGGCCTCTAACATGACTTCTGGGAGGAGCAGGTAGAGTCTGGGCAGATAGCCCATCCAGATTTGGTGGTGGCATTCCATCCAGGTAAGAGTCATTTGTTTGGGGGAATACAGGGTCTGTCCTCTGGGAGTTTTCCATCCTGGCTCTTGTACCTTTGGAACCCCATTCATTTGGTCAGGTTAAGCATAATATAATGAAGACCTTGGTTGATCATTAGCCATATGTGCTACACCTGGGTCCATAATTGTCCATTAAAGAATCTGGGGCGGGTGATGGTGGTAAATGAGCATTGGAGGTGAGCAAGATGAGGGGTGGACGCAGTCAAAGAAGTATGTTGGTTAGGGTCTACCTTAGCGTTTCCCCTTTCTATTCCCATCTCCATTTTTGTTCCATAGGTTTCCATGCTTCCCCGGACCTGATGGAGGCTTGGCTGCCCACCCTCTTGCTACTTCGTGATTATGAGATCCCTACAATGATTACTGTTTACAGGTTTTGACCTCCTCCTATTTGTGATACCTCCCCAATTCACTCACACCTCTATGTAGATGAGCTCATTTCTCTCCCCCTTGCTCATCTTCTGCCTTCTGGTGAGGATTTTCTTCCTTCCCATGCTTGGCTTTCTCATCCCTTCAAAGTGCTATGCTAGTTAATTGAGTAGTTAGTCTAGACATTTGGGAGGGAGGGATAGCTGTTGCGTTAGTCCAGCCTTAGGTAATTTTTGGGATTGATGAGCAGTTCCTCTCCTGTCTCTTTCGTAATCAGCAGAGCAATTTTTCTTATCTGTCTCCCATAGCCAGCAGGAGTTGGCAGCCTCTTTGCAGATTCTGGTGGACCTGGATACACACATCACAGCCTGTGGAGCTAATCCTTTTGCGTCCCTCAAACCTGAACAGGTCTACTCCAACCCCAACAAGCAGCCAGTATACTGCAGTGCCTACTATATCATGTTTCTTGGAAGCTCCTGCCAGCTGGATAAGAGGCAATTGGAAGAGAAAGTAAATGGCAGGGTATAAATAGCTGAGCCAGATCCTGACTGGATGTCTAGAAAATGCAGAGATTGTGATGAAATTACCTGCTGATGCCAGATTATTGCCAACTTTCAAATCCACTATATCATAAACTTAATTCACTTGTCCTTGTAGATTCTAAGCTGAATGGGAGATCCTGTATGATGTGACTCATTTCCAAGAGGTTAGCCACATGTAGCTTCTAGAGACAGGATTCTAGATTTAGTGTGTGGCAAAAGGCCCTTATATCAGTCTTTGTAGAGCCTTAAGTTCCTAAGAGTTTCCTTCATGAGAAAGTTATACGTTTTGACTTTAACCGGATGGCACCAAGGAGAAGAATGGCACCTTATTCTTCTGAAAAAGACTTTATTCTTATACAGCAATTTGGGCTAAAAAATGCAGAAGTCTTAATGACTTGAAGTAGTGGAAAAATGAGGAAGTCAGAGAAGTGGTTGGGAACATGGGGGAGGTTGTGAGGATTGGCACACTGTTCTACTTCCTGGCTTTTTCGAGATACATGTCTCATTTTCCTATTTTCTCTTGGGGACTTCTAATTTTAGAGCAGCTTTTTGCCCTTGTGTTGTATTTTAGGTATCCCAGGGTGTATCAGGGTTACTTGAATACACTGGAGTTTGTTATCGCCTGGTCTATACCACAATAAACTCAGTTTGGGGCTTCTTAAGTCACTTGTTTTATCTTATTTCCTATTCACTGCCAAGTGTTACTTGTCTACACAGAACATCTCAAGATTGGAGGTTTCTCTCTTGCCAAAGGAGTGATTAACATCAGCTCTCTGTTTGGGTCTGCCATTCTACCACACCCTGTCTATTGTCATCCTTCTCTTATCACACTCTCAGGATTAGGATATTCCCTAGATATTCATTTCTACAACTTGCTGTGACCTCAGCCTCTCCACTTACATCCAGAATATATATATATAGAACTCTTACAACTCGATAATAAAAGGACAAATAACTCAATTTAAAAGTGGGCAAATGATCTGAACAGATGTTTCTCCAAAGAAGATATACAAATGATCAATCAGCACATGAAAAGATGCTCAACATCGTTAGTCATCTGGAAATACAAATCAAAACCACAATGAAAGAAAGTGCTTCTTTTGCTAGGATGACAACAATAAAAAAGACAGATAATAACAAGTGTTAACGAGGATGTAGAGAAATTGCAGCCCTCATACACTGCTAGTAGGGATGTAAAATGGTGCAGCTATTTTGGAAAACAGTCTGGCAGTTTCTCAAGAAGTTAAACATTAAGTTACCATTTGATCCAGTTATTCTGCTCCTAGGTGTGTACTCATGAGAAATGAAAATATTTGTGCACAAATGTTCACAGCAGCATTATTCATAATAGCCAAAAGGTAAAAATAACCCAAGCGTCCATCAACTTGTGAATAGATAAACAAAATGTGGCATATACATATAATGAAATATTTGGCCATAGAAAAGAATGAAGTACTGATTCATGCTACAACATGGATGAACTTTGAAAATACGCTCATCCATGTTCATGTTAAGTGAAAATCCAGTCATAAAAGACCACATATTGTCTGAGTGCATTTATATAAAATGTCTAGAGTTGGCAAATCTATGGAGACAGAAAGTAGATGAGTGGCAGCATAGAGATGAGGATGGTGAGCATATTGGGGATGATGGCTAAAGTGTATGGGCTTTATTTTTGGGGTGATATAAATGTTCTAAAATTGTGATGGTACAACTCTGAATATATTAAAAACCATTGAATTGTACACTTTACATCAGTGAATTATATCTCAATAAAGCTGTTACGAAAAACAGTTTTTTAAATCAGAGTGTAAAAAATGAGAATATTTGTTAAGTGCTTAACAGTGTCTAGCATATAGTATGTATTTAATAAATGGTAGCTATTATTGAATACATACCACTTTGAATATTATTCAGTAACATAAATAGATTGAACTTACTGAGCAAGAGGGTTCGACAATGGAAAAACCAGTCAGAATGCCATTTTTGTGGTTCAGATGATGTAATGCATGTATCAGCTAAAGTGGCCAATGGTAGTAGTTAGGGAAAAGAAGAGGTCTAGCTATAACAAGGAAAGTAAACAGGTAGATAATATTTTGTAGCTAGAATGTGAAAGTAAAATCTATAGGGCTTAATTACTGATTGTTTTGGGTGAAATGTGATATATCTATCAGAGTCTAATCAGGAGACAGAAACCACACAGTAACAGGTGACACAAAAATTTCCAGCTTAGAGTGGTGGTGACAGTACATAAAAGTGCCTTAGCTTCATGCTAAATGCTGAGGATTCCAAATGGCTTTTACCCTTAGAGTGTTTACAGTTTAATAAAAGACTGATGTTAAGCAGGGGCAATATAATGAGTTACATTTTCTAAAGTCAGCATATGAAGTGAAAAAGCTGTATTTTCAAAGCTACATTGAAATTCCCTTAGGATAACACTCCATTGTGGATTCCAACATATCCTTATCTCAACAAGTCTATCAGAGCCAGTTATTTCCTCCACTATTGGAAACAGACCTCTGTTTATTTAGTTGATCACTGGATGAAATAATTGGCTTGAGTCTGGGGGGCCCTGTTGTAGTCAACCAAGTATTTACTGAACATTTTATTTCTAGACTCTAGAGATATCTCTGTTCTCAAGGAGTGTACATTCCGAGGGCAGCAGGGGGAGATGACAAACAGTAAATACAGAATTTTATATGCTTTTAAGTGCTACAAAGAAAATTAAATAGGGTAATTAGTGTGTATAACTGGTAGTGGTGTTAGTGACAGTGGGGCTACTAATGCTACAATGTTCAGGGAATACATACCTCTCTGCGGAGATGGATGACATTTGAGATGTAACATGCAATAGAGAACATTGCAAATAGGAGCAATAACAAGTGTAAAGATCCTGGGAATCTCTGGTGTGTTTGGTCACAAGCTTGGTATGCTTAGACAGAAGGCCATTTTGACCAGAGTTTGGTGCTTGAGAAGGAAGGTGAAGAGGGATGAGATCAGAGAGGTAGGCAGTAGCCAGATTATATGGGGCTTAATAGACCATGGCTAGGAGTTTGGATTTTATTCTGGTTCCAGTGGGAAGCTAGTGGAGGAGTTTAATCAAGGGAATTATATGACCAAATCCGTTATTTAGGAAGATTAGTCTAACTCAGAGTTTCTTAACCTCAGTACTACTGACATTTCAGGCTGAATAATTCTTTGTTGTAGGGGGATGTCCAGTGCATTGTAGAATGTTTAGTAACATCCGTGGCCTCTCCCCATTGATACTAGTAAAACCCTCCTCCCTAGTTGTGACAACCAAAAACGTCTCCAGACATTGCCAAATGTCCCTTTGGGGACAAAATTACTGCTCTGTCTGTACAAAACGTATGTGTGTTTATTTTAATTATATGTATATATATATATATATATATATATATATATATATATATATTTTTTTTTTTTTTTTTGCTGCCACACTGCTTGGCATGCAGAACTTCCCTGACCAGGGATTGAACCCATGCTCCCCTGCATTGGAAGCACAGTCTCAATCACTGGACCACCAGGGAAGTCCAGTATGTGTGTTTAAACACAGTGGAATATTCACATTAGAAGAAGCATAATGTCTCCTATTTTATGTGAACTCTGGAGCATATGATGACCTTCAGAGGTGTTTTGTTTTTGCTAAGTTCGTGTGGTTGAATACAGGCAAGTTAAATACTCATGTGCATGACTACTGGTTTTTTTTTTTTTTTTTTTTTGGCTGCGTTGGGTCTTTGTTGCTGCGCGCAGGCTTTCTCTCGTTGCGGTGAGTGGGGGCTACTCCGTTGCAGTGCGCAGATTTCTCATTGCGGTGGCTTCTCTTGTTGCGGAGCATGGGCTCTAGGCTCGTGGGCTTAGTAGTTGTGACTTGCAGGCTCTAGAGTGCAGGCTCAGTAGTTGTGGCACACGGGCTTAGTTGTTACGTGGCATGTGGGATCTTCCTGGACCAGGGATCGAACCCGTGTCCCCTGCATTGACAGGTGGATTCTTAACCACTGGGCCACCAGGGAAGCACATGACTACTGTTAAATGTGTCACAGCAGACATCTATAAAAGGTTTTCTTGTGTGCAAAAAAGGGAGTCTACCCAAGGGAAGGTAAAGAAAAGAAGGTCAGGAAAAGCTTCTTGAGGCAGGAAGGAGATGGGTGATCTTTGAATTGAGTCTTAATAGATTCATAATTGTTAAAAGGCGGGCAGTGCTTTCTAGGCAGAGGCAGCATGAGGAAAGGGTCTCTGGCCCTGGAGGGCCTTGTATGTCAAGAAAGAAGGACAAATTGAAAGGATGAAGTGGGAAATCTAGTGGTATCTACCTGAATAGACTATCGGATATTTGGGCCTATAGCTCAGGAAAGTGGGCGGGAAATAGGAGGTTTGGAAAATAACCTCTCAAGCTGATAGTTAAGGCAGAGGGAAGGGTGGGGATGAGATCACCGAGGTAGTAATATAGAGCAAAGGAGTAAGGACAGGCTTCTTAGGGAATGCTTAAATTCCAGAGGTCTCCAGGCAGATTGGACAGAAAGGCCCAATATTTTCCAGACAGATTGGTGAGAGCTGGGGAATTAATGCTGGGTATCCAGAGTGTTGTGCAGTTTTGTTTAAATTTGGCAGTGACCTTTCTCAAGTACCTTCCACTTCACCCCTGTTTTAGGGCCATGTATATCTTGCTTTTGCCACTTAAAAATTTAATCCACCCTATCCCACCCCCATGAGGAAGCTTTTGGGTAGAAAAGCATGTGGGGTAATAGGTTAATAGTTCTCAAACTTTAGTGTGCATAGAACCACGTGGAGGGCTTGTTAAAACAGATTGCTGGGCTTCATCTCTAGAATTTAATTCATTAGGTCTAAGGTGGAGCCCAATGAGTTGCATTTCTAACAAGTTACCAGGTAATGTGGTGGCTGCCAGTCTGGGGACCACAGTTTGAGAACCACTGTAAAAGGTAGCCAACTGGTTCTTTGCTCTGGAATATAAACTTTCTTAATGAGTTTAAGATACTGGTCTGGGCCCTTGAAATTGCCTCAAATGTTTAATGGTAGGGCTCTAGTGTGAGGGGAGCCTGGAATCACCTAACAACTCCCTTCTGGAGTGGTTTTGGTTAGTGCATCTCGTGTTCCCACTATCTAGGAGCCTCATAAATATTAATTCAATTCACAAGGGACTAATAAAAGACACCGTCTTTGTCCTCAGAAGATAGGGAGGACGGCACATCAGGCGGAGAGGCTGCCCCTGGCCTCCCAGTTTCGAGCCCTTCTTTGCCGCCCACCACTGAAGGGGCTTCGGGATTCCTCAGGACGGCTTCAACTTCCCAAATGGCTTGAGAGAGCCCAGAAAGAACTGTGATAAAACTGGCTGGTGCATCCGAAGAGAGCGTCTTCTCGCGGGTGGAGCGGCGAGGCGGGGCGGAAGGGAACGCCGGAGCAGCGGCACCGACAGCCGCCTGGACTGGCCCTGTCGGCACCGCCCCCTGCGATCCTAACGGCCTCGGGCGGCGGCCCTCGGCGCCCCGCCCTTCCCGGGCCCGCCCCCGGCTCCATCTTGCCCGAGATCAGTTTGGGACGAGACGCTGCTCCACCGGGTCAGGTGAGGAACGGCGTACCCTACCCTTGCCACCCCTCGTCCCCCTCGGTCGCCTCGCCCCGGCCTGCTCTGAGGCCTGCCAGCCGGGAGAGGGCGGGGCCCCGCGTGTGTCCACGAGCCGGGGGGGGGGGGGCTGGAGGAGCCTGTGGGCCCCGGGAGTGGCCGGCGACTCGGTGTGCGCGTTTTGGGACCCGGGCTGCCTGGTGGGGGCGTTCGGGCGGGGGCGCATTAGGGCGGGATCGGCGAGGCGGCCGGGCAACGGGAAGTCCTGTTCGCCGGTCGTCTGTGCCCCTTGGCTGTCCGGAGGTCCGAGGGAGCTCACTGCCCGAGGGGCCTCCCGCGCAGGCAGGTGGACCACAGGTGGAGGGGTTGAGGCCAGAGGATGGCCCTGCTGAAGCTACCCCAAGGAGGGCTGAGTAGGAAAACCGGTGAGCAGCACCGAAAGCTAAGTCCGGCTGGTGACTAGACTTCCTGGTGACACAGCAAATTTAGGGAAACTTGGGACGTTTGTACTTGCTTAGTGAACCTAGGACAGAATGCGGAAGCCTAAAACTGTACACTGGTTCAGGTTTATAATTTTTGGGAACTATTCAGGGAAGTGGCATTCCAGATTTGATTCCTAGTACCTTAGCAGCAGCAAACGTGTGCTGATTTGAGCCCAACCTGTGTGAACAATTCTACAGAAGGAGATGGCTGATGTCCACCATAAAGTGACAGAAATGAAAAGAAGTCGTCCAACTGTCTTTAAACTCTCTAATTTCTGCCAGCTGGTGGGGAGCTGATCTGATAATCTGTCCTAATTAGATAATGAGTGTAATGAGTTACCTATCAGGCAGGGAAGGAGTTCAAGTACTAGATAGGGAGGTAGAAGAGAGAATTTTGACTACTGCAAAGTGAAGCCTCCTTTCAGTCCTCACTGGTGGTGACTGCCTACCCTGTCCATGCAGAGCCTAGTCGTGCCTCCAATTCTTTATTGAAGGGCCCTTGCTGACAGATTTAAATGGTCTTTCCCAATCAAGAGGCAGGTTTTGGAAAATTGTAGTATCTGCTGTTGGCCATCTTCATACACCCTTTCTATTTTGTGTTTCATAAATTTGCAACAGCTGCCTCCTGTGTTCCTGGGCTTCATGCCATCTCTGAGACTTGAATAGTGAGACCCACCCCTTTTAGTAGTTGACTCACTGGGTGGAGATGGCTTGGAAAACCAAGAATGCTTTTCTAGTCTTTTAAAAGTAGTTGCTGACAGAGGATGTTGAAAAGGAAATAAAAGTTCTGGTTCACTGGTATAGTCTGATTATTCCTTGGGCAAAGTTGAGTAGTTTGTTGAGTCACCAAACTCGGGTTTGTTTCAGCTTTTTACAAAAGCTTTTTCAATCTGCGTTTTGAATAGATGATACATGCCTAATTCCAAAAGGACACTTAGCCCTTTTTTCTAGTACATTGAAAAGTCTCCTTGTTATGCCCCAGCTCTCCTCTCCAGAGGCAGCAGTGGAGTACTGTTTCCTACTTTCTTGAGTATACTTTCAGGGATATTCTCTCCATATACAAGCAAATAAATGTAATTTTTACACATTTGGTTGCAAATTATCTATGTAGCTTTTCATCTTGCTTTTTTCCCACTTAATATGACTTAGAGTGGTTTCACATATGAGTAAAAAGAGAGCTGCTCATTTTTAATAGTTGCCTAACACTTCATTGTATGGCTATCCATAATCTGTTTTACCTGTTCCTTATTAATGGACTTTTAGATTGTTTTTAACCGTCTTTTTTTTTTTTTTTTTTTTTGGCCATGCCACTTGGCCTGTGGAATCTTAGTTCCCTGACCAGGGATTGAACCCAGCCCATGGCAGTGAAAGCACTGAGTCCTCTCCACTGAACTGCCAGGGAATTCCCAACCTTTTTCTATTACAAATAGTGTGTAATGAATAGCTTTGTACGTATATAATTTTGCACTTGTGTAAGTATTTTTATGAGGTACATCCTGGAAATAGAATTGCATTCTAGTCCTTTATATAATTATACTTCAAAATGTACCCAGATTCATTTTCTTAAAGTTGCTTTAAGTTTTCTCATGTACGGATAGTCTTTATCTTCATTCTGTTCAGAAACTCTTGTTGACGTAATTCCTCTAGTGCCTTTAAAGGTAAGATTTAATGTAGTAGCTAAAGGCTGTAGAAATAGGACTTTGTCACTGGAACAGTTCCTGAGATTTAGAAATTTAAATTGTTTTTGTAGTCTTTGGTGCTATAAAACTTGTTGCCTTTAAAATTATTATTGGGCTTCCCTGGTGGTGCAGTGGTTGAGAGTCCGCCTGCCAATTCAGGGGACACGGGTTCGTGCCCCGGTCCGGGAGGATCCCACATGCCACGGAGTGGCTGGGCCCGTGAGCCATGGCTGCTGAGTCTGTGTGTCCAGAGCCTGTGCTCTGCAACGGGAGAGGCCACAACAGTGAGAGACCCGCATACCGAAAAAAAATAATAATAATAAATAAATAAAATAATTATTAATTTCTCCCATAAATTATTTTCAGACTTTTTCACTTTATTTTGACCCTGACCTCTTTTACCCTTGGTCCATCTGACTGTTCTTGGATGATATTGTTTCTCCTTTACTCCTTTTTTTTATCAACTGGGCTTGGGGAAGAAGACAGCAAAAAATGATTTAACGTCCTTTGCATCCAGGTCTTTGGATTCCAAATGACTGTTTTAAAACTGACTGGATCAGTTTTCTTATTTTCTTTCAACTTCGACTAAATATATGCCCATTCATTCTCAATTTAGCAAGTTTTTAGCTTCTATACTGTGCTTATGTCATAAGGAGCACTATAATAACTTAAATTTATTTTCTCATTTTCCTCCCCCCACCCCCCGCATCTCTGTATCAGCACCTAGGACAGTGCTTATTAAATAGTGGGCTTTTGTAAGTGTTGAACTGGATTTGTTTGGGGTCCTTTATTAAAAAAATTTTTTTTTGGAGTATAGTTGATTTACAATGTTGTGTTAATTTCAGGTGTATGGCAAAGTGAATCAGTTATACATATACATATATTGACGCTTTTTAAGATTCTTTTCTCATACAGGCCATTACAGAGTATTGAGTAGAGTTTCCTGTGTTATGAAGTAGCTCCTTATTAGTTATCTGTTTTATATATAGTAGTGTGTATATGTCATTGTTTGGGGTCTTAATAAAAAAGAAATACAAATCATTTATAGCTGTATTGGGGAGACGAGCCAAAACACATATTGAAAAATTTGGCAAATCAGGTGGTAGATTCAGAAATGCCAAAATATTCTGGTATCAAAATATCATTCACAGACCAGCAGCAATAGCATCACCTGGAAGCTTAGTTAGGAATACAGAATCTTGGGCCCCATCTCAGAACTACTGAATCAGTCTGCCTGCTAGACTCTTTTGAAAGAAGGTGTGTTTTGATTAAACCCTATGACAAAATATATCTTCAAAGGCCTTAATCTTTATAGGAAATTACAGAAGACATTTTTTATTGTTGTTACAGAATGTCGTACCCGGGCTATCCCCCCACAGGCTACCCAGCTTTCCCTGGATATCCTGTAAGTATTGCCACTTATGATACTAAAATAGCTCATGTCCTTGGCACAGATCTTGTATAGAACTAGCCAGCCCATGACAGATCTTACAAATATGCTAGAGCAGGGGTCATAAATTCAAATGGCCAGAAGTACTGAGTAGAGTTCATGAGTGAAGGCAGGTGTTGTGGGGAACTACAGGGAGTTGGCTCACCTGTGGAAAGGCAGCAGTTAGGTTAAGCCGCATGTGTCCATGCAGGGAGGCTGACCCAGTGTTGCTGGATAATTCCATATCTTCAAGTAAAGCCAACAATCTGGATTTTATGTGAAATTGCCCAATTTTTAAAATTGGGAAATGAATATTTTAAAATGTTAAATGCTGTATGATTCAGTACAACATGTAGGTAAGCTAAATCGATCCTATGAGTCACTGGGGTTTTTTTTGTTGTTGTTTTTTTAAAGTATTTATTTATTTTTGGCTGCGTTGGGTCTTCGTTGCTGTGCGTGGGCTTTCTCTAGTTGCAGAGATCAGGGGCTACTCTTTGTTGTGGTGCGTGGGCTTCTCATTATGGTGGCTTCTTTTGCTGCGGAGCGCGGGCTCTAGGCACGCCAACTTCAGTAGTTGTGGCGCACGGGCTTAGTTGCTCAGCGGCTTGTGGGATCTCCCCGGACCAGGGATCGAACCCGTGTCCCCTGCATCGGCAGGCGGATTCTTAACCACTGTGCCACCAGGGAAGTCCTGAGTTACTGGTTTTTAATCTTTGTGTTAGAAGATTTAAAATAACTTAAGAGGGGGCTTAAGAGAAAGCCCTCGCACAGAAACGAAGACCCAACACAGCAAAAATTAATTAATTAATTAATAAACTCCTACCCCCAACATCTTTGAAAAAAAAAAAACTTAAGAGGAGCTTGACTCATAGGTAACAAATTGCAGTGGATTAGAGGTCCCTGGATTAGTACTTCTGAGACTTTCAGTATTTGGAGTGCATGTTATAAATGTGCTACCAAGTTCTGCCTTGTTGATGTCTATACTGTTCTGAGGACTAACCTCATAGCTGAGGCGTAAGTGAGAATTGTGTTTCAATTTTATGCTCATAAGTATGCAGGGCTTCTTTCTAACTCTGGGAGAATAGAAAGAGGGGCCTATACAGATTAATGATAATGTGTATATTCTTATGTAAAGTGAATATATAGCTCTCCTGAATTTATCATCGAAGAGATGAGAATTATGAATATGTTCCCAGGTCCCTATGTACTAAACTGGACTCTGACCACCATTTCAGTCAATATCAGCTAATTGTTAAAACAGACAACCCTAACATCCCAATGACTTAAAGCAATAAAAACTTATTACTTGCTTACTTCAGTCTCCTGGAAGTCAGTGGTGGGGGTGGCCGGGGGAAGGATGTGGTGGGGAGCTAGGAGGCTTTGTTCCATGTCGTCTTGCGGGTTCCCAGGCTCCTTCCATCCTCTGTTGCCTTGGTATATTGGCTCTACCATCCTCTAGTGCCTTGGAGTCCTCCACTGGATCTTCTGCTTCCAGCTGGCAGATGAAGGAAAAGAGAGGGGAAGAGAGAGCTTAGAGGATTGGGCAGAAAGTTAAGGGGACCAGGCTGGAAGTCGTGTATGTTACTTCTGTCCACATTCGTTTATGGTCCTATTTAACTGTAACGGGGTCCTGGGAAATGTAGTCTAGTTTTGTGGCCTGGGAAAAAGTTTAGTGAACATGTAACAGTCTCTCCACACTTAGACATTGTGTGATCTGAACTGAGGTCCAAAATGTCACACCCAGTGTATGACTCAGGTCACCTTTTTATTTTTTTCCCCCTGTTATGCACAGGTCCAGATGTGTTGCAAGAAAGCCATGAATTCTTCTCTTTAGGGTAGAGAGGCAAATCTTCCTATTATTTCCAGGTGCTAGGAAAATGAAGGAACTAATGAGCTTTGCTAGTTGTTCCTGAAGGCTTGAGGTTTGGAAAGAGCCTGGTTCTTACTCCCAAATAGAGAAACAGACTCTTCCTGCCTAACACAGGTAGATTTATATATAACTGAATTCTGACAAACGTGTCCTGAAAAACTAGTATACTGATAAACTAGTATGAGATACCAGGACTTCTAATGGGCTTTTTAATATGTAAAAGAATAAGCTAGACCTTAATAGTTATCTTTGTTTGTTTCCTTAGCTAGGTTCTATTTCTTGGTGATCACATTCATTTGAAAATTTTTCTGGTTTTTCAGCCTGCAGGTCAGGAGTCATCTTTTCCTCCTCCTGGTCAGTATTCTTATCCTAGTGGCTTTCCTCCAGTGGGAGGAGGTGCCTACCCACCAACACCAAGTAGTGGCTACCCAGGAGCTGGAGGCTACCCAGGAGCTGGAGGCTACCCAGGAGCTGGAGGCTACCCTGCCCCTGGAGGCTATCCCAGTGCCCCACAGCCAGGGGGAGCTCCATCCTATCCTGGAGGTGAGTCCTGGGTTGTGGAATTAGTATAGCATTTTTTTTCTTCTCTCTTTAATCCTCTCGGTTCCTTCTTGTTTTGTACGAGGTCAGAGTTGCTCTTAGCCTACTTTCTACCTTAGACAGTAAGGACCTAGCTGGCAAGATAGAAGGATAAAGGTTCTCAGGAGGCATGAAAGCTGGGAGCAGTCTCCAAAACTCTGTTGTGAAAGGAATTAGAATAAATCTCATGGTAATAAAGGACCAATATATAATGGTTTGGTTGATAATTTGTAATCTTAAGAACTGATTAAGATATTTCATTTGGCATGATTGTGACCTTAGGACAGCTTTGTCCACAGTATGTAAAAAACCAAGCCAACCAACCAAACAAACAAAAATCTTAGCACTTTTGTATTATAAGTTATTAAGGCAGATGAATGAAGTAACCTTTTTTTTTAATTTATTTTTTAATGGGGAAGGATTTGTTGAGAAATTGAATTTAGACCAAAAGGGACTACTGCTATAGCATTAATAGTATATTTTCTACTGTTTCTAAAGTTTTCACTTCAATCATGAGAACTGTCACTGTAGTTTGTTTCTTTTTTTCTCTTGTTCTCCCTCCAGGCCAAGGGTTTGGAGCCCCACCAAGTGGAGCAGGCTTTTCTGGCTATCCACAGGCACCCTCACAGTCTTATGGTGGGGGCCCATCCCAGGTCCCACTACCTGGTATGTACTAACTGTCCAGAGAAAAACAGTAGCTTGATATTTTGAATCTTGCAGTTGCTGTTGAAGGAACTTAGTAGTTTATGGTTGGGATCGTCTTTAGTAAAAGTTTATACTAAATACTTCTTAGGTAGTATATGGTTTCATGAAGTGTATTAATTTGATGAAAAAGTTTAATCAGCAAGATGGTAATAAGGACCTATTTTTTCAATCAAAAAAAAAAAGATCTGTCCTGAAGCCAAAAAGCAAAACCTTCAGGAACTTCTCTGCTCATTAGTATAGCACAAAGGAAACAACCCCCAGAACTATGTCCTGTCATCCTTTCCAGATGGAATCAGAATTTAATCTGGTTCAAGTGTTTTGTTCTTTTTTTAGAGTATTGTTTATAAAGAAATTATGTTAAATTATTTTAAAGAAATTAGGACATGGAATATTTTAAAAGGTCCTTGTGACCAAAGTTGGTTTTTGATTCAGTAAATTATAAAACTTAAAAATTATCCTAGTGAATAAATAGTGTGAATATTCTCATATGTTTCCGTATTCATAATAAATCAGTGCTGTTTTGAAAAATTAAATCAGTTAAGACCTGATTGCTGTATTTTTTCTTAATATGTAGGTGGTTTTCCTGGGGGACCGATGCCTTCTCAGTACCCTGGAGGACAATCTCCTTACCCTAGTCAGGTATTTTTTTTTTTTCCTACCTTTTAAATTTAGTCTGGGTAACTGGATAATGCTAAAGAAGGGCACTACTCCTTTGCTAACATTAGAGGTTTCCATGAAGCAGAGGAGATGGTCTAAAACAGTTCACTTAAGACTTTAATCTTTGCTTCTGTTAGACTCCATGCTCTTTGGTCCACCTGTTTTTAAGTACTGTCCTGATGACTTTAATAAGACAAACATAGGTCCCTTCTCACAGGTGATGACACCCATACTCTTTTTCATAGTGATTCACTTGGACTCTTGGCGTTGATTTTAGTTCTTTTTCCTCCTCCCTTGCTGGCAGTATAACTATGAACTCAGGTGACTGGGTGGTTGATATTTCTGGCAGTGTTTTATGAAGTATGGTTTTGTTTTCCTTTTTTACTTTTATAACTTTCCACTCTTCTTTCAGATCAATACAGAATCCTTACCTTCCTATCCTGTTTTCTCTCCTGTTTCTGTGGATTATAGCAGTGAAGTGAGTAAGGTTTTTTAATGTTCACTAATCACTAGATCTCCTATATATGCCTTCATTTGTTTCTAATTTCTCCTGTATTTGTCTCTCACCACTTCCTTGAGGGCTCATTGTATCTGTTTTTATCTTTATGTCCCTGTAGTGCTTGGCAGGGCTTTAAATACAGTAGTCAATTAATGTCTGTTAAATTGATTTTTCAGGAGTCTCAGAAGGTCTCCCGTATATCAAATCTTTGCCCTATCTCAATATAGCTCCTTATTTTAATATTAAGTTTTATTCTTTAATTGACTTGTTAATTCTTTTATATCCTATGCAAGTTACTAGGAACATAAGCAGTTTTATGTTTACCTTATCTTGATTTTCTCATTTCATATTGTCTATTCATAAAGATCTAGCATTTTAAAGCTTTTTTTAGGCTGGGATTGGTAAGGGGTTACAGAATTGGAAGAAAAACAACTTAGCCATTTTCTGGCTTCCTTTCCAGATTTGAGGAATTTTTGAGCTCCAGAGAGGCCACACAGCTAGTGAAAGTCAAAGCTGAGACTAGATCCTAGCTCTTCTGCCTCTCAGACCAGTGGTCTCTGTTATACAGTGCTACTTTGCTGATACAGTAAATGATATTCCTCCAAAGCCCATAGTAAATTGCTTTCAATCCTTTTTTAAAAAAATTGCTGATTATTAATCATATTATAAATCTGTAGTTATTCTAATCATTTGTTATGAGAATTTTTATTTTAGTTTAGTTTAAGCATGCATTTGCTTTTAAAGACATCATTTTATGACTGAATAGAAAAGATTTTTAAACATAAAAACACTAAAAGTAAAACACACATACACGTGCAGCTTATCTTGCATAACAATTACGACCCTAAATTGAAACCAGGAAGTTACAGAGCAGTAGATTTTGGGAGATGGAAAGTGGAATAGATGGAAGTGAAATAGACTACCTTGTGAGGGGTGAGCTCCCTGTCACTGAAAATCCCCTGATAGAAGTTGGTGTGTGTGTGTGTGTGTGTAGGAAGATGTAAAGAAAGTTTTTGTCTTGGGGCCAGGTGACCTCTCCTGATTGACCCAATTCTAATTCTATGGCAGTTTTTCAGCAGGATTGGAATGAAATGGAAGGCAAAGGGTGGCACTTTTGGTGGCAGATAGTATGGGCTTTGCTGTGCTGAGAAATCCTCTGTAGTTAGAGTTTTGACCTCAAGAATATAGACCCTGATTTCTTTGAGTTCAGTATAATGCCTGCAGAATGATAGTATTCTTGATGAAGATTCACTTCAAACTTAAGACTTTCAACAAAGAATAAAACAAAACCATTTTTCCCTCCAGATGAAAAATGGAATAAGTCTTTTGGTGGTTGTTCGTTTTTAGAAACAAGAGGATGACAGAAAATGATAGTCGTCAAATAGTGCATGATGAGGGTTAGTTTCTCTTACTGTCTAGTTCAGTGTATTATAAACAGAGGCTTCTGCCCTGCTTAGGATTTTAGTGACAATGGTTACATCAAAGAAAACTTTCATCAGTGCTTGATACATTAAGCCTCATGTAAAGGCAATATGTTGAAAATTTTTTTCTGCTTGAATATTTGCTACAAGTAGAATAATTTTAGTTTTTCCTTAAAACCAATATACAAATATTTCTTGTTAGTTCTCTGCTTACATTCCTGGCTTAGAAACTACTGAAGGATGATTGTTAGGGCTTATTGGTAGAAGAAAATGTTGGCGTGAGAGTAGAGATGAGTGGGAGGAATTACCGACCATAAAAATGTTTGTCGAAGGGTCTGGTCTCCTTCTCCCCAGTCACTTTGCCCCTACAAAGGGGCATATTGGTTGGCATATTGCTGTTGCTGTATTCAATGGGTATAACTCGAAATACCATTTCAGTTGCCTAGAAAGCAACTGAATCATTTTATGTTTTGAAATGATGTTGATTGCATCTTTAAATGATATTTTAGAGATACTTGGTTAAATAAAATATATTATTAAAATTAAATTTTAAAAAATGTGATGGGGGGACTTCCCTGGTGGCGCAGTGGTTAAGAATCCACCTGCCAATGCAGGGAACACGGGTTTGAGCCCTGGTCCGGGAGGATCCCACATGCCACAGAGCAACCAAGCCTGTGCGCCGCAACTACTGAGCCTGCACTCTAGAGCCCGTGAGCCACTACTACTGAGCCCGTGTGCCACAACTGCTGAAGCCCACGCATCTAGAGCCCATGCTCCATTAACAATAGAAGTCACCGCAGTGAGAAGCCTGCGCACCGCAACGAAGAGTAGCCCCTGCTCGCCGCAACTAGAGAAAGCCCATGTGCAGCAACGAAGACCCAACACAGCCAAAAATAAATAAATTAAAAAAAAAAGTATGAAGGGATATCATCTTGCTGTATCCCATCTCTCTTAAACCCTGATTCGAATATTTTAAGAAAACTAATGAATTGTCTCATAGCTTTGTATTTAAAATTTTTTAAACTTAATTTTGTAATAATTTCAGACTTATAAAAAAGTTGTAAAAATTGTATACAGAATTCCTGTATACATACAGTTTACTCAGATTCTTACATAAACACAGTACAGGAAATAACAGTTTTATAATACTATTACCCAACCTTTAGACTTCATCAGTTGTCCCAGTAATGTCCTTCTGGTTCAGGATCAAATCCAGGATGAAACATTGCATTTGTTGTCATGTCTCTTAAGTTTTCCTTTAATATGAAATAATTCTTCAGTCTTTGTTGTTAATCACCTTGATACATTGGAAGAATACTACCAGTTATTTTGTAAAATATTCCTTAATTTGTGTTTGTCTGATAAGTCCCCCTGATTAAATCTAGGTTATGCCATTTTGGCAGGAATACCACAGAAATGATGTCGTGTCCCTAGTGAATCATATCAGGAGGCACTAGTTGTTGATTTACCCCATTCCTGGTGATAATTGGTTTTGATCATTTGCTTCAGATGATGTCTGCTAGGTTTTCTGCTGTAATGTTACAAAGTATGCAAATATCTTTGTTCTCATTATACTTTTACCAACTGATTTTAGCATCCATTGATGATTCTTGCCTGAAACACTTAGTACTGTGGTCTTTGTCATATGGTGATTTTTAAATTTCTTTATAGATTTGTATTTAAAAACATATAGTCCTTGTTTTGCTTTCTGGTTTATTTCCTTATAAAATCGATGAAGAATATTGTAACTCGCAGAGTCTGTAGTCATCAATTTCATTTTCATGCTTTTCTTACTATAAAATGTTTTATTTTATGTCTAATAATCAGGGCCCATACAGGAAATGAAGAGCTATTACCAAAAGTATATTGCTTGTTTGAAATCTCATTGGGCAAGTCTGGCTCTACCTCACTAAAGCCATTATCATATTCTTTAAATAAAACACTGCCACTCACACTACCCAGGGATCAATCTCTTTTTTTTTTTTTTTTTTTTTTTTTTTTTTTTTTCAATCTCTTTTTTGCCATCCTGTTCTACCAAGAAGGAAACCAAGGCATGGAAAGATTGTGACTATCTTCACAAGCTTGACTGTCTTGTTTCCTGAAACAAGTGTATGGTGTCTGACTATCTTTTGGTGGGAGAAGGATAGTCTCTGTCTGTTCCAGAATGAGCCATGAAAATAAATATCCTTATCCTAAAACCTAAGTACTGGCTTCCTTGCCTAAGAGTGATGATCAGAGAAGTCTTTTTTTCCCCCCAATATTTATTTATTTATTTTGTCACACCAGGTCTTAGTTGCAGAAGGCAGGCTTCTTAGCTTCAGCTCACTGGCTCCTTAGTTGTAGCACATGGGCTCCTTAGTTGTGGCATGCAAACTCTTAGTTGCGGCATGCATGTGGGATCTAGTTCCCTGATGAGGGATCAGACCCGGGCCCCCTGCATTGGGAGTGTGGAGTCTTATCCACTTCGCCACCAGGGAAGTCCCATAATTGGAGAAGTCTTAAGTTGTCTTCCTGTAAGCAGAGAAACCGGAGTTGGCTTTTTTTTTTAAGTTAGTATTTTTTTTATTAAAGACGTTGAACATTTTTTCATATTATTTTTCTTCCAGTTTTTTGAGACCCAGTTGAAATATAACACTGTATTAGTTTTAGGTATACAACATGTTGATTTGGTATATGTATGTATTGTGAAATGATTACCACAATAACTGATTTGGATTTTATGCCTCTTGTTCTCAGCCTGCTTCGATGACTCAGGGAACTCAAGGAACAATCCAACCTGCTGCCAACTTCGATGCCATGAGAGATGCAGAAATTCTTCGTAAAGCAATGAAGGGTTTTGGTGAGGAAAACATATTTTTGTCTTATTTACAATCAAATTCAAGTGATTGAATGTAGAGTAAAAATAAGCTTTATATCATAAACCAAGTTTATATGTGAGCCTGTGTGCACATCCGTCAATTTAATCTGGCACCAGACACCTTGTAAGCATCTAAAAGATGTCATCAAGGAGCACCCCACACAGACCTCATCCTTACTTAGACATGTATGGTTCTTTCAGGTACAGACGAACAGGCAATTGTAGACGTTGTGGCCAATCGTTCCAATGATCAAAGGCAAAAAATTAAAGCAGCTTTTAAGACCATGTATGGCAAGGTATGTTTTGTTTTCTTTTCAGGAGTGAGCATGAACAGTGGCCTTATGCCCTGCATTCTATCAGGTTGGATACTATCTTTTTATTCGTACTGGTGAGTACAAAGAAGAGACAACTAGATTTCAGAGACCCCAGGAGAGGTGTATTCAATATTTCTTTCTTTCTTTTTTCTTAAATAAATTTATTTATTTATCTGTGGCTGTGCTGGGTCTTCGTTGGGGCACGTGGGCTTCTCATTGTGGTGGCTTCTCGTGTTGCAGAGCATGGGCTTTAGGTGTGTGGGCTCTAGAGCGCAGGCTTGGTAGTTGTGGTGCACGGGGTTGGTTGCTCCACGGCATGTGGGATCCTCCCGGACCAGGGCTCGAACCTGTGTCCTCTGCATTGGCAGGCAGATTCTTAACCACTGCGCCACCAGGGAAGTCCCATCAATATTTATTTCTCTTAGAAGGCTTTCCAATTCTAGAGTAGTCCTTGATCTCACAGTCATGCCTATTTACTATGTCTGGTAGGTGACACATGTTCAGTAAAAAGTAGATTATGACCACAATCCTGATCAGTAGCTTGGTTCTCAATCTGCTCCTTACGGTTGGATTCAAAGACTTCTTATGTAGCCCTTGCTTATTTTTGGTCCCTGGTATCATCTTTCACTCCTCTCCCTCCGTCTAAGCATATCTTGTATTATGACTTTATAGAACTTCTTGCCATTCCCTGCACACATACTTCTGTGTTTGGTGTATGTTGTTCTCTTGTCCTGGGACACCTTTTCCTTTTTTCCTGCATGGCAAACAAATTCTCCAGGATTTGTCTTGATTAAGCTACTTTGTGAAGTTTCTCTCATTGCTCTGGGCATAATTTGGCTGCTTCTTCCACTGTGGTCCCATAGCACTTTGTAAAACCTCTGCTGTAACTAATCTCACTGCCCGCTCCCCAAAACTGTGAGCTTCCATCAGGCAAACCATGTCATATTCATCTTTGTATTTATAGTACCAAGTACAGGAACACTAACAGATAGCCACTTAAATATTTGTTGAGTGGATGATCAGTGACTAAATCCAGCAAGATTCTGTGGCTGAAAGGTGTCATCGTTTCTTAAATATAAAGGGCAAGACTGGGTAGCATTGGTTTGCCATTTAGATAGGAGTCCTAAAAATTTTCTGATATCCTCTGAATCCAGTTTACTTTTCTCAGAATGGAAGTAGAGTTCCACTAGCTGGTCCCATCTCATCTTTTCTACCCTCCCTGCCCAACCCAAAATCCACTTCCTTAGTCTTAAGGCTGATTAAGTGACACAAACTCTAGTTTCTCTTAGGGTTCAACATCAGACTCACTTTTCTCACAAAAGTATTTTCCACATTATGAATTTCTTTAGTTCACATGTAGTCTGTGCTTTGTTGTCCTGAATTTTCTCATACAGCACTTTTGAATTAAAACTAAATTCCCAGCCTATTTTCCTTACCCACAGCCACCTTTTCTCTTGACTTCTTATTAATAAAAATACTATTCCTCTAGCCTGCCTTGGAGTCTTCTTTGATTCCACACCCTTCTTTGTCAATTAATCAGTGAATATTGTTTCAGTGCCTACTGTATGCCAGGCACTGCTTTGTCCTAGCAACTGGTTATTGACTATGTCTTGTGGATCTAATCTGTAGAAGAGCTCTTTAAAAATGTGTCTTCTGTCTCCTTTTTTTCTTTCCACCACTCAAGTCCAAGCCTTTATTACTTCTTACCTAAATATTCCAGTAGCCTAAATTTCATTTGTAGCCTCTGTCGTCATAGTCCGTACTGCCTGTTGATACTGCCTCTTGTTGCTATATCAATGCCATTTTCTTACGTAAAAGTTTCCAGCAACTCCTCCCAACATGCAGAATCAAATCCACACTCTTTAGCTTGGTATTCAAGGTAATAATCCAAGCATATAGTTACAACTTTGTTTTACTAATCTCTGAAAACATTACCTTCTAACAAAATTGGTTGTCTTGTTGTTCCATTGAACAAGCTTTGCTCATTCTTGCCTCTATACTGTTGATTCTCAATCTTAGCTGAGTATCATAATCTCTTTTCAAACTTAAAAACACATGCAGAATCTCTGGGTATTCATTCTTGACATAAGTGTTGTTTGTGTTTTTTTTTTTTTTAGAAAAATTCTGCAGATGATTTTAATGCATATAGCCAAGGCTGGGAACCACTTTTCTGTTCCTTGTTTGTGTTCTTCCTCCTTGCCTGAAATACCTTTCTTCTTTCTCTTTGCCTGCTAATTTTTACATATTCTTCAAGATCTGGACTAAAAGTTTTCTCTGAGCTCTCTAGCCCACTTTAACTTTTCCTATTTCAGCTTATTTCTGTGCTATTTACTCATCTGGTGCTGGAGTACAGGCTGCTTTATATTAACTTTTTTTAAATGTTTATCTTATCTTTTCAAATAAGAACACGATGATGACAATTTCTATTTCCTCATAGAGTAAGAACAGTTTCTTATACTAAGTAAATATCTGTTTATCATTTTGTTAATTTGAATTATTCTTTGTTTCCTATACCTCTTATTTTGTACCTAGTGTAGTGGTGGAACTATAATAAATTTATTATTAAGTGTTTATTGATAGAATGAGTAAAATATATCTGCTTGAGTGTAATAAACTTAAAATAAATATTTATTCCTTAGTATATAATATTCAGAACAGCAATTGAGGCTTTCATATAGCAATTCAATTCCATTTTTTCATATTGTCCTTAAAAAATTTAAGCAAAACAAAATTTGGAGAGCACATATACTTAGTTTGTATTTGTAATTTAACAGGATTTAATCAAAGATCTTAAGTCAGAGTTAAGAGGAAATATGGAAGAACTGATCCTTGCCCTGTTCATGCCACCTACGTATTATGATGCCTGGAGTTTACAGAATGCAATGAAGGTACTATATGGCATTTACTTTGAGTATTTTATCGTATTTCAAATGTAAAGCCCCATAAACTTTGGCAGTTCTGAATTTATAGTGACAACTAAATCAGTACATTATTTTATATCATCTGAATATATAGAGCTTTTCAGGTCTGGAGGCCAAAGAAATATTTGATGGAACAGTAAGATTTAACTACTTTCAGAAATTTCATGATTTGTTGTATAATTCTCCCTTTCTTCCCTTCACATAGGGAGTAGGAACTCAGGAACGTGTATTGATTGAAATTTTATGCACAAGAACAAATCAGGAAATCAGAGAAATTGTCAGATGTTATCAATCAGAATTTGGACGAGACCTTGAAAAGGACATTAGGTCAGATACATCAGGGCATTTTGAACGTTTACTTGTATCCATGTGCCAGGTGAGTATAGCATGAAAGTTTGGGTGTTGGTGGAGGGAACATTTTTTACTGCCTATTGCCAGTGGCCATTCTTTATTCCTTTTAATATTTAGCCCCCTTGGAATCTTGACATCTTTAAGAGGGACAATGCAGAATCCACTGTACAGGTTTCTTTGTAGTCACTACTGAAATTTATTTCTGCAAATGTGGCCTTTGTAAGGAATCAGAAATTAACCTCTTTAAGGTTGTGTGAAATCAGAAATCAACTTGAGGCTCTGTGTCTTAGAATGGCGATGAATCTGTACTTTTGAGCTTAGCATTGTACTGCCAGTTAAGTCGGACCATCAACTGAAGGTATGTAGGTCCGCCATGCAAGTGCTACAAGAGTGAGGACTGTGAGGAGAGCCAGAAATGCAGAAAATGTTTCAGCGTTCACAGTACTTAGTACTGTGGGTACTGTGCTTAGTACCCTCCTTGTTCTGATTCCCCAAATGTGCTGGAAAAGTGGCAGAAAATTCTCCAAATAGGGTATTTGGAATGATACTACAAATACACTTAGAATGAGATAATCAGGGTATATTTGAAAGAGATGAGGCAAAATACTAGCACACTGATTCAGTATCAGGAGTTGTTGGCTATCCTGCTAGTGCACAGGTTGGACAGTCTTGAAGATTCTAAAAGTAGAGGAGAGGCTCTTCACAGCAAAGGGAGGTAGTTGCAGAAAAGACAGTGTGCCAAAGTGCATGGGTATGGAAATGAGAAAAGAAAGCAAATGGATGGGAGGACATTGAATTTACCCACAACAGAGTAACAGAGCAGGGGAGTAGGTTATCATGAAAAGAAAATCAGGACCAGAGAGTTAATGCTAAAAAATGATTATTAAGACTTTAATGAGGTGCTGAATATTTCTTTATGCAGGGTTCAAGGCCCAGCCATCTTTCAAAGTAAAGGTCCCTATTCCTAGGAAAATGGGACTGTATTGTGTGCTTGAATCCAAAGGCAATCATCTGGGGAGTTGTTCCTGAGCTCCTTTGCCTGTGCTGTATTCAGTAGCCCATTTAGAATATGCTTCTACACATTCCTTGTGCCCAGTGCTCTTCAGGAGACAGTTTCTCACCTTCAAGGAACACCTCTCCATTTTGTTGCTCAGACGGACACTGAGACTCTAGAGGGCAGCCTTTCCTTTGTTTGGGTTTGTGTTTCTATTGATATTTTTGAGAGAAACCAACTACCCATCTAAGCTTTACTCTTGTTCAGGCCCAGGCCCTCCCTCTCTTCTTCCCAGTGAAGAGTTTGGTCTATAAATTGGTACAGGCTAGCAGTACTTGAGTTATTTATAACTTCTTCTAAAAGGCTCACATGTCATTTTCATGTATACATTCATAATAAATACTTGTATATTAAGATTACACTTGGATGAATGAAAGGGCGTTCATGAAACCTCCATATTATATACTCCCTCCTTTGACTTAAATTCCTTGAGGGGAGGGGCCCTGTCTTTCTTGTGTCCCCACCACTTAGCACATCCTGTTGTTTCTGTTCCTCTGGAGAACCCTGACTAATACGGCCTGGTACAAAGCAAGTGCTCCATACCTTATAGTTATGTGGATGAATACAAAGTGGAACTCAGTATAATGCATATTGATCTTAAATCCCAGGTAAGCAGACTCATAATTTATTTGAGTGGTAGTTTATATCTCCTATTAGAGGAGGTCCTCAGCGTGGCTCAGTAGTCGCTTCATCATGAGAAATCTAAAGTTACTTCAGACCCTGGAGTTCAGGGATATCCAGCCTCCAGGAAACCTCAGTGCTTCTCTCTCTGAACTGAACAGGGGACGGTGCTTATTGGCTCAGAACATGAACCGATAGAACTAGACCCTATCACAAGAGAAGTGAAAAATGAAATTCCTTTGGTGGCAGAAGGCTTTCTCCCGGAGGATAGAAGTGGCTGCATTGTTAGTGTTCAGGACTTGCTAGATCACGAGTCTGTGTGTGTGGCCACAGCCTCTGGAGGTGTCATACTTTGCAGTCTCAACACACACCATTCTGTTTCTCCTGGCCCAATTACCACCCTTCAAGCCACCTCCTCAGAGAAGCATTCTTGGACTCTCCTGGGCCATTTGTCATTCCCTGCTCTGAGCCCGCACTTAATTCCCAGAGACCTCAGTTATAACCCTAATCCCACTGTGGAGGCATCTTTTATCTCCTTAATGGGAGGAATGGAGTGGCCATAGTCACTTCCAGTCCTTGTGGTTTCTATCATGCCTAGTCTCTTAATACCTGTTAATAAATGTTTATTGAATAAAAACAAAAACAAAAACCCCAAAACTTCTAAACCAAGGACCAAACCCTGAAGAGTAACTTTTTAAAGAACCCCTTTCTCTTGGTGTACCAAGAGAAAGCTTTTTAAAGTGAATGTTAATAAAATTTTCCACACTTTCAAAAATAAAGTGTGTGTGTGATTTTTCATGGAAACGTTTTCTGATTTAATTTAGCTCTCAAAGCCCTGAAAACCTCTCATTTTAATATAACCTCATTAAACCATGGTCATATAAAATCCAAAGTTGGCAGTGTAATAAAGTACTAGTTACACTAGTATAGTTTCTTTGGAAATGAAAGATAAGTGTGACAAACTTTATGCATTAATTTTTAGTAAATTGTCCCTTTAAATCCAGAAGTGACTAGATTGGAAAAACTTTTTTTTTTCTTTTACAATTTTATTTTACTTTTTTGTCACATGGCATGCAGGATCTTTGTTCCCTGAGCAGGGATCAAACCTGTGTCCCTGTCATGGGGACCTGTCCCCTGCAGTGGAAGTGCGGAGTCTTAACCACCAGACCACCAGGAAGTCCCAGAAAAAAAATTTTTTTTTTTAATAGAACTTGTGTCACCTTCTTCTAATTCCTGCCTTCCTCTTTTGCAGGGAAATCGCGATGAGAACCAGAATGTTAACCACCAGCTGGCTCAGGAAGATGCTCAGCGTCTCTATCAGGCTGGTGAGGGGAAATTAGGGACAGATGAATCTTGCTTTAACATGATTCTTGCCACAAGAAGCTTTCCTCAGCTGAAAGCTACCATGGAGGCCTATTCCAGGGTATGAGCTTTTCTTTTGAAGATTTGGCTTCCATTTTAAGGTGTGAAAATATTTTAACCACTATACTTTTTGTTTACAGATGGCTAATCGAGATTTGTTAAGCAGTGTCGGCCGTGAGTTTTCTGGAAGTGTTGAAAGTGGTTTGAAGACCATCTGTAAGATACTTTAGTGTTTTGCTTTGTTTTCTTTTCAATGAGTGAGGCTTTGAATAGTTGTTCCCATTAAGTGGTGATTATTAATATAGCCTCCCTGGAATCTGCTTAGGCAGAGGCCAAGCTAACCCTGTGTTTTTATATGCAATTCTCTATGAATGGTTGGTGGTGTGATCAAATAGGATTGTTTTGAAATTATTTGGTCTTTATTCTCTATGCCCTTCTTGAGGACTATACAAAAATATATGATAGATTGTAGCATTTCCATTAAGGTGAATAGGAAAGCCCTAAGGAACTACAGAGTGCCACCACACAAAGCGTCATTTTGAGCTCTCCAAAACACCTTTCAAGTACTTAGCCCAATGAGACCCTTTTCCATTTGGAAATTAAAAACCCAGTTTTTGGTGTCCTGACATTCAGATGTTTAATGAAATGGAAATTTCATTCTCATGGAGAATATAAAACTAAAGAGACTATTAGTAACACATTGATATCAGCAATTGAATATCTTACAAATACTACTATAGTAATTGTAGCTAACGTAATGATGTATAGTTAGTACATCTCTACCATCTGCAGGAAGAGACTTTGCTAATTTAATTTTCCTAAGAGAAAACATGTCAGATTTCTTATTATCATTCTCAGATCTTTGCTCAAATCTGTGATTTCTTTTTTTATATTGGAGTGTATCTTACATCCTTCTCTCAGTCAAATGATATATTTGACATCTAGAATTTAGATTTTAGTCATTATTCCTTTTAAGTAAGATATTACCAGGGCACAGTTGCTACAGATTTTCTCACTTTAAGGGGGAAAATGTTAAGAAGCTAATGACTGCATCTATGGAGAGAAAATGGGATTTATTGGCCAGAGGGGATCTTGTAGAATTGAAGGTAGCCTGTCTGATGCCACTGGAAAGAAAGATAGAGGCTGAGAAAAATCAAGGGGAGAATATCTTCAACTCACCTCAGATTTCTGAGATGATTACATAGAAAATGATCAAAAGCAGCTAGAAGTGATAGATGGTGTGTGCACACCTTTGTCAAGTCATTTCACGTCTGAAGCGTCTCTCACTTGCAGTGCAGTGTGCCCTGAACCGCCCTGCCTTCTTCGCTGAGAGGCTGTACTATTCTATGAAAGGTGCCGGCACAGATGACTCCACCCTGGTCAGGATTGTGGTCACTCGAAGTGAGGTGAGGCTTTCTCTGTTTGTCTGATCTTACTTGATTTTGAATGTTGATCCTTTTTTCTTAGCAATATTAAAAACATTTTTTTCTTCTAGTTTTATTGAGATATAATTGACACTGTATAAGTTTATAATCGGCACTGTATAAGTTTAAGGTATACAGCATAGTGATTTGACTTATATACATCATGAATATTTTCACAGTAAGTTTAGTGAACATCCATCATCTCATATAGATACAAGATTAAAGGAAGATGTTTTCCCTTGTGAAGAGAACTTTTAGGATGTACTCTCAACAACTTTCATGTATGATGTAAAGCAGTGTTAATTATATTTATCTCGTTGTACATTATATACCTAGTACTTACTTATCTTATAACTGCAAGTTTGTACCTTTTGACTGTCTTTCTCCAATCTTCCCTCTCCAACCCCTCACCTCTGGTAACCACAAATCCGATCTCTTTTTGTATGAGTTTGTTCATTTTTGAAGTATAATTGGCCTATAATACTGTGCTTATTTCTGTTATACAACATAGTGACTCGATATTTCTATACATTTCAAAAGGATCCCCATGATAAGTCTAGTTATGACATGTCACCTTACAAAGATATTACGTAGTTATTGACTATATTCCCCACACTGTACATTTCATACCTGTGACTTACTTACTTTGCAACTGGAAGTTTGTACCTCTTACTCTCCCTCACCTATTTCTTTCCTTCCCCCAACCCCCTCCCTTTTGGCAATTACCTGTTTGTTCATTGTGTCTATAACTGTTTCTGTTTTGTTATGTTCGTTCATTTGTTTTTTTACATTCCACATATAAGTAAAATTGTACAGTATTTGTCTTTCTCTGTCTGACTTAGAATGTTAATTTCTTAAAAGTTCCTTAGTTGGTTGTCAATCCCTCAGGACTGACATTAAGAAAGGGCTCTCTTTCTCACGGCTGGTAGCGGTTGTATAAAGCACAGTGTTCACTTTCCTCATGCTGTGAGAGAGGCTTGCTTAAGTGAAACAGACCGCCAGGGAACTCCAGATGTTTATTGTTTGGTTTTCATTTTGCTTATGTAAGAAACTGTATGAGGGAGTTCCCTAGTGGTCTAGTGGTTAGGATTTGGCGCTTTCACTGCCATGGCCTGGGTTCAATCTCTGGTCGGGGAACTGAGATCCTGAAAGCCACGAGGTGCGGGGGGAAAAAAAAAGAACTGTATGAAAGACCTATGCAGATTAATCCCATTGGACATAAAAATTCTTAAAATTTAGCATACACTTAATTATGAAATAACTGTAAAAAATTTTATATTTATCTTTTTACCTAAATATAGCCTCAGATGTATTCCTTTCTTTGACTTTGTTTATTTAGTGGACTTCTTTTTAATCAAAAGAAAACATATGCTATGAAATTATATGAAAGAAGGTAAATCATTTTTTAAAAGAGAATCATAATACAGTATTTGGAAAAACCTTCTTGTGTATTTGTTTTTAGACTTAAATTTTCTAAGCAGGATCCCTTTTTCTTTAATTATAATAAAATATACGTAACACAAGATTCCCATTTTAATCATTTTTAAGTGTACAGTTCAGTGACATTAAGTACATTCACATTGTTCTGCAACCATCACCACCAGAACTTTTTCACCTTACAAAACTGAAAACTCATTAAACAATAATTCACCATTCTCCTTGCTCCCCAACTCCTGGCAGCCACCATTCTGCTTTCTGTCCTATGTATTTGACTACTCTAGATACTTCATATAAGTGGAATCATACAGTATTTGTCCTTTTAAACATCTTCAAGGTTCATCCACATTGTAGCATGTGTCAGGATTTCCTTCTTTTCTAAGGCTGAATAATGTTCCATTGTGTGCATACACAACTTTTTGTTTATTCATTCATCCGTCAATGGACACTTGGGTTGCTTCCACTTTTTGGCTGTTATGATTAATGTTGCTGTGAACATGGGTGTACAAATTTTGAGTCTCTCCTTTCACTTTTGTGTATACCCAGAAGTGGAATGGCTGTATTATATGGTAATTCTGTTTTTATTTTATTTTTTTGAGGAATTACCATACCATTTTCCCGTGGCAGCACCAGTTTACATTCCTACCAGCAATGTACAAGAGTTCCAACTTCTCCACATCGTTGCCAACACTTGTTATTTTCTGTGTTTTTGATAATAGCCATTCTATCAAATGGTTTTTAAATGACTAATATATTTGGAATAGTAGATGAAACTAGTATCACCCTTATTCAATATCTTTACAGAACAGTGAATCAGACATTCACTGGGTGACGCTAGTACTGGTATGAATGCTAGCTATAAAATGCCGGTGATCTGGTGTTTTTTCCCCTCTGCTTTGGTTATAATTAGGATCTTTTCACTATTAAAGAATAATTCTAATATCAGTTTTCTTTAACAGCTGTTTTCTAATATCAAAAATATCATGTCTTGCATGCAGATTGATCTTGTACAAATAAAACAGATGTTCAGTCAGATGTATCAGAAGACCCTGAGCACAAGGATTGCAAGTGATACGAGTGGAGATTACCGAAGGCTTCTTCTGGCCATTGTGGGCCAGTAGGAGAGATTTTTTTTTTAAATGAGTGAAGCTATTCAGAGCTTATCCTTCAAAGCAATGACTGACCTGCATGCAGCAACATCAATCCTCACCTAACCAAAAGAGCTTTTTACTAAAGACTGTGTCAGGGTATTGTGCTTGGTTTGCACATGTGGTTATTGCCTTAATTCCAATGTTATTTTTTTCTCTGTATACGATCAAGTAAAGCCATATCACAATGATGAATAATGCAATGTTTGTAAAGCATAATTCTCACTGCTCTTATTCTAAATAGGATACCAAATTGAATAAAAGTCACAAGTCTGTAATTCTGTGTAATAATATTGAATAAAAAATTCAATATTGAATAAATTTGAATAAATATTGAATTAAAAAAAACCCTTGCCTTCCATTGGACAGTTATAGTTGGTAATATGTCAAAACTGTATTTTTTTTTAAAAATTCAGCTCTTTTGACCTAGAAGAGCAATTTGCATCTTACTTTACATAAATAGGTATTCTATATTCATAAACACTAAACTTCCCACATAGAAAATAGTTTAGTATTGCCTGTAATAACTTTTAAAAAAGGGATTATGTGTTTATGTGCATAAAATATATAGCCTACTTTTACGTCTACTGAGACTGCCTAGAGATCTTTATTGGCCCTTGATTTTTTAAAAAAATTTGTGAAAGACTTTAATTTTAGTTGCAGTTTAATCATGATTCAAGACAGTGAAGCTTGACACATAAGAGGTGCTGAATTAATGAATAAACGAGGCTTAAATCATCTTCCTGGGAGATTGAATACTAGCTCTTTGGAGAAGTAGTTCAGGGAGTCAGTGATTTCAAACCTGGCTTTATTCCCAGTACTGAGCAATTACTTATCGAGTATGTTGAGCATTACAGTAGGTTAGGGAAAGTATCATTACAAAGGAAGGAGGTTTGTAATCTGGTGGGGGTTCTAAACAAAAATTAGGGTACAAGGAAATTGTAAATGTTAGATTATAAATTCTGCCGAGGGTAATAACCCTATTTGTTCTTTGTGTTGAGCTCCCCGGTACAAAGCAGATATTTAATACAGATCTGGTGAATGATTGTACTAAACATTGAGGGGGAGAATAGTAATTATCAATTATATTGCGATAAACATTTGTGTAAGTACCAAGGGACATACATACAAGGTGGTATAAGACACAACTTTACTCTTAGAGAGGTAGACCTCTGTACAACTGTAGCGCAGGGCAAAAGCAAGATACATAGGTAGAAGGATCACTGGCTAAGATAGATTTTTTTTTTTTTTTTTGCGGTACGCGGGCCTCTCACTGTTGTGGCCTCTCCCGTTGCGGAGCACAGGCTCTGGACGCGCAGGATCAGCGGCCATGGCTCACGGGCCTAGCCGCTCCACGGCATGTGGGATCTTCCCGGACCGGGCCACGAACCTGTGTCCCCTGCATTAGCAGGCGGACTCTCAACCACTGCGCCACCAGGGATGCCCTAAGATAGATTTTTGATATAGGTTTTGGAAAAGTAACAGTGATGGGATTTGGTAAAGGTGAGAAAGAGGGGTGTAAGGTACTAGGGAAAGAAAAGATATGAGCTATATATTTTTAAACTTTTAAAAATTGAGGGCTTCCCTGGTGGTGCAGTGGTTAAGAGTCCGCCTGGCAATTCAGGGGACGTAGGTTCAAGCCCTGGTCCGGGAGGAGCCCACGTGCCGTGGAGCAGCTCGGCCTGTGCACCACAGCTGCTGAGCCTGTGCTCTAGAGCCCTCGAGCCACAGATGCTGAGCCCATGTGCCACAACTGCTGAAGTCTACACGCCTGGAGCCCATGTTCCGCAGCAGTAGAGGCCACCTTAATGGGAGGCCTGCGCACCGCAGTGAGGAGTAGACCCTGCTCGCTGCAAATAAAAAGAAAGCCCGCACACAGCAGTGAAGACCCAGCACAGACATAACTAATTAATTATTTTTTAAAATTGAGATATAATTCATATATCATACCATTCATCCTTTTAAAGTGTACAATTCAGTCGTTTTTAGGATATTCATGCATTTGTGCAACAATCACCACAATCAATTTTTGAACATTTTCATCACCCAAAAAGAAAACTTATACCCATTGGCAGTCATTCCCCCTTTCCCCTCCTCCTGCCCAGCCCCTGGGAATCACTAATCTACTTTCTGTCTCTCTGAATTTCCCTATTGGGGCTTTTCATATGAATGGAATCATACAATGCATTGCCCTTTGTGTCTGGCTTCTTTGAATTAGCATACTGTTTTTAAGATTCACCTGTGTAGTAGCGTGAATCAATACTTCATTCTGATTTGTGGCTGGATAATCCATTGTTGGATATACATTTTGCTTGTCCATTTATCAATTGATGGACATTTGGGTTGTTTTCACCTATTGACCATTATGAATAATGCTGCTATGAACATTCATGTACAAGTTTTTCTGTGGACACATGTTTTCAATTCTCTTGGCTATAGTACTATGAGTGGAATTGCTGGTACATACAGTATTTTTATGTTTAACTTTTTTTTTTTTTGCTGCTCATTAGAACATTTATTTCTCAGAAAATAAGTTTAAGATAGTCATATTACAGTAAGTAAAACTAACTTTTGTATTCTTTACAAGCATAGATTTTTCTCTTTATTACCTCTCTTATACCATCTGTTACAAACAATTCTAGAAAGCAAATAAAGTCACTTTCTACAATAAATAGAGCATCGTGTGCTTCACAGCAGACGTGACTGAGACATAAGCCCCATGCCACAGCAGGACCTGAACCGTTTCCCGTTCTAAAAGAGCAGTTTTAAAAATGAGACTCAGAGACTGAAAGATTCAAAGAGACTGAAAAAAAAAAGGGAGAGAGAAAGAGACTAAGAAAGTGTTGGGGGGAAGAAAGAGACACACAGAGAGAGTATGTTTAACCTTTTGAAGATCTGCCAGACTATTTTCCACAGCAGCTGTATGCGCCATTTTACGATCCTACCAGCAATGAATGAGGCTTCCAATTGCTCCTCATTCTTATCAACACTATCATTGTCTATTTGAATATAGCCATCCTAGTGGATGTGAAGTGGCATCTCACGGCGGTTTTGATTTGCACTTCCCTAATGACTAACGAGCATATTTTCTTGAGCTTATTAGCCATTTGTGTATCTTCTTTGGAAAAATGTCTATTCAAATACCCATTTTTAAATTCGGGGAACTAGGATCCTGCAAGCCTTACAGCGAAAAAAAAAAGGTATGTGTGCACAAGGTAGGATAGTTATTTCAGCGCAGATTCACTCACAACCCTCACTGGGGAAAAAATCCAGAGAGAAATGCCTTACTCAACAGTTGCATAGTTTTATTTTGAGAACTGTTATGACTTATAACACTGCAATTAAAAAAAATCTTTTTCTTAATTTTTATAATTTTAATATGTTTATTAGCAGAAATACAATTTGTTTTTAAATTTTGGCTCTGGTAATTGTATCCTAAGCAAAGAGTTTCCATGGGGAGTAGTGTGTGGGTGTGTGTATAGTTTAATAATTTCTTTTGAAATAGTTTCAAATGTATAGAAAAGTTGCCAGAACAGTACAAAGAACTCCCATGCTCCTATTTCCTCTTCACCCAGATTCTCATATAGTTAACATGTTATTGGTTCATTGCTCACTCTTGAGTATGTGTGTGTGCACATATATCCTTTGTTATTAGTCTTTTTCTGAAACTTTTGAGGGTTGAGAGAGCAAACTGCAGTCATGATGTCCCATCACTCCTAAACACTCCAGTTGGTATTTTCCCCCAAACAGGGACATTCTTCTACATAACAGCAAACAATCTTCCACACCAGGAAATCAGTATTGGTACAACACTACTACCCAATCTACTAAGCCCATTCAAAGTTCGCCCACTATCCCAACAATGTTTCTTTTCCTTTCTGGGTCAACATGCTATACAGGAATAAGTATTGCATTTAGTCGTTGTGTATCTTCAGACTCCTTTAATCTGCAAGAGTTGCCAGTCTTTCATGGCCTTGACAGTTTTATTAAAGGGTACAGACCTTAGTTTCTACAGGACGGCTTACAACCGAGGTGCCTCGTTTGCAGGAGTACCACAAAATGATGCTTTGCTTTTCCCAGTGAGTCTCATCAGGAGGCACAAAATGTAGACTCCTCCCGACACTGGTGATGTTAACCTTGATCACTTGATCATGCTGGTTTCTTAAATTCACTGTTTTTCCCTTTGTAATTGATTAGTATTCCAAAATCATGCCAGTATCCTATTCCTCATCAAACCTCCACACACCAATCTTACCACTGAAGACTCATGTCTAAATCATCCACTTCTATAGTTGGTGCCAAATGGTAATTCTCTATTTCCATCATTTCCTCTCCATTATTGGGTTGGCATTCTACTGTTTGTTAGAAAGAGCTTTCCTTTCTCTTCATTTATTTATATCAATGTGAACTTGTGTATTCCTATTTTATTCAATGGATTGTAATCCATTATTATCATTGTTTATCTTGATCCTCAAATTGTGATTTGGCCAGGAGCCCCTTCAAGCTGGCTCTTAGCAGTGCAACATTTTAAAGTTGTATACTTCTAAGATTCATCCATGTTGTGAAGAGCTGTAGTTCATTCATTTTGACTCCTTTGTAATATGTGATATTGTGAATATATATCAGTGTATTCATCCACTCTTCCGTTTGAGTTGTTTCCAGGCTTTTGCCATTGTATTTTGCCATTCCAACTCTAAAGTAATGATGAATTTCAAACGTATTAAATTTTTGCATTAACATCATATACTTTGAGTCTGTTTATTGTATAAATATTTAGCACTAGAAACAGTGCGGTTTTGCATCCTCCCCAACAGTGTGTGAGAGACAGGCTCCCTTTTAAAGTATTGTCTTATCTGCATTTTTCACGGAGAAAGGTTTAAATGACCTGTTTTCAAAACCGTTTAATAAAGGCTTTTATTTTATCTTTAAATAAATTTGCTTTTGGTTTTTCTCCTATTTATGGAGAGATACTGAAAGAAAGGGGTCGAAAAAGCAAACTCGAGAGGTGGAAATCTTTGTACTTAGCCAACACATGCCAAGGGAAAGTGGCATCGGCGAAAACACAAGTGACCGCAAATACAGAGGCTGTCGCTGAGGAGCACGGTTTCCGGAACTCAGGCGCAGAAACTCACCTTGCGCCCCGTCCCCCTTTCCCTCCCGGACAATGTTATCGCGAGTCTTGGGTTAAACTTGCGGTGATTGTGGAGACAAATTTCTCGCGAGATGTAATTGGTTGCTATAGTTGCAAAAAAAACACACCTCTGCGGCTAAGTCAGGTAAGTCTGCTCTTACTCCTTAGAAAACTGTCTCTTCTCGGCCTCCCCACCCCGGCCCTGCGGCCACACCGTGTTACCTCAGTTTCTTCTCCCTAAGCTTCGGCCAGGCTGAAACGCACACGCCGCATCCCTGCACTACTGTACTCCCGTACAGACTCGAACGCCACCGACCCCGCTAGGCGCGGACGCTCTCGCCAAGCCCAGGCCTCCCACCCATAAGCCAGACTGAGACCCCACTTCCCACTTGGCGCCGAGATTCCCCTCCAGTAAGCGCAGACTGCGCTCCTGTCCCCAGACCACTCCCAGTCACATCATCTCCTTCACCTAAACGATTTCTTTCTTTTTGTTTTTGGGGTTTGTTTGTTTAAGCTATTTTTTGTTTTTCTAATTTTTTAAATTAAAAAAGTTTTATTGGAGTATAGTTGATTTACAGTGTTGTGCATCTAACCATTTTCTAATCTGACTTTTCCCCTTCTGAGCAGATGACAAGAAATGCGTGCCTTGTCAGCGGCAACAGGAGCCCCCACTTAACTGCCTTGACCATAACTTTTAACTAGCCAGATTTCTTGCACTCATTGTTCAACAGATATGCTGCTAATGCCTCTTGCGGGCAAGGCATGGTGCCAGGCACTCAGGGACTGCAGAAATGTATGATACATTACTTGTCTCTAAAGAAGTAATTAAGCATTCAAGAAACGTAGTGCTTATTAATAACACCATTTGTGCGGTGCTTCATAGGTTAAGCAGTTTTACTGTTTTAGTGGATATTCGCAACAAATGTGAAACAGGTCAGAAGTTATGTTATCTGTTTTATGGAAGGTGAGACTGAGGCTCAGAGAAGTTAAGCATTTGTCCAGGGTCAGGCTAGTGAAGGCTTAATTCACATGCTACTATTGAAAAGGAAAGGAGACTGATGTAAAAGATCATTTCAAATGTAAACTTGATAAGAAAGTTGTCAGGGCCACTTAGGCCCTGAATGAGCCTGGAGACATAACGTTGAACAAGTGATCTGGGACTTGTAGGTAACAGGGAAAATGAGGGAGTCACTAGAAAGATGCAGAATACTTATAAAGCTTGGAGACAGCAAGATATCTCTTTCTTTTTTCTACCACCAGTCCTAGACACACTTAGCATAGTATATCCGATGTAAATATTTGAATTGCATTAAGTTCCACTTTGAATTGAGTCAGAAAACATGACCTTTTTTTTTTCCTTAACATATATCCAATTTATTTTTGAAGTTGTATCCTTAGTGTTGTAAAATAATTTGAAAATACCTTTGATTAAATAAGACATACATCAGGACTTTTTCCAGTGGACTAACATTCTGTGGGGCGGCCTCTTTCTTGTTATCAAAATATATTTTTCTAAAACTGAGAGGTTAAGTAACGCTTGAGGGGAGTTTTGCACATCACAAAGAAAAAAAAGCTACCAAAAAACACTTTGAAGGAGGTGGGGGATGGGAGGTGGGGTGATGGCATTCCTACCCTCTTTGCCTTGTGATAATTTGTGCTTAATGGGTTAGTTACATGTATAAGAATCTTTTTAGCACTAACCAGCAGAATCATCCTTCTGACCAGGTCCCTAAGGCACTGCCTATCTGGCAACAAAGGTTGGAAAGTGCACAAAACAGTGCTGGACTAGGGCATTTCTCTAGGTTCTCCCCTGGTATTGGTTATGATGTAATGTGGATACTTGTGCAACTATGGTATATAAGGGGACAGGTTCGTTCATTATGTTCACAGAGATCAAAGAAGACCAGAGAGACTTTGCCCAGGTGCTGATATGGAGCAGGTGTCATCAACAGGCAGACCCGTGCAGATCACTGTGACAGATGGATATGACTTGGTAAAGTTATTTTTGGGAATCCTGGAAGTCCTTAGTTTATTCATTCTCCTTGAATGTACTTTTGTCTTTGGGCTCAGATCTCCCTGTAAGTCATCCAGTTTTGGCTTGGGGAAGATGTGTTGGGAACATTAGCAGGAGGCATGGAGTTCTGCATTATTCTGTACCACCAAACCTCCTGGCTTTACATAGCAATGGCACTTCCTTCTCAGTGTTCCTTATTGTTAGTCTATAATCAGCAAGTCATATTAATGTGTAAAATACCCGGCAATTTGAATACTAAATTTAATGGGGGTGAAACAACTGGTTTTCATTTTCCTAGACAGCAGTTCCTTTCTCCTGAAAAGGATCTGAATTCCTCCAGAACTTCTCTTGTGATTAATTTCATTTGATGAATTTAAATAATAAAACTACAATATGATATAACTATTAAAATTTACAAGAATAATGAAACGTCAAAATATTCATTCAGGGGCTTCCCTGGTGGCACAGTGGTTGAGAGTCCGCCTGCCAATGCAGGGGACACGGGTTCGTGCCCCGGTCTGGGAAGATCCCACATGCCGCGGAGCGGCTGGGCCTGTGAGCCATGGCCGCTGAGCCTGCGCGTCCGGAGCCTGTGCTCCGCAACGGGAGAGGCCACAACAGTGAGAGGCCCTTGTACCGCAAAAAAAAAAAAAAAAATTCATTCAGTACTATGAAGTCAAAAAGCTTATTCCAAAACAGGATGTAATAAATGACCTCTACTTTCTTTTGAAGGGTATATAAAAAAATGTATATATAAATGTGTGTGCATATATATATATATATATATATACACACACACACAGCAAAACACTAGAAAATATATTATTACAGGTAATTTGTTTTCCTATGTGCTTTCCTCACTTTTTCAAATCTTCCACAATTATATAATCATATAAACACAATTACTGTTATTTTTCAAAGCTTCCAACTTAACGGCCTTTAAATAGAATGTTACATTTAGCTACAACTAGATTTGTTCAATGACTTTCTACTTCCCCCGTTTGTATTTGTAACATAGCTTGTTAGGAAAACGTGCAAAATGCTATATAAAGTCAAAACGGGTTGCCACATATGTAGGAAAATTCTCTATTTGAATATAATTGTATTTTTCTGTCAACAGAAAGGTTTTAAAGGAGTTACTCCAGTTACCTTTATCCATGCAGAATTCAATCAGGTGGTTCTGGGAGACTCTGCAAAAATTGTTGTTTCTCCAGAAGGAACTGCAAAATACAACTTCACTTGCAGTTTTGAGTTCAATCCTGAAGGAGGAGTCACTTTACATGACCTCGCCCACAAACCTGTGTTCTGTAAGTCCTTGGGATTCTAAATATGTTAATTACATGAGTGATCAGGATATTCTGAGATATTTAGTAGCTGTTGTAGGGACAGATGAACACACCTTACCTTTTTAATCTGGGAATAACACAGTATACTTTGAGTCCCACCTGGTTCTGGCAGCTGTCACCATGACCTACTAATTTTAATCAGTTTGTATTGAAGACCTTTTGACACATAACTGAACTTTAAAAAAAAAATTTTTTTTATTTTCCAAATTGACTTTATTCTTTCCAGAAGCTGATAGTAAAACATACATATGATCAAAAAAAAGAATATTTATACAATTTTGAAGAACAATAAGCAATAACATGGAAGCAAACATGCTCTTTTATGAAAAAAACAGCCCCCAGTTTGAAACAAGACCAATCATATATAGATAATTTGATCTATTCATGTGTACAACTCATTTTAATTTCCCTAAAAAATATTATTTAATAACTTTTTAGTAACTAATCAATTCTTATTAACAGTCAAACAAGCAAGAATGTAGATAATGCTCAATTCAATCCATGGGCGTAAATGAATAGACATATAACTGAAATTTGCAGCCTTCGTCTCCTAAGCTGATTTGTGAGCTTTTCCTTTGTATTCGTATATTTAAGGTTGCTAGATTTAGGGGAAAAAAACAAAACAAACAAACAAAAAAACCCAAAAAACAAAATTTGGGACATACTTACACTAAAAAAATTATTTGTTGTTTATCTGAAATTCAAATTTAATTTGGCATCTTGTATTTTACCTGGCAGCCCTATCTGTACTTCTGTATATTCACCAAACTGTATAGCAATTATTAATTTGCCTCCCTTGTTAGAGGAGACACTTTTTGAAATCAGGGCTGTATTTATTTGTTTGTTTATTTATTTATTTATTTATTTATTTATTTCAGAATTTCTAGTGCTTAGAAATATCTGGGATAGAAAGGGGCTCAAAAAATGTTGAATGAATGAATGGATAAATAGATGGATAGTTTCTGTATTCACACTTTTACAGTTTCTAACTACATAATATTATCTCTGAAATACTTTGTTCCTAAACCTGTATTCTAGGCTAAGTCTTCTTTGTTTGTTTTAACCCATACTCTTTTTTATTTTTTGGTAGTGTGATTTTTAAAATTTTATTTATTTAATTTATTTTTTATTGAAGTATAGTTGATTTACAGTGTTGTGCTAGTTTCTGCTGTACAGCAAAGTGGCTCAGTTATACACATACATACATTCTTTTTTAATATTCTTTTCCATTACGGTTTATCCCAGGGGATTGGTTATAGTTCCTTGTGCTATACAGTAGAACCTTGTTGTTTATCCATTTTAAATCTGATAATTTGCACCTACTAACCCTAAACTCCCAGTCCATCCCTCTCCCTCACCCCTCCACCTTGGCAAGCACAACTCTGTTCTCTGTATCTGTGAATCTGTTTCTGTTTTGTAGATAGGTTCATTTGTGCCATATTTTCTTTATTTATTTTTGTTTTGTTTTGTCTTTTTATTATTAGCATTAGTAACCTCGAGATATGTTTAAATTAGAATTGTCATTTTGAATGTTCACATTAAGATATACTGTAATTTGACTTATGAGGATTTTTTTTAATTAAAAAATTATTTATTGGAGTATGGTTGGTTTACAATTTTCTGTTAGTTTCTGCTGTACAGCAAAGTGAGTCAGTTATACATACACATATATCCACTTTTTTTTCTGCCATATTTTAGATTCTACATATAAGTGATACCATATGATATTTGTCTTTCTCTTTCTGACTTACTTTACTTAGTATGATAATCTCTGGTTACATCCATGTTGCTGCAAATGGCATTATTTCATTCTTTTTTATGCCTGAGAAGTATTCCATTGTATATATGTACCACATCTTCTTTATCCGTTCATCTGTTGATGGACATTTAGGTTGTTTCCATGTCTTGGCTATTGTGAATAGTGCTGCTATTAACATAGGGGTTCATGTATCTTTTTGAATTATAGTTTTGTCTGGGTATATGCCCAGGAGTGGGATTGCTGGATCATATGGTAGTTCTATTTTTAGTTTTATGAGGAATCTCCATACTGTTTTCCATAGTGGCTGCACCAAGTTACATTCCCACCAACAGTTTGGGAGGGTTCCCTTTTCTCCACACCCTCTCCAGTATTTGTTATTTGTAGACTTTTGACAATGGCCATTTTGACTGGTGTGAGGTGGTACCTCATTGTAGTTTTGATTTGTATTTCTCTAATAATTAGTGATGTTGAGCATCTTTTCACGTGCCTACTGACCATCTGTATGTCTTTGGAGAAATGTTTATTAAGGTCTTCTGCCCATTTTTCTGTTGGGTTGTTTGTTTTTTTGTTGTTCAGTTGTATGAGCTGTTTGTATATTTTGGAGATTAAGCCCTTGTTGGTTGCATCATTTGCAAATCTTTTCTCTCATTCTGTAGGTTGTCTTTTCTTTTTTTTTCTTTTTCTTTTCTTAATATTTATTTATTTTAATTTTTAAAAAAATATTTATTTATTTATTTTTGGCTGTGTTGGGCCTTTGTTGCTGCACATGGGCTTTCTCTAGTTGTGGTGAGCGGGGGCTACTCTTTGTTGTGGTGTGCAGGCTTCTCATTGCTGTGGTTTCTCTTGTTGCAGAGTATGGGCTCTAGGCGCATGGGCTCAGTAGTTCTGGCTCATGGGCTCTAGAGCGCAGGCTCAGTAGTTGTGGCGCACAGGCTTGGTTGCTCCGCGGCATGTGGGATCTTCCCAGACCAGGGCTTGAACCCTTATCCCCTGCATTGGCAGGTGGATTCTTAACCACTGTGCCACCAGGGAAGTCCCAATCTTTATTTATTTATTTAATTTTTGGCTGTGTCGGGTCTTAGTTGCGGTACACTGGATCTCCGTTGCAGCATGTAGGCTCTTTCGTTGTGGTGCACGGGCTTCTCTCTAATTGTGGCTCGTGTGCTCAGTAGTTGCGACACACGGGCTTAGTTGTCCCCCAGCATGTGGGATCTTAGTTCCCCAACCAGGGATTGAACCGACATCCCCTGCATTGGAAGGTGGATTCTTAACCACTGGACCACCCGGTAAGTCTCTCTTTTTTTTTTTAATGGTTTCCTTTGCTATGCAAAAGCTTGTAAGGGTGATTAGGTCCCATTTCTTTATTTTTGTTCTTATTTCTATTCCCTTGGAAGACTGACCAAAGAAAACATTGGTACAATTTATGTCAGAGAACGTTTTGCCTATGCTTTCTTATAGGAGTTTTATGGTGTCTTGTCTTATGTTTAAATCTTTAAGGTGTTTTGAATTTATTTTTGTGCTGCTGTGAGTATGTGTTATAACTTCATTGATTTACATGCAGCTGTCTTAACTTTCCCAGCATGACTTGCTGAAGAGACTGTCTTTTTCCCATTGTATATTCTTGCCTCCTTTGTTGAAGATTAATTGACCATAGGTGTGTGGGTTTATTTCTGGGCTCTCTATTCTGTTCCATTGATGTGTATGTCTGTTTTTGTACCAATACCGTGCTGTTTTGGTTACTGTAGCTTTGTGGTATTGTCTGAAGTCTGATAGAGTTATGCCTCCTACTTTGTTTTTTTCCTTAGGATTGCTTTGGCAATTCTGGGTCTTTTATGGTTCCATATAAATTTTTGGATCATTTGTTCTTGTTCTGTGAAAAATGTCATGGGTAATTTGATAGGGATTGCATTAAATCTGTAGATTGCTTTGGGTAGTATTGCCATTTTAACTATTAATTCTTCCAGTCCAAGAGCATGGGATATCTGTTTCTTTGAATCATCTTTAATTTCCTCTATTAATGTTTTATAGTTCTCAGCATATAAGTCTTTCACCTCTTTGGTCAGTTTATTCCTAGGTATTTTATTTTTTTTTGGTGTAATGTTAAAAAGCTTTTTTTTTTTTCTTTTTTGGCCGCACCAAGCGGCTTGTGGGATTTTAGTTCCCCAACCATGGATGGATTGAAACCAGGCCCTCTGTAGTGAGAGCATGGAGTCCTAACCACTGGACCACCAGGGAATTCCCAAAGGTATTATTTTTTTACATTCCCTTTCTGATATTTCATTGTTAGTGTAAAGAAATGCAGCCGATTTCTGAATGTTGATCTTGTATCTTGCTGCTTTGCTGAATTTATTAGACCTAGTAGTTTTTGCGTGGAGTCCTTAGGGTTTTCTATATATAGTATCATGTCATCTGCATATAGGAACAGTTTTACCTCTTCCCTTCCAATTTGGATACCTTTTATTCCTTTTTCTTGTCTGATTGCTGTGGCTAGGACTTCCAATACTATGTTGAATGGAAGTAGTAAGAGTGGGCATCCTTGTCTTGTTCCAAATTTTAATGGGAAGTCTTTCAGCTTTTCACCATTGAGTATTATATTGGCTGTGGGTTTGTCATAATGGCTTTTATTATGTTGAGATATATTCCCTGTATACCTACTTTGGTAAGAGTTTTTATCGTGAATGGGTTAGGTGCATATATGTTGATGAGTGTAAAATCCTCTTCTTGTATTCATCCTTTTACCATTATATAATGTCCTTCTTTATCTTTCTTTATGGCCTTTATTTTAAAATCTATTTTGTCTGATATGAATATTTCAGCTCCTGCTTTCTTGTCATTTCTGTTTGCATGAAACATCTTTTTCCATCCCCTCACTTTCAATCTGTGTGTGTCCTTTGCCCTAAGGTGTGTCTCTTGTAGGCAGCATATTGTAGGCTCTTGTTTTTTTAATCCAGTCTGCCACTCTTTGTCTTTTGATTGGAGCATTCAGTCCATTGACATTTAAGGTAATTATTGATACATATGTATTTATTGCCATTTAAAAAAATAAATTTATTTATTTATTTTTGACTGCGTTGGGTCTTCGTTGCTGGGCACAGGCTTTCTCTAGTTGCGGCGAGTGGGGGCTACTCTTTGTTGCAGTGCGCAGGCTTCTCATTGCGGTGCCTTCTCTTGTTGCAGAGCACAGGCTCTAGGCGTGCAGACTTCAGTAGTGGTGGCATGTCGTCTCAGTAGTTGTGGCTTAAAGGCTCTAGAATGCAGGCTCAGCTGTTGTGGCACATGGGCTTAGTTGCTCCGCGGCATGTGGGATCTTCCTGGACCAGGGCTCGAACCCATGTCCCCTGCATTGGCATGCGGATTCTTAACCACTGTGCCACCAGGGAAGTCCTTTATTGCCATTTTAAACCTTGTTTTCCAGTTGATTCTACGTTTCTTTTTTGTTCCTTTCTTTTTCTTTTAGTTTTTCTTTTTGTGGTTTGATGATTTCCTTTTATTTTATGCTTGTGTTCTCTTCTTTTTGGGCTTAGTAATCTATTGTATATTTTTGATTTGTGGTTGCCCTGCTTTTCAAGTATCGTAACCTCTTCCTATATCTGCTTGCTTTAGACTGATAGTCATATAGGTTCAAACACATTCTAAAAAAAAGAATCTACATTTTCTTACCCTCCTTTCCCACGTTTTAGGATTTTGATGTCCTTTTTTACATCTTCATGTTTATCCTTTTTCTGTTCCTTGTGTTTATCATCACTTTCACAAATAAGTTTTTTTTTCTTTTTGATCTGTAGACTGACTAATTTAAGTGATTTACTTTCCAACTGTAAACTGTGATCTCCTCCTTCCTATATCTTCTTGTTTCTTTTCTATTTAGAGAAGACCTTTCAATATTTCTTTTAGGATAGGTTTAGTATTGCTGTATTCTTTTAGTTTTTGCTTGTCTGAGAAATTATTTCCCCTCCTATTCTGAATGATAATCTTGCTGGGTAGAGTATTCTAGGTTGCAGATTTTTCCCTTTCAAAACTTTGAATATATTTTGCCACTCTCTTCTGACCTGCAGCGTTTCTGTAGAGAAATCAGCTGATAGCCTTATGGGAGTTCCCTTGTAATTAACTATTTGTTTTTCTCTTGCTGCCTTTAGAATGCTCTCTTTATCTTTAACTTTTGCCATTTTTATTAGAATATGTCTTGGTGTAGGTCGGTTTGGGTTCGTCTTGTTTCGGACCCTCTGTGCTTCTTGTATCTAGATATCTGTTTCCTTCTTTAGATTTGGGATTTTTTCAGCCATAATTTCTTCAAATACATTTTCAATACCCTTTTCTCTTTCTTCTCCTTCTGGAATACCTATTATGCATAGATAGGCATTCTTTATATTATCCCATAGGTCTCTTATATTGCTTTCTTTTTTTTTTTCATTTGGTTTTCTCTCTGCTGTTTTGATTGGGTAATTTCCATTATTCTATCTTCCAGATCCCTTATTCTTTCTTCTGCATTATTCATTCTGCTATTCATTGCCTTTAGCTCAGCTTTTGTCTTGGCAAATGAATTTTCTAATTTTTCTTGGCTCCTCCTCGTAGTTTCTAGTTCCTTTTTACCGTAATCTGCATTTCTGCCAATAGCCTTTCTTAATACTTTCAGTATTTTCATTACCTTTTTGAACTTGCTGTCTTAGACTGAAGAGGTCTGTTTCCTTGTTTGTTCCTTCTGGGGAATTCTCTTGGTCTTTTAACTGGGAGTCAAAGAAGCAATTTAACTGCTTCTTCATTTTGCTTATATTTCTCTTACTCTGTGAGTTTAGGAGAAATGGTTACCTACTCTCGTCTTGGAGGGCTATTTATATGTGGGAATGTCCCTGCATAGCTTGTGTGGGTTAAATATATTTTTGGCGCGAGGGCTGTTTTTGGTTTGGACGCTTGCTGTCTCTTTCCACAGTTTGTGCTGGCCGTTATCCCCTTGATGGTGGGTGTGCGGGTGCACAGCCCGAGCACACTCCCAGGAAGGCAGCGGTCGGGGCAGCGGTTGATGCCCAGTTGTGGGACCCTTGGTAGTTGCAGCAGTCTGCGCCCACGTCTGGAGTCCGAGATGGCAGTGGCGGCTCGTACCTGCCCCTGGAGCTCAGGTAGGCAGTGCCTTGCCACCTGAGAGTGTGTGTAGAGAAAGAAACTCCTATGGAGGTCCCGCCTCTCTCCTCTCACACCCACAACAATGGCGTCTTGCCTCTCTCGTGGGCCCAGGCTTCTTCCTGTACTCCCTTGATTGAGGCACACCACACCCTAGCCCCCTCAGGCTGTCTGCACACAGCCAACCCCAGTCCTCTCCCCTGGTTTGACCTCCAAAGCCTGAGCCTCAGCACCCAACCCCTGCTCGCCTCAGTGGACAAGCGTATCAGGCTGGCGAGTGCCGGGTGGTGACACCAACCATCTGTGCAGGGTTCTCTCTGCTTTGTCCTCTGCAAATCGGTTGCTGCACTCTCCTCTGAGGCTCTAAAGCTCCCCCTCTGTTCTGGCTGATCTCCCCACCAGTGAGGTGACTTCCCAATGTGTGGAAACTTTCCCTCTTTCACAGCTCCCTCCTGGGGGCGCAGGTCCCATCCTGATTCCTTTCTCTCTTTTTTTTCTCTTTTCTTTTGTTCTCCAAGTTATGTGGAGATTTTCTTGCCCTTTTGGAAGTCTGAGGTCTTCTGCCAGCATTCAGTAGATGTTCTGTGAGAATCATTCCACATGTAGATGTATTTTTGATGTATTTGTGGCAGAAGGTGAGCTCCCCATCCTATTCCTCTGCAATCTTGATCCGATTGATGACCCATACTTGTTATTTTTTGTTTTTGTTATTTTTTAGTGGCACATCTCCTAAGGTACCTGCGAAAACCCAGATTCCAAGATCACAAACCCGGAGAGGTGGACCTAAGAATCTATACAGTATTCTAGAGCAATGCTTTCCAGACCTTTCTTTCCATAACAGTCACCTGAGAGAAAGTAATCTGGGAGAAAGTAATCTTCAGGGTCCCACCCCATACCACTAAGTTCACAATTGCCATGGGAAGAGCCTAGGTAGCTGTACATTGGGAAAAAAATGTCTCAGGTGATTACTGGGAAACACTGTTCAACAGCAGTGATTCCTAGCTCTGGCATAGGTGGAAATCAGTCAACCACGGAGGCATCCATCTGACCTGCCCTCTTTTATCCCACCCGCTCTCTTCTACTTCTTTCTTCTTTCCCCTGTGCTTCTCTGTCACCCCAAATAAGAGTTGTATCTCAATTGCCTTCTTCCCTAGCATGCTGGATAGGAAAGGCAATACTGGACCCTTATTTTAAGCATGTCACTGAACTCGTGAGAAAGAAATGGTAGTTCCTTTGTTCCAGAAACAAAACAGAAACTGAAACCTGGAACTCTTGAACAGCTGCCGTTGGTGTGTGGTGGTGTTGGGGGAGAGGGCAGTATTCTAAAACCCAGGGGCTTGGGTTTTAATGCTCTTACAGAGACAGAGACTTGGGCTGCTGTAGATGGGAAGTTGAGAGTGAGACCGCCTACCTCGCCGTAAGCCGAGACTCTCAGAAAGATTGGACTAGAAAAAAAGTTCACTCACCATCATATCTGTCTAGGTGCTGGGTAGACAACAAAAATTTCTCTGAGAATTAGTAATCATAGAGTTATGTTGATCATTAAATAATATGTATTTTCTTAAAAGATGCAAGGAACATTTGTATAATAAAAGCTGGCCACTTACCAGGCCACAAAGCAAGTCCTGCCATATACCAAAGAATCAATAGCATACAGACAAAGCTTTCTGACCAAAATACAACAGTCAAAAAAATAAGAAATAACAAAAATATAGCAAAAATTATTATGAATAATTCATGAGACAAAGAAGAAATCATAATAAAAACTGCAAAGCAGCTAGAATCAAGTCAACAGTAAAACACCAAATACCAAAACTGTGGGATATATCTAACGTAGTGCTTAGAGATACATTTATAATCTTAAGTACAGTCATTAGAAATCAAGAAGAATTTTTTTTTTCTTTTGCTGTACGCGGGCCTCTCACTGTTGTGGCCTCTCCCGTTGCTGAGCACAGGCTCTGGACGCGCAGGCTCAGTGGTCATGGCTCATGGGTCTAGCCGCTCCGGGGCATGTGGGATCTTCCCGGACTGGGGCACAAACCCGTGTCCCCTGCATCGTCAGGTGGACTCTCAACCACTGCACCACCAGGGAAGCCCATCAAGAAGAATTTTAAACAGAACTTCTGCCTCCAAGAAGATGGACTAGATATACTTTCCTCTATTCCTCTCAGAACTATAAACCCTGGACATTATTTATATAACAGACTCTGAAAGGTAGAGAGAAGAAAGAAATGAGACTTGAGGAAAGACAGTATGAGTTCCTTGGGTTTTCTTTTTGCCTCATCTATCCCAAACTGTATGCTGAAGAAGCCAGCAATCTGGAAACAAAAATGGGTACAGATCAAACCAACCAACCAACAACAAAAGTCTGCTCTCTCTAATCAAAAGACCAGGAAAGGGGGCAGCCTAGCATGACAGAAAACATTTAGACAGAAACTGCTCTACTCCAGTCAAATGCCCAGAAAAAAAAACTGTGGCCCCACCCATACCCAAGCCAAGTGGGGAACCTAGGCTTACACACACACAAAGCTGAAATAACATGCCTCAACACCCTACTTGAGTGGTGTCAGAGAAGACCAAGTAGGAAGCCAGGACTTTTGTGCTCTATGGTAATGACCCCCCTCTCTCAACATGTGTTTTTTGTTTTTTGTTATTTTCCCTTTGGCCATGCCACGCAGCTTGTGGGATCTTAGTTCCCTGACCGGGGATAGAACCTGTGCCCAGGCAGTGAAAGCACCGAGCCCTAACCACTGGACTGCCAAGGAATTCCCTTAACATGTGGTTTTAATGGAGACCACACGGGGAGCCAGGGCTTCTGCCCCAATCTGGCAGTAACGAGGTGCTCCTCCACTCCCCACTGGCGTGTGTCAAACGGGGTCTAGTGTAAAATCAAAACTCACCATCACCTAGTGGTAATGCATCTACACCCACTGTAGTATCAGTAGAGAACAAGTAAGGAATCAGAACCCCCATTTTCCCTCAGCAGTATGGAGGAGCTGCCCCACTCAGGTATTAATGGAGATTGAGTGGGGAACCTAGGCTTCTATCTCCACCTGAAAATAATGAGGCATTGCCTCTCCCCTTCCTGTGTAGGAGCGGTGTCAAAAAATGCCAGCAAAAAAGAAGGTCTAAGTATGATTCAGAGTTTCATAGCATAATATAAAAATTCCAGGTTTCATTTGAAAATCACTCATTATACTAAGAACTAGAAGATCTCAAACTGAATTAAACAGATAATCAGTAGATGGTAACACCAAGATGATAGATATGTTAGCATTATTAGACAAAGATTTTAAAGAAGCCATGATAAAAATGCTTCAATGAGCAATTGTAAACATGTTGGAAACAAATGAAAAAACAATAGATAGACTCATAGGGGAAATAGAAAGTCTCAGTAAGAAATAGAAGATATAAAGAAGAATCTAGTAGAAATTTTAGAACTGAAAAATACATTAACTGCTATGAAAAGCTCAGTGAATGGGCTCAACAGCAGAATGGAGGAAAAAGGGGAAAGAATCAGTGAACTGGAAGATAGAACAATAGAAATTACTCAATCTGAGTAATGTAGAAGAAATAGACTAAAAGAATATGAACAGAGCTTCAGAGTCCTGTGGGACTATGCCAAAAGATTTAACAGTGTTATTGGAGTATCAGAAGGAGAGAAGAAAGAGTGAGGCTGGAAAAGTATTCAAAGAAGTTAAGCCTGAAAACTCCCCAAATTTGGCTAGAGACATAAACCTACAGATTCAGGAGGCTGAGCAAAGTCCCAACAGGATAAACCCAAAAGAAATCTGTACTAAGGAACACCATAGTAAAACTTCTGAAAACTGAAGATACAGAAAAAAAAAATTGAAAGCAGGGGAAAACAACTACAATGGTATCAGTTTCTCATCAGAAAACATGGAGGCCCAAAGGAAGTGAAACAATATTTACACAGTGGTAAAAGAACTGCTCACCTAGAATGGAATACCTAAATAAAAGATATGAAGTGGAAATCAAGATATTCTCAAATGAAAGAAAACTAAGAATTTGTCACCAGAAGACCTACCCTAAAAGAATGGTTGAAGGAAGTTCTCTGAACAGAAAGGGAATGATAAAAGAAAGAACCTAGAAACATCAGGAAAGAAGAAAGAATATGGTAAGCAAAAATTTGGACAGATAAAATAAGCTTTCCTTCTCCTTGAGTTTTCTAAATTGTGTTTGACATTTGAAACAAAGTATAACACTATCTGATGTGGTTCTGTATATTGAGAAAGTATTTTTGGCAATTATAAACAGGGAGGGCAAGGGGACATAAAGGGAGGTAACGTTTCTATACTTCATTCAAACTAGTGAAATGATGACATCAGTAGATTGTAATAAATAGTATATATATAATGCAATACCTATAGCAATGACTAGAACATCTATACAAAGAGATATATTCAAAAGTATTATAGATAAATAAAAATGGAATTCTAAAGAATGCTCAGGTAATCCAGAGAAAGGCTGAGAAAAGAAAACAGAGAAATGAAAAAGAGGGGCCAAACAAAACCCAGCAGACTTAAGCCCTAATATATTAATAATTACATTAAATATATCAAGACACAGAGATTACAAATTCGATAAAGAAATACACTATATACAAGAAACTCAAAATATAACCATATGGTAAGGTAAAAAGTAAAAGAATAGAGAAAGATATATCTACATAAATATAAAACTACAAAACATTGCTGAAGGAAATTAAAGATGACACAAATAAATTGAAACAGATCACATGTTCATGGATCGGAAGATTTAATATTGTTAAAATGTTAGTACTTCTCCAAGTGATCTACAGATTCAGTGCAATCCCTATAAAAATTCCAAAGACATTTTTTTGAAGAAATTAAAAAAAAAACCTTTCTATAATTCATATGAAATCTTAAGAGACCCCAAATATCCAAAACAGTCTTAAAAAAGAACAAAGTTGGGGGTCTTGTACTTTGTTTTCAAAACCTACTACAAAGCTACAGTAATCAAAACAGGGTGATATTGACAGAAACTGAGACATACAGAACAGTGGAATAGAATAGAGAGCTGAGGAATAAACCCTAACATATATGGTCAAATGATTTTTGACAAGGATGCCAAGACCATTCAATAGGGAGGGTAAGTCTTTTCAACTAGTAGTGCTAGGAAAACTGGATATCCACAAGCAAAAGAATGAAGTTGGACTCTTACCTAACACCACATTCAAAACTTAATGCAAAAATGGATCAAGGACCTAAATGTAAGTTCTAAAACAATAAAGCACTTAGAAAAAAACATAGGTCAAAACTTCATCATATTAGATTTCTCATTGACTCTTGGATAGGATAGCAAAGGCACAGGTAACAAAAGAAAAAAATGGACAAATTGAACTTCATCAAAATTTAAAACTTTGGGGCATCAAAAGACACTATCCACAGAGTAAAAAGGCAACCCACAGAATGTGAGAAAATATTTACAAATCATATATCTGATAGGGGGTTAATATCCAGAATACATAGAGAACTCCTAAAATTCAATACCAAAAATACCCCAAACAACCTAATTCAAAAATGGGAAAAGGATTTGAATAGACTTTTTTCCAAAGATGATCTACAAATGGCCAGTAAACACATGAAAAAATAGTCAACATCACTAATTAGGGAAATGCTAACCAAAAATACGAGATACAATCTCATACCCATTAAGATGGCTTCTGTCAAAGAAACAGAAAACAAGTGTTGGCAAGGATGTAGACACATCGGAACCATTGTGTACTTTTGGTGGAACTGTAAAATGGTGTGGTTACTGTAGGAACTGGTGGTTCCTCAAAAAATTAAGAATAGAATGACCGTATGATCCAGCGATTTCACTTCTGGCAATACATACAAAAGAATTGAAAGGGTCTCAAAGAGATATATGTACACTTATGTTCATAGGAGCATTATTCACAAAAGGTAAAATGTGGAAGCAATCCACGTGTCCATTGACAGATGAATGGATAAGCAAAATGTGGTATATACGTACAGTAGAATATTGTTCAGCCGTAAAAGGAAGGAAAGTGTGACATATGCTATACCATGGATGAACTTTGAGAACATTATGTTAAGTGAAATAAGCCAGTCATGAAAAGACAAGTACTGTATGATTTCACTTATATGAGGTACCTAGAGTAGTCAAATGCATAGGGATAGAAAGTATCCTGGTGATTTCCAGGGGGAGGGGAAAATGGGGAGTTATTGTTGGACAGGTATAAAGTTTCTATTTTAGAAGGTGAAAAGAGTTATGGAGATGGATAGCTGTGATGGTGGCACAAAAATGTGAATATACTTAGTACCACTGGACTGATACTTAAAAATGGTTAGGATGATCAACTTTATGTAATGTGTATTTTAAAACAATTTTTAAAAGACATAAAAAAGAATATTCTGCCATTACTCATGAAAACTTTGATAAAATGGACAATTTAGAAAACCTAAAGAAATGGAAGACACATCAATAGAGTGAAGGAGACTTAAGAGACACCAGCTAATCACAATGTGTGGACCTTATTTGGATCCTGATTCAAAGAAAATGCTGTTGAGAGGTATGAGGTGGAACAAAAGGAAAGGCATACCATATTAAACAGGAATGCTCAATATAACAAAGATGTCATTCTCCCTCAGTTTACCTATAAGTTTAACATGATCTCTATAAATCTGCCAACATTATTTTTTTTAATTATAGAATGCTTACAGAAAAAAGTTTTTTTTTTAAATTTATATTTTATTTATTTATTTTTGGCTGCATTGGGTTCTCATTGCTGCACATGGGCTTTCTCTAGTTGCTGCGAGCGGGGGCTACTCTTTGCTGCGGTGCGCGTCCTTCTCATTGCAGTGGCTTCTCTTGTTGCGGGGCACGGGCTCTAGGCAAACGGGTTTCAGTAGTTGTGGCACACAGGCTCTAGAGCGCAGGCTCAGTAGTTGTGGCACACGGGCTTAGTTGCTCTGTGGCATGTGGTATCTTCCCGGACCAGGGATCGAACCCATGTTCCCTGCACTGGCAGGAGGATTCTTAACCACTGCACCACCAGGGAAGTGCGCAGAAAAAAGTTTTTTAAAGTAAGAATAATCAGGAATTTCTGAAAAAGTTAATGAGGGATTATTAATCCTACATGAGAGTAAAACATAGTGTAAGACCATAATAAAACAATGAGGTGTTTGTGCATGCAGAGACTTACAGATTATTAGGACAGACTAGCAGGTCCAGAGATCGTCACCAGTACTTCTGGTAAGTTAGCATCTGATTAAGATGACATTTCACATCAGTAGGGAAAAAGATGGTCTATGTAATCAATGGTGTAAGGACACCTGGGTAGCTCTCTGGAAAAAGATGTAACTAATATCTCAGAATTACACCAAAATAAATTCTACGTGGATAAAAATGTGTACAAAGTTAAACCGTGTAAGTATGTACCATAAGAAATCATGGAATTAAAACAAATAAACATAGGGACTGGGGACTTCCCTGGTGGTCCAGTGGTTAAGAATCCTTCCAATGCAGGGGACATGGGTTCAATCCCTGGTCGGGAACTAAGATCCCACATGCCACGGGGCAGCTAAGCCCGTGTGCTGCAACAACTGAGTCCACACACTCTGGAGACCACGTGCCACAGCTAGAGAGAAGCCCCCACGCCACAATGAAGATATTGCGTGCTGCAACGAAGACCCAATGCATCCAAATAAATAAATATTTTTTTAAAAAAAGGAAAAAGGGACTTTCAGGTTCCTTCTTTATTTTATTTTATTTTTAAAATTCATTTATTTATTTATTTTTGGCCGCACTAAGTCTTCATTGCTGCACGTGGGCTTTCTCTAGTTGTGACGAGCGGGGGCTACTCTTAGTTGTGGTGCACGGGCTTCGTGTTGTGGTGGCTTCTCTTGTTGGAGAGTACAGGCTCTAGACGCTCAGGCTTCGGTAGTTGTGTCATGCGGGCTCAGTAGTTGTGGCTCACAGGCTCTAGAGTGCAGGCTCAGTGGTTGTGGCACATGGGCTTAGTTGCTCTGCGGCATATGGGATCTTCCCGGAGCTCGAACCCGTGTCCCCTGCATTGGCATGCGGATTCTTAACCACTGGGCCACCAGGGAAGTCCCAGATGATGATTTTTAGTCTTTCCTAAAATTGATTGAGGGAGTCATGACCAGTTATTTCTTATACATGAAATAGAATAGAAAATACCTAAGGATTTTGAGCTAAGGATGAATATTACATGAAACTTTGTTATAATCATATGTATCAGTAAGTTTATACATATGTGTGTACATGATTATGATGTAAAAATCCTTTTTAAAAATAATTTGCATGCAAAAAGATTAATAAGTCACTGAGGAGGTCCAGTATCTTCCACTGGAAGTCACTAATGTGCCTTCCCGAGTTTCAAGTTCATTTCTCTTAACTTGAATTTCTCTGACAATGCTTTGTTTGTTGCACCTTGGTTATCTGATGTGTGAGCTAGACATGTTCTCATTTTCTTTGTTTTGATTTTTCTAGTAACGATGACTGAAGTTTTACCAAAGGAAAAGAAACAGAAAGAGGAGAAGACCATGATCCTTGGTCAAGCTGTGGTGGACCTTCTTCCTTTACTGGAAGGTCAGATGTGTGATTTGCTCAAAAGCAGAAATAAACTTATTTCTCATAAAACTTAGTTCCAGAGAAGTGCAAAAATCAGCCTCAGTGAGTTTGAGGGATTCACTGAAAGATGAGCACAGTTATTTCTGCCTAACCCTTCCTTCTTTGGCTTGACTTGGCCTTCTTTTCGCAGGAGAGAGTTCGTTTGAAACGATGGTCCCATTGCACCCTGTGCCAGGCTCGCCCTTGGAACCTCTTCGATCAGGTATTAAGGTAATTAGAGTTTTAATTCTTAACATATCAGCCTGATATTCAGTCAAGCCTGTCTGCTCTTAAGGTTAAATTTAGTTGAGTCCAATTCATCAGGCACCTTCTTTTCACAGGCACACATAGTGCTAGGTTCTGGGAAACAAAGATGAATAAGGCAGACTCCTACTTTAGGAGTTCATAATCTACACATCAGAGGTTATGACCAGTGTGATTAAATGGTGGGTTGGGGCATATGGACACAGAGTAGGTATCTGTTACTTTGCCCAGGGGTAGATGCAGGGAAGGCTTAACCATGGAAATGCCTCTTTAACTATGACCTGTTGAATTAAATTAAACAGTATATGAATGCATCTAACACACTTTCTGGCATGGTAACCTGCCTCTGGTCATTGGAGGAGGGGAAGCATGAATTGGTAGGCTGTGTTACTGGTTTGTGTTCTGGACTTTGTTTCCCAGTTCCTCCTGGGATCAGCAGCTTCTTGGGACACTGCTTTTGCCACTCTTGTGCAAGTACACTCACTCTCAGCAGATACCACAGCTGTCTTCAGTTTTGCACAAGTAAGGCCCAACTGCCCCAACTATTCTGAATGCAGCTCCTTACTTAACCGTTGATGTAGGCCCCTTCCTGATTCTTGTTGATTCTGACCTTCGGGCTGCCACAATTCACTCCTACATCTGCTATGATTCTCTCCTTCTCTTATATTAGGATGTGATTGGTTTCTTCTAGGTTTTTTTTGGTAGATCTGATTTAATTTGCTTTCTGTCTTTCAATGATTCCTAAAAATGTGTAGTCCAGTGATGGCATTTCTTGTTTTCCAGGGCTATTGTAGCATTATTGTTTTATTGGATATGAAGATAATCATTTAATATCCTTCTGTCATTCCGTGTGATTTGTGCTGGAAAGAGGTAGATATCTGGGCTCAATCTGCCTTCCTTGGTCCAGTGTCCCAGTCTATGTACTGTTGATTTCTCTTAGATCTTATAGAAGAAGAGAAGGGAAGGGCTCTAGCTTAGGGATAAGGTTCTCTTCTTGGCTTTATCTCTAACTCATGGGACCTAAAAAAAGCTATTTGAATCCTCTGTATGGAAATAATTAAACCTGACCTTCTTACCTTGAGCAATGATGTGAGGTTCAAATGAGATAATGTGAAAAAAGGAAGGCCTCTGGCATTTTCAAATGTCTGTGTAATTTTATTCTTTTACAGCAGTGCAGTCTTGAAGTTAAAGTATTTGTGGCGGAGCCCTTATTGACCTCAGCCCAGATCTCAGGAGGCAATCTCCTGAAGGTCACATTGGAGGCTGCCTACTCTGTGCCTGAATCCTTCATTCCAATGGGGCTGCTGCAGAACTTCATGGTTGGTCTGCAAGTTCCATCAGCTGGAGAGGTAAAGACTTGCAGCAAGATATTTATAGAGATTTAAACACTCATATGGTCATCTCTTCCTCACCTTCTAAGATTTCATTCAAAGCAGGCTCTGTTAATGGCTGAGATTTATTTTAGGCTCAAAAACATAAAGTTTACTTCTGTTTTATACATGCATGTTAATATTTATAGTTTACATGTTATATACTTGTATATATATATACTACATATAATTTATATCAATACATACATAGTTATGATGGAAAATATATAAAACATTTAAAATCTGACAACTTTTGGATGTAGTATTTCTTTTTTTTTTTTTTGCGGTACGCGGGCCTCTCACTGTTGTGGCCCCTCCCAGTGCGGAGCACAGGCTCCGGACGCGCAGGCTCAGCGGCCATGGCTCACGGGCTCAGCCGCTCCGCGGCATGTGGGATCTTCCCGGACTGGGGCACGAACCCGTGTCCCCTGCATCAGCAGGCGGACTCTCAACCACTGCACCGCCAGGGAAGCCCTGGATGTAGTATTTCTACACAGATTACTTTTATGCATATATTTTATATAATGTACTTTACTATACAAAACTTTCTTTTAATTCCAGGTTATTTTCTTAGTCCAGATTTCTATAGAATGCTTGTGTATGGGTCTTTTGAGGCTCTTGAGATTTCCAAATTGCTTGCTAAAAAAATGTAATTAGTTAATACTCTTACCTGCTTTATTGCCATTTTACATTTTTCGTATAGAAATCTCCAATTCTCCTTCACCATTTAATATTCCCACCTGCAGTACACAAGGGTTCCAATTTCTCCACATATACCAACACTTGTTATTTTCTGTTTTTTGATAAGAGCTATCCTAATAGATGTGAAGTAGCATCTCCTTGTGTTTTTGATTTGCATCCCCCTGGTGACTAATGATGTTGAGCATCTTTTCACGTGCTTATTGGCCATTTGTATATCTTCTTTGGGGAAATGTCTATTCAAGTCCTTCGCCCATTTCTGAATTGGGTTGTTTGCCATTTTGTTGTTGGAGTTTTAGGAGTTCTCTATATATTTTAGCTATTACTCCCTTATTAGATATGTGATTTGCAAATATTTTCTCCCATTCTATTGGTTGCCGTTTTTACTCTGGTTAGTGTCTTTTTTTTTTTTTTTTTTTGCGGTACGCGGGCCTCTCACTGTTGTGGCCTCTCCCGTTGCGGAGCACAGGCTCCAGACGCACAGGCTCAGCAGCCATGGCGCACGGGCCCAGCCGATCCGCGGCATGTGGGATCTTCCCGGACCGGGCACGAACCCGCGTCCCCTGCATCGGCAGGCAGACTCTCAACCACTGTGCCACCAGGGAAGCCCAAGTTTAGTGTCTTTTTAAAATAATTAATTTATTTATTTGGCTGTGCCGCATCTTAGTTGCGGCACATAAATTCTTCGTTAGGTTGCCGCATGTGAGATCTTTTAGTTGTGGCGTGTGGGATCTTTAGTTGCAGCATGTGGAATCTAGTTCCCTGGCCAGGGATCGAACCCCGGCCCCCTGCATTGGGAGCATGGAGTCTTAGCCACTGGACCACCAGGGAAGTCCCTGGTTAGTGTCTTTTGATACCCCCAAATTTTAAATTCTGATGAAGTTCAATTTGTCCATTTTTTTCTTTTGTTGTTGTAACCAAGAAATCGTTGCCAAATCTGATGTCACAAGGCTTTTCCCCCTGTGTTTGTGTGTAAGAGTTTTATAGTTTTAGCTCTTATGTTTAGGCCTTTGATCCATTTTGAGTTAATTTTTGTATATGGTGTTAGGTAAGAACCAACTTCATTCTTTTGCACGTGAATAACTAGCACCTGCTTAGCACCATTTGTTGAAAAGACTGTCCTGTCCCTATTGAATGGTCTTTTTTTTAAAATAAATTTATTTATTTTATTTATTTATTTTTGGCTGCATTGGGTCTTGGTTGCTGCACGTGGGCTTTCTCTAGTTGTGGTGAGTGGGGGCTACTCTTCATTGCGGTGAGCGAGCTTCTCATTGCAGTGGCTTCTCTTGTTGTGAGCATGGGCTCTAGGTGTGCAGGCTTCAGTATTGTGGCATGTGGGCTCAGTAGTTGTGGCACGTGGGCTCAGTAGTTGTGGCTCACGGTCTCTAGAGCGCAGGCTCAGTAGTTGTGGCACACGGGCTTAGTTGCTCTGTGGCATGTGGGATCTTCCCAGACCAGGGCTCTAACTTGTGTCCCCTGCATTGGCAGGCAGATTCTTAACCACTGCGCCACCAGGGAAGCCCTGAGTGGTCTTGGCATCCTTAATTTTGACAATTTTTGCTGGCATTGGTTTTTTTGTGTTTTTTTTTGAGGAGCAGATTTTCAAAGATTCTTACTCTGCTATTCTAGAAATGCCCCTCCTTCACAGAAGTTTTAAAACTTAACCCAAAGAACTAGAATAGTTGAGTTACAGGTTATGCCAATTTTACTTTTTATAAGAGACTACAAAATTGCTTTCCATAGTTGTACAAATTTACACTTCCATCAACTATGTATAAGCATACCATTCTCTTCACAATGCTGTCAACACAATATTTTCAGACTTTGCCCATCTACAGTTTAAAATAGTATCTCATTGTTTTAATGTGCATTTCACTTATTATTAATGATTTTTAGCATGTTTTTATTTAAATGTTGGATTTTTGAATTTCCCTTTCTATAAATTGTCTGTTTATAGCTTTATCAATTTTCTATTGCAAGTATATTTTAGATAAATTACAGATATGAAAATGCCTATATTTTTAGCCCTTTGTCAGATTTGTTTGTTTTTTAAAAGATAAGTTTTAAAAAGGTACATTATGACTCTCATATAAATATAAAATGACATAAAGGGTTTAAACCAGTTCAGGGGAGAATCTGGGGACTTCCCTGGTGGTCCAGTGGGTAAAGACTCTGTGCTCCCAGTGCAGGGGACCCGGGTTCTATTCCTGGTCAGGAAAGTAGATCCCACATGTGGCAACTAAGAGTTTTCATGCCACAACTAAAGATCCCACATGCCACAATGAAGATCCCACATGCTGCAAATAAGACTCAACCCAGCCAAATAAAGAAATATTTTTGAAAAAGGAGAATCTGAACAAATGACCCATATATACAAGCAACTAGGAATCTTGAAATATATTTGCTAATAATTCAAAACTTATCAGCCATAGTGCAATAATCAGTTATATCTCCACTGGACAAAATACATGTTCATATCTATGGACAAGAATAATTTGCATTATTATCAATTTTCTATAAATTATGGAATTATAAAATAGCAGCAAGACAATGAAGGACGCAGGCCCCTCTTTAGAAACAGATAATCACAGAAGGATCTGTTAGACAACACCTGGCATTCCATTGAAAAGACACTTCAGTAATCTTTTTTTGTCCACTTCAAAGCCTTTCACAAAATTTCCTGATACATGGTATTTATTTCTGTAGAAAGACTATCCCATTTTCTTCAAGAATGGAACTCTGAAGCTTGGAGGGGAAAGAGAACCTGTTCCTCGGCCCAAAAAATGGCCTATCGCCAACATTCTGGCTCCAGGAGCTAATAACATTCCTGATGCTTTCATCGTTGGTGGGCCCTATGAGGAAGAAGAAGGGGAACTCAACCATCCTGAGGTGAGAGAATTAGGCGGGTTTGGTGATAATCTCAGTGCACTGACATATGATAAAACATATGTTTACAGTTTGTAAATCACTGTAATTCATATACATCCATCACCTCTTAAAATAAAACAAGTGTATGTCAAAATAAAACAATTATCTATAAAGTTCTGATTAAAATATTTCCTGACTTCTTAAGTCCAACAAACAAAATCATTGATTTAATTCATATTTATTCTTTATTTTATTTGAAATTTATTTATTTATGAGTAGGTTATAATACAGTTACAGGTCAAAATAAAACATTAAGAGATATGCAGTTAAAGTCTCCCCCCTCCTCCATGTCTCTTCTTCCTAATTCCTTCCCAGATCATCACCCTGGTAGTTAACCTTTGTTATAGTTTCTTGTGTTTCCTTCTGGTTACATTTTTACGCATATAAAAGCAAAAGTAAATAGTCAAAAGAAGACTCAGAAGCAAAAACATTTAGAAAAGTAAAGTTTCCTCGAAAAGGATGCAAGGGAGTCAGATTTCAGAAAGACTGGCTCAAAGACATCAGTGTAGTAAAAGTCAGGGATCAAATTGTTTTTCTTTAGGGAGTCCAGATTTATAGGAAGTATTCAAAGTCTTGCTGTTTTGAGATCTAGAACCTGTCAAGAAGACTCTGCTATTTTTGCTTTATCTCAAGTGTGAAATGTTTATTTATTTCTTTTTAATTGAGTTTATATAAAGTGCTTAATCATATTGGAAGTAGGGAAAATGTGTTTTTTCTTCACATACTCATACACACGTATACCTACACGTATTCTTTCCCTGTCATTTTCTTTTTTCACAAATGGTGGCATACTCACACACTTCTGCAACTTGCTTTTTTCGCTTTATAGTGTATCTTGGAGATTTCTTCCACATTCTTTTTCTTTCTTTATTTGTACTTGTATAACAGAGCAGGACCCTATGGGACCTTCTGGGGACAGGCCTTTCCCCCAAATCCTCTGCTTTAGCTCCTCTCTGAAGTACCTAGATAATAATATTTGATGCACATTTCCTGAGCTGTTTTACAGATGTGAAAACCCCCCACCAAATGGAAGATGACCATGAGCACATAGGCCCAGGCCTCCTGGAGCCTAAGTACTGAAAATGTTAACCCCTGTGACACCACCCTGTTCCCTCACCATCAGCCAATTAGAGAATTGTGCATGAGCTGATCACATACCTTGCGACGCCCCTGCCCCCCCCACACTGGGCTTTTAAAAATTTTTGCTGAAACTCTTCAGAAAGCTTGGGGTTTTTATGGCATAAGCCACCTGTATCCTTGCATGGCCCTGAAATAAACCTTTTTTTCTCTGCTCCAAACTCCAGCATTTTGGTTTGTTTGGCCTCGCTGTGCATTCGGCACACGAACTTGCGCTAACACTTGCTTTATGATATACTTTTTTTAAAGTATAGACATACTTTAACTTGCTTAACCAGTCTCCTGTTGGTGAACATTTCAGTTGTTGAAATTATTTTCTTTTTGTTCCTTCCCTCCCTCTTTCTTTCTTTCTTTCTTTCTCTTTCACTCTTACTTCACATTTTTCTACAACCTATGTTTGTCAAGAGCATAGAAAATGCTGTAAACACATTTGCAAATATATTTTGAATGAGCTGATAATCATTAGTGGAAACATTCAATAAAGTAATTTTACAATGAGTGGTTGAATTACTTTCAGTATCTGATTCTAAATATTTTAAATAGAGATAAGGCTAGCAATATTTTAAAAACATTGTGCAGTGTCTTTTCTCATCATTGTGATTACTAAAAATTCATGCTCTTCTTACATTAATGTTTTCATTTAGATCAGATATTTTATTTTAGATATTTAGATTTTATATTGCATTTTAATTTAGATAACTAGTTCTCAACCCTGGTTGCTCATCACAGTCACCTGGAAAGCTTTTAAAATAGTACCCATGGCCAAGCTCTAACCCAGATCAATTACATAAGAATTTACTTTTAAAATAATACCAATGCCCAGTTTTTGATTTTTTTTTATCAGCTCCCAGATAATTCTAATATGCATCCACGGTTGAGAATCACTGATTAAGGTTATGTGAGTGAATATTTGGCAGTTAGTATTAGATTGATATAAGTATTTTATTTTATATACTGTATTAATAGTAAAGTACCCTAAAATTTAAGATGGTGGTAGTATTTTCAGTAGTAGTCATACTTATAGTAGTATTAGTAGTAGTAATAAAAGTATTGTGACCAAATCCATTAAAAGAATGCCCCACAGATGGAGCAGGAGACAACCATGGCATACTGAGAGAGTAAAAGTCTCTGTCTTATGATTTTATAGGACAGGGAATTTAGGAACCAAGCAGAGTGCATGAAGAAAAGGATTACTTGGGACTTGGAAAGTCGCTGCTACCTTGATCCTCCTGCAGTGATCAGGTAGGAAGAGGGAGGGAATATGTCTAACCAACAAAGATGTAGGTGGGAAGAAATGTTACTTTTGTTTATTTATATTTGAGTTAAGGTGATCTTGAGGTTCTCTTCCACCACATCTGCTAATAGCAGGCTTCTAGTGATGGTAGCTTAACCATGGGGGATTCTTGTTTCGTTCGGAGCTGGTATGTGTGGTGGCTCTACAGTATTATTAGATATCCAGGCTCAATCTTTCTCTTTGCTCTACCTTCTTTAACATGTACGTTCCATCCACAAGGTTGTCTCATGGTTTAAGATGGCTATTGGAGCTCCAGCCTGCACTTTCACATTCCTGTCAGAATGTTGGAAGAGGGGAGTGCTTATGGATTAAAAAAGGACACATGCTGGCTGTATTAGCCCCTCTTATAGAACCTTCCTGGAATCTGACAACCCCTGTTTACATCTCATTGGCCATCTCTCGATGCAAAAGAGGCTTAGGAAATAATGGTTTTGTTGGACACATTGTCACCCAGACTAGATCAGGATTTATATACTAAAGCAGAACATGACACAGTTTTGTGTGGGTAACTATCGGTCTCTGTCACAGTGACCTGGAGGTTAGGGAGAGGTGAGAAATAGAGGATTATCAATATATGTATAATCTGAATGAAAATCTCTGTTTTTTCAAATAATAGACTATTTTTTAGAACAGTTTTAGGATTACAGAAAAATTGATCAGATATTTCAGAGTTCCTATATACCCAATTTGACAGTAGTATATAATATTAATGTACATTGTTGGATTTGATTTGCTGATATGTTATTAAAGATACATTGTTACTATTATTACTTTGAACAGTTATCTATTTGACTAATTAAAAATAAGAAAAAATTTTAGTTTATTTTACTTTAATCTGTTTCATTCTCTGATTTTCTTCCTTTCTTTATGTAGATCCACGTTTCTGGCCCACATCATTTCCTTTTCTCTGAAGACTTTTAGCATTTCTTTTTTTTTTAATAGGCATTTAAAAAAATTAAATTTATTTGTTTTCATTTTTGGCTGTGTTGGGTCTTTGTTGTGTGTGCAGGCTTTCTCTAGTTGCGGCGAGCGGGGGCTACTCTTCATTGCAGTGCGTGGGCTTCTCATTGTCGTGGCTTCTCTTGCTGGGGAGCACGGGCTCTAGGCATGCGGGCTTCAGTAGTTGTGGCACGTGGCTCAGTAGTTGTGGCGCACGGGCTTAGGTGCTCTGTGGCATGTGGGATCTTCCCAGACCAGGGCTCAAACCCGTGTCCCCTGCATCGGCAGGCGGACTTCCAACCACTGCGCCACCAGGGAAGTCCCCAACTTTTAGCATTTCTTGCACGGCAGGTCTACTGGCCACAAATTCCTTCCATTTTTGTTTGACTCAGAAAGTATTTTTCCTTCATCTTTGAAGGATAATTCCACTAGATACAGAATTCTAGGTTGGTGGTTTGTTTCTACACCACTCTCTTCTTGCTTGCATGATTTCTGAAAGGAAGCCCAATGTAATTCTTATCCTTATTCCTCCATAGGTGAGGTGTTTTTTCTCTGACTTCTTCCAAGATTTTCTCTTTCTCTTTGGTTTTCTGCAGTTTGAATATGATATACCTAGGTGTAGTTTTTTTTTTTGTATTTATTGTGCTTGGTGTTCTCTGAGCTTCCTAGATCTGTGGTATCTGCCATTAATTTGGTAAGATGTGTAGCCATTATGACTTAAGATATTTCTTTTGCTCCTTTCTCCCTTTCTTCACCTTCTGGTATTCCTGTTATACCTTTTGTAATTGTCCCACAGTTCTTAGATATTCTGTTGTGATTTTTAAATTTTTTCCCCTTTCCATTTCAGTTTGGGAAGTTTTTATTGGCTCAGTGGCTTCAAGATCACTGAGTCTTTCCTCAGCTATGTCCAGTCTGTTGATAAGCCCATCAGAAGAATTGTTCCTTTTTTTTAGTGTTTTTGATTTCTAACATTTCCTTTTGATTCTTTCTTAGAATTTCCATCTCTTTGCTTACATTACCCATCTGTTCTTGCATTTTGTCTGCTTAATCCATTAGAGTTCTTAACATACTAATCATAGTTATTTAAAATTTTCTATCTGGTAATTTCAAAATCTGTGTCATATCTGAGTCTAGTTCATATGCTAGCCTTGTCTCTTCAGACTGTATTTTTTCTTGCCTTTTACCATTCCTTGTAGTTTTTTATTGAAAACTGGACATTATGTTTTGGGTAGTAAGAAATGTGGTAATTGGGTTTTTTACTGTGAGTTTTTATGTTAACCTGGCTGGGAGGTAGGCTGTGTTTAACACTTGCTGTAGCTGTAGATGCTTGAGGCTTCAGTGTCCTTTTGCTCCTTCCCTGTTGTCTATGGGTTTGCTAAGAGCTCTTTCCTAAACAGGGTTTGTGTTTTGCAGATTCTCAGTTATAATTCACTGTTATTATACTGGATCCTGTTGATGTGTGGCGGTAAGGTGTTGGGGAAGGGAAGTGTTCTATAATCCTGTGATTAAATCTCAGTATTTTAATGGGTTTGAGCCCATAGGTTGTGACTTCATAAGTGGGTAATAGTCTTTTTTTCTTCCTCTCTTCGTGTGAGACAGGAAGGCTAAATAGGACTGGAGTTGTCTAATTGCCCTTTCCCTGGGTCAGATAAAACTCTGGTGAAGTAGTTTCCCTTACAGAGCAGGCCTTTGTTATGGAGAATACTCTGGACATATTTTAATATGGTTATCTTTCCTTTCTCCCTGCCTAAGGCTATTCTCTTGCTTTCACAATGAGAGTCTGATGGAGCTCCTTGATTTAAAACCCAAGAACGTGTGGGGACCCCCTAAGACTGGGCACCCAGGAGTTTTTAACTTTCTGGTGAGTTCACGCTCAGCCTCCAACAATCTTTCAAAATTATCATTAAAGTGTTTCTACCAGTTACTGGCTCTAATGGCTTCTGATGCCTGTAAGCTGATCTCAGCTGTGATTCTCTGTACTTGCCTGTTTCTCTAAACTTCCAGGTGGCAATTTGCCCTGTGAACTTAATTCTTAGATGGACCTAAGAAAAGTCATTGATTTTCAGTTTGACCAGCTTTTTTCTTACATATGCCTTTATTTTTTTAATTAATTTATTTGTTTGGCTGCATTGGGTCTTAGTTGAGGCACGCAGGCTCTTTGTTGCGGCGTGTGGGCTTCTCTCTAGTTGTGGTGCGCGGGCTCAGTAGTTGCTGCGCACAGTCTCTCTAGTTGTGGCGCTAGGGCTCCAGAGTGCGCAGGCTCAGTAGTTGTGGTGCACGGGCTTAGTTGCCCTGTGGCATGTGGGATCTTAGTTCCTCCACCAGGGATCGAACCCTCATCACCTGCATTGGAAGGTGAATTCTTAACCACTGGACCACCAGGGAAGTCCCTGACCAGCTCTTTTCTTGTTGTGAGGACAGGAGTGATAGCTTCCAAGCTCTTTATGTGTTTGAGCTGACAATGGAAGTCTTACTATGATTATTTTCACAGTAGAAATAAATGTACTTTATACTATTTGCATACTTGTCTGATTATTTCTTTAGAATAAATCACTAGAAGTGGAATTTGTGGGTCAAAGGCTATGAACATTTTAAAGACTTTTGATTCATGTTGTCAAACTGCTCTCAAAAATATACAATTTGCTTCTGCTAGCAGTATAGTGTAATTATTTTGGGAATTTTATTGCTATGAGAAGGTTTTTTTGTTTTGTTTTGTTTTTGCGGTACGCGGGCCTCTCACCGTCATGGCCCCTGCCGTTGCGGAGCACAGGCTCCGGACGCGCAGGCTCAGCGGCCATGGCTCACGGGCCCAGCCGCTCCGCGGCATGTGGGATCTTCCCGGACCGGGGCATGAACCTGTGTCCCCTGCATCGGCAGGCGGTCTCTCAACCACTGCGCCACCAGGGAAGCCCTATGAGAAGGTTTTAAAAGCCCACACGCCTAATAAGAATTTTTACATATGTGCATTCCATTACTTTTTAAGAGAGGAATACTTCCTTTTGACCTAAATTATACTAACCCCATTTTGCATGTAATGCTAATGGGCTGATTTTTGATCTGCAGTTTTCAGAAGCGAATTGCTGATTGCCGATTTTGGCCTGTAGAGATCACAAGGGTTCCTCTGGTTACTGTACCCAAAGGGAAATCTGCTAAATTTGAGAAGGTAAATTAGTTTACTTAAAAATATTTATATAAGAAATGCTGGGTCAGACCCAACCTGTTTTTCTGCTTCTAATTCTGATACCAAAGGATAATATGAACTGTGTGGCTGCTCCCTAGGGTGACCAGCTCATCCTGATTTGCTTAATAGTTTCTCGGTTTTAGTGCTGAAAGTCTCATATCCCAGGAAACTCCCTTGTTCCTGGCAAATCAGGATGACTGGTAACCCTAGTTCCCTATTGTCCACTAACAATTATTTAGGCTTTATTCTCAGATATCCTGTTTCCCTCTAGCTCTTTATTATAGTTTTAACATGGGTAAAACCATGAAAAATAGCCTTTTTTAAATGCTTTTCTTTTTTAAAAAATTTATTTATTTAATTTATTTATTTTTGGCTGCATTGGGTCTTCGTTGCTGTGTGCGGGCTTTCTCTAGTTGCGGAAAGTGGGGGCTACTGTTTGTTGCAGTGCGCAGACTTCTCATTGTGGTGGCTTCTTTTGTTGCAGAGCATGGGCTCTAGGCACGCGGGCTCAGTAGCTGCGGCTCGCGGGCTCTAGAGCTCAGGCTCAGTAGTTGTGGCTCACGGGTTTAGTTGCTCCACGGCATGTGGGATCTTCCCGGACCAGGGCTCGAACCTGTGTCCCCTGCATTGGCAGGCAGATTCTTAACCACTGAACCACCAGGGAAGCCCCCAAATAGCCTTTTAATACATCAAAAGTAGTTAAATATTGGCAATATGGTTCAACCTACTACATCTTTCTAAATTTATTTTAGACTTACCTACTTAAATTGTTTAGCCCACTAATTAGAGTAATAGGATTCATAGATGTACTACTATTCTGAAAAGATACAGCTTTGATGAGCCTAGAAAAGTTCTCTACTGTATTTTGTTTGTTTGTTTATGATAAAAATAAATGCATTTGTCCAAATGACTATGTTTCCAGTTCATCCCACTTACTATGCCAACAGTTGCTTCCTATCATGCTGAAGAATAAAACCATGGGAAATAGCCTAAGAAATGTCCCCTGCAAAAAGTCTTTTTTAAAACTTGAAATATAGTTGTTGCACAATATTATTAGTTTCAGGTGTACTGCATAATGATTTGACACTTGCAAACATTATGAAGTGTTCACCATGATAAGTGTCCCCATACAAAGTTATTACAATATTATTGACCATGTTCCTTATGCTGTATATTATATCTCTGTAACTTATTTGTTATATAACTGGTGGTTTGTACCTCTTAATCTGCTTCATCTGTTTCTCCCACCCCTTCCAGCAACCACCCGTTTTTCTCTGTATCTATGAGTCTGTTTTTGTTTTGTTTTATTCTTTTTTTTTGATTCCATGTATAAGTGAGATGACGTGGTATTTATCTTTCTCTGTCTGACTTATTTCACTTAACATAATACTGTCTAGATCTATCCATGTTGTCACAAATGGCAAGATTTCAATTTTTATGGCTAAGTAATATTCCATTGTGTATATATATACACACCACATCTTCATTTATCTTTTGATGGACAACTAGGTTGCTTCCATATCTATTTTAAATAATGCTGCAGTGAACATTGGAGTGCATATATCTTTTCAAGTTCATGTTCTTGTTTTCTTTGGGTAAATGCCCCAAGGTGAAATTGCTAGATCATATGGCAGGTCTATTTATAATTTTCTGTGGAACCTCTGTAGTGTTTTCCATAGGATCTCACCAATTTACAATCCTACCAACAGTACATGAGTCTTCCCCTTTCTCCACATCCTCGCCAGTGCTTCTCTGTTGTCTTTTGATGGTAGCTATTCTGACAGGTGTGAGGTGGTATTTCATTGTGGTTTTGATTTGCATTTCCCTGATTGTTAGTGATGTTGGGCATCTTTTCATGTGTCTGTTGGTCATCTGTATGCCTTCTTTGGAAAAATGTCTATTAAGGTCTTCTGCCCATTTTTAAATCAAGTTGTTTGTTTTTTTTTGATGTTGTATGAGTTCTTTGGATATTAACCCCTTTTTAGATATATAGTTTGCAAATATTTTTTCCCATTCAGTAAGTGGCCTTTTCATTTTGTTCGTAGTTTCTTTCACTGTGCAAAAACATTTATTATTTTTTAAAATATTTATTTATTTATTTAGGCTGCACCGGGTCTTAGTTGCAGCACATGGGATCTTCACTGCGGCATGTTTTAGTTTCTTCATGCAGGATTTTTAGTTGTGGCACATGGGCTTAGTTGCTCCATGGCATGTGGGATCTTCCCGGACCAGGGACTGAACCCGTGTCCCCTGAATTGGCAGGTGGATTCTTAACCATTGCGCCACCAGGGAAATCCCAGTGATGCATTTTAAAGTGGGAATGTTTTGTTAATTTCTCTTTCTGCTAATTTGTTGTTAGTATATATAAATGCAACTTATTTCTGTATGTTAATTTTGTACCCTGCAAATTTATTGAATTCATTTATTCTAGTAGCTTTTGGATGGTGTCTTTAGGATTTTCTATATACAATATCATGTTGTCTGCAATGACAGTTTTACTTTCTCCTTTCCAGTTTTCCTTTTATTTCTTTTTGTTGTCTGATTGCTGTGGCTAGGACTTCTAATACTATGTTGAATAAAAGTGGTAAGAGTGGGCATCCTTGGGACTTCCCTGGGATGCAGTAGTTAAGAATCCATCTGCCAATGCAGGGGACACGGGTTTGAGCCCTGGTCTGGGAAACTCCCACATGCCACGGAGCAACTAAGCCCATGCGCCACAACTCCTGAACCTGTGCTCTAGAGCCTGCTAACCACAACTACTGAGCCTGCGTGCCACAACTACTGAAGCCCACATGCCTAGAGCCCGTGCTCTGCAACAAGAGAAGCCACTGCAATGAGAAGCTGGCGCACCGCAACAAAGAGTAGCCCCTACTCGCTGCAACTAGAGAAAAGCCCGTACAGAGCAACGAAGACTCAATGCAGCCAAAAATAAATAAATAAATCAACAAATAAATAAAAATAAATGTTAAAAAAAAAAAAAGAGTGGGCATCCTTGCCTTGTTCCCAATCTCAGAGGAAATGCTTTCAGCTTTTCACCTTTGAGTATGATGTTGGCTTTAGATTTGTCATATATGGCCTATATTATGTTGAGGTATGTTCCCTCTATACCCAGTTTGTTGAGAGTTTTTATCATAAATGGATGTTGAATTTTGTCAAATGCTTTTTATGCATCTATTGAGGTGATCATATTATTGTTATTCTTTAGTTTTGTTAATGTGGTATATCACATTGATTGATTTGTGGATATTAACCCATCCTTGCATCCCTGAGGTAAATCCCACTTGATCATGGTGTACGATTCTTTTAATGTATTGTTGAATTCGGTTTGCTAATATTTTGTTGAGGATTTTGGCATTTATGCTCATCAGGGATATTGGCCTGTAATTCTCTTTTCTTGTGATATCTTTGTCTGGTTTTGGTATCTTTGTAATATATAATATGCATTGGCTAACATTCCTTAGATTTCAAGCAACATAATGTTATCACATGAAGATAGGGCTTTTAATCTAATTTCTAATTATTGTTATAATCAGCTAAATCAAAGAGATTACTTTTTTTTTTAAAGATTTTTTTTGATGTGGACCATTTTTAACATCTTTATTGAATTTGTTACAATATTGCTTCTTTTTTTATGTTTTGGTTTTTTGGCCACTAGGCATGTGGGATCTTAGCTCCCCAACCAGGGATCGAACCCTCACCCCCTGCATTGGGAGGCGAGTCTTAACAACTGGACCACCAGGCCCTCAAAGAGATTACTTTTAACCTTGTAGAAATTAAATGTGTTTTCTTTCACTAAACTGATTTTTTTCTTTCACTAAACTTTCTTTCACTGATTTTTTTCCTTATGAAAGTTTTCTATGGCAAACCATACAACCATTAAAAATTATGTTAAAATATATTTACTGACATGTTCTTCATCTTTGTAATGAGAATTTAGATGAGATTAAGGTTGGCAAATACATGACAGCAGACTGTCAGTCATCCTCCTTCATCCGTGGCAGATATTACTGATCAATCAAAGCATTCTTTTCTTTTGAACCCAAATAAGGACACAGAATCTTTCTCAACACAGTATTCTAAAACACCTCCACTAATTGGTTAGAATTTAAGCATAAGTTAAATCCTATTTGTCGTCACTGATGCAGATGATTTGTAAGGCCCCTCTCATTCATGTGAATCTGTGAACTAAAGCTAAGGCCACAATCTGTTTTCTTTTAAGCTTTTGTTGTTATTACTGATTTTTGCAAAGCTTCACTTTTTCCTAAGAAGCAACATGGTGAAATTGACATTTTGGTTGAATATATATTAGTAATTAGTTTGCATATGTGTTGATCCAACTATTATCTTTACTATTCATAGTGTTAGTATACGCTATCTCAGAGATCATGGTGTTTTTAAACCCAATTATAAATAAATAGATAAATGAGTGGAGACCCAAAATGTCTACGTAACTGACCCAAATCAAGTAGCTCAGCTAGTCCTAAAGCCAGGTCTTTGAACTGCTAAGTCAGACTTCCATACTTTAGCTACATTACTCTGTAGCGCTAACAGCTCTCTGTTTTTATTCCTTTAGACTGATGATGAAGGTCGGCTTTCATTTCATGGTGTGGCTTATGTTAATATGGTGCCATTGCTGTATCCAGGTGTGAAGAGGATTCGGGGAGCTTTTCATGTTTACCCTTACTTAGGTAGCACAGTCTATGAAAAGGTAAGAAAAATTTGAAGAGAAGGTATCATCCTAACTTATTCTTATGTATGTGTTTACCTACATCTTTAGCACACATAGCTTTGCAATTGATATTTGGAACCAGCTGGTATACTGGGATGTTAAATATGGAACCTTGAAGTCTTCTGCCCTTGAACCTTAAAAACTTTAGGATAATGAAATCCAAAAACTGGAAACAACCCAAATCTCCATCAATAGGTGAACAGAAAAACAAATTATATGGTATAGCCATACAATGGAATACTACTCAGCAATAAAAAGGAATGAGCTATTAACACGTGCAACATGGATGGATCTCAAATGCATTATGATAAATGAAAGAAACCAGACGAAAGAGAGTACATGCTGTATAATGCCAATGAAATACAATTATCAGAAAGTAGTGGCAGAAAGCAGATCAGTGGTTGCTTGGGAATAGGGATAGAGGGAAGAATGGACTACACAAGAAATATGAGGTAAGTTTTAAGGATGATGGAAATACTGGTTATTCTAATTGCAGTAATGGCTTCACATGTGTATACACATGTCAAAATTGATCAAATTGTATACTTTAAATATGTAATTTATTATACAGGCATACCTCATTTTATTGCCCTTTGCTTTATTACTCTTCACAGATATTGCATTTTTTTTTAACAAATTGAAGGTTTGCGGCAACCCTGAGATGAGCAAGTCTATGCGTGATATTTTTCCAACAGCATCTGCTCACTTTGTGTCTCTGTGTCGCATGTTGTTAATTCTCACAATATTTCAAACATTATCATTATTGTTATATTTGTTATTGTGATCTGGGATCTGTGTTGTCACTAGTGTAATCATTTTGGCCTTTTTTTAGCAATAAAGTATTTTTAAATTAAGATCTTTACTTTTTTTTTTTTAACTTTTGGCTGCATTGAGTCTTCGCTGCTGTGTGCCGGCTTTCTCTAGTTGTGGCGAGCGGGGACTACTGTTCATTGTGGCGGTGACTTCTCTTGTTGCTGAGCACAGGCTCTAGGCGCGTGGGCTTCAGTAGTTGTGGCATGCGGGCTCAATAGTTGTGGCTCGCAGGCTCTAGAGCACAGCCTCAGTAGTTGTGGTACGTGGGCTTAGTTGTTCATGGCATGTGGGATCTTCCCGGGCCAGGGCTCAAACCCATGTCCCCTGCATTGGCAGGTGGATTCTTAACCACCGTGCCGCCAGGGAAGTCCCTGTACATTGTTTTGTAAGACACTGCTATTGTACACTTAATAGATTACAGTATAGTGTAAGCATAACTTTTATGTGTACTGGGAAACCAAGATAACCATTATTTGCTTTATTGCAGTTATTTGCTTTATTGAGGTGGTCTGGAACCAAACTTGTAATAACTCCAGAGTAAGCCTGTATTTCAACTTTACCTCAATAAAGTTGGAAAGAAAATCTTCCAAATAATGAAGTATTGTGTGTTAAGTATGCAAAAACTTAAATATATGTACTGATTAATGAGCTATAATATAGTTCTTGCAATTTTCAGATGTTAAAATGTTTAAATACACATTATTTATTTATTTATTTAAGCAAAAAATCAACTTTATCTTGTTTCTTCTTAGGAGAAAGTGAGGCTTTGTAAAACACAACAGTAATAACAACAAAAACGTATTACTATTTTATCATTATTAGGACAAGTATTTCTCAATAACAGAGTCATGAAAGATCCATCAGCTATTTGAAAACCAACTGAGTAATAAACTCTATATAAGTATCCTTTGAATCAGAAATCAAACTTATAGGGATTTGTCTGAAATAAATCATTTAATAGGATCAAAACCCTCCTATTTATGAAAACTTTTGGGGATCAATAATAGCAAGACTAAAATTAAGATTAAATATCTAATAATAGAGAAAGGATTAATAAATTATTGTAAATAAAAATGGTGGAATATGCATCCATTAAAAAGATAATCATTAATGTTTTGTAGATAGTTAAATGAAAAAAAGAAAGCAAAAATTTTACATATAGCATAGATCATGATAAATTCCAAGTGAGTTTATTAAAATAAGTTAAATTTGAAGTCTATAAAAATAGAAGTGTCTATTAATTAAAGATATGAATTAAGGGAAGACTTCCTGTGCTTGAAAACAAATGAAAGATATAAAAGATTTAGATTGCCAAAAAATAAAAATCTCCTATTCATAGAAGAAACCATCATTAACAAAATTATAATATAACTAAAAAATTGGGAAAAATATTTGAATACATATCAGAAGATGGCTACTATTTCTAAAATATAAAGCACTTTATTGTATCAATCATATCAAAATATTTTTGGTGAATCTGAGGGAAACAATATATTAATTGAAAGGTTATAGGCTTTGATGTCAGGCAGTTTCTAGACTGAATTCTGGAACTGCCAGACAGGCTGCCATTTACTGACTTTGGGCAAGTGACTAAATTTCTCTTAACTTTATTCATCAGTAAAATGGAGACACTGTTTGTTTCCTAGAATTGTTTTACATATTAAATGAGATAAAATATGTAAAGCACTAGGGATATAGTTGACACACAAACATTTTTGCCTGTTACTTTTATTATACCCATATGAAGGAGAATATTGTGCATATATTAAAAATTATTCTCATGAAAACTTTAAAAACAGACAATGCATGTGATAGTCTGTTAAATGAAAAAGGATATAAAACTGCATCCACTATGATCACAACTTTTTAAAAATATATAATCATAATTTTTTAAATATATGAAAAATACTGGGGAGGAAACATTTCTGGGTATGTCTGAGTGAGGAGGTTGTCAAATTTTCTCCCCCTAAAAGCAACTGTAAAGCTGGACAAATTGACAAAATGCCATTTCAGTGCTCTGGAAATTGACCAAAGGCATCAACAAACTGAGAAGTATTCATGCATGAAAAACAATGGAGTTTGAGGCATTCTTGCCTAGATCTGCTCCTAAACCACCTCCCCCTACCTCTTCTCTAATTTAGCTTAATCAGTGAGGTGGTTCTTCTAGGGCAGGATGGGCTGTGAGGGCCAGCAACTTTGCTGCCACAGAGAGGGCTCACAAAATTTGGAGCAGTGGGTGAAGGACCCATGGCTGACAATGTCGTTGGTTGAAATGGAGATCTTGGTGGAGAGCAACCAACATATTGTAATGAGAGTCCTAGGAGAAAAGAGAGAGAAAGAGGCAGAAGTTATGTATATAAAAATAATGTCTGAAAATGTCCCCTGTTTGATAAAAACATTAATCTACATGCCTAAGAAGTTCAGAGAATTTCAGGTAGGAAAAGCATATGGAGGTCTATAGTATACACATTACAGTGAACTATTGAAAGAAAAAGAAAATTGTGAATTCAACAGGAGAAAAATGATTCATCACTTACAGGGGAGCACCAACATGGTTAACAGTTGATTTTTCATCTGAAACAATGGAATCCTGAAGGCAATGGAAACACAGATTCAAAGTGTTGAATGAAAACGCTATCAACCAAAAATGAAGGTGAAATAAACACATCCATGGATAAACAAGTATTGAAAGAATCTGTTGCTAATAAACCTGTCTTGCCAGGGTTACTAAAGTATGTCCTTCAGCTTGAAAGAATATAAACCAAATGATAAATTGAACCCACAAGAAGAAATGAACACTAGAAATGGTTAAATGTAAGTAAGTATAAAAGATTTTAGAAATATATGTTTTTCTCATTTTTGCTCTTAATTTCTTTGAAAGATGTGATTATATAAAGCATTAGTTTTATTATTGGGTTTGTAACATACATAGATGTAATTTATATGATAATAGTAGCATAAAGGAAAGAGGATAGAATGGAGCTATAGCACAGTAAAGTTTATATATTTTATCAGAATTAAATTAGTCTCAATGTGAAATAGATTGTGATTAGTTCAGATGCATATTGTAATCTCTAAAGCAACCACTAAGAAAAGCGTGTGTGTGTGTGTATGTGTGTGTTTGTGTTTGTGTACATATACCATATGCATATACTCAAGTATATATATATTTAACATTAAAAGAAGGCACTTAAAGAAGGAAGAGAGGAACAAAAAAGACAAGATAAATAGAAAAGAAATAGCAAAATGTCAAATATAAATGTAAATATTTCAACAATAACATTATATGTGAGTAGTCTAAGCACCCCAATGAAAGAGATTATGAGACTGGATTTAAAAAAAATCAAGATTTGAGAAAGATAAATATTATATCACTTATGTAGAATCTAAAAAATAATACAAATGAATCTATGTACAAAACAGAAACAGACTCACAGACATAGAAAATAACTTACGGTTACCAAAGGGGAAAGAAAGTGGGGGGAGGGATAAATTAGGAGTATGGGATTAACTGACATGAACTACTATACATAAAATAGATGAGCAACAAGGATTTACTTCAGAACACAGGGAATTGTTTTCAATATCTTGTAATAACCTCTAATAGAAAATAATCTGAAAGACATATATAACTGAGTCACTTTTCTGTACACCTGAACCTGACACAACATGGTAATTCAACTAATACTTCAATTTAAAAAAATCAAGATTCAATGATATGCTGTCTATAACAAATACATTTTGGTTCAGACACACATAAGTTGAAGTAAAAGGATGGAAAAGGTATACTATGCAAATAGAAAACATAATGGAGCTGAGTGGCTATATTTATATCAGACAAAATAGACTTCAAGATGAGTAATATTACTAAAGACATAGAGTGGCATGTCATAATAATTAAAGGGTCAATTAATCAGAAAGGTAGGATTTATAAATTATAAATTATTATATATAATGTGTAAATTATAAGTGAATACACACAACAGAACCTCATAATACATGAAGCCAAACCCAACAGAATTGAAAGGGGTAATAGACAATTTGACAGTAACATTTAGAAATTTCAATATTCCACTCTCAATACTTGGCAGAACAACTATATAGAAAATCTGTGTTAAACATAAACTTATCATACAACCCAGAAAATCATTCCTAGGAACCTACCCAAGAGAACTGAAAACCTGCATTTACACGAAGACATGTACATGAATGTTCATAGCAGCATTATTCATAATAGCTAAAAACTCACAACAGTCCAAATGCCCACAACTGGTGAATCAATAAACAAATTGTGGCATATCTATATTAGGGAATACTATTTGACAGTAAAAAAGGAATGAACTACAATTAATGTAATATGCCAAAATCATTGAATTTCTTTTTTTTCCTGGAGCAAAACTGGAATAATTTACTTCCTTGTCTCTGTTGGACTTGCTGCTGAAACAGAACCTGCTTTCACCCTTGTTGGTGGCCTGTTCCATTCTGATACTTGGTTAGATATTGCCCAGTGAATTCCATTTTAATCTTCATGGGCTAGCAGTCTATAGTACCCCTAGCCTAAACAGAGAATATCCAAAATTGTAAATATTTCATTGTGTTTCAACCAAGCAGAAAAACATCCTCAGGAAGGTGCTGCTTAGGCCTGTAAATCAGATTTTTTTCCCCAAAATCACTGAATTTTGACTACACTTTATACGGGTGAATTGTATGGAATGTTAATTTTATCTCAGTAAAGCTGTTTTAAAAAAAGAGTGAACTGGGGCTTCCCTGGTGGCGCAGTGGTTGACAGTCTGCCTGCCGATGCAGGGGACACGGGTTCGTGCCCCGGTCCGGGAAGATCCCACATGCCGCGGAGCGGCTGGGCCCGTGAGCCATGGCCACTGAGCCTGCGCGTCCGGAGCCTGTGCTCCGCAACGGGAGAGGCCACAACAGAGAGAGGCCCGCGTACTGAAAAAAAAAAAAAAAAGGTGAACTCTGAAGGCTTTGCAGATGTGATTGTTGCCCTGTGGCACCCTGACTCCTGCGAAGCTGTGAATCCTACTCGATTCCGAGGTGTCTTCCAGAAATATGTTCCCTCCTTCTCTGGATACAGCCAGCAAGATGCCCAAGAGTTTCTGAAGCTTCTCATGGAGCTGCTACACTTCGAAATCAACTGACGAGGCCGCCGGGCTCCACCAGTTCTGGCCAATAGTCCAACTCCCTACCCACCCTGCTGCGGAGGGGCTCTGCTAGAGCCTGAGTTAAGCGGTGACAACCGAGCCAACCTAATGGGAAGCTTACCTCGAGCGAGAGGACAGCAAGATTGTGGACTTGTTTGTGGGCCAGTTGAAAAGTTGTCTCAAGTGCCAGGCCTGTGGGTATCGCTCCACGACCTCCGAGGTTTTTTGTGACCTGTTCCTGCCCATCCCCAAGAAAGGATTTGCTGGGGGCAAGGTGTCTCTGCGGGATAGCTTCAGCCTTTTCACCAGGGAAGAAGAGCTAGGATCGGAGAATGCTCCAGTGTGTGACTGGCGTCGCAGAAAACACGAAGTACCCTTTCAACACCCTTAAGCCCCCAGGCTCCCCATTTACCTCAGAGACGTCTATTTTTGTGTCTTTTTAATCAGGGAGGGGGGAGGGGGTGGTTGTACCTCCCATTATTTTTTTTATTAAAAAATACCCTTCCACCTGGAGGCTCCCTTGTCTCCCAGCCCCATATACAGAGCTCCCCAGGCCCCTGCCCGTGTACAGCCCCCAGACCCTCTACAGTCTCACTATATTTTGTGAATAAATTTATTAAGGAAAAAAAGTGAACTGCTGATACATGCTATAATATGGATGATTACTGATACATGCTATAATATGGATGAACCTCAAAAACACGCTGAATGAAAGGGAGACACAAATGACTACATATTGTATAATACCACTTACATGTAAAGTTCTCTCTTCCAGAGATGTTAAAATTTGAAAAAGTTTGCATCTTAGAATATATGAAATACAGCAATTACTGTAGAGGTGGTAAGATTGTGAGTGATATTTACTATTTATAATTTTTCTTTAATATTGTTGGACTGTCTTTTAGGTTTATTGAGGTATAATTGACATACAATAAATTGCATATATGTACAGTGTACAATTTAAAACTTTTGACGTAGGTTTGCGTCTGTGAAACTATCACCACAATCAAGATAATGAAAATATCCATTATCCTCATCTGTTAAGCTTCTCTCCCACCTCTGTCCACTCCTCCCCTCTTTCATTTTTTTTTTTTTTGGTCTTGTTTCTTTCACTTAGCATAAATTACATTTAGATTCATCCATGTTGTTTAATTTAAAAATTATTTTAAGATTCTTTTCCAGTTATTTATCTATAGTTTGAATTTTCCCATACAAATTTTTACTTTAAACTTGTACTATTCTTCAAATTATAATTGATAGGCCAGTAGTATTTAGACAGATGATATTTCCTGTACAGAAATAAATTCTACCACTTAAAGTTAATCTGAAATTATGTGTCAAAGTTTGAAAGCTTTCTGGTAATAAGTTATGAGACACCAAATCAAGCCAGGTTGAAAGTTCTCTTATTAATTTAAAAAACAGGGTAGGCAGCTATGTTTCTGTGATGGTTTCACCTGTTCAACAAGTACAGCAAGGCAATTGTTTTTTGCTTCTCCTATCCATCTCTGATTGTACCATATTGAAGTTGTCTAGAAAACTAAATGATATTAATGAATAATGTGGGTTTCTACTGAGTTTGTTTCATTTGCCTGTGAGTCATTACATTTTTTTGTTTCTTTCTTTCTTTTCAGACCAAGTGTTTATTTAGCTTGTTCCGGGATACTGGCCATAATTTGATTCAGCATAATAAAATAGGAGGAATTAATTCTCCAGTGTCCAAACCAGTTATTTCTAAGAACCTGAAAGAAGATAAAACAGTCAAAGAAAAGGATATGGAAGCAAGGCCTAGGCCTGGGGATGTGGTAGGTTGTTGAGAAGGTGATGATTTTGCTGGTTTTGTTACATTCCAGAGGCTTGCACTGATTTCTCATTTGGTGAATTGCCTCAGTTTAGCTTGCGTTTTGATGCAACATAATGGTCCTTGCTTCTGCTATTGTGGAGACCATGTAAGAATTGAATTTTTTTTTTAGAAGTCAAAGAACCAGCTTTATTAATTTCTGGACAAGCTCCCCAAAGTGGAGGACTTGAGAGGGCTAGATGAATTTTTTTAATAATTAAAAAAATTATTATTTTAAAAAATATTTATTTATTTGGCTGTGTCAGGTCTTCATTGCAGCATGTGGGATCTTTTTTTTTTTCTTTAGTTGCAGCATGTGGAATTTTTAGTTGCGGCATGTGGGATCTCTTAGTTGCAGCATGCAGGATCTTTAGTTGCAGCACATGAACTCATAGTTGTGGCATGTGGGATCTAGTTCCCTGACCAGGGATCAAACCCGGGACCCCTGCATAGGGAGCACAGAGCCTTAGCCACTGGATCACCAGGGAAGTTCCAAGAATTGAATTTAATTTTTTTAATTAATTAATTAATTAATTTTGGCTGCGTTGGGTCTTCGTTGCTGCACCTGGGCTTTCTCTAATTGCGGCGAGCGGGGGCTACTCTTTGTTGTGGTGCGCGGGCTTCTCATCATGGTGGCTTCTCTTGTTGCGGAGCATAGGCTCTAGGCACGCAGGCTTCGGTAGTTGTGGCTCGTGGGCTCTAAAAGGTAGGGTCAGTAGTTGTGGCACACGGGCTAAGTTGCTCCACAGCATGTGGTATCTTCCCAGACCAGGGCTCAAACCCATGTCCCCTGCATTGGCAGGCAGATTCTTAACCACTGAGCCACCAGGGAAGTCCCAAGAATTGAATTTTTGAGGTGTGCTTATTTTCTTTCAGCAAGCATCTAGTATAAAATCTCAGAGCTCAGATACTCCTTTGGAAGTTGAACCCTCTCTTTGCAACAATCCAGAAGGACAGGTAACTATGCATGAAGAGTTTGAAAATTAAGTTTAAATTCATCAGTCCTTTACTGAGCAAGATAGTATGATATAGTGGAAAATGCTCATTATCTGAGTAACCATCCCATATTTGCCACGACTAGTTTATGACCTTGGGCAAATTTCTTTGTCTTGTTGAGACTCTCTAAAAGGAGTGGAAACCAGATTAATTTCAAGGTCCTTTCTAGCCCTAAAAATGTACGTCTTCTATTAATTATGCTATATTAAGCTCTGTGAGAGATGCAAAGATGCATCATCTACAGCGTTTATTCGTTTGCCCTCAGGACACTCAACACTCTGGTGGGCAAAACAGACTGGTACATAACTAACTGTACGAATCCTGATGAATGCTGTAGTAGAGGTACAAATGAAAGTGCTATGTGGCCTCAGAGGAGTCAGATGGGGCAGTCTCAGAAGACTTCGGGAAGAGGTGGTATCGAAGCTAAGTAGTGAAAGATAAAGAGAGCCCTTTGCCAAATGAATTTCAGGAGAAGAATTTCAGGGCCAGAGAACAGCTTGCGTCAAGGCACAAAGAAGGTAGCAGAATTCAGGGTACATCAATTAATTCAGTGTATGGTATAGAGAAATGAAAGTAATGGTTCTAGAAGGAGGTGATAAAGAGGACAGAGACTGTGTTGAGTTTTAGAAAGACTTTGAAAGGCTTGCTAGAAAGTTTGGGCTTCATTGTATAGATGATGAGAGACTGTTAAGCCTTATCATAGAGACTCACACTGAAGTTTTTTAAGTCACGTAGAAAAAATACCTCATGAGTGTTTCAGAGCAGTACTCTTGCCAGGATATGGAAAAAAGAGATTGAAGTTGTGGTAGGGTCTTCAGATGTCAGTTTATAGGTTTTATTTACAGTACAGATGAGTGTTGATGACAGTTTAATCTAGGGAAGGGATTGTAGTAAAGAACGTAAAAAACCTGTGGAGGCAGGGTGTGGGATTTGAAAGCTTTGGGGTGTTGAGGAAGAAAAGTTAACTCAGGTTTCAAGCCTCACTTTCTGGAAAGATGACAGAATCATTAAGAGAAAAGTAAAAATAGAGATGGATATAGGGGAAATGATAAGTTCAGTTTTGGACATGTTGTATTGATAGTTAGTATGCTGGCAAGAATCTGGGTAGAAATGTCCATGAGGTTGAAGTTGATAGATGGTGCTTAAGAGGGTGTGGGTGGGAATGTCAGACGGTTATGAGGTTATTTCTTCATGACTCCTGAAAGAGGTTTGGTAGAAGAAAGAATGGCATTCACTTGAAACAATTCCAAGAACAGTATCGAACAAATTAAACAAGACTTCAGCTGGGTTAGAAGTTTCCAAGAATAAAATTGAAAACCTTTTTCTGCAAGAGATAACCAGTGTTACTATTTCTCTTTCCAGTTATTTTTCTATGTAAAAGATGTTTTAAGTCAGAATCACACTATATATAGTTATATACACAATTTTCTCACTTATTGTGAGCATTATCTTATGTTACTAAAATTTTTTCATAAATATCTGTTTTTCTGGAAAGAATAAATTAGAGAAAAATGTCTTTACAGCAATATGTAGAAGCAGGGACATACATTGTGTTGGAGATTGAGCTGGACAAAGCCTTGGTTCCGAAGCGAATGCCGGAGGAACTAGCCAGAAGGTGTGTAGCAATGGTTCTCATACTTGCTTTGCAAGACAGTTTAGGTATAAATAAAAGTAAGTCATTTTGTCCACATAAATGTAATTTTTCTTGGGCTAAGCATCACACAGTTTTCTGTTTTTTTTTTCAGGTAAGTTTCTTTTGTTTTCTTGTCATAAAAGCAGTATGTTGGCAATTACAAAAAAATTGAGAATTTCAAGATAGGCAAGGAAAAACAAAATCAACAAGAAAGTATATAAAAATACCCAGATTTCTTTCTACTCACCCAGTGATAACCACTTTTAACACCTTGGTACTTATCCTTCTGGAGTTATTGTAAAGTCCCTATATTATACACACACACACACATGCGCACGCGCGCACCCTTGTCACATGTAAATATATGTAATTTTTTAGAACTATTTTTATATTGTACCACAGTGCTTTGATTGTGTTTCTAGGAAGTTATCCATTTCATCAAGATTATCCAGTTTGTTGATGTGTAATTATTCATAGTATTCCTTTATATTCTTTTTATCTCTGTAAAATGGGGAGTAATGTCTCCATATACATTCTCAATCCCTCTACATTTCCTCCAACTCTCATGCCATTTCCCCACCAACACCCTGCACCCCAGTCCTAAGCAATCACTTATCTACTTTTTTGTCTGTATGGATTTGCCAACTCTGAGACATTTCATATAAATGGAATCATACCATATGTGGTCTTTGTTGACTGACTTCTTTTATCTAATATAGTGCTGTCAAGATTCATCCAAACTGTAGCATGTATCAGTACTTCATTTCCTTATTGTTGAGTGGTATTTTATTCTATGAATATACCACATTTTGTTTTTCTAGTCTTCAGTTGATGGACATTTGGGCAACTTATTCTTATTATAGGGTTCTATAATGATTGTATTAAAATGGAAGTCAATTCATGTGACTCCTCTGTTCAGAAACTACCAGCAACTCCCCATCACACTCTGAGTAAAAGTCAAAGGCTTTACACTGGCCTACAAGGGCCTACGTATTCTGCATATATTTTGTCCTCATTTTTTTCGGTCCAGCCAAACTGACCTCTCACTATTCCTCACACATGCCAGACACACTCTTGCACCAAGGCTTTTACACTTGTTGCTTGCTTTGCCTATAATTTCCTTACCCCACGTACCTACATGACTTGTTTCCTCACTTCCATCAGGTCATACTCAAGTACTGTCATCTCACGGAGTCTTTCCCTGGTGAAATATGCTCCCCAACTCCACCATCCCCAGCCCCCAACATAGTCTATCTGCCTTCTTGCACTATTTTTCTCTATGGCACATATCACTAACCAATTTATGTTATTTATTGTCTTTTTTTCCCGACTAAAATGTAAGCACCATGAGGGCAAGAATTTTTGTCTGCTTTGTTTAATGCTCTATCCCCAGCACCTAGAAAAGTGCCTGATGGGTAATAGGCACTCAGTATATATTTTGAATAAGTGAATAACGTTGTCTCTGGAGAGGAAACTGGGTGGCTGGACAACAAGGTTGGAAGGAGACAATTTACTATATATTTGTTTCATATGTCTTAAGTTTTGAATCATGTGGATATATTATCTATTAAAATAAATAAAATTAAGAATTATGAGCAAGGTATAAAATTACATAGGACCTATTCTCACTTTTTTTTTTCTGGCTGTTCCATGCAGCTTGCGGTGTCTTAGTTCCCCAACCAGGGGTTGAACGCATGTCACTGCAGCGAAAGCTCCAAGTCTTAAGCACTGGACCGCCAGGGGATTCCCCCATACACAGGACCTATTAAAGAAAAATTGAATTTGTGAATTTTTTTGTAAACTTCAAGGCAGTGTAGTATACCTCAGTAGGAATGTGAAACTGTAAGAAGGAAAACCTATAACTTAATTTCCTTTAGGTTCTTGTAAGAGCTCATGAAAATGGAAGGTAGAGGTTTTGGCATAAGTAGTTTGACTGTGATAAAATATATTTTCTTATTCACCATAAAGTTTGATATCATTACTGTAGTTTAATGCAGTCTTATAAATTATGACCAAGAGTACACTTTTTATCCTATTGGAAAGAAGAGCTTTCGCTTGCCTGTACCATTTATATTTCCAAAACTTTGTGCTTTCAGAGACTCTACTGAGTACACATAAAGTCGTTAACACCCATCTCTTTCTAACCCCTGAGTCAAGCAGCTTGTGTACAGCAGTTTAAAAAAATGTGTAAGGGTAAAGCCAGGGCTCAAATTAGCCAGAAGTGCAACTTAGCTACTTTCCAGCTAGCTGCTTAGTGGCTTTCTTCTTGTCTAGTCCACAGCCATACACTGTTCTGAGGTTCACGTCGAGGTTCTTACATGAAAGAATAGCTCAGTGCTCAAGTGTGATGGGCAACTGACCTTAGATCTCCCTCACCTAGACCTTAAGAGGTGGGAAATAAAAGAACATAAATCTGAATATAATTCAGATTTGTTTTGTTTGTTTTTTTATTTTTCTGATACAGGGTCAAGGAAATGATACCTCCAAGGCCGCCTCTTACCCGTCGGACGGGAGGAGCTCAGAAGGCAAGTACAAAAGCCAAGGTGAAACTCTAAGAGGTTGAGTACACCCATGTGAAAATAATGCATGGGCTCTTCAGTATGTTTTCCAGAAGGGGTGAGAAATTGTAGCTTCACATATTTTCCTTCCTGCTTCTATTTGTGACCAGTGGCATTCAGTGAAGAGTATACAGTGTTTAATCTTTGGCTGATGGTTTCTGAGCTGGGAAGAAAAGGGCAATTTATACCTAAAGTATTATTGAATGTAAAACCCAATCCAGTTTCAGACTTCCATTCCATGTCTTGACCTCTTTGAGGCCTCTTTACCAGACATTTTGTATTTTTCTAGGCAGTGAGTGACTACCACATGCAGATCAAGAACATTTCTAGAGCCATTCTGAATGAGTATCACAGGATGTTTGGAAAACAGGCAGTCAAAGTGGGGAGTGATCTGGATAGTGAAACCCTGGAGGAGCAGAAGTGCCAGCTCAACTATGAACTTAATTGCTCTGGAAAATACTTTGCTTTTAAAGAACAACTCAAGGTAAATATTAATTTATTTAATGATTCCATGGATTTTTATGAAGCATCTTCTCTACATACCTAGTTATTTTTTCTCTGGTTATGTTCAGCTGTGCTCTACCTTTCTTGCTGTTGGTGCAAAGAGCTGTGTTCTCTATGATAGAATGTCTGGAGACATCCTTCCGCTCCTTTAGAGGCTTGGAATGGTTCAGTATCTGTCCTGAGTGTAAGCTTTTAAGAAACTAATTCTTCACTTGAAGTTAGGCCAGATTTGGGGCCAGATTTCGTGTTGCACTAGCAGGCAGAAACTCTGTACCTGGTATTGATTCCATGACTAATTATCTCTGTCTCCCATTACAAACATTTTCCTAGTCCATAGGATCACTAAGATTTGAGAAATATTTACTTAATAATAATTTCCCGAATAATAATGGCTAACATTTATTGAGTATTTGTTGTATACCAGATAAATTTTTAAATGCTTCATACTTTACTAATTTAATCCTCACAACCCTATGAGATAGGTACGCCCATTTTACAGATGGAGAATTGCAACGTTAGTTGGTTAAATAATTTGCCCAAGATCACAGAGCTAGTAAAGGTCAAAGACGGGGTGTAAATTCAGGCAGTCTGGCTGCAGACTCACATTCTCATCTGCTACACTGCACTGCCTCTCTATGTACATTTACTATGTGCCCTATACTATACCAAACAGATAACGAAGAAAGCACATGGAAGTGACAAAGGGAAAAACAGCTGATATCCATGGAGGCAAGAAGCTATTCTCAGGTGGTATAGTCACATCTCAGTTGTGTCTCAAATGACCTTACCACTCTGAGCCTCAATTTTTTGCCTAACAATGAGGGATGATATTAATATGATCACATGGGGTCATTATTAGAATTAAATAAGATAATGCATGGAAAGTGCTTAGTACAAAGCCTGGCAATAATGTTAACTTAGGGGAGAAAAAAGAAGACGCTGTCCTGGCTATAGCAATATGTTATTTGTACAGCATTTTAAATTTCACCGCCTGTTATTTCTCTTTGGCTTCTCACTCATCTTCTGAAGTAAGATAGGAATACCAGGAGTACATATCCATTTAACAAATGAGGAAACTGAAGTACCAAGTGTAAACTAATTTATGAGGTTGCACAGTGGCAGGATTAGAAGCAGGATTCCATTCTCCAAACTCTCAAATCAGGCCTTTCTCCTTTTCTCCCTTGAATCATGTGGCCACCATGAGAAATGTAATGCATAAACATAATGCTAAGGGTTTTTTTGCTTTATGACTCTCTTCACAAAGTATGAATCCTGTATTGACCATATTGGTGATGATGGTGATGTTAAGAAAAGCCATGTGGAGTATGTTGATTGGGGGAAAATCAGAGAACCAATAGTCTAGCAGTCACCAAGGAAAATCAGTCACCTCCTGGAGTTCTGATGAGCCTTAGATCAGAAACTCAAGGGAGGCCTGTGCTGTTATCATGGTGCTAGACTGTGTTATCAGATGGTGATATGTGTCTCTTGCAGCATGCTGTGGTAAAGATTGTGAGAGAGAAGTACTTGAAGACAACAGCATTTGAAAGCCAAGAGGAGCTGCAGAAATTTATTAGTGAGCTCTACGTTTTCTTGGTGGATCAGATGCATGTGGCCTTAAATCAAGTAGGTGCTTCAGAGCTAAGAACCCTTCCTTTTCTCTGTAGGTCATCAGGGTCTCCTCTGAATGATTCCTTCCTTTCTTGCTTCTTTTCTTCCTTAATTCCACAAACATTTTTGGGGGTGTCTGCTCTGTGCTAGGCATTGAAAACACAAAGATGAATAAGAAACTGCCTAAGTTATAAGACTAATTTTAGGGAAAATAAGGGGGTATCCTCTTTCAACTTCATAGAAAAATTAATTTCATAACTGTCCTAAATTTGATGGATAAAAAATAAATAAAATCAGCTATGTAAATTGTGGAAAAAAATTATCATTCTATTTATTCTGTGAATGTGTGCAGTTCTCAACTTTTTCTTCAAGACTGACAATCAAAACAAAGAAAAACTATGAGTTTTCAGACATTATACTTGAATGACAATGACACTTCATATATGCCTTTTCTATCTGACTGGTCTCCTCCCACTTGTCTGTTTATATTTGTACATCTTACATCTTGCCTTCATTTGCTCATTTTTTATGTATGCAGTTGTGGTTTGTTTGAAAACAAAGACAAAATCAAAGTGTTTTTGTCCCCCTGGTAGTCTCTAACCAGCTATGCATCCTCAAAGCGTCTATTCTTTTTTTTTTTGTTAAAGGAAAGGGTGGATTTTTTTTTTTTTTTTTGCCTCGTTGGGGCTTCGTTGATGCACAAGGGCTTTCTCTAGTTGCAGTGAGTGGGGGCTGCTCTTCATTGCAGTGCGTGGGCTTCTCATTGCAGTGGCTTCTCTTGCTGTGGAGCACGGGCTCTAGGCATGTGGGTTCAGTAGTTGCAGCACACAGGCTCAGTAGTTGCATCATGCGGGCCTTAGAGTACACACGCTTCAGTAGTTGCGGCGCGTGGGCTCAGTAGTCGTGACGTGCAGGCTCTAGGGCTCATGGGCTCAGTAGTTGTGGCTCGCCGGCTCTAGAGCACAGGCTCAGTAGTTGTGGTGCACAGGCTTAGTTGATCTGCGACATGTAGGATCTTCCTGGACCAGGGATCGAATCTGTGTCCCCTGCATTGGCAGGCGGATTCTTAACTGCACTGTGCCACCAGGGAAGTCGCTCAAAGTCTCTATTCTATTTGTTCTTCACTGTTTTTTTCTTCTCAGCCACTGTCACTTTTTCTTTTACCTGTTCAGCCTTCCTGAAAGAGGTAGGAGTGTCCAGTATCCTAGGGTTAAGAGAACAATCCTGCACAGATGATTTGGACGATTTGATTTGGAAAGCAATTGAGAACTGAGCATGAGATGGTAATTACTGTTGCCTTATGTCCCCAAGGAGCCCCGGTCTAGTGGAGGAGAGAGGCACAAAATACAAATAACTGCAGTAGAGTGAGGCAAGTGCTGTGACAAAGGTGTGTCCATGGTAGAGCAGGTTAGGGGATGCCTAAAGAAAGTATCAACTTCACCCTGAGATCTTTCAGGGAAGGATTCACAGAGGAGCTGTGACTCGACCTGGGCCTTGAAGGCTAAAAAGAAGCTCGCCAGGTAGATGTTTCAGAGCATTTGAGTCATAGAGAACATCATAAAGGCTTAGAAGCTTGGAAGAATATGGCATATACAGAAACTGCATATAGTTCAGGAGCAGAGGTTGAAGTGGTTGAGTGACAAGAGAAACAGGCGATGAAGCCAGGGATCAGTTCCTGGTAGGGGAGCTAGGAGCGTGGATGGAGGCCTTATATGCCACACAAAGAAGTTTTGGCTTTTTCCCTTATTAGCAGTTAGATGCAATAAATTTAATTATTTTATACTGGGAAATAATATGATTAGATTTACATTTTACAAAAAGCACACTGATAGCAGTATGTAGGATGGGTTAGAGCTGGTGAACTGGTGATGTTAACTGGTTATTACATACTAAGGAGGAAAAGAGAGCAAAGATTCTTAAGTTTAAGTCTCAGTGACTGGGTAGTTGGCAATACCATTGACTAGGACAAGAAGTACAACACAAGCAAATTTGGTGGAAGGCAAGTGATGTTGAATTCAGTTTTAAACATTGACTTTTGTGGGGTTTTGCTCAAGAGAGAGATCTGGGCTAGAGATTAGATTTGGGAGCCTTGAGTATATAGACGCTAGTCAAACTGTGGTCATAGATGAAGCCGCCAAGAAAAGCACGAGTAGAGAGAGAGAAGCAAGCTGGTGGCAAAACCCTAGGAAACACCAACATTTAAGGGATGGATGAGTAAAAGAATTAATAAAGGAGGCAAGTAAATTGTTGAAAAGGCAAAAGACCCAGAAGACAGTGGTATTTCAGAATCCAAGAGAAGAAAATTTTAAGAAGAATAAATGGTCACCGTTGTCAAATACTCTTGAGGAGTTCAAGAAAAACAAGATCTGGGGTGGGGGAGGGGAGATTGGAGAAAGGAGGTCAAAAGGTACAAATTTCCAATTACAAGATAAATAAGTACTAGGGTTGTAATGTACAGTATGAGGACTATAGTTAACACTGCTGTGTGGTATATATGAAAACTGTTGAGAGTAAATCCTGAGTTCTCATTACAAGGACAAATTTTTTTTTCTTTTTTTGCTTTCTCTTTTTATTGTATCGATATGAGATGATGAATGCTAACTAAACTTTCTGCAGTAGTAATTTCACAATATATGTTAAGTCAATATATGCTTATACAGTGATATATGTCAGTTATATCTTGATAAACCTGGGGAAAAAAGAAAAAAATCTGAAAGGTTTTTATTGGATTTGGCAATAAGGAGGTTGTTGTTACCTTTACAGAGCAGTTTCATTGGGCTAATGATGTGGATTCAAAGGATAATGAATTGAAGAGTAAATGAGTGATTAGGAAGCAGGTGGAATATTAATTCAGGAAGTTGGAAAATGAAGGGAAGAAGTAGGAAAGCAGTAGCTAGAAATTAGAGATTTTCTTTTTTTTTTTTTTTGCCGTACGCGGGCCTCTCACTGTTGCGGCCTCTCCCGTTGCGGAGCACAGGCTCCGGACGCGCAGGCTCAGTGGCCATGGCTCACGGGCCCAGCCGCTCCGCGGCATGTAGGATCTTCCCAGACCGGGGCACGAACCCGTGTCCCCTGCATCGGCAGGCGGACTCTCAACCAATGCGCCACCAGGGAAGCCCGAGATTTTCTTTTTAAGATGGAAAAGTCTTTAGAACATCCACAGGTTTAGGAAGAGTCAGCAGACTGGGAGAAGTTGAAAATTGAGGAAAAAGAGGGAATAACCAACGGCAAACTCAGGATATACAAGTGGAAAAGGATCAAGATTTTAGATGGAACAATTAGCCTTGAAACAGAGAAGGATGTGATGCCTCGTCCTCTGAGACTGAAAGGCAAGAGTGGATGCAGAAAGAAACAATTCGGGTGTAGGATTCAAAAGTTGAGGGTTTTTTTGCCTAATGATTTCTATTTCTTCTGTGAAGTAACGCCTTTACTGAAAGTGAAGGGGTAAGAGTTGAATGAAAAGCTTGAAGAAAATTCAGATACTGCACAGCATTATGAAAAATGTTGCTGAACAAGGACAAATACATAGATTGCTGAGAGTATTAAAGGCCTTCAGCTAAAACTGCATGCGGTTTTCTTCAGGATCAGTTAGCAGCTCCTGTCTAAGAATGAAGAAATCCGATTGTAGGATTGTTTTAATTTGGGAGTTTTCCAGGCAAGTGCAGGAAAAGGACAAGGATGCCCAGAACTTGAGTGTGCTGGTGAGAGAGTAGTATGAGTAGAAATCATGAGGTCCAGGCTTATCCATTTGGGAAATGATCGGCATATTGGAAGTCAGAGAGGAGTTTTAAGGGGACTAAATGACGAGAAGGGAGAAGCCTTGTAATGTGGGTTTGGGGAGTGGATATTAGAGGTATAATATTTCTGGTTTGGGCATGGCAGTGTGTTGCTGTAGGGATTTGGAGGTCAAAGTTGCCAAAATTAAAAAGAACAAAGAACAGAGGCATTAATCAATGATCAAAAGCTTACTTTGGCCCATCTCAAATTTAGCTTTACTCTTCACATTCCTTAGTAACTCTACTTGTTCAAGTCAGTGGTATTATTTTTATTTGTAGTTAAAGAAATTGGTGGGGTGGGGTGGGGGCTTCCCTGGCCATAGCGTCTGGCCCAAGAGATTACTTGTTATTACCAGACTTGCTTTCCTATCTGGGTATATGGGATATATTATTTTTCCTTCTACCTTTCTGGCTATTTCTAAAATGTCTCCTTTGTAGAATCTATCTGTCTATATATCCCACTCAAAACGTAGATGTAGCTGCCAAAGATTTACCCTGGGCTCGTGTTTTCTTGATGTTTAAAGACTCTAGCTAGTTCTTGCCAACCCTTTTCATGTCATGGCACCTAAAAAATGATAATATTTGTCTGTACACTAGAGAAAGTGAAAGAAGCTGTTTGAGGTTAGAAGTGACTTAGGGATTCTGGCTGCCCTAAGGGTTGAAGAGAGCAGTTGTGCCCTGAATAATTTTTTGCTCACTTCCATGAGCTTAGACTGTTGGTACTCAGATACCTGAGATTCTATTTCACCCTTGATATTCATCCTTTGGTTCGCTCTCACTCTCTTAGTGTATTGGCAAGACTGTACAAAACCTCAATATCATTTTTGACATCATGACTAGAGTCTCACATTTGGTTTATTCTTATAAAACTTCTCTACTTGTAATTGCTTCATTTTGTCTGCCTAACATCTTGATGATGACAAGGCCATGCCAGATGATGTCCAAGGCACTCCTTCAACCATTTATACCAGCAGTGAACAGCTTCGACTCTTTGCATTTGAAGCAGAAGTCAATGAGAACTATGAAATGGCAACAGTGTACTATGAAGAGGTAATTAAACATCTTTCTGGTGGTTGTCACTAGTGCTATTTGTACAATATGGGTATAATAAATAGTAGTTTCTGATTGTTTAAAATCCAGCCTTATTGGTGAAAGGATAGACACAGAGATCAATAAAACAGAGTCCAAATATAGGTGCACACAAATAAGGCCATTATATTTTCGACAAAGTTGTTTACAAATTCAATGCAGAAAGGATAGTCTTTTCAAAAAATTGTGCTAGAACAGTTGGTTATCCATATGCAGAAAATGAACCTCGAGAGGCAGAGATCAAGATGGCAAAGTAAGAGGGCATGGAGCTCACCTCCCCACCACGAACACATTAAAAATACATCTACATGTAGAACAATTCTCACTGAAAACTAACTGGAAACTGGCAGAAGGACTCCTGTACAACCAAGGCTCTAAGAAAGATACACACACAATTGAGTAGAAGGGGAAGAAAAGTAGAAGGGGAGATCTGGTTAGGATCTGTGCCCCTCGGAGGGGACTCAGAGGAAAGGGGAGATTGCACTGGTGTATACCCACACTGGGGAGTGAGTAGGTCAAGCTACAGACTGGGTATCCCAGTCCTGGGTTCCTATGCAGAGGAGACAAGCCACCTTGGCTGGTTGGAGAACTGCTGGGACGGATAAAAAGGCTGGAGAAGCCTGGACTCCGCTCCTGAGGGGTGCAAGCATCCTGGCTTGCCCTTGAGGCAAGGCAGAGATAGGTCTGCCCTACTGGCTGCCAGGTTTCCCATGGCTGCCTCACCATGCACCTGGGCCCAGGCCAAGCCAATGTTCCAGCCCCACTTAGACCATGCCACAGCAGCATTGGATCTGGGGGGCCACAACCAGGGAAAAGACTCGACCCTGGGTTGCATCTGAGAAGAGCCGCTGATGCCTACACAGGCAGTGCAGTGGACCTCTGTATGCACATGGGCCCCAGTTGCTTCAGGACGCCCCTCCTCTGGTGCAAAGGTTTTGGTGTGGGGAGAGGGAAAAATGCATAGTTAATGGGAACATAGCCAGCTGTAGGAAAAATCAAATCCAATGTTGTGAAGCTATTGCCCTGTTTTCTCAGAGTTTTATAGTTTTAGGTCTTACATTTAGGTTTTTGATTCGAGTTATTTTTGGTATATGGTATTAGGTAAGGGTCCAACTTCAATCTTTGCATGTGGATATCCAGTTTTTTTAGCACAGTTTGCTTAAAAGACTGTCCTTTCCCTATTGAATGGTCTTGTCACCTTTGTCAAAAGTCATTTGACCATATATGCTACGATTTATTTCTGGGCTCTCTGTTCTATTCCCTTGGTCTCTATGTCTGTCTTTATACCAGTATCAGGCTGATTACTATAGCTTTATCAGTTTTGAAATCAGGAAGTGTGGGTCTTCCAGTTTTGTTCTTTTTTAAGATTGCTTTAGGTATTCAGGGTCCCTTAAGATTCCATATGAACTTTAGAATGGGCTTTTATATTTCTGCAAAACACAGCATTGGAATTTTGATAGATATTGCATTGAATCTGTAAATTGCTTTGGACTGTATGATATCTTAACAATATTAAGTCTTGCAATCTGTGAACATGGAATGTATTTCCATTTGTTTATGTCTTCTTTAATTTCTTTCAGCAATGTTTTATAGTTTTAACTCATTATGAGTTACTTTTATTATTACATATTTGTGGATAAGCTTATGTTTGCATTCTCAAGACTGTGACAGAAATGATTATATGTAAATCTTTAAAATGAAATATAAAATGAACCTTTTGGTTCCCAAGTAATTGGATGAGCGTATGATGACCAGAACACTGACACTAGGAAGCAATGAGTTGAGGATTCATTTTTTACATTATTTCATCAAATATTTATTGACCACATACTATAAGCCAGAGAAGTGACTGTTCTAGGCATTCGGACTGTTCTATGACTTCTTAGTCATAGTTTCTACTTTCATAGAGCTTATAGTATTTACGGAGTGCTTACTGTGTGATGTTATGTGCATGAAGAATATGACATAGCGTCACAATAACCTTGGTCCTCCTGATGTTTCATGTGATAGAGGTTGGTTCGTGAGCCCCAGAACCTGGAGCACTGGCTGGACTATGGTGCCTTCTGCCTCCTAACTGAAGACAATATCAAAGCACAAGAGTGTTTTCGGAAAGCCCTTTCCCTGAACCAGAATCATATCCACAGGTATGGTTGGAAGGGAGATAAGGAATGAGTAGGAGCAGATAAGCTTCTATATGAAATTGTCTTGGTTCCATGACTGTGACATGGGACCATGTTGTTAATCATGTTGGTGGTCTCTTCTCAGCTTGTTGCTGTGTGGTGTCCTGGCTGTCCTGATGGAGAACTATGAACAGGCAGAAATTTTCTTTGAAGATGCTACTTGCTTGGAGCCAACTAATGTTGTAGCCTGGACTTTACTTGGTTTGATATTTTCCTGTGATATGAATGTGTTTTCTTTCATTAGAAGATTTTCCCTTTCTCTTTCCACTCTTAAATGGCTCATCGTGTAGTTCTTAAACTTTAGTAAAAGTGTGGGAAATTTAAGTGAAATGTTGTCATTCTTCAGTATATGATGGTGGGAAATTAGTCACATTTATTTCAACACCTTTTTTTCTTCAGGCTTGTACTATGAAATTCAAAACAATGATATTCGAATGGAAATGGCATTTCATGAAGCCTTCAAACAGCTTCAGGCACGAGTGCTTCAGGCACAAGTTACGAAGCAGAGGAGCACCAGTACTGTGGAGTATGTTGAAGAAGGAGGGAAAGACGACTCCTGTTTAGGCCCTTGGGGAATAACCAGTGGTTCTTCTACAGCAGCAGTCAAGGTGGAAGTCCCAGCAGGTGGGACCAGGGAGATGATGAGTGGCTATTGGAAAAAATTACTGGCCTTATGAGTAGGACCTGGCACATAGTAGGTACTCAGTAAATAGCTGTTAAATGAATGAGAAGGTGGAGTTTTCAGTTGTTCCAGGGATACCAGGAAAGAGTCCTTCTAAGTGTTTCCTCATTCATGTGACGGAAAGTTGGAAGCTTCTACTTGTTGCTATTCAGTTTTCTGAGACTTAGAGAATTTACTGTCTCTGTGTATCCCTAAAAGGGGTATCATTTTAGCTGAGTAAATTTCATTCTTTTTCCCCTCACTCTCTTCCCCAGTATGTAAGGCCCCATTCTTGTGATTGTTAAATTTATTTGTTTATTTATACACTGTATTTTTTTCCTGTTCTTCATTGACATTCTCCTTTCCTCCACTTTAGGAAATCAGTCATTCTAATGTGTTTAATGTGTGTATTTTTGTTCATGTGTTTCTTCCATATGTTATTTTGTTTATAAGTTATTGTACATTGTTATTTTGTGAACATATATTTTCAACAGTTTGAGGTATAATGGACATTTCATAAACTGCACATATTTAATGTACAATTTGATGTTTTGACATATGAACACACCCATGGAAACATCACCACAATCAAGATAATGAACATATCCAAAATCCCCAAAACTTCCCTTGCGCCCATTTGTAATCTCTTTCTCTTGCTCCTACTTCCAGATAACCACCAATCAACTTTCTATCACTATAGATGAGTTTGCATATTCTATCACTATAGATGAGTTTGCATATTCTAGAATTTTAGAATTAAGCAGAATCACACAGTATATACTCTTTTTTTGTCTGACTTCTTCCACTAAGCCTAATTATTTTGAGTTTCAAATATGTTGCTGCCCATATCAGTAGTTCATCATTTTTTATTTCTAAATAGTATCCTGATGTACAGAGATACCACGGTATGTTTATTTAGTCACCTGTTGATATATATTTGGGTTGTTTCTAGTTTGGGACTATTAAAATAAAGCTGCTATGGATATTTATGTACAAGTCTTTGTATAGACATATACTTTAATTATCTTGGGTAAATACTTAGAAGTTGAATAGCTGGGACCCTGGGTTATCTAACAGTATGTTTTTTATTTTCTAAGTATTTGGGGATTTTTCCAGATGTCTTTGTTTTTTATTTCTAATTTAATTTCATTGTGATTAGAAAATGTGCTTTGCATGATTTGAATCCTTTTAAATTTATTTGGACTTGTTTTATGGTCTAGTGTTTGATCTGTCTTGATCCCATATACACTTGAAAAGAGTGTGTATTCTGCTGTCACTGAGTGGAGTGCTCTATAAGTAGGTTTAATTAGTTGATTGTGTTGTTCAACTCTCCAAATGCTTTGTAGTTTTGTGCCTTTGAAGTTTTGTTTAAATAGTTCTTGCCTCAAGTCACATTTTCTTCAGTTAACTTTATAATATTAGTTTTACATTTAGATCATTTTTAAAATTTATTTTTATTATTCTATTTATTTATTTTTGGCCGCCTTGGGTCCTCGTTGCTGCACGTGGGCTTTCTCTAGTAGCAGTGAGCGGGGGCTACTCTTCATTGCAGCATGCGGGCTTCTCATTGTGGTGGCTTCTCTTGTTGCGGAGCACGGGCTCTAGGTGTGTGGGCTTCAGTAGTTGTGGCACGCGGCCTCAGTAGTTGTGTCTCACGGGCTCTAGAGCGCAGGCTCAGTAGTTGTGGCACACAGGCTTAGTTGCTCCGCGGCATGTGGGATCTTCCCAGACCAGGTCTCAAACCTGTGTTCCCTGCATTGGCAGGCGGGTTCTTAACCACTATGCCACCAGGGAAGTCCCTACTTAGATCTTTAATCTATCAGGATTCCATCTTTGACTGTGATGCAAGGTAGGCATCAAATTTTATTTTTCTCCACATATAGATCTGGTTTTCTCAAAACCATCTATTAAACCATCATCTTTTTTTTTTTTTGCGATACGCGGGCCTCTCACTGTTGTGGCCTCTCCCGTTGCGGAGCACAGGCTCCGGACGCACAGGCTCAGCGGCCATGGCTCACGGGCCCAGCCGCTCCGTGGCATGTGGGATCTTCCCGGACCGGGGCACGAACCCGTGTCCCCTGCATCGGCAGGCGGACTCTCAACCACTGCGCCACCAGGGAAGCCCAAACCATCATCTTTTATCCTTTGATTTAAGGTATATATGTCTCTGAGCTCTCTGTTCTGTCTCATTTGTCTGATCTTAAAACAATATCACACTCTTTTTATTGCTGTGGTGTTATAGTATGCCTTCGTATCTGACATATGAGGTTCTCCCATTTATTTGCCTTTTTTATACCTGACTTACCTATTCATGAATGTTTATTCATCTGTATGAATTTTATAGTGAGTTTATCAAGTACATTAAAAATCCAGTTGGAAATTTTATTTGGACTGTATTGAATTTATAGATAAATTTAGGGATAATTAACATCTACATATTATTAAACCATTCCATCCAAGTGTGTGGAGGATCTCTCCATTTACTCTGGTCATCTTCTGGGTTCTTTATTAAAGTTATAACATTTTTTTTCCAGTGAGGCCCTGTTTAAGTAATTCATAGATATTTTATAGATTCCATTGCTATCATAATAGTATCTTATTTTAATTATGTTTTCTAGTTGGTTATTGCTGTATTTTTTAGTGTATGCTGTTGATTTTCTACATTTTAGATTTTAGTGTATACTATTGCTTTTTAGATTGAACTTGTATATGACAATCTTGTTTGACTCTTATTGATTCAAGTAGATTATTAATTCTGTTATTTTTTTCCAGAATATGATTATCATAACATCTGCCAATAATGACAGTGTTACGTTTTCCTCCCAATCCTCATACTACTCATGTCTTTTTATTATCTACAATAATATGTTGTATATTAGTTGTGTTGTTCAGCGTTGTCTTCTTTCCTGTCTTAAGGGGAATGAGTTTAAAGTTTGTCTATTAAATATAAAATATGCTGTAAGCTTTTTCTGAAAAACCTTTACTGAATTAAGGAGGATCTCTTCTATTCTTAATTTCCAAAGAGTTTTTTTCATTAATAGGTGTTGATCTTTATCAAATTCTTTTTCTGCATCAGTTGAAAAAAATGATTTTCTCCTTTTATCTATTAATACAGTGAACAACATTGACAAATTTCTTTTATATTGAACAATTCTTGCAATAATTGGAAATCCTACTTGATCATAATGTATTAGTTTTTAATATACCTTTGGATTTGAATAGCTAATGCTTTATTTTGGATCTTTGCATCTATGTTCATAAATGAAATAGCCTGTAATTTTCTTTTGTCGTCTATTTTTTTTTTTTTGCGGTGCGCAGGCCTCTCACTGTTGTGGCCTCTCCTGTTGCGGAGCACAGGCTCCGGACGCGCAGGCTCAGCAGCCATGGCTCACGGGCCCAGCCGCTCCGTGGCATGTGGGATCTTCCCGGACCGGAGCACGAACCCATGTCCCCTGCATTGGCAGGCGGACTCTCAACCACTGCGCCACCAGGGAAGCCCCCTGTCATCTATTTTTATAATCAAGATTATTAGGCACCTTTCCTTTGCTCTTCTGTATCAACTTATATATGATACAGTTGATTTTGACTTAAACATTTGGCAGAACTCAACCATAAAACAACTGGGACCAGGAGTTTTTGGCAAAGGAGGTATTGACTATCATTTCATTTTCTTAATCTTTAAGAATTTGCATTCTATATTTCTTATTGTGTTATTCATGGTATTTTATACTTTTTAGAGTTCATCAATTTCATCTAGGTTTAAAAATTTATTAGAATATGATTTTTCATATTAATCTTTTATTTTTAAATACACTTTATTTCTTAGAGCAGTTTTAGGTTCACAGCAAGATTAAAAGGAAAGTATAGAGATTTCACGTATACTTCTTGCCTCCACACATGCATAGTCTTTTTTCCCCATTATCACCATGCCTGGTGACATATGATATGCAGTATCTTAAAAGCTTATGTGCCATCTGTATATCTTCTTTGGTGAGATGTATGTTAAGGTCTTTGGCCACTTTTTAATCAAGTCCTTTATATTCTTATTGTTAGTTTTAAGAGTTCTTTGTATATTTTGATTCTTTTATCAGATGTGTCTTTTGCAAACATTTTCTCCTAGTCCTATGGCTTGTCTTCTCATTCTCTTCACATTGTCCTTTGCAGAGCCTGAGTTTTTAGTTTCAGTGAAGTCCAGCTTGTCAATTCCTTATTTCATGGGTCATGCCTTTGGTGTTCTATCTAAATAGCCATACTCAATGTCATCTAGGTTTTCTCTTATGTTATCTTCTAGGAGTTTGATAGTTTTTGCATTTTACACTTAGTTCTGTGATCCATTTTTTTTTTCTTTTTTTTTTTTTGCGGTATGCGGGCCTCTCACTGTTGTGGCCTCTCCCGTTGCGGAGCACAGGCTCCGGACGCGCAGGCTCAGTGGCCATGGCTCACGGGCCCAGCCGCTCCGCGGCATGTGGGATCCTCCCGCACCGGGGCACGAACCCGTGTCCCCTGCATCTGCAGGCGGACTCTCAACCACTGCGCCACCAGGGAAGCCCTGTGATCCATTTTGAGTTAATTTTTGTGATGTTATGATGTCTGTGTTGTCTAGATTCATTTTTTTGCATGTAGATGTCCAATTGTTCCACTGCTATTTGCTGAAAAGTCTATCTTTGCTCAATTGTATTACCCTTGTTTTTTTGTCAAATATTAGTTTATATTAATGTGGGTCTATTTCTGGGCTCCCTATTCTGTTCCACCGATCTATTTGTGTATTCTTTTGGCAGTACCACGCTGTCTTGATTATTGAAGCTTTATAGTGAGTCTTGAAGTCAGGTAGGGTCAGTTCTCCAACTTTGTTCTCCTTAAATACTATGTTAGCTGTTCTGTGTCTTTTGCCTCTCCATATAAACTTTAGAATCAGTTTTTTGATATCCACAGAATAACTTTCTGGGACTTTGATTGGGATTGCATTGAATCCATAGATCAAATTGGGAAGAACTGACATCCTGATGATAGTGAATCTTCCTATCCATTAACATGAACTATCTCTCCATTTATTTAGTTCTTTTTTGATTTAGTTCATCATAGATTGTAGTTTTCCTTATACAGAACTTGTATATATTTTGTCAGATTTATACCTAAGTTTTTCTTTTTTTGGATGCCAATATAGATAGTGTTGTGCTTAAATTTCAAATTGCACTTATTTGTTGCTGGTATATAGATTAACTTTTATATATTAACCTTGTATCCTGCAATTTTGCTATAATTGCTTATTAGTTCCAGGAGTATTTTTGGTCACTTCTTTTGGACTTTCTACATAGACAATCATATCTTTTTCAAACAAAGACAGTTGTATTTCTTCCTTCTCAATTTGTATTCCTTCCTTCCCAATTTGTATTTCTTTTATTTCTTTTTCTTGTCTTGTTACATAGCCAGGACTTACAGTATAATGTATGATGTTGAAAAGCAGTGGTGAGAAGGGACATCCTTCCCTTGTTTCTGATCTTGTGGGAAAACTTCAAGTTTCTTACCACTAAGTACGATGATAGCTATAGTTTTTTGTAGATATTCTTAATCAAGTCCAGGAAGTTTCCCTCAATTCCTAGTTTACTGAGAGTTTTTATCTTGAAGAGGCATTAGATTTTGTCAAATGCTTTTTCTGCATCTATTGATATGATCATATGATTTTCTTCTTTAGCCTGTTGATATTCTGGATTACATTAGTCAATTTTTGAAAGTTCAACCAGCCTTGCATACCTACGTTAAATCCTATTTGGCCATGGTGTATAATTCTTTTATATATTGTTGAATTTGATTTGCTAATATTTTGTTGACAATTTTTGAGTCTATGTTCATGAGAGATAATAGTCTGTAGTTTTCTTGTCTTGTAAAGTCTTTGTCTGGTTTTGGTATTAGGAAAATGTTGGCCTCATAGAATGACTTAGGAAGTATTCCTTCTGCTTCTGTCCTCTTAAAGATATTGTATAGAAATGGTATAATCTCTTCTTTAAATGTTTGGGAGAATTCATCAGTGAACCCATCTGACCCTTGTATTTTCTGTATTGGAAGGTTATCAATTACTGATTCAGTATATTTAACAGATATAGTCCTATTCAGATTGTTTGTTTCTCCTTGTGTAAGTTTTGGAAGATTATGTTTTTTAGGAAGTTGGTCCATTTCATCTAGGTTATTAAATTTGTGGGCACATAAGTGTTCATAATATTCCTTTACTATCTTTTTTAAAATTTTATTTATTTATTTATTTGGCTGCATTGGGTCTTTGTTGCTGCACATGGGCTTTCTCTAGTTGCCGCGAGTGGGGGCTACTCTTTGTTGCAGTGTGCGGGCTTCTCATTGAAGTGGCTTCTCTTGTTGCAGAGCATGGGCCCTAGGTGCGTGCACTTCAGTAGTGTGGCACGAGGGTTCAGTAGTTGTGGCTCGTGGGCTCTAGAGTGCAGGATCAGTAGTTGTGGCACACAGGCTTAGTTGTTCCGCGGCATGTGGGATCTTCCTGGACCAGGGCTCAAACCCGTGTCCCCTGCATTGGCAGGCAGATTCTTAACCACTGCACCACCAGGGAAGCCCTTTACTATCTTTTTAATGTCCATGGGATCTGTAGTGATGTCTCTTCTTTCATTTCTGATATTAGTAATATGTCCTCTTTTTCTTTCTTTCTTTCTTTTTTTAGTTAGCCTGGCTAACGGTTTATTGATTTTATTGATCTTTTCAAAGAGCCAACTTTTGGTTTCATTAATCTTTATTAATTTTCTATTTTAATTTTATTGATTTCTGCTTATATATTTATTATATCTTTTCTTTTAACTTTGTATTTAATGAAAAATTCTCAACAAAATATTAGCAAACCGAATCCAATAACACGTAAAAAAGATCATACACTATGACCAAGTGGGATTTATCCCAAGTTCACAAGGACGGTTCAACATATGCAAATCAATCAATGTGATACACCACATCAACAAAAGAAAAGACAAAAACTACATGATCATCTCAATAGATGCAGAAGAAGCATTTGACAAAATTCAACATCAATTCATGATAAAAACTCTTACCAAAGTAGGTATACAGGGAACATATCTCAACATAATAAAAGCTATTTATAACAAACCCACAGCTAATATAATACTCAACGGTGAAAAGCTAAAAGCCTTCCCACTAAAATCTGGAACAAGACAAGGATGCCCACTCTTACCCCTTCTATTCAACATGGTATTGGAAGTCCTAGCCACAGCAATCAGACAAAAAAAAGAAAAAAAAGGTATCCAGATTGTAAGGGAAGAGGTATAATTGTCATTATATGCACATGACATGATACTATATGGAGAAAACCCTAAAGATTTCACACAAAAACTTCTAGAACTGATAAACAAATTCAGCAAGGTAGCAGGATACAAGATTGACATACAGAAATATGTTGCATTTCTTTACACTAACAATGAAATATCAGAAAGGGAAAGTCAAAACAAAACAAAACAAAAAACAATCCTTTTAAAATCGTATCCAAAAAACAAAACAAAACAAAATACATAGGAATAAACCTGACCAAGGAGGTGAGAGACTTATCCGCTGAGAACTATAAAAAACTGATAAAGGCAACTGAAGATGATTGAAAGAAGTGGAAAGATTGCTTATCTCCACTTTTTTTAGTTCTTTTACTGAGGTTATGTCTTGTTCTTTCATTGGTAACATATTCATCTGTCTCTTCATTTTGCCCAATTCTCTGTTTATTTCTGTGTGGTAGGCAGGTAAGTTGGTTACATTTCCCAATCTTGAAGAAATGGCCTTATGTAGGAGATGTCCAATGGGGCCCAGCAGGGCACTCGATTCTGGTCACCAGAGCTATATGCTCTAGAGGTATCCTGTATGTAGGCTGCATGCATTCTTCTTCTGTGGCAAGGTGAACTAATGTGGGCATGCTGGTAGGCGGGGCTGGGCCCTGGCCCAGTTGTCTGTGAGGCAGTGCCTCATGTGGTGGCTGAGGGCCCACTGGAGGGCACAGTAGGCTTCCTGTGTGGTTGGCTGTGCAGCCCTGGGGGGAATTGGGGCTGGTGCTGGCCCACTGGTGGGCTAGGCTGTATCCCTGTGCAGCTGTCTGTGAGCTCCAGGAGGGCTCATGGCTTGTGCCAACCCCCTGGTGGGTGGGGTCAGTCCCCAGTGGTAATAAGCTAGAGGGAGGATTCTAAAATGGCACTTGCCAGTACCAGTGTTATCATGGTAGAATGATCCCCAAATGGCTGTCAACAGTGTCTCCATCCCCAGAGGGAGTACCAGTTGCCTCCTGCCATCCAATAGGCTTTCCAAGATCAGCAAGTGGGTCTGACCCAGGCTTCTTTCAAACTACTGCCTCTGCACTGGGACTGGGAGCATGAGAGATTTTGTGCACTCCCTTTAAAATTGGAGTCTCTATTTTCTATAGTCCTTCAGCTCTCCTGATCCTAAGCGCCAGTGGTTTTCAGAGCCAGATGTTCTGGGGGCATGTCTTCCTGGTTCAGGATCCCTAGTTTGAGGAGCCTGATATAGAACTATGACCCCTCACTCCTTGGGGAGGACCTCTATGATTGTGATATTCCTCTTGTATGTCGGTCACCAACCTGAGGGTGTGGGTCCTGACTATACCATGTCCCTGTCCCCCCTACCATCTCACTGTGGTTCCTTTTTTAAGTCTTTGGTGTGGAAAATATTTTCTTCTAGTCTCCGTGTCATTTTCATAGATAGTTGTTCTGAAAGTGGTTGTAATTTTGGTGTGTCCATGGGAAGCAGTGAGTTCAGGGTCTTCCTACTCTGCCGTTTTGGCCACCTCTCCAGTTTCATTTTTTTCATTAAGATCATCACTTCTCAATGATCAGTCTGCATATTTAACCATTCTCTTTTCTTGAAATACATGTTGGATTAACTCCATCTCCAATAGTTTGGGTTTCCTTTGATTGCTTCACTTTCTTGTCACACCCATTAGATGTAATCATTTCCCAGTAATACTGTCTTACTTTCTAGGAGCTCACCTACCCTCACAGTTTCTATTTTCACTTCTGATAACTGTCAGATTTCTATCTTTTTTAAAAAATTTTTATTTATTTATTTATTTTTGGCTGTGTTGGGTCTTTCTCTAGTTGCGGCGAGTGGGGGCTACTCTTCATCGCAGTGCGTGGGCCTCTTACTGTCGCAGCCTCTCTTGTTACGGAGCACACGCTCCAGACGCGCAGGCTCAGTAGTTGTGGCTCACGGGCCTAGTTGCTCCACGGCATGTGGGATCTTCCCAGACCAGGGTTCAAACCCGTGTCCCCTGCATTGGCAGGCAGATTCTCAACTACTGCGCCACCAGGGAAGCCCCAGATTTCTATCTTTAACCTTGACATCCCTCCAGAATCCAGCAGTTGGATTTTTCCACTAGTTAACTCATCTCCTCATATCTCAAACTGACTCTACATCACTATATTAGGCACCCAAGCTCATGATCTCAGAGTCATCCCTGCTTCTTCTTGGTTGCTTGCTTGAGCTTCCCCTGATCCCAATATCAAGTTGATTTCCCAGACCATTTGGTTTTCTTTCAAAATGCTCCCTACATCTTCCTTTTATATTTCCACTACTCTCCATTACCACTATTCAGAATGTTATAACAGCCTTATTACAGACTTCTTTGTCTCCATCAACATTTTTTTCTCCTTGCTGCATAGTACTGCTAGAGTAATCTTCATAAAATCCCACTTTCATCCTCTGATTTTTCTGCTCAAAACTCCTCATTGTAAACCTCTTCTTTTTCCTACAGAAGAAAACTCCTAGCATTCAAATATCAATACAGTCTAGCCCCCAACCTACCTTTCCTTAATTTTTACTATGCAATCCTCAATACCCATAAAAATAATTACCTTGCTACTTCCATACTTTAGCCCCTACCTCTCTACCTATCCAACTTCTACCTATTTTTCAAAGCCATATCTTTTTCTCTAGCTGAGAGTGACCTCTTCTGATTCAGAACCAGCTGGCACTGATCATTTCCTAACCAGCATTGCTTTTTATTTTTATTCCTAAAACATTTGTTTATGTGAGAGGCAGCTTGGAATGTTTAAGAGCTTCAGCAAATTTTTGAACTTTTCTGTGGTTCACTTTGTTTAATGGAGCATAATAAGTATATCTCATAGTGTTGTGAAAAATAAATAAGATTGTACATTACAATCCTTAATATAATACCTGGCATATAGCCATGTTCATATATAACTACTTATGATGATGATGATGGTGATTTTTTTTTTTTTTGGTACGTGGGCCTCTCACTGCCGTGGCCTCTCCCGTTGCGGAGCACAGGCTCCGGACGCGCAGGCTCAGCGGCCATGGCTCACGGGCCCAGCCGCTCCGCGGCATGTGGGATCTTCCCGGACCGGGGCACGAACCCGTGTCCCCTGCATCGGCAGGCGGACTCTCAACCACTGTGCCACCAGGGAAGCCCGATGATGGTGATTTTTGAACAGTGAAATAAAATAGAATTCCTGTCCTTAAAGGGTTTTAATATTATCTAAATATTAATCTTCTCCTCTGGATTCTTGAGATTCTAGGCTTAGCATATAGCTTTTGTAATAGGTATTTGTTTGACACTATCATGACTTGGGCTGGCAGAAGTGTTTGACTAGGGGGTCAGAGTGGCAGGAGCTGTGCTGTCTGTTTAGCTTGCACTCTTTAAATTATTCAGAAATATAAAAAATCTGCAAAACAAGTCTTTCCATGCAATATTTAGGGGTTATGTTTCCTATGCTTTGGAAATTAATTGTATTTATCTCCTGTAATAACCTTTTAATATACAATGTAGGAAGGTAGGTTTTTATCTCATTAAAATTTAATCTTTTTAGGACTAGGAGCTCCATTATCCATTCTAGATGAATTTCTTGATGAATCCTCTAACCTGCAGTCTGAGTCACATGAACCCATTTTGTCTGTACAGTCTCAGGATCCAACTACCAGCCAAAAACCATCCAACACATTTATCAAGGAGATACCATCAAAAAAAGGTAATTAGAATAAAGATTTCCACTTGGAAGAAGGGGATAAACAAACTAGACAATGTTGAAAACTCTTTTGATGACCAAAATGGCAATCTTAACTTGTTTGAAGTTGATTAGTTTATCTGTAATATTGTCTAAATTCCTTCATGTGAGGCTAGACTCTGAAATCCAGTCTCAGTAATGCAACTCTTTCTATAGTGAGGATTTACATTTAGCTCAGAGAGGTAGCCAACTATAGACCTATGATTTTCTGGCAATGAGTTTTCATTTTTACAGTATCTAAAGATTCAGAGTATCTACAAATCTGTTTGACATTCAGGAAGATCTGAATACTTTTTAAAAAAAAAAAAGCTTTTATTTCATTCAGCTTGCATTTGGAACCACCAGTAGAATAACCTCGAGAACCTTTGAGATCTCCTTGGGGGCCATTGCTATAGAATAATCTATTGCTTTCAAGATTATAATTTCTCTCATGTATTAGAGTAGAATACTCTCCCTGCTATGTGTCTGAGCTTCTGAATTTTTCCTTTATATCTAATTGTCTATTATTTTAATATCATATTTTCAGAAGCATCAAAATGTCAAGAGTCATCTACTTGTCTGCATCCCACCCTTTATAGTGTTTCCCGAACTCCTGCCACCATCTTCATGGAGACCATACGCTTCTTGATGAAGGTCAATGCTGTGCAGGTCAGAATATTTGAAAAAGGGCAAGTAGAGGGAAAGATTTTAATGAACTACTTATTCTATCATAGTGATGTCTTCTCAAGCTTAACTGTGTATGACGCAGAAATCAAACATGTTTTGAGAGCACACTATAGACACGATGGAATAAACGTTCAAACATGAACTACTCTCTGCAGAGGGCATCAGGAGACCTCACTGCGAGTCTGCTCCCTATAGAATACCAGCAAAGCAAAATCAGACTCTGAGTCATATGTAGCCTGATGTTACTTTATTGTGGGAACTCATGTTATGTGAGTGTTGGGGGTTCACAGGAGCCTAAGCACACCCTTCTTCCCTTCCAGGTTCTGAACCAATTGGAAACAGATACACAGTGCTATATGGGGAGATAAAAATACTAATTTTTTATTGGTATAACTGGGCTGGATATGTGACTGGTCCCAGATTTGATTTACCCATGCAGTCACAGGTGGAACAGCTGGAGAATTGCAGTCTCCTCTCAGAGAAGAAGAGCATCCTGTAAGGTCTACCTACCACATAGGAAATGAGAAACATATCCATGAAGTGAGCAGTAAGAGAGAGAGCAAGATCCAGGAGGCGAGAGATTTGGCCCTCAACCTATAGAGTGCATGTGCCACTTGAGGGTGGGCAACTCAAGACAGGGCAAGAATTATGAACTAGGTGGGAGTGGGCCACGTTAAACAGGAGGCTTTAATATACTAACCTTTCACAATAGAGAAATAGGCTCTCTGTCTCCCTAATTAAATAAATCACTTTTCCCCCATGTCCAAGAGTCAGTATGCAGGTAGAGGGAACAGCTGCAGAGCCTCCCCCCCCTGTATTTTCCTAAGAAGGTATCATTATTAGTGGAAGTTTCTATGTTATAGGCTGAGATGAGAACAGCGGGAGAAGAAGGGTTTCCCCTCTTCTTAGCAAGTACATATGACTTTGTCAAATTTGCAGGCCTTATATCATATTAAAAACAAAGTATAGCCCAAAGTATAAAACTGGTGAACATAACAAATGCTTGAGAGTGTATCAGAAACAGACATTTATGTTTCTAAGATCCTGAGTCTAGAATTTTAGAAAGGGAGGTTTTGCCTCACTCTAAGTTTCCGTATAAACACAAATGCCTGAAAATGTTACCTCGTATGAAAATGGGGTGGTTGATGAAATGCCTTTGTCTGCTACACAATAGGCTAAAACTCATCTAGTATGACCAGCAAGACCAGAATTATACAGTACTGTAGATAATTCACTTGGAAATGTTACTACATGAATAGCTGGTAATGGAACCATGATATGCTGAATGTTTATAATTCACCTCTAACCTTTTGAAATTGATAATCGTTTCATTCTATAATATGTTTCTTATTATTTATTATCAGAGACATAATCTTCAACCGTGAGAGCTATGGAATTGACACCATGCGGTCATTTACATGTTTCTTATAATCTGAGTTTTCCTTGCAGTATGTACACAGAGTGCTTGCACATGAGCTATTATGCCCTCATGGAGGCCCCAGCTGTGAGTATTACTTGGTGCTGGCCCAGACACACCTACTCAAGAAGGATTTTGCTAAAGCAGAGGAATACCTTCAACAAGCAGCTCAGATGGACTACCTGGTAATAACTTTTGCTAGAGCATCTTAAGTTTAGTTTGGAGAAGGGACAAGTAGGCCTTCTTAAAGGTAGTGATGCCATATCACAGGTAGATTTCTGGTTACTAGAGGTGGGGGTCATCAGCTGTCAGTAAACTTATTTATCTAATTTCCTTCCATTTGTTTTTCTTAATCAATCATGACTTTTACAAAGGACAGAGAAAGGATAAGGACAGCTCTTTAGCAGACACTTTATCTATTTCAAGTTTCCTGAACTTCTACTTTCTCATTGTGAACATCATCATGGTTATGCATGAATATTTTTCTTAATATTTTCCCCAAAGACAAAATGGCTTTGAAGAATGCAAGAAAAAAATGAGAGGGCAGTCCTAGAACAGTATCTCCCAGTGCAACTGAATGGCCCTCTTTCTAATTTGCAAAAGAACATGGACTTCATCTAAATTAAAATGTTAAACAAAGATCATTAATGTACTTTTACATACCACCTCATCCCATGTACTACTTGTTCTTCACTTTCTTAGAACCCTAACGTCTGGGGCGTGAAGGGCCATCTCTATTTTCTGAGTGGAAATCATGCTGAGGCCAAGGCATGCTATGAGCGAACCATTAGTTTTGTAGTGGATGCTTCTGAGATGCACTTCATCTTCCTGCGACTGGGGCAGATATATCTGGAAGAGAAAGAGGTGAGGAATAGAGATGGGGAGTAACTATGTAAATCAGGTCATTGTCTGGGACCTGATTACAGTTCAAGCATTAACATCCGTCTTTGTGGAGTAAGAGTAGTAATATGATGATGACACTTTTACATCCAAAGGTAAAGTGACTTGCCCAACATCAGATAACCAGTAATTAATAGAAGCAGGGTTCAAATCCAGGCAGTCTAATACTAGAGTCTGTGGTTTTAACCATTATGATACTAAAAAAGTTGTTAAGAACTCAGTAAGTGTTATTTTAGCTATTATTTTAGCTTTCTTTTATTAAAAGTAGTAGAAGCATTCTTAGCTTGACTTAACTAACAGAAAGGTACCAGTCTGGTTGGGGATGTTGATAATGGGAGAGGCTATGCATGTGTGGGGACAGTGGGTAAATGGAAAATCTCTGTTCTTTCCTCTCAATTTTGCTGTGAACCTAAAACTTCTCTTAAAAAGTTGTCTTAAAAAAATATATATTTTTTAAATATATATATAAAATATATTTAAATATATGTATATATATAAACATATATATACATAATCCAAGGACTCATCTAACTTAGATTGGTGTGGAGTACAATTACAGAAGCCTCATGGTTATCCTAGAAATGCAGTGTTTGAAGCTTCCAGATCAATAGCTTAGTGGTGCTTTCTTTCTACAGTACGAAAAGGCGAAGAAAACCTACCTGCAAGTCTGTAAGAGATCGCCTTCATGCCTTACCTGGCTAGGGCTGGGAATCGCCTGTTATAAGGTAAGAGGATCAGGTCTTGAGACTAGCCTGTGCATACAGCTGACCTTGACTCCTTGGCCTTCCAGGCATCCTGGGAGTTTGGATGGTGGTAGGAAGGCTCTCAGGGCAGTCTTCTCTAATGAAAAGTTGCTCTTCAAAGCTGTTCAGTAAACTGAAGGTCAATCTGAACTACAAAAATAAAACGTTCTTTAAAAATCCCACAAAAACTGAAGCATGAAGCTATATAATAAAATATTTCATGTTATTTGGTACATAAGCTTGTAATTTTATGATGTTATCTGGAAGAGAAAAGTGATATGGGATATAAAGAATCTACTCAATTAAATTAAAGAAACTAATTGATACTTATTAGGCTCTGTGTCCCCCTTCTGTATTCAGGAGGAGTTGCTACAGCTTCTGGTAGATCTTTTGTTCCACTGCCCCTTTAAACTCTTTAGTCACCCTTCCTTCCTTTCCTCTAATCTTTGAAAGAGGCATGCATTCTTCTGTTCTTGTCTAACTTCTTCATGTGTATTCTTGATTCTATCCCTCTCCTTTTCTCCTAATCCCTCACTCTCTTAATATTTTCTTTCTCTTTGATTTACATTTTTAAGCTTTCCTTCCCAATCAGCTCTTTCCCTGTACTTTTCCCCTTCTTATTAAACAATTACAACAGTAACAACCTCCCTGGTTGTTACCCTTAACCAAAAGAATTGTTTACATTCCTTGTCTCCTATTCCTCATTGCTGTTTTTTTAACCATAAAGGTAAAATATGATAGTTATAGAAATTTGGATGATACAAAATATGAAGAAAACATAAAAGTATCCATAATCCCCACCACTCAGTGATAACCACTATTAACATTTGAAGGCATTTTCCTCCAGTCTTTTTTTGTACGTATATGAAAGTAATTTTTTTAAAGTTCTTTTATTTATTTATTTATTATTTTTGGCTGCATTGGGTCTTCGTTAATGCATGCGGGCTTTCTCTAGTTGTGGCGAGCGGGGGCTACTCTTCGTTGCAGTGCGCGGGCTTCTCATTGCAGTGGCTTCTCTTATTGTGGAGCACGGGCTCTGGGCACATGGGCTTCAGTACTTGTGGGACTCGGGCTCTGTAGTTGTGGCTTATGGGCTCTAGAATGCAGGCTCAGTAGTTGTGGCGCATGGGCTTAATTGCTCTGCGGCATGTGGGATCTTCCCAGACCAGGGCTTGAACCTGCGTCCCCTGCATTGGCAGGCGGATTCCCAACTACTGCGTCACCAGGGAAGCCCTGAAAGTAATTTTAATGTATAAAATTGTAAATAATATATTTACTGCTTTTGAATCTTTTTTTCTACTTAACAGTATAGTATTGGTACCTTCTCACATAATCAAATAGTCTAAAACATAAATTTTGATAACTGCACGGTCTTCCCTGGTTTGGATGCATAAGTAAGGTTATCATGTAATTTATCATACAAACCAGGACACTTCTGAGAATGAAAAGGGTGATATTAATAATTACACTGGGACACAGGTAGTGTCCCAGGCCAACCAGGACACATGATCACTTATATAGAAGCCATATGCCCCCACTCCACCTTCCCAGAAAGGATGTAAAACATCCGTAGCTGTTAGAAACCTAACAGCACTTTCAAAAGAACAAGAAACCAATAGTACAAACTACTCAGCATAAATCATGCTTCTATTTGTTTTAAGTAGCATAAAAAATATTTTCATTGATATAGAAACTCAAAAAAACTTGGGTTAAGTCCCACTGCTAAGGTATCCAAGTAATCTCTGCCCCTCAGTCAATGTTTTAGTCATGCTATACCTATGTGTGGATATACCATATCTATTTGACCAACCACTTATTGGACATGTCATTAGTTTCTACATCTATATATTATAAATAAAGCAGAAATAAACATTCTTAAGACATAAATCTCTGTGCTTAATTCTGTTATTTCCTTAGGATACATTCATAAAGAATGTAGAAAAAATTTTAAGTATAGTATCAACTCACTTTCTAGAAAGGCTGTAAACTGATGTATATTCTGCCAGGTGTGAGAGTCCATTTTACTGTTAAAAGTCATCAACAATGGGCATTATCATTTTCCAATTTGATATATATCCTAATTTACATTTTCATCACTAATGAAGTTGAAATCATGTGAATTATCTGTTCCTTTCCCAGGTACCATTTATCCTTCAATTCCTTGCAGTTAGGTGTATACCCCTTAACACTTTGCTGAAACTTCTCTGATGGGGGCCCCCTATAATATCCTAATTGCCAAATGCAATAGACCCTCCGATGAAGTCTCTGTGGCACTTAACCCTGCTGACTGTCTCCTTCTTGAAACCCTCTCTTCCCTTGACTTCCACAATATTGCATTCACATCCTTCCAGTTCCACGCCTTCCTCTCTGGTGTCCTTCTCAGCCTTTTTTTGCTGGCTCCTACTCTTTTGCCCATCATAATTGTTGGGTCCTCCTGGGTTCTATAGCCAGCTCTTCTCCTGTCACCTTACTTCTTCTCCCTAAGAAATATCATCTACCCCAGTGGTCTTAACTACCAATTGTGCCCCAATGAATCCTAAAGCTTCAGTTCATAACACTTTTCATGTTCTGACCCTTATATCAAACAATGTAATAGACAGCTCTATTTGATGGTCCCCCAGACACCTCAAAATGTACACATCCAAAATATAACCTAACTTATCTCAGAAGGATTCTCACATTCCTTAAGCCTGTACCTTCTCCTGTATTCCCTGTCTTAGTAAATGGGACTATAATGAATCCAGTCAACCAAGCCAGAAACTTAAAAACTATCCTAGTCTAATTCTATTACTTTTAATTAGGCATCAAATATCCTATTGATTTTGTCTCCTAAATGTCTGTTGAGTCTACTGTCTCCTCTCCATCTGTGTTTTTACTGCTCTAATTCAAGCCTCATCCCTTCTTTACCTGCTAGGGTGTTCTCCTGTCCTCCCTCAATTCATCTCCTGCATTGTTACCAAAGTGGTCTTTAAAATATGCAAATACAAGGTTACTTCCCTATTTAAACTCCTCAGTGACTACCCCTTATTTCAGAATAATATTCAGATTTTTTTTGAATGATCTGGTCTCTTCCTAACTCCTTGGTCTTATCACTTCCTTTGTTTTCTCTCTTTTCTCTCTTCTCTCTCTCGCTTTCTCTCTGTCTCTCCCTTCCCTCCCTTCTCCAGCCACACAAGCATATTAAGAGTTTCCTGAGCATGCCATGCTCTCTGAAGCCTCTGTGCCTCTGTATATGAAGTTCCTCTTACCTGGAATGCCTTGAAGTATAGCTAACAAACTCCTATTTATCCTTCAGGATTGACTTCAGCAGTGATTCTTCTCTGAAGCCATCCCTTAATCTCGGGGTACAATTATTCCTCTTTTCCTTTGTCCCTCCACTAGATTATTTATGTGTATATATATACATATATATATATATATGTATATATATATGCTTTTATTATAGAAATGCTTATTTTCTATCAGAACTCTTTATGTGTTTGAGTTTTCATTTTGTCCTAATTTTTTACGTATCTGTCAGTGAATTCTTTGGGCAAAAGTTGTATTTTTTCTTTTTATTCTAAGTAGCTAGCATACTGCCTGACACAGAGTAAAATAAATCCTTAGCAAATATAGGTTGATTAAATAATGAATCAATATCTCTGAGACATTTAAAGTGTGGACCAAGGTATGGGCATTGCCGAAAGGCCATTCTTCATATTGTCTTGGGCCTAGAAACCAGTTATTTTACTTTCTAAAACATGAAAAATGAAGAACGATTTTACTGGGGAGAGAGAGGTATCTTATCCTTTCCTTAGGTGACCTTTTGGAAGATTTTACAAAACAGACTCACAGTATTAGGGAGCAGCAATGATATCCATGTGCCCAGAGCTCAGGGAATGCCCTAGAATCTCTGAATGTTGTATTGATTGCTCAAGATTGTGCTGTCAATAACTATTATTAGGGGAAAGAGAAGCTTTCTAAACAGTAGTATTTTGATGGGCTAATAGGACTTTAACTTAAGAAAGGGATGTACAATGTAAAACTACAAATGTATCTGACAGCCCACTGTGTATGGGGAAATCACTGAATGAGGCACACATGATAGTGAATACTTCTGGTTTTCCAACCCTGGCACCTGAAGCTCTATGGTTCATGGATGCCCTGATGGGCCTGCTATAGAGAGAAGGAAAAAGAGAGGGGTGTAACTCGAGAGCCCAGTAGGCAGGGTTCCAGATTCCTGTACCTGACTTTCTAATCAGAGCAGTTCTACTTTTAGCTCATTCATATATTGGAACACCACCACATATGATTTTGTTTGAAGAAAGAGTTCTGTTGCTAAAAACTTTTTTTCTGTTGCTAAAAATTTTTTAAGTTGAAAATTATTAGTATGGGTCACATATATCAATGTTATTTGGACATAGCATTTTCAGCTAAACAGATTCCAGCTGGCTTAAGTGAAAACTACCTTGACTTAATAAATCACGTTATCTTCTTTTTCTGTCAAGCTGGATGAGCTCACAGAGGCTGAGGATGCTCTCTCTGAAGCCAATGCACTGAACAACTACAATGCTGAAGTATGGGCATATCTGGCCCTGGTCTGCCTGAAAGTGAGTGATTATTATCCTTACACAATGCCCTTGTAGAGCAGAGGGGTGAGGGACCAAGTAAAGAAAGAGATAGCGGGAAGGCCATCAATGCATGATAGTTGAGGTTTGATGAGCTTCAGATGTGGTCATTATACTGATGATGAAGGAGAGCTCATGTCTGGGAAGCCTCTACTTAGGATGTGCTTGAAAATCATATACTTAGGTGTGTTTGTCTGGAAAGCAGATTCTAAAAATGGGAATGAGGCACTTGGGTTTGGTGGTCTCAGGTGAGTAGTAATGGGGTGGATTGGGGTTGACCGTCAGTGGGGGTTTCAGATGGGGTGGGCTCCCTGTGGCACTTTTGAGCTGCTCAGCAGGCCTCAGCCCAGACCACACAAACGAAGCCCAGTCCAGTGTGTGCCCTGACTCAAGATGAAGGAGCATGTACAGATCAGATCTTGGTCTGGGGTTGCAGTTAGGAGATGTGCAAGGGCTGTGCAGTGGGATGGCAGATGAGACTTGGGGAAGGTGAGAGATTTTCCTTCTGCCCTCCTCAGCACCACTCTGCCTGCCTTCACTCTCATGTTTAGGACCTCAAGTCTGGGATTGTATAGTCATCCTATTTATGCTCTGGATCTACAGAAATGTCATATGTGGTCTAGAAAACTATATAAGAATCTAATGATAAAAAGAAAGGCAAAGTAGACAATAAGGGTGTAGCCATAAATGAATTACCAACAATAGGAACAACAGAAATCTGATAGACTGAAGTTATTTTCCCAAAAGATCCCATCATTTAAAAAATGCACCTGATGCTATGAAGCATCTTCTTTGTAATTGTCTCTAAGATTTGTCTTTGAGACCAGAATTCAGACAGATGGTTTAGCTATTCAGACACATAGTTTAGATATTTACCTGATACTAATCAGGAAAGACATGGTATTTATATTTAAAATGTATTTAATTATATTTAATGACCTGAGTTCCTTTTTCATTAAAGTTGTTTTCCTTTTAAAAAAATTTAAAATGGGAGTGATATTGTATCAGAATGTAACAAGGTCAAAGACCAGCAAAGGAGTTACTCTACTAGTGTTTCTGAATCATTCCATCCTGTTGAACTGCTGGCTGAGGGTGCTTATCCTTGAAATAGATGGGAAATTGTGTGTGTGGGGGGGTAATTGTGGGAATTTGTGATAGCTGCTTTACCTATAGAAAATAACCCTCCCATAATTAAAATAACTTGCTTCAATAACTTGCACATTAGCCTAAGATTCAAATTGGGAATAAAGAGAGTGGCCCTCAGTTTTCCATTGGCCAATACAACACAGAACTGACAGGGAATATTGTGATTATAAGAGAAACTAACAGAATAAAAATTACTGGACTTTCTCTTTGGAGTAAATATCAATATGAGAAATACCTGAGTTCTTACCCCAGCTGTGCCACAACTAGCTGTGGGATACTGGGGAAGTTACTTAAACTTGCTGGGCCTCAGTTTCTTCATCTTTAAACTAAAAGGGTCAAAATGGAAGATTTTAATACACTTCTCTCAGAAACTGCTAGATCAAATAGGGAAAAAATTAAGGATGTGTAAGATTTGAATAAAACAACAAGGTTGAGCTCAAACACTAATTATATAGCCCTGTACTTAATCATAGAATACATATTCTTTTGAAGCACAAGTGAATTATTCATAAAGGTTGACCATATGCTAGACCACAAAGAGAGCTTCAATGAATACATGTAGATCACACTTCAGTAAAATTATAAATCAACAACTAAAAGATAGGCCAAAAGACTCACATACATTTGTAAACTTAAAAAGATGTTTCTAGTTAATTCATAGATCAAAAAGAAAATCATATACAATTTCTTTTGGTAGGTAGAGTTCTAAAGATGACCTCCCCCAAGATTATTTCCTGAAACACTAATATACCACAAAACAAGCCCCAGCAAATTTAAGAGGATAGAAATTATATCAAACATTTTTTCCAACCACAGTGGTATGAAACTAGAAATCAACTATAGAAAGAAAAATGGGAAAAAGAACAAACACGTGTAGACTAAACAGCATGCTACTAAAAAAGCAATGGGTCAATGATGAAATCAAAGAGGAATTCAGAAAATACCTCGAGATAAATGAAAATGGAAACACAACTTTCCAAAATCTATGGGACGAAGCAAAAGCAGTTCTAAGAGGGAATTTCATAGCAATATAGGCCTTCCTCAAGAAACAAGAAAAGTCTCAAATAAACAACCAAACCTACCACCTAAAAGAATTAGAAAGAGAAGAACAAACAAAGCCCAAAGTCAGTGGAAGGAAGGAATTAATAAAGATTAGAGAGAGCAGTAGCACCACATCTCCTCAGACTACGGCCTCAGACCCATGCTTTCACCTCCCGCCCCTACCCACCCCCCCCACCCCCCTGCCCAAAGGAGTACCTATCCCTTTGTCCCATGCCTGGGAGTAGCGTGAACTTCTTGCCTGCGGACTATAAAGACTAACTAGTTTGAAAATGGGAAAACTAGAACCAGCAGATTCTTCTCAAAACACCAGTCTCTTATTTCAGAAGAGTTAATTTCAGAAGGAAACTGGGTCAAGCTTGATAAAACAACTGACAGGGATCTTACTGGTAAAACAAGAACTTGGGAAACTGTGAGGTGGACAACTAGGAAAGGACAGTCTGCTGATGGTGTGGCCGGTTATCCCAGTGCTTCAAAGAACCCTTCATTATGAATGTATCATTCTGGTAAAGCAGTTCTGACCACCACTGGGAGGCTACTGCTTAGAATTCCCTGTGGGTCTCATTGATGACAGCGAAAGCCTAGAAGCAGCTGCTGTTCGGGAGCTAGAGGAGGAAACTGGCTATAAAGGAGATGTTGCTGAATGTTCTCCAGCTGTATGTATGGATCCAGGTTTGTCAAATTGTACCACACACATCATGACAGTAACTATCAATGGAGATGACGCTGAAAACCTAAGGCCTGAGCCAAAGCCAGGAGTTGGAGAATTTGTGGAAGTAATTTCCTTACCAAAGAATGACCTGCTGAAGAGACTTGATGCTCTGGTAGCTGATGAACATCTGACAGTAGACGCTAGGTCTATTCCTATGCTCTGGCATTGAAACGTGCAAAGATGCAGCCATTTGAAGTGCCCTTCCTGAAGTTTTAAGGCCAAAGGACAGCGGCCATGTTTTTGTAAAAAGAACCACCAGACCCCCTTCACTAAGACTTTGTATTCAGCTTAGTTTTAATGTAGATTTGAAGTGAGCTTTTTCATAAAATAAAAGCAACACCAAATGCAAAAAAAAAGATCAGAGATGAAATAAATAAAATAGAGATAAAAAATAATAGAAAAAATCAATGAAACCTAGAGTTGGTTTTTTGAAAAGATAAACAAAATTGATAAACCTTTAGCCAGGCTTACCAAGAAGAAAAGAGAGAGGACCCAAATAAACAAAATAAGAATGAAAAAGGAGAAATAACAACTGATACCACAGAGATACAAAAAATCATAAGAGGATAGTAGGGACAGTTATATGCCAACAAACTGGACAAACTAGAAGAAATGGGCAAATTTCTAGAAACATACAACCTGCCAACACTGAGTCCAGATGGAATAGACAATCTGAACAGACTGATAACTAGAATTGAAATTGAATTTGTAATTTAAAAAACTCCCAGCAATGAACTGGGAGATTGGGATTGACATATATACACTAATATGTATAAAATAGATAACTAATAAGAACCTGCTGTATAAAAAATAAAATAAAATTAAAAAATTAAAAAAAAAACTCCCAGCAAATAAAAGTCCAGGACCAGACAGCTTCACAAGGGAATTCTACAAAATAAATAAAGAAGAACTAATACCTATCCTTCTCAAACTATTCCAAAAAATTTAAGAGATCAGAACACTCCCAAATTCATTCTGTGAGGCCACCATTTACCCTGAGACCAAAACCAGACAAAGACATTACAAAAAAAGAAATTACAGGCCAGTATCTTTGATGAATATAGGTGGAAATGTCATCAACAAAATATTAGCAAACCGAATCCACCAGTGTATAAAAAGGATCATACACCACCATCAAGTTGGATTTATTCCAAGGTCACAAGGATGGTTCAACTTTTGCAAATCAATCAATGTAATATACCAAATTAACAGAAGGAAGGTTAAAACTCCCATGATAATCTCAATAGTTGCAGAAAAATCATTTGACAAAAGTAAACATCCATTCATGATAAAAACTCTCATCAAAGTGGGTATAAAGGGACTATATCTCAACACAATAAAGGCCATTTATGACAAACCCACAGCCAACATCATACTCATTGGTGAAAAGCTAAAAGTCTTCCTGCTAAATTCAGGAATAAGGCAAGGATTCCCACTCTTGCCACTTCTTCTCTTTTTTTTTTTTAATTGAAGTATAGTTGATTTACAGTGTTGCGTTGTTTTCTGGTGTACAGCAAAGTGATTCTTTTTCATAATCTTTTCCATTGTAGTTTATTACAAAATATTGAATATAGTTCCCTGTGTTATACAGGAGGACATTGTTGTTTATCTGTTTTGTATATAGTAGTGTGTATCTGCTAATCCCTCACCCACACCTTTCCTTTTGGTAACCATAAGTTTGTTTTCTATGTCAGTGAGTCTGGTTGGTAAATAAGTTCATTTCTACAATTTTTTAGATTCCACATATAAGCGATATCATATGATATTTGTCTTTCTCTGTCTGATTTACTTCACTTAGTATGATAACCTCGGGGTTCATCCATGTTGCTGCAAATGGCATCATTTCATTTTTTTATGGCTGAGTAATATTCCATTGGAGATAGATAGATAGATAGATAGATATCACATCTTCTTTATCCATTCATCTGTTGACAGACATTTAGGTTGCTTCTGTGTCTTGGCTACTATAAATAGTACTGCTATGAATATTGGGGTGCATGTATCTTTTCAAATTAGAGTTTTCTCCAGATATATGCCCAGAAGTGGGATTGCTGGGTCATATGGTAACAAGGTATGCTGAAACTACTGATGAATGCTTAAGGAGGAAGAAGATATTTACATAGTCTCAAGAATTTCACAACAAGATATTTATTAATTACAAGGGGGAACACAGTAATGCCATAGTAGAAAAACCTGGCAGATAACAATCTAAACAAATAATCAAGGTTACCATCACCATTATTGGGATAAACAGCTTGTGCCTCCTAATATAGAACGCACTGAGGGCAACACAACAGTGTTTTTGAGGTATTCCTGCTAAAAGTTCATAACCTGATATAATCATAAAGATACATCAAACACTAATTGAGGAATATTTTACAAAATTACTGCCCTATAATGTTGAGAAATTCCAATATCATGAAACAAAAAGAATCAAGAGCTACTCCCAATTAAAAGAAACTGAAGACATGAATACTGAGTAGAAGGCATGATCCTGGATTTTCTTTTGCTATAAAAGATATGACTGGGGCCTTTGGAAAAATCTGAATGAAGTCTACAGATTAGATAATAGTATTATATTTGTACTAATCTCATGATTTTGATAATTGCACTGGTCTTATGTAAGAGAATGTCCTTGGTTTTAGGAAACACATACTAAAGTCTAAAATTGCATCATGTTTGCAATTTACTCTCAAATGGTTCAGGAAAAGTTAAAATATATACTTATGTATCATGTACATATGTATATATGTGTGCATGTGTGTATATACAGAGAGGAGAGAACTATTCTTGTAACTTTAATCTGAAATTATGTCAAAATTTAAAAGATAATTCATTAAGATAACATAAATTAATACCACGCTACACACCCATTAGAATGGCTTAAATCGAAAAGACTGGCAATTATTGACAGGGATGTGGAGAAACCGGAATCCTTATACGTTGCTGGCAGGATTGCAAATTAGTACACCACTTTGGAAAACAGTTTGGCAGATTCTTAAAAAGTTAAATACATACTTACCATATATCCCAGCAATTCCACTTCTTGGTATCTAGTCAAGAAAAGTGAAAACATATGTCTACACAAAGATTTCTCTATTTCATTACAGCATTTAATAATCGGTAAAGACTGGAAACATTCCAAATGACCCATCAGTGAATGGATAAACAAAATATGGTATATTTATATAATGGAATACTATTAAGCAATAAAAATGAAATTCTGATTCATGCAACAATATGGATGAACCTCAAAAATATTATGCTAATTAAGAGAAGGCACAAAAGACTGTATATTATATGATACCATTTATATGAAATTAGGAAAATTATAGAGATGAAAATAGATCAGTGATTCTAGGGCCAAGGGTTGGAATGGGGATTGACTGAAAACAGGCACGAAGAAACTTTTGGGGAGTAATAGAAACCTTCTAAAACTGGATTGTGGTGATGGTTGCACAGTTGAACCTTAAAATTAGTGAATTTTATGGTACATATATTATACCTCAATAAATCTATTTTTAAAAGATTAAACAGGGTGTCCCTGGTGGCGCAGTGGTTGAGAGTCCGCCTGCCGATGCAGGGGACACGGGTTCGTGCCCCGGTCCAGGAAGATCCCACATGCCGCGGAGCGGCTGGGCCCATGAGCCATGGCCGCTGAGCCTGCGCGTCCGGAGCCTGTGCTCCGCAACGGGAGAGGCCCGCGTACCGCAAAAAAAAAAAAAAAAAATTAAACAGCCCACCAAAATGAGGAATAAATGGACTGACTGTTCAATAAATAGTGGTGGAGTCATTGGCTATCCATATGAAAAAAAAAGTAGTCATTACTTCACCCCCCACCCCACCCCCACACACACACTGTTCCAGCTGGTTTAAAGGTCTAAATCCTAAAACTTTAGACTCTTTAGAAGAAAATATGGAGGATACCTCTTTGCCCTTGGGTGTGCATGGTTTCCTTATGACTATAAAAGCACAAGACAAAGATAAAAATATCAATAAATTAACAACTTTTAAATTGGAAATTCATGTACAACAAAAGGCACTAAAATAAAGCTTAAGGACTTTATTATAAATACTTGCAGCATTTATAACTAATAAAGGATTAATATCCAGAATATATAAATATTTCCTACAATAAGAAAAAACCCTACACACAATCTGATTGAAAAATGGTCACAGGATAGGAATATATAATTTGCTGAAGTGGAAATTGTAAAAGTCAATAAATATATGAAAAGAAGGTCTGCTTCACTAGTAACCATGAAAATGCAATTTATAATTATGTGACAGAAATTCACACCCATAAGATTGGGAAAAATTAGTTTGATATTACCAACATTGATTAGGATTGTCCTAATTGCTAGTGGATGTAAAGTGGTACAACTACTTTGAAGTGCAATATGGCGTTATTTAGTCACATTCATATCTACAACTTAGCAATTTTATATATAGATACATTCCTAAGGAAAATACCAGAAAACATGAACAAGGATGTTTACTGCAGCATTTTACATAATAACAAAACAAAAAAATTCTTTTTCAAAATTTTGCCTGTTCTGGATCCTTCCATCCTTTGGGTCTCTGCCTCCCTATGACAGAAGTGAAACAAAAGTAATAATGATAGGAAAGGAAGATGTACTGGAAAATGCCCCTGGAATTCAGTGAACTTCAGGTAGGAACACTTGAAAGTTTAAATATTTTAGAAAAGTCTTTACAGTAATGAAGTCTTCTGTGAACTAGTAAAAATTTACCATGGACTAGCACTAATCAGAGAATTGGACTTGATATTCTCTAAATTCCCTTCTAACCTGAACAGTCTGTGGTTCTCATATTTATGTATTTAAAATTTCTGAAGTGACTCTTAATACTGCAGCTAATTTGTTATGCACAAGCTTATGAAATATACTAGTGAAATCATATTATTCTCATTTAAGTCCTACATGATTACTTCATGCAAGAAATAACTAGGAGAAGTAGTGTTCTCACCTCATATCCAGATCTTCATGGAAGTAATTGCAGTATCTGCTTTTTCTAATGCCTACAGACAGGATAAATTGTAGTAGTTAAAAACCTGGACTCTGGAGCCAAGCTGCATTGTTTTAAAACCTGGCTCTTCCACTTATTAGCTTCGTAACCCTGGCAAGTTATTTATCCTCTCTGTGCCCAGGTTTCTCTATCTGTAAACTGGGAACTATAGATACTAGTGGCATGTAAATATCAATAGTATATTGATACAATATAAATAATAGTGGTATGTATGAAAGTAAAGCACTTTAAAAATGTAAACAATTAAAAACAATGTAAACTACAAAGCAAGCACTATGTAAGTGTTAGCTGTTATTAACAGAATAGCTTCAATCCTGAGAGTAACAAATGACTCATGGTGCTTTCAGGAAAAAAAAAAAGAGAGGCCAAGTTGTCTTTAAGCTTTTTGAAATGAAGGAGGGATATATATATTATATATATATGAACATCTGCTTTTCCCTACCATCTTTCATTTTCCTGCTTCCCCCTTTGAATTCAGAGGTTCTTAACTAAGAAGGTGTAAATCCTCTGCTTATGTACTTTCCCTTCATAATATTTATATGTCCTCATCACCAGGCAGTGCTCTTTTTTTCAGGCTGGACGGCAACTGGAAGCTGAGCAGGCCTACAAGTACACGATGAAGGTATGATGCAGATACCTCTGCTGTTCATACTGTACTGAGGTTGGTAAACTGGAGGGAAGGTGCTGGCTTAATTCAGGACTTGACTTTACAGCATTTCATGATATGAATATTTTTCTAGAGGATTTTCTTACCATCTTTGGCCATTATCATGGGGCTGCTGGGTTTGGAATAAAAACCCGCATATTACCATGCGGGATCTTTTGTTAACCTCCCTGGGCCTCATTTTCCTCACATATAAAATGAAGGTGTTGCTCTAGTCCAGGGGTCAGCAAACTTTTTCTGTAAAGGGCAAAACAGGAAATATTTTAGGCTTTGTGGGCTACATGGTTTCTATTGTAACTACTACTCTGCCCTTGTAGTGCAAAAACAGCTATAGACAATACACCAACTAATGAGCATGGCTGCATTTCAAATAAAATTTTACTTACAAAATAGGCAGCAGGCTGGATTTGGCTCATGAGCAATTGCTTGCCAACCCCTGGTCTAGTCTATCAGTTATGATTGCAAGTAATTTGACTTGGAAGACAGTGGCTTAAACAAATTAGGAGTTTTATTTTTCTCATCTAATGAAAAGTCCAGAATTGGTACCACAGTGTCATCAGCGACCCAACCTCTTTCTTTCTGCTTCACCAATCATAGCATGCAGTTTCCATCCCTCATAGTTGCAAGACAGCCATTGTAGGTCCAGCTATCATATCCATGTTTCAGGCACAATAAAGAACAAGGCAGGGAAAGGACAAAGGGGCCATGCTAGCTATTTCACCTCCCTTTAAAGAGATATGACTTTACCTTACATTTCATTGGCAACAACTGAAATTACCCCTAGCTGCAAGGGAAGCAAGAAATGTGGCTTTTTAGCTGGTTACACTGCTGCCCTGGAAGGAAATGATTTTGTTAGTAAAAGAAGAGAGAGAGTGGGTTTTCAGTAGGCAACTAGATGTGTCTACTACACATCTAGATTTTAAAATTAAAGTCTGATGTCTTTGATTCCTGTGTCTTTCATTCCTTTCTCTCACTTGCCAAATAGGAACATTATTCATTAGTTAAGATATATTGGGTGATAAGGTAAACAGTTTTAAAAATAAACTTTAAGTTATTTTACAAAAACATACACGAATTGTGAGTGTTCATACCACGTGATGAATTTTCATAAAGTGAACACATCCATGTAACCAGCACGATGTTTTGAGGTCTTTTTAATGGAGTTATTGGGAAATAGAGAATATAGGAAGAGTCAATTCCATCCTGAGGAACTATGTTCTTTAGCTGTGGTTCCGCAAAAGAGGGGTCTCCACATAGGTATATCAGGTATGACATGTGTCCTTCCCTTCCTCCTCTCATGCAGCTGAAATTGAAAGATGAGAGTCTGCTTGCAGAGATCCACATGGTACAGGAGACAGTTGGCTTTGGAAATCCATCTTTCTGACATCCTTCCACCTGAAGAATTTTCTGTATGGGACACTGAGCTCCTTTCCTTCCCAGAGAAATTATACCCTGGATGTTTCACCATATGAGGGCTTGGGATAAAGAAAAAAGGATCTTCAGCACAAACTGAAACCCATTCACTTATTTCCATTGGCTATCTTACTGGATGTCTATGTTACTGGATGTTTTAGTGGTTGACAGTAAACTGGATGGCAATAAAAAAATCTAAATAAGAGATTCAGAATTCATCAGTTAAGGTATACTGAGGTATATATAAGAATATAACTCTGTGTGTGTGTGTGTGTGTGTGTGTGTGTGTGTGTGTGTGTATAAGTAAGGGATAGTAGCTTCATTATTAGGGTTTCCGGTGAAAGCTTATCAGGATCACTCCTGAAAGAGGTCAACTGCTAAGGTCGTTGGCCAGGTTCACTTACTGGAACTTGGGAATTAAGGCATCATTTCTAAGGTGGGTGGAAAGGAAGAATGCTGTGCTGGGTCACTGCATTAGAGCAAAGAGCATATGAGTTGGCCAGATCCTTTGGATCCAACAGTGAACAGAGAAGCTTAATAGACTGGTCCTTGCTGAAGGTATCTTCATGGATCTAAATCACAAGGGCTCCATGAAGAGTCCATTACCCTATAACAGATGCAAAACTCCTCACAACGGAGGCCATTTATTCTAGGGCTAGAGGTGACAAAGGAACCATACCTCACCCCTGTCCTCCGGATCCGTTTACAGCAAAACCAGAAATAAAGGCTCCCCTCCTTCATTTTTTAAAGGAGGCGGTTGAGAGACTAGGAGGGAGGTAGAGCAGGAGGGAAGGTGAGAGGCATATTAGTAAGCACAGAACGGTAAAATCAACTCTACATTCATTTATAGTCCTTCTACTCTCAGTCCTAACACTTACCTCTTTTATGAATCTTCCTGAGGCACAAAGGAATTATCAGGTTCACCTTCTCTTCCGCTCACTCCAGGACTGTGTACTGACCACCCCTAGTTACTCTGGTGTAACCTCACCATCTCCCCTACCAGACTGTCAAGCTTCCTGGGGTCAGGGACAGCGCATCTTTGCGTTCTCGGCAGCTCGCCTTGGCCCTAACTGGTGCTCGGAAAGTTTGCTGGAAGGATGGATTTGCGGAGCACTTTAGCACTTCTTAGCCACTCCCAGGACTGTCCTCTACTCCTCCCTCTGGCAGGAACCCAAAGGCCAGTGAGGGCCGGGAGACCCGACACGGCTCTTCTCGCACTTATCCGGCCCCAAACTGTAGCGCCCCTCCTTTGCGGCAGTTGAGGTACGTTAGTTTCCACTGTGTTGCGTTACGGGAAGTGTAGGGGCGAAAAGCGGAAGAGGCGGGGCGAGTGGGCCGTTCGCTTCCGGCACCGAGGCTCCCGGCCTGGGGTCGCGGAGCTTGGAGGCCGGCTATTCCTCAACGCTGACCTTTCCCGGCTGTCCTCCGCGCTACCAAGGCGGTAGAGCGGATCCGCGCGGGAGGCCAGAAGCTCCGAGGCGTCGCAACTGGTGCACAGGCCCCGGCGCCTGCCGGCTGCGCTATGGTCCAGCTCAGTGAGTGATGGGGGCCCCGGGAGACCTTAAGGGCGGTCGCCGCGGGTAGGGGGCGTGCGGGACTGGGTGGAGCGGCGCTCCCGTAGACGAGCTCTGAGGCAACCAGTACCTGAAACTGCACACTTTTGACCCTCTCCTCAGTGGTTTTCTTGTTTTGTTTTTAAGTTTTCGCGGAAACCCTATGAGATAAACGGCATCAATTTTATAAATGAGGCAGCTGGACTCCGACATGGTCCAGAGCCAGTGTTGAGTGCGTTGGGGGATGGCTGGAGTGCATAAGAGGAGTTTCACAAAGAAACGGTATCTAAGTCAGATTGACAAGAATTGGTTGGAAGTAAGGACCTTTCAGTGGAGGAAGGGGGCTCATTTCATCTATCTCATTTTGTCGGTTTTGTGCCCTCGATTCTTGTGTCTTAACCACTTTTTTGTCTACAGGTACTCTGCTCTGCAAGGCCTACCATGGAGGCCACTTAACCATCCGCCTTACCCTGGGTGGCTGTACCAACCGGCCTTTCTACCGCATCGTGGCTGCTCACAACAAGTGCTCCAGGGATGGCCGTTTCGTGGAGCAGCTGGGCTCCTATGATCCACTGCCCAACAGTCATGGAGAGAAAATCGTTGCTCTCAACCTGGACCGGATCCGGCATTGGATTGGCTGTGGAGCCCACCTCTCTAAGCCTGTGGAAAAGCTTCTCGGTAACTCAGCTCTAGCCTTACCTCTCTGAGGGGATTTTAAATTGAAATCAGCTCGAAGATGATGGGAATTAAGAACGATTTTCATTATCTCCAGGCTAATCAGGACTGGAGTGAGAACTGAAATTGATCTGATTGCCATTTTGAATCTGGAGATTCCTTTTGTAGACTCCTTTATGAGACTTTTTGGATGACTGAGATTTTATGCTAAAAAATGGGAACGGTGTGTCTTGAATGGCTATCTGTCAGTTCTTTTTTTTTTCCAAGTAAGGAAAATAGTGTTAGGAAGTAGACAACATCCACTGTGACCTTGCAGTAAACGGAAGGAAATGAGTTGGGGGAAGAGGTAAAACATTTTGTTGAGTGAGGAACTTGATTTGAATCTATGTTCTAGATCAGGTCTCTGTTAGACCTCAGTTCAGTGATGCTGAGTTCCCAGGGAAACATTAGCTTGTATTGTTATAATGAATGAAAATACTGTTACTTTTAGGTCTTTCTGGCTTTTTCCCTCTGCATCCGATGGTGATCACAAATGCTGAGAGGCTGCGACGGAAACGGGCACGAGAAGTCCTCTTAGCGGCTCAGAAAACAGATACAGAGGCTACAGAAACAAAAGCAAACTGACTTCAGTGATCATAGCACTGGGAACAAGGTCGAAGTCCTCTTAAAATATTTGTGCAGATCTCTTAGCTTTATTATATTTAGAGGTCAATAAATGGAATTTTTTAAGTCATCCATGGTATTCTGGCCTGACCTGAACAGGGCCCAGGGAGAGGTTTGTTCTTGACTGACATAAAGCTGGGTATAGGTACTAATTAGCTTTTTCATCCTTCATCTGGGGAAAGACAGTGGCTGTGGGGTGGATTGGACTCTGGGTCTCTTGGACAACTTTACAGCCTGCTACCTTCTAGGACTTCCCTGTGTTTCAAAGTCCCCAACCAGCATGTCTGTGTCCTATCCAACTAATTCCTACTTTAGTCATTTATGGTCATCCCACCAGCTCAGGAACACAGTTACTTCACTTACTATTTTTGTAATTGCAGATTTACATTGTCTTGTAAATGCAAAATTTCAGATTTACAAAGGTAGGTTTGTTATGAGCTTTTAGGCTCTAACAACCTACTTTTTAGGAATAACTGGAAGAAAGATAATATTGTAAAGTACCCACATACATTTTAGGCCTTTTCCGTGCAAGGTTATTTGTGAGAATTATAAGATATCATGAAATTAAGTAGGATTATCTCGTTTATAGGAGTGGAAGCTGAAGTTCAGCAGTAGAAACTTGCCCAAGGCCACATAGTTTTAATATTGGGCAGAGCTAAGAGTCAGACCCCAATGTTCCTACCTGGAGAGCCCTTTCCAACATGTCATATTGTCTGTAGCCGGGGAAATGAGCTAAGATGAGGGGCTTTACAAAAATCCATTTAAAAAGTCAGTGACAGAATCAGGTTTAGGTATCATGATTTTGTAATACAGATGACTGGTTGTGTCCCCCAAAACCCAAATAGCACATAGTCTGTTCCACCAGAAGTGCAGCAGGATTAGATGGTTTTAGTGCACATTGGATAATACAGATTTCATAATCTGACATAAAACTAAAACATAGGAGATTTATAGAGGAGATTCTATAGCCCTATCAATGTACCAAACTATTTTATTCTCTGGGTTTTATATTCTGAGAACAGTTACCAGCCATCTCAAAATCTGAGGTCATCAAGGCTCTCCCAGGGTTGTCACTGGTTGGCTTCCACTTACTTTGGGGCGACTTTAAAGGCACAGCAGGCAGAGAGCAACTGACTTTACCTGGGTTTGATCTTGGAACTAGGAAAGAGAAATGTTTTGAAAACCATTTCAAAGTTTAAAAGATAATAATCTACCCTGGAGAGTTTGAGGTCTTTGGAGAAGCTTTAATTGGTAGAGCAGAGGAGAATGTAATTCTGGAAAGTATTGTCCAGTGAGGGGAACTGATGTGAAATGGGTATTTTGAGCCACTTAGTTTCTTCCAGCTCACGTATTCACTTTGTGCCCTGGTCTATCTTTTGTCTAAGATCTATATACACAAACTTCCTATGTGAGCTCATCCTCTCCCTGATTTCCAAAGTTTTCTCTAGCCCTAGCCTTGCTTTGGATTTCCAGGCCCAGATTTTTCACCAAGTCTTGAATGATTGCATCAGCCTGTCTTGCTACCCACTCAAGTCCAGCATGCTCAAACCCAGGACTGCACTTGAGAAAGCTTTTTCTACTGAAGTTTAGGTTTTAATAAGATGAGCATTTGGACCATGTTATCTCCAGCAAAGTGGAAGGTGATTTAGGAGCTGGAAGGTGAATGGAAATGATTCTGTAATAAATATCAAATCTAGAAGTTCTATCAGACAAAGAATTTTTAAAAGACCGGTATTTTGTCTTTTTGTTTAATGTAGGCTTTTTAAATTGCAGGGCTCAAGGGAAAGTCCCTACCCAGCGGTCCCAACCTGTAGGTTGCAAAATTATTTGGGCCTCAGAGCTCTGTGTACTCTTGTCAGACCATCTTTGGAAAAGAACAAATCTGTTTAATCTTCAGGTTAAATTTAAACCATGTGAAATTGCCAAATGCCGATGATACGCTGTTTTTCACTGAAAAAAAGCAAAAAGAAAACAGTGCATAGGTTCAGTCTAATATAAACGTTCCTTATATTGTTGCATAAACTGAGCTAGGACGTTGGGGAAAAGGTAGGTGCGAGATTTCCAGAGCATCGGGAGGAGGGCCGCGGAGGAGAGGGCGTGGTGGAAGGAGGTCCCGGCGCTAGAGGAAACCAGGGACGCCGGCTCCACTCTCCGCCTCAATTCTGGCCGACGCAAGCTTGGCCACAACCCACTTTTGCAACCGCCGTAAAGTGTGGTGTCGTGGCTCCGCCCATTCCGGCGCCTCTTGTGACGCCGGCGCCCTGGGCTTTTTGCGCGGGAAAAGGGTGTCGTCCAGGTCTGCTCAGCGTCACTGGAGCCAGGCTGATTTCGCTGAGGTCGCCGCCGGCTCCGCACCGCTACCGGCCATGGGGCTTCTGGAGCTGTGCGAGGAAGTGTTCGGCACCGCCGACCTTTACCAAGTGTTGGGCGTGCGGCGCGAGGCCTCAGACGGCGAGGTCCGACGCGGCTATCACAAGGTGTCCCTCCAGGTGCACCCGGACCGGGTGGGCGAGGGCGACAAGGAGGACGCCACCCGCCGCTTCCAGGTGCGCTAGACCCCGGTCCGCCGGCTGCCCGGGCTTTTCTCCGTCTTCTGGCCGCCCGACCCCGCCCAGGTGGAGTGAGCCGAACCCGGCCTGGCGTTTCCTAATCTTTATTTCTCGCGGCGCGGTTCAGTGAGAGGCGCAGGGTTGATTTTTGGATGCTCTTTCCCGCAGATCCTTGGGAAGGTCTATTCCGTTCTGAGTGACAAAGATCAGAGAGCAGTGTACGATGAGCAGGGAACAGTGGACGAGGATTCTGATGTGCTCAGCCAAGATCGGGACTGGGAGGCCTATTGGAGATTACTGTTTAAAAAGGTACAGAACTCTGGAGATTTCCTTGTGACTGTTTTCATCATTCATTCAACAAACGTTTATTGAATGCCTCTAAGGCCTTGCATTTTGTGTTGTGTAAGAATGAGGAATTTTTATTTGGCCTCGAAATATCAATAAACACACATACACACCGGCGTTCCTCAGGAAATACCTGTCTACTTATCGATCTTTGAAGAAGGGAAGACATATCTCACCGTTAGTTTGAACCGTGTGTGTGTATCCATAACACATGCACCTACATACACACACACACACTCTTACTGAAAATGGGTCTTTAATTTTCCGTTGATGTAAAGTGCTTGTAGTGAAACGGGGGCATTTGATTTTTTACAAGATGTGCTTTATTTTACATAGTCCGATGTAAGTCCTGAAACTTTTCCTAGCTTGGAAACTTCACTTAAATTTTCCTGGTCTGTAGCTTAGCAGTTGTAAAGGTTGGATTAGGGAGAACTCTGGAAAATCTTTGGCATAGAAACTTTGGTTCCTTGCAACAATTTCAACTCAAGTAACTGAGTTGAGGAGAAACATTTCAACACCTAAATATACTTTTTACTAGTATTTCTTTTATTTAAAATAAAATTCTCAAAGTTAAAGCATATGCCTCTCATTTGTTCAGATATCTCTAGAAGATATTCAAGCTTTTGAGAAGACATACAAAGGTTCAGAAGAAGAGCTGGCTGATATTAAACAGGCCTATCTGGACTTCAAGGGTGACATGGATCAGATCATGGAGTCTGTGCTGTGTGTGCAGTACACAGAGGAACCCAGGATAAGGAACATTATTCAACAAGCCATTGATGCCAGAGAGGTCCCGTCCTATAATGCCTTTGTCAAAGAAGCAAAGCAAAAGATGAATGCAAGGAAAAGGAGGGTAAGATTTTGAATGCTGTTTATATCTTGACTGCTTCCAAAAAGAATTTGAGGATATTTACAATAATGAAAATATATACAAGACTGCTGAAATAAAGATTAGGTTTAACTTGATCTGTAGTTTTCATCTAATAAAATGAGCAGATCAGCTCATTAAGAGAACCTTTTTTTCTACTGTGTTGTGCTCAAGAGGATTTTACTGCATGGATTATTTAGATAATATCATTTTAAAGTACCACTGAAATATTCTTCATATGGGCCAATTCTTGTAACCTTGCTGAGGCATTCCTGAGGAGATAAAATAATTGAGTCCAGATACACAGGCTAGACAGTGATTCTCACTTGGTTAAGGCGTGGCGGGGAGGGTGACAGAGGCTGTCCCTTTAAAACTGTGTCTTGTTAATTCAGATTCCTTTGTTCTTGCCAGATTGATTCTTGAGTTGGACCCAGAATATACATTTTTTTAAACAAACAATTTAGTTTATTTTGATAACAGTGTCTTTCCAAACACACTTTGAGGTACACTTTTGTGGAGTATCAAGGACTGTGGCTTGTGTGTCCTTTATATGCATATTAAACTGTGGAGCTGGTGAGGGTAAGGATGATGGCAGGGGAAAGGAGCTTAAGGATATCTGGGGTTCAGGGAGGGAGTGGATTCAAGGTAACAAACATCTGTGCCTCTGGTCTTTTGGTATTAAAGGCACCATTGCCTCAACCTGGCTTTCATAATGGGAGCTCCATGGAGAGCAAACAGTGTAAGACTGTAGCTCTTTGGTGGGTACTTTACTTTGTATGGCTGAAATGGGGGTGGAGGTAGGTCTGCAGCTTTTAGGTAAAGAGACAGGAGAAACCTGACACCTGTGCTGAGTTGAGAGAAGGGAATGTGTATCAAGATGATCATTTTGGCTCATAGGCTACATCTGTCTAGATTCAAGCTGACAGTTTATCTTAAGTTGGTAATCATTTTTTAGGTGAAACTGAGCACAGCTGTATTCAGTAATAGGCTATTAGCTTGAGAAACTTCCCTAGAGTTTGGGGGAGCGGGGCGGGAGGCTGGAATACTTTTGAGTGAGACTCCCACAAACTTGGAGAGGGGAATACAGTATTAAAAGAAATAAATTGAATACAGGGACTGAAAGTAGACAATGGAAACCGTGTCTCTTTATTGGAATAACAGGGTCCTAATGTATCATAACTCCCAGTATTAATAGTATTCATTGCTACTTAGAAAATTCACTGGGGGTTGGGGTCTCTTATAGTCTTACTTGTTGCCCTGAAGGAAAGAATGAACTTATTAACCTTTCCCAAGGTATTCTTGTGGTATTTTGGAATCAGTGCCCTAGTAAAATGTGGCAAGAGGAGGTGGCTTTGAAATCCGGTAAAGAAAGGTTAAAACTGAATTTGTTAGAGTTTATCCTAACTACTCAGGGGAAATTTTAAACCAGGGTTGCTCTCAAGGCTGCCGTGAGTCACATGTAGTAAATTGGGTTTCCAGAGGAGGAATCTGAGGTGCCTATATCCTGGCAGAATTTTGAGGGCATCCTTGGCTAAGTGACCTTTCTTAGCTCTTCTAGCATTTTGGTTTCCTTCCTGTCACCATGTGGTTTATGAAACCAAATTACCTGCTTACCCCTAGCAAATACAAATGGGGAGCAGTCAGAAATGCTTATTGGAATCAGAGGATCTACTGCTTGATGTCAGCAATGCTGCCTTTTAGTGAGTGTCATATTTATGCAATTTTATCCTTTTAATTTATATAATCTTCAAATTGAAGGAGTCTTAAATTTGCTTTGGGGAAAGAGGGTGTATTTTTAGTATTTGCTAGATTGCCATAGCGTCTCACATGAGTTTCTGTTTTAGGCTCAGGAAGAGGCTAAAGAAGCAGAAATGAGCAGGAAGGAGTTGGGGCTTGATGAAGGAGTGGATAACTTGAAAGCACTCATTCAGGTAAACCTGGCAGGTTGTCTGTGAAGGTTGCCACCACTTCTTTCATGTTCTGATTCCTGCTGCTAATATTTTCTTTGGAGTGTATGTACAGTATTGTGGGCATTTTGTTTTCTTCTTTTAAGACATTCAGGTACCATACAGTCATCCTTTTAAATTGTACAGTTCAATGGTTTTTAGTATATTTATCAGGTTTTACAATCATCAGCACTAATTCCAGAACATTTTCATCACCCTAAACAGAAACCCCTTATCCATTAGCAGTCACTCCCCATTCTCCCTTTCCACCAGCCCCTGGAAGCTGCTAAGTACTTTTATCTCTGTGGACAGTCTTGTGTTTTGAAAGCTTGTGTTTTAACTTCTCAAACAGAGCAGACAAAAGGATCGGCAAAAGGAAATGGACAATTTTCTGGCTCAGATGGAAGCAAAGTACTGCAAACCTTCCAAACGAGGGGGGAAAAAAACAACTCTCAAGAAAGAAAAGAAATAATGGAATTTTCTCTTCAAAACTCCTTAGGTGTTAATTGATGCCATCGTAGGCAAGGTGCCGTCAAGATTTGAAGACAAAAGTTAACTCTTGAGAAAAGTTGTCTTTCAAGCCTAAATTATTCAGATCAACTATGTAAACCAAACAGAATCTCTCAACCTGATGTTAGTATATCCTGGAAACTAGTTAGTATATCCGTGACATTCTGTGAGGTCCTCCTATGAAGGAATTTGGGAGCGGAGGGAGCGGAAGGGTATATGCTTCCTGACAGCACTCTTCTATGGGTCTTCTGTACAAGGAACTGTATCTATAATGCAGATCTATCCCTACCACATTTAGCAGTTGTCATTTTGCCACACAGGAGTGAGCTGCAGGGTATTCAGTGGTGTGTGTTTATTAGAACAGGTACTTTACCTAGCCTTCATCTGTCTTCCAAATACTTGCCAATTTACTTTCAGTCTTTTTTTTTTTTTTTTTTTTTGTGGTACGGGCGCCTCTCACTGTTGTGGCCTCTCCCATTGCGGAGCAACAGGCTCCGGACGCGCAGGCTCAGCGGCCATGGCTCACGGGCCCAGCCGCTCCGCGGCATGTGGTATCTTCCCGGACCGGGGCATGAACCCATGTCCCCTGCATTGGCAGGCGGACTCTCAACCACTGCGCCACCAGGGAAACCCCTGCTTTCTTAATGTTCTTGCATAGACCCTCTCCTTTTTGTTTTACTCAACTAAGTTTTGCACTCTTTGCTTGAGGTTTATATGAGAAACAGGTGTTCAGATAACTTCAAGCATCTTACATGATTAAATAAACAAGTAAAAAAATGACTGTTAAGTTCCAGGAGCTTTTTAAATGATCCCAGTGTGATCATTTAAAAGATGATCTAGAAAAGATATGAATGGTGCTTAGGATAAAGAAGAGAGAAGAAAAGTAGTCGTAGTCAGCATTGTAGCAGATAGCCTGGTTTAAGTTGCCTCAAGAGATGTTGTAGTCCTGCCTGTAACTGCTGAATGTCCTTAGGTCACTGAGCTTGTCTGAACTTCTTTCCTCTATAAAAGAGTAAGGGAGCTGGGCTAAATGACTTGTCAGAGGCTCCTTCTGACTCTTAACTTTAACCTTGAAAGGCAAGCCGTCTTGATCCAGTGGCTTGTTATTATGTACTCCTGGTATTGATTTGTGAGAATAGTACAGAGATTTTCACTTATATTTAGTTGAATTGGTATGAACTCATTAGAATATATGGTAATTTTTTAGGGACTGTTCAACTTAAAATCTCTGATTTGTAAGCTAATATATTCAATACCATATACATAAAACAAGCCTTCTGTTACTGAGATTTATGTATCATGATTTATCTGAGGTAAGCCCATGACACGTTTTCAGTTTGTGATTATAAACAGGTTAAAAAATACTCTTTAATTGCATCAAAAATACAATTTTAATGCAGGTTGTTTGAAGCATCCGTCTTCATGTGATAGCATTAGATAACTGCGAAATAATAAAATTACCCCAATTGAATTGATCAACTCTGAAGATTAACAGTAAGATCTAAAACCAGTATGATCATCAAAATTAAAATTCAGTGAAATTTAAATAAAATAAATGTAAGCCATAGTTAAAACCATTGTTTCATTAATGAGTGCACTCAGGAAAGGTCCATGTGAAAATTGGAAGAATGTCAAAGTTCTCTTCCTTTGCTCTTAGGATATGTTTATACTGGACTAATTTGCAGGGTTTCTGAAATTTTAAGAAGTTGTGTCTTGCTGGCTCACTAATAGAAATATTCTATAAATTTTTAAATTGCCTTTCTTAGATCTGCAGGAGAAAATCGGCAAGGTGAGTTTAATATTTGGAAATAAATACGACCACTAAAGTACTTTAAGAAGAAAAGAAGCATAACCTGATGTCAAGCAGGTGTTGTGAGGTTGAGTCGTCCTATGTGGAAAAAAAATCCATTATGGTTTATTACATAGGTTACTTTACACCAGTGCTCAACATTTATGTCTTTAGTTACTCACCCCTGCCATATCTGTCTGCCTATGGAATTGGACATCTAAAGAGAAAACTTTAGGAACGACTCACCTGTTTGATGAGTAGCTCAGATTTTTGACAGCACTGTCTCCTAAAAATGATGTAAAAGTGAGTACACCTGTCCAAAAATTAACACAAGCAGAAGTATTCCGAAGCCAGTGATAATGTTACAAACAATTTCCTACTTTTTGTGTATGTATAGTCTGATAGAATCCTGTAATAAATGAACTGATCATTGTTAACAGACAATATGAACAGTGATTTGGAGGATATTACTCTTTTGTTACATCTTTGGGTACAAATTTTACTGTCCAGTGAAATGGTTAACTTATGCTGAAAGAAGACAGTAACTGGAGATAGAAGCAGTACCCATGTAATCTTTGGCTGATACTGTTCTCAGTCTGTTGTACCAAAATAACTCTTCATGAAGATAGTTTCAAGTTGTCTCCTGTTTACAAGCTCTGCATCACGAGATGACTGAACACTGATTTGTGAAATCTTCCCACATGTTCCCTGCAGCATGAGGCAGGTTCTTCTCACTTGCCCTATGGTCCCTGCCTGGTTCTAGTGATAGGTCCACCTCTGTTTTGAGATTTTGTAGATCCATGTAACTGCGGACCTGTCAGACAAAGATGACATCATAGAGTAACATTAGTAGACATTCTAGATTTGATTGTCTCAAGTTCATGTACGGGCTTTTTTGCTCCAGTTATCAGTTAGACTTTAAATTTGGAGCCTGTGACTAAATAGTAAAGTATATATTTACCAAGGCAATAAAAATCATGTGTGCGTATTTTATAATGTAAAAATAAAATCTATATTTAGATATGAAAGCAGTAACCTAATTTTAGAAAATAGCCACTAATTTAAAAGGACTTACCTAAATATTATACTAGTTATACTTGACCGGCAGCATGGCCAAATGTAATAACTAGCTCAGAGGCAGCAGTGCTTCTCTGAGAACTGATCCAAGAACCGAATCCACTGAAAGCATTCAAAGACTACCAAATGATGCTACTAGGAAGTGAACTAAAAGAATTCGCTTGGATTACAGAGAAGGTTTGAGGCAGATTACTTTTTAATGTACTTGCTGATTAATCTGATTATTAACAGGAAACATTTCAACTGCCCAATAGTTCTAAATTTCACTTATAACATAAGGAGAAAATGACCCTGATGGTGAGACCATTATAGGAAGAATTAAGACATCCTTAAATTATCACTCACATGAAAATAGAAACTATAGAATATAACTTAGAAGACAAAAAAGTTAATGGGATAGAATCAGACTCCTTGTGTCTTGACACTGTGAATTTCTTTTCTTACCTTGGCCTAGCAGCTTAACTGACCAGAGCAGTTTAATCCATAGCAATATGGGGTTTGCCAAGTAATAAAATCCATGCAGTGTTTGAATGTTACGAAAATGACTTATTTGGCTTAAATTTTTTAGATTAAAAAAAAAAGTAGTTTGCCGGAATGGCAAGAGGTTAATTTTTTTTTTTTTAAGAGGTTAATTTTTATATGAGAAAACAAATCTGGAACTTTCTGGCTTTGAGCAGTGGAGTTCTGTAATTTTTTTATTATATCCCATATTCCAAAATGAATTTGAGGTAATTTACAAAGATGTAGGAAAACAAAATGTAATAAAATCTGGAGGAAGGAAAAATAAACATGGAAAACAGCAGGGTCTTAACCACAGAGTAGTAAAATAAAAACCATGGCCCGACCTGTTCCTGCAGATCCCCTACCAGGTCGGGCCTGATGAGGATGCTCAGTAGCACATGAACGACGATACTGTGTGTCCGGCTGAAAAAGAGAGAAGATGAGACACTTCTTACGATGTGACTTCTCCCAGAGGATAATGTGTTACTTGGTTTAGGAGGGAAAACCTTGAAGTTGGACAGCAATGTAATCGACATCATCTGACATTCTGAGGGACAAGCTGGCTAAGTGTACTCTTACGTTCCAAGTAAGAAAAATCCGAAGCCAGAAGCCCACAGAGCCATTGTTAACTTGTAAAAATTTCAAGTTCTACAACTTTATTAATATGTCTTTAAGAAAATCTTAGCATTTATACATAATCCGTATGGTTTAATATTTCTAAATACTTACAATTGGCTGTCAAGGGAATTTTTATCTGATTTCCATTGCCTGCTGACTGTTTAAAACAACAGAACCAGAACGTTTTCAGCAACATTGAAACACCCATGACTACTTCCATGCTTGAAATGTGACTCTCAATATGGAACTCAAACATTTCAAAATTATCTCAAGGGATTTAAAGATTTTAAGATACAACTAAAATACCTAAATGGAGATATTAAAAAAAGCTATCAATACCATCCCACTGGTACTTCTAGAATAAAAACGTCCCTCGCAGTTTCCTGTCAGCACTGGTATTAAGAGATATGAGATTTTTTTTTTTCTTTCCTGATGAAGCCCCATGTTTTCTATCAGGAATCAGCAAACTTTTTTGTGTGTAGAGGGCAAGATAGTAAACGTTTTATGTTTTGTGGTACATACTGTCAGTGGAACTCCTCAGTTCTGCTGTTACAGTAGGAAAGCAGCCACAGACAGTGAATGAGCGTGGTGGCTCTGCTCTAAGAAAACTTTATTTACAAAAACAGGCAGTAAGCCGAACAGCCCATGAACTAGGACAGAGGAAAGAAAAGATTCTTCCCTAGGACCTGCAGAGGGAACATGGCTCTGCTTACACCTTGATTTTGGACTTAATAGGCTCTGGAATTGAGAGAATAAATTTCTATTGTTTTAAGCCACCCAGTTTGTGGTAATTTGTTATAGCAGCCCTAGGAAACTAGTACAATGTCCCATTCATTTACTACTCTCACCACTCCTCTAATGGAGGAAGAATCGTACAGTGCTTTAGGCTGATACAGTTTAAGGGTTATGAGTTGAGATAAGTGTGTTGCAAATACCACTGTCTTGAAAACTGGTATAGGATGTGGGTTCCTGGTGCCTGGTTCCTGGGCCATAAGTGTGGCCCCAGTCACCTCCTAGGCTCTCCAAGCCCTCTTGCACAAAGCAAATGAGGTGGGGCTGAGCTCCTGGCTTACAATTTTGGGCAAGGTCAGTGCATGATCTCCAGTCTCCCAATCAGGTTTTTTTCTGTTGTTTAAAAGTAAAAGGGCTAGTAAATGTACATTAAGTGGTAAGGCATTGTCAGCATTTCAAACATCAATTAACTAAGAACCCCCAAAAGTCTTATTAACTCGCACATCCACCAGTCCACATACATAATCTGATACCATTTTTTGTGTAATTCCCTAAGAGCAGTGTTAGAGAATGAAGTTAATGCTAATCTGATACACACTGGGGTTTAACATTTTGCTTATTCTCAGAAATAGCTAAACTTTAAATTGCTTAGAATTTGCAATTTATGTATAAGTTAAAAGAATGAGTGACAGAGACCAGTTAGAGTTTCAACAAAATATACTTAAAACTTAAAAACGTTATTTTTATTAGAACCTCATCTTTTATTCTTAGAGTTGATTAAGCCACCATGTAAAGCCTTAAGTCTGCCAAACTATTTTTTTTCCCTTTCCTCAACTATCAAGACCATAGAGGAAGTATGTCACTCTACCAAAAATGACTGAGTTGTGTTGGGCCTGGAGAAAAAGTCTGGTAAAAGGAGCCTCTCGTGGGGCTGCTGATGGTTAGGCTCATCCACCGCTGCACTTCGAGCTCGACTGGAATCGCCATGGGTTTTCTGCAGAAGAGATAAAAATTACAGAAACAGTTAATTTGTAGTGGAGCTGTGCATGTCCTTTATCAACCCTAACAGGTATGGTCACTGCAGGCCAAGCAGCTCCAATGCTATCGTCATGAATCAGAATTCAGTGTGTACTTTTGACAAAATATAGTGTTAAGTCAAGACCAGAGCACAGACCCTGCAGAATTACTGACCCTGAGGTTTTACAAGCACATGGAAAGGCAATAGGAAAGAGACATACCGTTTGCCTTTGTGGCCCCACAGTACTCAAGTGTTCCACTTCAGCTGTGCCAATAGGTGGCAGCAGATTATTTCGACTCAGGGGCAGTGGTGAGGGAGAGGAGAGTGAGTCGGCCGCCACTGGGCTGCAGATCCCATCAGCAAAAACCAAGACATGAAAGCATAAAGTTATAACAATATAAGCAAACTGATTTAGAATCAAATAAATTGAGCAGATGAGTTTAATTTCATGCACAGAAAGCTTTAAGCTGCCTACATTTTTAAGTGAAGAGATCTCAATGAAAGGATTTTGGAGAATTAAAGTTTTGGGTTTCCTTCATAGTATTTTCTTATTGTTGAAACTTCATCCTGAGCACACAGCAGAAGTTGACCCTTTCTCCCACAGAGAACTGGAATAAAACAATTTTCCCCATATTGTGTTGTATTTCTCTGACAGTTATGGATTTGTAATTTCACATCTGATGGAACTCACAGTTCTGGGCTTTCTGGTTGTCCTTCTCACTAAAAACTATAATTTCCAGGTAAAGTTCCTAAACTTATTTCCTTCCATGGGATTTGGAGCAGTTTGCAGTGTTACTCATGCCCAAGATAGTAATTAAAAGCTGAATGATACTTTTCATGTCCCAGAAAAAAACAAAGCAGCTTACTTTTCCACTTTGAAAAAAGCACTGTTAGAGGGATGAGAGATTAATTATACATCAGGACCACTCATACTCAAATTAATGTATAGCTGTATCAGTATAGATATAGGTACATCAACAAAAGAGCAGCTGAGAACCCTGGTGTCCTAACAAAGATTTTTGGTGGTTTTGGACACCTCTTTTAATAAGTCTATTGGGATAAATTGTAACAAGAAATAGAAAAGTCAAAATCAAGAAGTGTTGGGAGAGAAGTATAGTGACGTCCTGGATTTAGAGGCTGAATTCAAAACACAGTTATGGTGTTGTCATCTCACACCCTTGTTCTTAGTCTTAGAAATTAACTATCCTAAGATGTTTTGTAAGTCAACAACTAATGAAAGAATTTTATTTTAAAGACTTGGCTTGGTATTTTTTGCACAGTGAGGCTCAGAGTGTCTAGTGAATGAAAGGTGGGAAAAGGGAAGAGAACATGTTTAGTGTTACTTCCTAACACGTGCCAAGGGACATATTTCCTGGTGTATAAGCATCTACTTATCTGAGGTTTTAAAGTTTTCATTGTCAATGGAATAGGTAGATCCTAATGGTACAGAAAAATATTAAAGGAGAATTAACTATTATTTGGGGAAGAATTTCACTGACGATGTTCCCACTAAGGAAAATGTTTTATGTCTTTTATTCCTTTGGTGAGTTCTACTGAAGTATTCTAGCCAACATTTTATTTGTAGAAATATAAATCTTTAGCTAAATCAATAGGAAGATCCAGTATATCTATATTTCATTCAAATTTAACTCCATTTTTTCTGTATTAGATTTACACCAGTGTGCAGTTCATCATAAGAATATGTAATGATTACTGTTTAGGCATATATTTCAATCTTAGATTTAAATTCATTCTCTATGTAAAATTCTTCATTAGTTTTACCATAGATTCCAGATATTCTGCTTTTGAAACCTACACTCGGGATCCTCTGAGTATTTCTTCCATAGGTCTTGGTGTTCCAGCGCGTGAATGGCTTGTGCTGATGGGATGAAGGGTACGTGGTGGGGGATTGCGTCTCCTGGCGGACTGCACTGTATATGACAGAAATGATGTACTAAGCTCCGGGGCTCGATTTGGCCAATTTCGAGTTGAAAGGATGGTACTGGACCCAGGCCTCATAAGTAGCTTGTCATCAAGATCTCTAGTGTCCAAATATCAGAAACCCACAGTGAGATCAAGATTGCTCTGTACAGGGAGACAGAACTCAAAGGGTAAAAAGCCTTAGACTATAAAATACATTCAAGGGAGAAAAAAGCGAAAAGAGAAAACAATAAATAACCTAGTTTTAGAAGTTACATAATCTAGCTCAGGCATGAGAATGTGTACCTAAAAGAAGGACATCATTTCAATCTTACACATAATTTACTAGAATGGAGACTTGGGAAAGCAAGTCCATTTTTCACCTGCCATCACAGTCACTTCTTCAGTTACTGGTAAAGACTAACCTGTAGGGTACCGACTCCAAAGTGCTTCCCAAAAGTTTACCTCAGGGACTGTGCTTCCTACCATGTTTGAAGCATTCTTTTGTGCTGAAGGAATGTCACCAGAAAGACTTAGTTGAAAGGCCAATATTGCTGCTTAGTAGTGGTGTGGCACTAGTGTGGCTCCCACTGCAGAGATTAAAATGCTGAGCTAGTTGGAGCCTACAGGGATAGGGGGTTCTTTGGAAAGCTGGGAACAGGCAAAGGGTCCAGAGCTTTGTACAGCCCAGGGCAGTAGATCCCCATTTGCATAAACAACTGTGAAATATAACACTTTCCTGTAAGTACTCTGATAAAATACCATGCTCAACAGTTCAGTAGCTTAAACTCTGCCTTGTAGATTCAGCGGCTTTGTTTTGTGTTTTAAGCAGATGAGAGAATGTTTGATTCTATTGTAAGGCACCTAAGAGATAGTATTTACACTGTGATGTGGAGGGGAAGTGAAAGAATAAAGCTCTGCCAGGTGCTCTTGGCTTTCAGCAAGTTCCTCAATCTTTCAGGCCACTTTGGTGTCCTCTAGTGCAAAATATGCCTCAGGGTTTGGAGAACTTTGAAGGAAAAATGCCCATCACAGAATAGGGCTAAACCTTGAGCATTACTCATATGAGATCTTTCTGATCTTCCTAACCATTCACTTAAGCCTTTTCTTTACACAGCCTACTGCTTTCTAATTACAGGGGGTTAGGCCTTAGCTGCTCTTTGTTCATCTTTATTCTTCCTCTGGACTACTCATTCATAACTGGATTTATCACCTCCACACTTCTAGATCAGCCTTCAAATCTGACCTTCTATATGGCCCATCATTGTAAACTCAACACACCCCAAGCTCATTTTCCCCCTGCCAAACAAGCTTCCCTTGAGCTTGAAATCTGAGTTGACTTTGATTCCTCTATTTTTATAGAATTTGATTTCTTTTGCAATATCTCCTAAAATATTTCATTCCTTTTTTTAGTCTTGCTACAACTTGAGAACAGACCCATAGCAGCCTGAACTCCTGTATTAGACTCCTTACTTTCATTTCCTCCTGCATCAGTCCAATCTGTGTCCTACTGCTGTGAAATCTATCTTTCAGATTCCTGTTTTAAATATATGTGCTCCCCAGCTGGACTCACACATTGCTCACGTGGGAATGTAAAATGGTACAATTCCTTTGGAAAATTGTATGGCAGTTTATTATAAAGTTAAGCATACACTTAACCTATTCTGTAACACTTTCACTTCTAGATACTGAAAAATGAGACCACAGGTCCACAAAAAAGACATGTGTAAGAATATTTATAGTGCCTTTTATACATAACAGCCCCAACCTGGAAAATAGCCCAAGTGTTCATTAACGGAAGAATGGATAAACAAATTGTGGTGTACTATTACAATAGAATACTACTTGGCAATAAAAGAGAATCACATGCAACAACATGGATGGATCTCAAAAACATGACATTCAAAACCCTCCATAGTCTGGTCCCAATGTTCTTTAATTTCATAGTGTCTTCTTTCCCACTAATCACACCATGGTCTATTTTAGTTGTAGAAGATTGTCAGTGGTCTTTGATCAGAACATTAAAGTTCTAACCTATTGCTTCCTATCCTACTACAGCAAAAATGGTCGGCTTTCTCTTCTAAATATTTGTATTTTCCTGTTTCCGAACCTTTTTCCACACCATTCCTCCTACCTAGAATAGCCTTGCTGCTCTTCTCTGCTTATCCAATCTTCTGTCTTTCAAGGATACGTTCAAAACCTACACTTACCCACCAAAATGCTTCCCTTCTTTGGGACTACCATAGTGCTCACACTGAGTACACAAACTTCGCCCTCAGTCACAGGAATGCCCTGTATGGTTAGGTCTCCTTTTACCTTTGTGCCTTCTCAACAGTTATTTTATCAGCTCCTTGAAGGTGGAGACCATTTTCCTTATATGTTTTTACTCCCCAGATGTCTCTGGTTGCTTGGTACGTACTCAATACATGCATGTTGATTGACTGACTTTGCTTTCCTTTTATTTCTCAGTGATCTACTTAAACTCTATAGTCTTAAAGTTTTATACTTCTTACAGGAGCTTGTCCATTAGGGAGAGATTTCTTGGCTGTAGAGGCATCCCATGAACCAAGAGACCATTCACATTTGGCTGATGACCACTTGCTGCTTGACAGGGACTCATCTACATATCAAAAGAAGGTGTTACTCATTGGTTGGTGAAGATATCAGCTTGGTTTCCCAACTTTGCCAGAAGTTAGTATTTCCAAATTAGGTCATTTATACATTTTTCTCCTATGCCTTAACTTTTGTAAATCTTGGCCAGTACCCCAGCTGGAGCCCCAAGTCCACTGTCAAGATGACAGGATCAGAGTGCTTTCCTCTCCATTTCTAAATGGGGAAGCCTGGTCAACTTAGATGAAAGCAATTAATAGTCACTCTCATAGGGGAGAGAGGACCTTTATTATTATTATTTACATTATACTAGAAAACAAAATATGGAACAAAAATGGGGAGAATAAGGGTAAACTCTATCTCTTTTACTATCACATAATCCTATGCTCTGCACCAACTAATGCTTTCTCCTTCACTACACCTGGAGCAGTCAGCTCTCAATAATAACGTAAATTCTGAAGACTTTATTAGAAGGAGTTAATTGTATTTTAATGTTAGCAGGATTTAATCTTAACTGCCACCGCCACCTTAGTGTCCTGTTTATTTTCTCTCTCAGGTAGTCAGTTTAAGTGCCCTTTCTGGCCAGCTCCTTCTCTGCCACAGTATGCATTTTCCTCCTACTTTGTCTTAAGAATGTTTGGATTATTGCTTCTCCTTCCTTTGGTCATTAACAACCAGAACTGTGTACGTTAACTTTTCAGGGCTTAGGCTACCTAGGTCATAACCAGGCCAGTTCAACATGTAGAAGTATTTTATTACCATCATAGGAATATTAGATTATTACCTGGGTCATCCTCCAATGTGATAAGGTATGGGCCTTACTGAGTTTATTTTTATTTAGTTTTTTTATTGAAGTAGAGTTGATGTACATATTAATATAAGTTACAGGTGTGTACAGTATGGTGATTCACAAGCTGAGTTTACTTTTAAATAACCCTTTTTAAAATGTAGCTGCACAATATCTGGCCAGTACACCAACAAAGCAAATACTAGATGTGGTACTAAACACAGGCTCGATGAGCATGGGCCAAGGATGAGAATCCTTTTTTTTTTTATCCCTCCCCTGCTCCCACACTTTTTTTGCTACAAGTAACACTGGGAAGCTATCATTGTAAGAACTGGGATTACATAAATCATTACACATGGATGAGACCAGGCTTATCAACCTTCTGCAAGAAATGGCCATTTTTATATGCTTGTCTACAGACTTATTTGAAACCATTTTCTCCTCCCTTTGATTTGCCTTTTACATCTGGTTATGATTAGTAAACATCCAAAAAGCAAAAATGTCAACAGATTCAAATATTAAAAATAAAACAAAAACCAGGTAGTCTGAGATAAGAGAAAAAAGAGGGAAGAAGTCAAGAAGAAATTCAAAGGACAGAATGTTAAGGCCATAGAAGATCTGATATTGGTCTCTCCTTTCATCATATTTTTCATTTTTTCCAAAGCAGACTTAAGTTGACCATATAGTTGAGTCTAGATTGCACAGCTTATAGATGCCTTTTCAAAAGAGCTGATTGAGAATTACTTATCAACTCTAATTTTCTATTAATTTTTTAACAGGTTAAATTTTTTAAAATTGTGGTAGAATATACATAGCATAATATTACTGTGTTAACCATTTTCACATGTACAATTCATTGACATGAGTGCATTCGCTGCTATTAATTTTTTAAACTGAAATTAAACTTATCTTTGCAAAGAGTCACTGGATTACTGTGATAAACACATAACTTTACTGAAAAAGAGTCATAGTGATACAATTAAGGCAAATAACTGAGCAAACTTCGTATACAAGAACAGTCCTAGGTTCTCCAATACATTCCCCTGTGCGACTTACCGGATTTGAGGTGATAGACAGCACCTTAGACTGTGGCACTCGAGGTAAGACCAAAGGTTGTGGTGCATGCAGCACACAGGGGCTTTCTGAAGCTGGTCTGGTGATTGCAACATTACTGTCATCATCTGAGCAAAGGAATAGAATCTATTATCCATGAATATCTTCAGACCCACAACAACAGTACTGTGAAAAAAAATCTCTCATGAGAATTCATAATCTCAAGCTAGGCTTCACAGCTTTGCAGGCCAGTTTCATACCACCTGCACAGTTCAAAAAAACACTTTAAACCATGAATTTATTTTAAAGTGTTTCCCAGGCTGGTGATTCCTGTTTGTACCTGGCAGAAGGAAAAGCAAAGATTACTAGAGCAAAGCTGTCTAATAGAACATTTGGAGATTGAAGGAAATGTTCTACATATGCACTGTCCAGTATAGTGGCCTCTAGCCACATGTGGCTACAGAGCATTTAAAATCTGGCTAGTGTGGGATCTAATCAAACTTACAAGCTTTTGCACAGCAAAGGAAACCATAAACAAAACGAAAAGACAACCTACAGAATGGGAGAAAATATTTGCAAATGATGCAACCAACAAGGGCTTAGTTTCCAAAATATACAAACAGCTCATACAACTCAACAGCAAAACCCTATCCAAAAATGGGCAGAAGACCTAAACAGACATTTACCGAAGAAGACATACAGATGGCCAACAGGCATGTGAAAAGATGCTCAACACTGCTAATTATTAGAGAAATGCAAATCAAAACTACAATGAGGTACCACCTCACACCAGTCAGAATGGCCATCATTAAAAAGTCTACAGGGGGCTTCGCTGGTAGTGCAGTGGGTAAGAATCTGCCTGCCAATGCAGGGGACGTGGGTTTGAGCGCTGTTCTGGGAAGATCCCACATGCGGAGCAACTAAGCCCATGCACCACAACTACTGAGCCTGTGCTCTAGAGCCCGTGCACCACAACTACTGAGCCCACATGCCACAACTACTGAAGCCCACGCACCTAGAGCCTGTGCTCTGCAACAAGAGAAGCCACTGCAATGAGAAGCCCGCGCACCACAATGAAGAGCAGCCCCCGCTTGCCGCAAGTAGAGAAAGCCCGCGTGCAGCAACAAAGACCCAATGCAGCCAAAAATAAAATAAATTTATTTTTTTAAAAAAGACTACAAATAACAAATGCTGGAGAGGATGTGGAGAAAAGAGAACCCTCCTACACTGTTGGTGGGAATGTAAGTTGGTGTGGCCACTGGAAAACAGTATCAAGGTTCCTCAGAAAACTAAAAACAGAATTACCATATGATCCAGCAGTCCCACTCCTGGGCATATATCTGGACAAAACTATAATTGAAAAAGATGCCCCTATGTTCATAGCAGCACTATTCACAATGGCCAAGACACGGAAACAACCGAAATGTCCATTAACAGATGAATGGATAAACCATGGTATATATTATATATACAACGGAATACTACTCCTCTGTAAAAAAGAACGAAATAATGCCATTTGCAGCAACACGGGTGCAACTAGAGATTATCATACTAAGTGAAGTAAGTCAGAAAGAGAAAGACAAATACCATATGATATCACTTATTCGTGGAATCTAAAAATGTGACACAAATGAACCTATCTGTGAAACAGAATCATGGACATAGAGAACAAACTGGTGGTCACCAGTGGGGAGGGGGCTGGGGGAGGGATGGAGTGAGAGGTTGGGGTGAGCAGATGTAAGCTTTTATACATAGAATGGATAAACAACAAGGTCCTACTGTATAGCACAGAGAACTATATTCAATATCCTATGATAAATCACAATGGAAAAGAATATTTTAAAAAAGAATGTACATATGTATATAACTGAATCACTGCTGTACAGCAGAAATTAACACAACATTGTAAATCAACTATACTTAAGTAAAAAAAAATAAAATTTGGCTGGTGTGATTGAGAACAATTTAAATTTTACCTAATTGTAATTAATTAAAATGTAAATAGCCACACACAACTAGTGAAACCTCATGCCCATTACCACTGCCAGTTTTTGTAAATAAAGCTGTAAGAGTAGTTTGCTTATTCTCGTTACTGTATAGTACTCCATCATATGAATATATCACGTTCTGCTGTTGAGGGATGTTTGGGTAGTTTCCAGTTTATGTTTTCCAGTATATAATGCTGTCATGGATATTCTTATATATGTCCTTGGGGAAGATGTATACTGAGTATATAGTAGTATACGCAGCCACATCCACTCATACACATATTGTTTATGGCTGCTTTCAAGGGCAGAGTTGAGTAGTTGCAACAGAGACTGGATGGCTGGCAAAGACTAAAACATTTACCATCTGGCTCTTTATACACAAAGTTTGCTGATCCCTATTTTAGGTCAATCAACCCACTAAACCAGTCAGAGACCCTCCAGGTCCATTATAAGATCATTGTCTTTTTTTCAAACTTTAAGTTTCAAAATCACAGTAGTTATACAATGAAATAGCCTAAATTTATGGATGCATGGAAAAATAAACTAAAAGGATATTAATTCATAGCCTAACATTGGTAAAATTGTGAAGGGTAAAATGAAAGTTTTCTCTGAAAACTTTCAGTGGTTGATACTGAAAACTGAAGTAATTCCTTTATTACCAGGATTTATTATTATTGGGGTTTGGATATGTCTCTGGACTTTATCTGTCCTGTATCTCCCAAAACTTAACCTCACATAATATAAAGCAGTTTGTTTTGAAAGGGTCTTAGACCTACTCTTCTCCAATACCAGCTTTAAAAGAGAACTTAAACATGCATACAACAGAGTGGCTTTAAAAAAAAAAACTCACATGGACAGTATCAACTGTGGCAAACATGTGGAGCAACTGGAATGCTCATACAATACTGGAGAAAGTGTAAATAGATGCATCCACTTTGGAAAACAATTTGGCAGTATCCACTGAAGTGCGAATAGCATATCCTATGACCTAGCAGTGCCACTGTTATGTACCCACTACATATGTTCACCAAAAGACATATACAAGAATGTTTATAACAGCACTATATGCCAGCAGACATAAACTGGAAACTACCTAAATGTCCATCAACAGTAGAATGTGATATATTCATACAATAAAATACTATATAACAATGAAAATGAACTATTGTTACACTCAAAACAGTTGAATCTAACAAAGTGTTGAGTTTAAGAAACCAAATGCAGAAGGGCACATACTATATGAATCCATTCTTAAAAGTTTTAAAACAGGCAAAACTAATCTGTGGTGCTGTAACTCAGGATAGGTTTACTTTTGGGGGGTAGGAGTTGAGTAACATGAAAGGGGCTTCTGAAGTGTTGGTAATGTTCTGTTCTTGATATGAGCGTTGGTCATACAAGTCGACTCAGTTTTTAAAAATTAATCAAGGGCTTCCCTGGTGGCACAGTGGTTGAGAGTCCGCCTGCCGATGCAGGGGACATGGGTTCGTGCCCCGGTCTGGGAAGATCCCACATGCCGCGGAGCGGCTAGGCCTGTGAGCCATGGCCGCTGAGCCTGCGCGTCCGGAGCCTGTGCTCCGCAATGGGAGAGGCCACAACAATGAGAGGCCCGCGTACCGCAAAAAAAAAAAAATAATAATAATCAAGCTTGATGTAAATTTATTTTGCAATTTTCTATATAGATATGCTTTATATTTTTTAATATATTTTTAAAATTTATTTTGGCTGCACCAGGTCTTAGTTGTGGCACATGGGATCTTAGTTGCAACATGCGGACTTCTTGGTTGTGGCATGTGGACTCGTAGTTGCGGCATGTATGTGGGTTCTAGTTCCCTGACCAGGTATCGAACCTGGGCCCCCTGCATTGGGAGCATGGAATCTTACCCTCTGGACCACCAGGGAAGTCTCTCCCCTAGATACACTTTAATAGAAGTGTTTTTTTTTAATGTATTTCCTGGACTTGTGCTTCCAGCCAAGATGGAGCAACAGGGACTGGCTTTACCCTCCTGCTTAAAACAACCAATAAATCTGTGAAACAATGGCTTTTAAGACACTGGGCATCAGGTAATGAAAGACAGTGAACCATGAGATAGTAAACAAATGATGCTAGCTCTGCAACTGCCTTGAAAGAGTTTCCAAGACATGACACAAAGAGGGAGAACAAAGGCAGATCCTGGTGGACTCCCTGATTTGAAAGTCCAGAGAGACCAAGACTGCTAGGGTTCATAGGACAGAGTATCAGAGAAGAAAAATGCACAGAAAGGGAACCCAGGATATCTGTAGAGTGTGGGGTGTCCTTTGAGTACTCAAAGGAGTATTGATCACTGCATGTATGAGAAAAAACCACCTGAGGCTAGGAAACAGAACCAACTGAAAGAATTAGAGGGAATAGTGCCTGCTGCTCATATGGGACCAGGAACAGTGCCTGGTTCTTCCAGCCATACTAGAAACACTCATAATTAATGGGGCATTGGGCAGAGTACTTAGGACAATCTTGCCTCAGTATCTGGGGGATAATTAGTTGGACTGAATGACCTGTCTATAACAAATCATAAAAGCAAGACCAGAAGAGATCAATTTTTTTCCAAGTAACTTAAGTGCATCCCAGGAAAAACCGAAGAAGATACATACAAAAAAAAAAAACAAAAAAACTCCCAATAAGATAAAATTCACCATGTCTGGCACCCAAAGAATACCATGCAGGAAAATACAACTCACAATGAGAAGAATATCAATCATTGAAACCAACCCAGAATTCACACACATGTTTGAGTTATCCCACTTTTTCAAAAAGAGACATGGAAGATATAAAATTCACCTAAATCATACTTCACAGAAAACAATGAGTAGAAAAATACACTGGATGAGCTTAACAGCAGATTCACCATTGTAAAAGAAAATATTAATGAATTTGAAGGCACAATAGGAAACATCCAAATTGAAATACACAGAGAGGAAAATTCTTTAATTAAATCATTACATTTGAGGGATAAGTAAGCAAATGGACTAATATATATGAGTAACTGGTGTCCTAAGGGATGGTGGGCGCCAGAAGAAATATCTGAAGAAATAATGGCTGAAAACTTTCCAAACAATGAAGACAATAAACCCACAGATCCAAGAAGCTCAACAAACTCCATGCAGAAGTAACATGAAGAAAATTACATCAAGGCACATCATAATCAAATTGCTCAAAACCAGTGAAAATGAGAAAAATCTTAAAAGCAGCCAAAGAAAAAATACATGAACGCAGGAACAAAGAAAAGGATGACATCAGATTTCTTGTGCAAGTGAGAAGACGGTGGACAACATCTTGAAAGTATGAAGAAGGAAATCCAAAAGAGGGGATATATGTATATGTATAGCTGATTCACTTTGCTGTAATGTACAGTAGAAACTAACACGATATTGTAAAGCAACTATACTCCAATAAAATAAAATAGGTAACCAACAAGGACCTACTGTATAGCACAGGGAACTCTGCTCAATACTTTAATAACCTAAATGGGAAAAGAATTTGAAAAAAAGGAAATACATGTATATGTATAACTGAATATGCTGTACACCTGAAACTAACACAACATTGTTAACCAACTATACTCCAATATAAAATAAAAATTTTTTAAATAAATAAACGAGATACACTGAATGTTTAAAAAAAAAAGGTACCAAGAGAAAAAGTGTCCACCTAAAATTCAATACACCACACAACTATCTTGCAGAAATGAAAGAAAAATAAGGAAATTTTCATATATCAAAAGAAAGCATTTCTCACCAACAGACTCACATACAAAAAGTTTTAGAGGACATCTCTCAGGTTGCAAGAATTTTAAAAAAAATTTTTAATGAGATAAAATTTGCATAACATGAGTCACCATTTTTAACCATTTTACAGTATACAATTAAGTGGTTTTTAGTATATTCATGATTTTCTGCAACCTCCACCACTATCTAATTTCAGAAAATTTCCATCACTCCAAAAAGAAACCCCATACCTCCCAATGCACCTCTTCCTCCATCCCCTGGCAATCATTAAACTACTTTCTCTATGGACCTGGCCTGTTCTGGAAATTTCACCTTAATGGAATCATACAATACGTGGCCCTTTATGTATGTCTTCTTTCGTTTAACGTAATATTTTCAAGGTTCACCCATGTTTTAAGATGCTTCATTACTTAATTCCTTTCTTTAAAAAAATTATTTATTTATTTTTGGCTGCGTTGGGTCTTCGTTGCTGTGCGCGGCCTTTCTCTAGTTGTGGTGAGCAGGGGCTACTCTTCGTTGTGGTGCGCAGGCTTCTCATTGCGGTGGCTTCTTGTTGCAGAGCACGGGCTCTAGGCACATGGGCTTCAGTAGTTGTGGCATGTGGGCTTCAGTAGTTGTGGCTCAAGGGCTCTAGAGCGCAGGCTCAGTAGTTGTGGCGCAGGGGCTTAGTTGCTCCGTGGCATGTGGGATCTTCCCAGACCAGGGATGGAACCCATGTCCCCTGCATTGGCAGGCAGATTCTTAACCACTGTGCCACCAGGGAAGTCCTTTAATTCCTTTTAATGTATGGATAATACTCCATTGCATGATGTATTAGTTACTCAAGCTGCCATAAAATATGACAGACTGGATGGCTTAAACAACAGAAATCTATTTTCTCACAGTTCTGGAGGCTAGAAGTCCATGATCAAGGTGCTGTCAGGGTTGGTTTATAGTGTGATCTCTCTTCCTGGCTCCTATGCAGCTGCCTTTTCCCTCTGTCCTTGCCTGACTTCTTCTCTTTACACACACAGAAATAGAGAGCTGTGATGTCTCTTCCTCTTCTTACAAGGATACCAACCCTATAGGATTAGGGTCCCACCCTTCTGACTCATTTAACCTTAATTACCTCCCTAAAGGCCCTATTTCCAAACCTAGTCACATTGGGGGTTAGGGCTTCCACATATGGATTTTGAGGGGGACACAATTCAGTCCATAACACATGGATATACCAAATTTTGTTTTGAATACCAAATTTTGTTTATCCGTTCATCAGTTGATGGATGTTTAGGTTGGTTCCACTTTTTAAAAAAAATAAATTTATTTACTTATTTATTTTTGGCTGCATTGGGTCTTCATTGCTGTGAGTGGGCTTTCTCTAGTTGTGGTGAGCAGGGCTACTCTTCTTTGCAGTGCACAGGCTTCTCATTGCGGTGGCTTCTCTTGTCGTGGAGCACAGGCTCTAGGTACATGGGCTTCAGTAGTTGTGGCATGCGGGCTCAGTAGTTGTGGCTTGCAGGCTCTAAGGCTCAGGCTCAGTAGTTATGCTGCCTGGGCTTAGTTGCTCTGCGGCACGTGGGATCTTCCCAGACCAGGGCTCAAACCCGTGTGCCCTGCATTGGCAGGCGGATTCTTAACCACTGCGCCACCAGGGAAGTCCTGGTTCCACTTTTTGACTATTATGACTAATGCTGCTATGAACATTCATGCCAGGGTTTTGTGTGGATATATTTCATTTCTCTTGATTATATAACTTTGAGTGGAATTGCTAGGTCATATGGTAATTTTATGTTTAACTTTTTGAGGAACTGCCAAACTGTTTCCACAGTGGCTGCACCACTTTACATTCCCACCAGCAATTTATGAGGGCTCCAGTTTCACAACCTCATGAACAGTTGTTATTGTCCTTTTCTTTTTTTTTTTAAATACAGCCATCCTAGTGGGTTTGAAGTGGTGTCTTATTGTGGTTTTGGTTTTGATTTGATTTCCCTAATGAATAATGATGTTGAACATCTTTTCATGTGCTTATTGGCTATTTGTATATCTTCTTTGGAGAAATGTCTGTTTGAGTTATTTGCCCATTTTTTAAAAAAATAAATTTATTTATTTATTTTTGGCTGTGTTGGGTCTTCGTTGCTGCGCACAGGCTTTCTCTAGTTGCGACAAGTGGGGGCTACTCTTTGTTGCGGTGTGTGGACTTCTCATTGTGGTGGCTTCTCTTGTTGCAGAGCATGGGCTCTAGGCGTGTGGGCTTCAGTAGCTGTGGCTCACGGGCTCTAGAGCGCAGGCTATTGTGGCACATGGGTTTAGTTGCTCTGCGGCATCTGGGATCTTCCTGGACCCATGTCCCCTGCTTTGGTAGGCGGATCCTTAACTGTGCCACCAGGGAAGCCCTATTTTCCCAGTTTTAAATTGGGTTGTTTTTCCTTTTGTTTTTGAGTTGTAGATCCTTATAGACTGTGAGTACTAGATTCTTATCAGGTTTATGATTTACGTACATTTCCTCCCATTCTGTAGGCGGTCTTTTCAGTTTCTTGATAATGTCCTTTGATACACCCTAAAGTTTTTTATTTTGATGAAGTCCAGTTTATTTATTTTTTCTTTTGTTGTTTGTGGTCTTGGTGTCATATCTCAGAATCCACTGCCAAATCCAAGCTCATGAAGATTTACTCCAATGTTTTCCTCTAAGTTTTATAGTTTTAGCTCTTAAATGTGTACCTTCAATCCACTTCAAGTTGATATTTTGTATATGGTGTGAAGTAAGAGTCTAACTTCATTCTTTACCATGTGGCTATTCAGTTGTGCCAGCACAAGTTCTTTTTTTTTCCTATCTGAATTTGTTTTTGATTGACATAGTTGATTTACAATATTCTGTAAGTTTCAGCTGTACAACATAGTGATTCACAATTTTAAAAGGTTATACCCCATTTATAGTTATTATAAAATATTGGCTATATTCCCTGCCAGGGCCATTTCTTAAAGAGACTATTCTTCCCCCATTGAATGGTCTTGGCACCCCTGTTGAAAATCAGTTGGCCATAGATGTGTGGATTTATTTCTGGACTTTTGATTCTATTCCTTGGATCAGTATGTGTTCTTACGCCAGTACCACACTGTTTTGATTACTGTAGCTTTGTATTATGTTTTAAAACCAAGAAGTATGAATCCTCCAGATTTGTTCTTTTTCAATATTGTTTTGGATATTCAGGATACCTTGCATTTCTGTATGAATTTCAGGATCATTTCTACAAAAAAGGCAGTTAGAATTATGATAAGGTTGTACTCAATCTATAGATGTATTTAGGGAGTATTGCCATCTTAACGATATTTAGTCTTCCAATCCATAAACAGAGGATGTCTTTCTATTTCTTTAGGTCTTCTCTATTTTCTTTCAATAATATTTTGTAGTATTCAGCGTACAAGTCTTACACTTCCTTGGTTCAGTTTATTCCTAAGTATTTTATTCTTTTTGATGCTATTATAAATGAGTTGTTTCCTTAATTTCATTTTTGATTGTTCATGGGTAGAAGCTAGAAGAACTTTGAGAAGCATGATAGAGAAGACATAAATTACCTTGAACAGACTTAGGAGGAATCTGGATTTGGAGGAAGCTGTAGGGGAGGGCTCAGAAGGAAATGAGGAACATGTTATTAGAAACTGGAAGTAGGGAGATGCTTGTTATTTTGTGGCAGAGAGCTTAGTGAAATGGTCTCCTGTGGTCACGTGGAAAGCAGAACTTTTAAGTGATGATCTTGTTTGTATAGCTAAGGAGATTTCCAGTCAAAGTGTTGAAGGTGAGGCCTGATTTTTTTCTTGCTGCTTATAATCAAACATGAGATGAGAGAGATAAATTGAGGGAAAAACTATTAAACATAAAGAAACCAGGACTTGATGATTTTGAAAATTCTCAGTCTCTCTAGATGGCAAAAGATTCTAAATAAAGGAAGGCTATCAGACCCCCAAAATTCTACTGGCAGGAAGCAGCCTAATAAAATTACTTAGCTACAAACATGTGCTGTGTTTCATGAAAAAGGAAGGATGACTCAGAGGTCAAAACCAAGAGCTCAGAGGGTAGAGCAGAAAGCTGAGAGGATTATTTCCAGGCCTTAAAACTTAATGAAGGAACTCCCAGTATTTTCACAGCTGGATTTCAGAATTGCTGTGGATCCTTTTTTACTTTCGCCTCCCCGACCCCAGCCTTTTAACTGGAGTGTCTATAATGGTTATCTTTTTCCTGGCCCACTATTGTATGTTGGGTGTGTTGGGGTCAAATAACTTGTCTCTAGGAGTAGAATGGCTGGATTATATAGTTAGATGTTTATATACCTGTGTATATAAGCTTTAGTTTCATAGGTTTATAGATGGAAAGGAATTGTGCCCCAGTAATTTCACTTCCTGTATTACATCCAGGAACTTCATTCATACCAGGACCTGATTCAAAGTCTTTGGAGCTGATGCTGTAATAGATGATTCTCTTGGAAACCTTTGAAGGGAGTTGAATGTACTTTGCCTGTGGGAGCACATGAATCACTAAGGGCCAGTGGGAAGACTAGTGGACAAATTCCAAGGTGCACCCCCCACCCCCCGCCATGATTCTCAGCTCTTGATGTTCACACCTTCGTGTAAACCCCTCCCTTTGAGCATGGGCAGGACCTGTGACTTGCTTCAGATCAAAAGATGATGGTAAAAGTGATGGGATGTCACCCCCATGATTATGTTATGTAAGTTTCTGTCTTGCTAGCAGATTAGCTCTCAGTCTTTCTTGCTGGCTTTGGAGAAATAAGCTGCCATGACTGCTACAGCTACAAGAAACTGGATGCTTCCAAAAACACACAAAAGGGGAAGTGGATCCTTTCCTAGTTGAGCCTCTACATGAGAACCCAGCCTTAGCCAACACCTTGATTGCAGCCTTGTGTGATCTTAAGTAAACGACTAGCTGGCTGTTCCTGGACTTCTGACCCACAAATCTGTGAGATAATAAATGTGTGTTGTTTGAAGCTGCTAAGTTTGTGATAATTTTTATGCAACATAGAAAATCAATACAGACAATTCTTAAGAAGTTAAATATACATTTAACCATATAATTCAACGATTTCACTTGAAGAAATCTACCCAAGAGAAAAGGAAATATATGTCAAAATTCTTGTACACTAGTGTTCATAACAGCATTAATAGTCCAAAAATGAAAACAATCCAAATATCCATCAACAGATAAATGGATAAACAAGTTGTGGAACAATGGAATACAACTCAACAATAAAAGGAATAAATTACTGACACACACAGTGACATGGATGACTGTCAAAATGATCACACTGAGGGAAAGAAGCCGACAAAAGAAGAGTAAATACTACATGATACCATTTAAGCAGATAACTTGTCATTTGGGGATGGTGGGTCAGGCAGGGGCAGGAGGGAGGGATTACAAGGTTATTAACTTTGAGCATAATGGATATGTTCACTGTATTGATTGTCTCATGGTTTCATGGCTGTATACATAGGTCAACTTATCAGATAATACACTTGAAATATGATTGGTTTATTGTATATCAATTCTTCAATAAAGCAGTTTTTTAAATGTATTTGCACATGTTTTTTCTCACAAATAATTATATTCAAAGAGAAAGCACAATCTCTATCTAGTCATCATAGAGTAGGCCTTGTTACTCATCCACTCATTCCCAGATACTTTACAAATATCTGTTAGTTTCTATGAGAAATACAAATATGATTCTTTTGTACTAATGAACATATAATTTAATAGACTGGTTACGGTTTGGAAAGCATAAACAATTATTTTTTTATATTGTTTTCACAAAGAGCCTTACCAGAAGCAAATCCCTCCCAGTGACTACGTGTCAGCTGCTCCATACAGCTTAGGACCTTGCTCCACACATCGTCAAACACATAAGCAAGGACATCCTCTTTCATGCAGTAAAATGGAGCAATAGGTGGGTACCCTAATTTCTGTTTCTCTGTAGCTGCTTCTGATTTCTTTCCATGAAACCCCTCTTCCCTGTTAACAGAAGCAAGAAGGAAAGACTTCATGGTTATTCTTCACTGGGTGTCTTTTGGCTGCTTAGGAGTGTGATTTATGCTCCTCCCCGCCACCACCCCCTTCCTCCCCGCATATATAGCACAGGTATTAAACAGGCTTGTCAACTAAGGGAGTTTTCAACAGAGGAGACTCTGCATTTCCCTTTTTACATCCATCCCACCCCACCCCCCTACTCTGCCAAAAAAATAGAACAAGAAAAAGAAGACAGAATCATTGTACTTTTTTAAGCTTTAAATAGACGGGCATTTAAAATTGATCAACAAGCAACCTATGACAATTAAGCACACAAAAATACTCTTTTTGTTGTAACTGGATAACATTTAGATTAATATTAACTTGACACATTTAACGATGTGCATATAACTGTGATTATGCTGCATAATTATTTGAGGCAATGATTCATTAGGGAAGTAGTCCACATAGATTATTAAAATTAGTATACTTTTACTAATCCAAATAAACATTTGGTAATTGGCTGTAAAGGAAAAAGAGGGAAGCCCAACAGCACAGGAAACTACTCTGAGACTCTTCTGGAGACTGTGTATCTATAATCCAGAAACTTCCAGTTAGGCAAGGCTGTCTCTTCTCTGGCAATGAGTGCCAGTAGCCCCAGATTTCTGGGGGAAGAAAATTTGGCTGATGGATGTGCTTATCTATGACAGATGTATTATAAACTAAGACAAAGCAAATTCTGGAACTGGCTTGGGTGGAGAGAAGTACCTTTACAGTGAAAGTTACTCCTAGGGCAACAAAGTGCTCAAGAATGAAATAGGAAACTGTAAGCAAGTAAGAAGGATGCTAAGAGATTTAAGCAGGGCAGCCAGACTCCCTTTGCTTCTCCTCTCCCAGGGAAGAGCTAGCCTGGCATTAAGTGGCAGAGGAGGCTGATTAGCATTAAATGTATTTCAATTTATATTTCTTTTTAGAGGAGATAACATAGTCATATGATAGAAATTCAAATTGTATAGAAGGAAATATATGTATGTAGTGAAAAATAAGTCTCCTACATCTCTGTCCCCCAGTCCCCATTCTCAGAAGCAAACACATAGGTCCAGAGAGATAGTTACATTATACACTGTACTGCACCTCACTCTTCTGTCAATGTATCTTGTCCATGATCCCTATCAATGTATATAAATCTGCCTCTTTTAAAAAATAACTGCAACAAACAAACAAACAAACAAAAATAACTGCAGAGTATTCCATTGGATATACCATAATATATCTAACTAGACAGTTATTGATCAACTAACCTTTGCTTATATAATCAATACTGCAATTAATACGCTTCTACAGATATTCCTCAACTTACATATTGGGTTACAGCCCAATGAACTTATGAAAATATCATGTCAAGAATGCATTTAATAGGCCTAACCTATTGAACATTATAGCTTAGCGTAGCCCACCTTAAATGTGCTCATAACACTTACATTAGCCTACAGCTAAGCAAAATTATCTAATGCAAAAACTATTTTATAATAAAGTGTTGAATATCTCATGTAATTTATTGTATACTCTACTGAAAGCGAACAGCAGTGGTTGTATGGTTTTAAGTATATTGGTTGTCTACCCTCATAATTGTGTGGCTGACTGGGAGCTGCAGCTTGCTGCCGCTGCCCAGCATCCCGAGAGAGTATCATACTGCCTATCGCCAGCCAAGGGAAAAAAAATCAAAATTCAAAGTACAGTTGCTACTGAATATGTATCACTTTTGTACCATCGCAAAATCAAGAAATCATAAGTCAACTCATCTTAAGTTGGGAACAATATGTATGTACTTCTTTGGCTACATGGATATTATATCTGTAGGATAAATTCCTATAAATAGAATTATTGAGTCAAAGGGTATGTGCATTTCAATTTAAAGAGGTGGTATACATAGGATCCAGAAAGTATACTCTCGGGCATTTATCCCAGAGACATAAAAATTTTTGTTCATATAAAAATCTGTGCGTGAATGTTCATAGCAGCTTTATTAATAATAGCCAAAAGCTAGAAATAGCCCAGGTGTCCTTCCACAGGTGCACAAACTGTGGTACATCCATACCATGGAACGTGCTGACAATAAAGAAGAATAAATTTTTGATAAACCTAAGTAAATAAATAAATAGGTGGTATAATTCTCCAGTAGTGAAAGAATATGCCTCTTTTCTCATTCAAGGAATTATTAACCTTTATCTTTTGTCCTTTGATAGTCTGACATGTAAAAGAATACTCATTATAGTTTTAATTTGTATCTCTAATTGTGAATGAATTCCATTTCATATATTTAAAATCCATTTTCTTATAATGTGAACTATTCATGTTCTTTGTTTCATCTTTAATCTTTTCCTTACTGATATACATATTAAGGAAATTAAGCCTCTGTCTATGCATGAACTGCAAATATTTTTGCCAGTTTGTCATTTGTCTTTTGACTCTATGAATTTTTTCTATGCAGAAATACTATTTTATGCAGTTTTTTAAAGAATTTCCTAAATGACTTGTAGATTTTGTGCTATGGTTAGAAAGACCTTCCCTATTCCCAAGTTATTTAAAAAAAAATCTTTCATATCTCATTTTCTTCCAAACTTACATGATTTCATTCATCACATCTCAATATCTCAGTGATATCTCTAAAGAGAAGACTGCCTTTCTAAAAATCTTCCATTTTACCTGAAAATTCATTTCGGTTTACTATCAGGAAAGGGGAAGAGATGCCCCAGGGACACCTATGAGCCATGAACATCACATTTTAAATTAGTTAAATCTGCTGTATTTTTTATAAGCTAAAATGAAGGGAAAAGACCTTTGAGGAAAAAGGAAGAGAAAATATGGATAATTTGACTCAGGCCAGATGAAGTGAAAGGGAAGGGGGCAATCTCTGCAAAACCAAAACAGCATACTTATGATTCCCTTGGAACAATGAGCTAGCTCAACGGTGTTATGTTTGGAAATCTGGGTTGTGTTTACCTGACCCTAGGACTGTGTACCTTGAGCATGTAGTAAGCATGGCTCAGTAGGAAATATGGGAAGAAGTCCAGAATCATGTGACACTAACTAGACCTAACCACAGCCTCACAGCCTAAAATGAAATTCTCACTTCTAGATGTACTACTGTGACTATCAATTCTGAGCTTTTAAAGGCTTAGAGGAATAATTTAAGAGTTTAATATATCAGAAAAGTAGCATGGAATAGTGAAGAGAGCACTGGATTTAGAATCAGATGAATAAAGTTTTCATGAGTTACTGGTGATACTTTACAAAGAGGAAAATCAAATTATGTGGAGAAAAAAATTCATTTAAAAAATGTTTAATCTCAGGAAGAGGCAAATGACGTGTGCAGGAAGAAAATATACAAGGAAGACTGGTATGTGAAAGCAATAGGAATTTATATCAACTAAGTACATGACACTGGATAACTGAGAACTAATAGAAAAGAAATAAACAGACATCAACTTAATTATAGGTAATATTGGTAGTATACTTTAGAAAGAATAGATATTAACAACAAAATAGCAGGGGAGTAAAAAGTTTAAAAGACATAATACTCACATATCTGTGTGGTCGAATGCTAGGTATTCCTCTATTATTCCTTCCGAGAAGATTATACAGTCTTCCTCTTCTCTTTCCATAGAACACAAGCTAGGGGATTTGGCAATGGAAGATGCTTTAGGAGCATATGAAGATGAAAAATGTAACTTCTTTCCCCTAATACCAAATCTGGAAGAGGAAAAATATTAATTATGTTCAACATAAACAGTTCTCAAAGGAACTCATTCGCACAAGTTTCAGCTCAAGGTCCCTTGCCCTAGTGACACCTTCCTGGGCTACTCTAAACCTTAATACCTGTTATTTCTCAGAACAGGAATAAATAAATACTAGCCATAGACCCACTCTGCTTAGGTATATTATGCACTATTGAATACTGCTTGCTATCTTTTCAGATGCAACAGCTATGGCTATAAAACAAGTTTTTAAAAAAAATCTAATAATATTTACATTCATAATTAGCTCTTTAAAGTACCTCAGGAGGTTATATGCTTATTTCAATAACTCCGTCATTGTTCAAAATGTATACTCCTAAAGGGCAAGTATCTTCCCTTACTTATATTTAAATATCTCATCCTACCCAGTTATTCAATGAATATATGATGACGCCTTCACTTCAGCAGGTTTACTTTGGAGAAAGTCAGTCAAATCTGAGCAGTACAATTTTTTAAATGGCTCTCAGTTTAACCAAATATTAAATATAGCCAATGTATGTGTTATTCTTTATACCTTTTTGTACCTTAAGTATTTTTTAAACAATGAAAAAAGAATAAACCTATGGCACTTTTCAGCAAGGCTAGTGGGAAAATCTTTTTGGAAGACATTTTGGAAATATGTATTAGAAGCCTTAAAACAGAAATACGCTTTGATTCAGTGGTTTCATTTGTAGGGGATTTCCTTTGAGGATATGACCTATAAGATTTAGCTATAAAAATTACCATCACAGAACTGCTTATAATGGCTAAAATTCAAAACTGGCCCAACTGTTTCAAAATACAGGATAGGGGATTGGTTGTTTAAATAATGGTATATTCATGCAGTGGAATTCTGTGAGGTTACTAAATTAATGTTGGGGGACAAAATGGAAGATTCCCATAATGGTAATTATAAAAAGATTACAAAATATGTACAGTAATTTCAAAAAACTCTATACATATGTGGCAGAGAATGCTAGGTGCCCCCAATATCGATTCTCCCTGCCTCTCCTAATACATCATGCCAATTTAATTCAGGAGAGCAATACACGCACCTCAAAGATGACACTTCCCACCACCTTGCAGCCAAATGTGACCAATGAGATATGAGCAGAATTGTTATGTGGGACTCTGGGGAGGCTGTTTAAAGAGAACTGGGTTAGCTTTAAGGGCTGCCCTTTTGCCCTTCTGCCTTTCCTGCTTCCTGCTACCTGGAAAGTGAATGTCCTGTTTGGAACTCTATCAGCTGTCTTGGACCACCAAAAAAAACCCCCCAAAACTCAGGAAAAGTATCCTGGGCTAGCACAATGTAGCAGAAAGATGAAATGAGTGTAGGACCCTGAAAACACCATACTACCACTGTACTATCTTTAGATACCCTTCCTCCAGACTTCTTTTAAAAGAGAAATTTCTCTGTTATGTAAGCCATTAAATAAGGTGTATGGTTCATAGGAAGTGGTTGGAAGGGTATTAGGCCAGACTGTGAAGTACTTTATTAACTTTGGCTAATTGATAGCAATGGAATTGAAGTTTTTAAGAAGGGGAATGACAGCATCCTTGCTTTAAAAGATCACTATGGTGGTGATGAAGAGGATAATGTGGTTAGGAGGCTAGTGCAAAAGATGAAACAAGAGCTGGTAAGCTGATGAGAGCCTGGACCATGGCAGGAGGCATGGGGGACAGAGAGACAATAAGAGATGGGAAAACAGTTTGAAGAACAAATATATCAAAACCAGCTGGTATTACCGTTTATAAAAGTCTCTAAACTTGAGACTTTAGGTTTTTTAAGTCTCTGTTCTGAAATTCTAAAACAGTGATACCCAAAATCTAGTCAATAGATTTATGGCAATCCATGACAAAATTTTTACAGATCCACATCAAAAATAAGCAAAATAAGAACAATGCTCAGTAAGACTACAAAATGCCCTTTCTTGAAAAGGACTGTCCTTATTTTGAGACATGCTTTTTTGTGTTAATATGTCATTTCTTTTATAAAACAGTGGTGTTAGTATTTTTTTTCAACATGACAACATGACAAAATTAAAAGCTGTCAAACCCATGTCAAACACTGCACTCCCAGCATTCCTTATGTTATTGTGCTACTGTATCGTTCCATTTGTATTATTAACCAATCATTTTTTAGTCAGTGGTAACTAATGGAATTACTTGCTCTGAAAAAAAAAATAGGCTTTTCTAACGAAGTATAGGCCTTTTTGTCAGTTAAAAAAATTTTCAGTTAGATGAGAAGGAAAAGTGTTCCCATTTCCCCTAAAGCTGCAGCAAAGAACAGATAGTATTCTACATCATAAAGCTGTCTTTGCAAATGTTGTTTCTAACAAAAGGATCTTTTAAATCATCAGACTTCAGAGATTACCATGTCTGGAAAATAAACTTTAACTTCTAAAATGTTTGTTAATTCTCTTACTTACTAAAAATATAACAGTGGTCTTATCTAATAATGTATTGCCCTGATAGTAATATTTAAGTTCAGATCTGTTTTCTTGTGAGCGGAAAGAAATCATTGCCACTTTATTCTTCTCCCACATGCATGGAGGATAAAATGACTTTGCTGGGTTTCTTATTTAAACAAAGAGTTTAATTTGGAGCCACCCCTCAGGTGTAGGCCTTAGGAGGCAGAATTCTGCGGCCTTCATGGAGGTGATCACTGCAAGGCCCTCCAGGTTGGCTAGGAGGAACAAGTGGCCAAGAGCTCTCTCCTTCCTGACTAGGATCTGAAAAGTACAACTAACCACTCTCAACTCCATTTCAGACCAAACTTATCTTCCAGTGGACCTCTAGAGATGATCAAAATAGAGGAAAGTTACATGAAGTTGTGATCTCATGATGCCAAAAGGAAGAAAATATAACTTAGTACACTAGGAAAGAAAATATGATTGTGGACGGCCCTAACAGTAGAAAAACTTAAAGAGAACATCTCCATGGTTTTGGAGAGCTTCAGAAAGCTCTTTATGTCTGAAAAAGTCTGATTTGTAATTAGCTTGACTGGGCTCTTGCATTTAGGACAGTTGTAAAAAAAAAAAAAAAAAATCAAAGAAAATGAAAGCAAAAGCTATAATTTGTAATGAGTGACATGAGGGAGGTGGGCTTAGGAGAAACCATACCATGTCACTTTAATGATTTTTTAAAAACTGTGGTGAACAATGTAAGATTAAATACACCATCATAAGCATTTAAAACCATACAGTTCAACAGTGTTAAGTATGTTCACATTATTGTTCAACAGATCTCTTGAACTTTCTTATATTGCAAAACTGAAACTCTGATATCCATTAAACACTCATTGCCCCTTCCCCTTCCTCCCCTCCCTTTGGCAGCTCCGCTTGTACTTTCTGTTTCTATGATTTGACTACTTTAGATACTAAAGATGGCTGGAATCATATTGTATTTGTCCTTTTGTGATGAGCTTATTTCACTTAGCATAATATCTTTGAGGTTCATCCCTATTGTAGCATGTGACAGGATTTCCTTCTATAATATTCCATCGTATGTATATACCACATTTTCTTTTTTTTAATTGTATTTTATTTATTTATTTTTGGTTGCGTTGGGTCTTTGTTCTGTGCACAGGCTTTCTCTAGTTGTGGCGAGCCGGGGCTACTCTTCGTGGCGGTGCATGGGCTTCTCATTGCAGTGGCTTCTCTTGTTGCAGAACACAGGCTCTAGGCGCACGAGCCTCAGTAGTTGTAGCATGTAGGCTCAGTAGTTGTGGCTCGCGGGCTCTAGAGCGCAGGCTCAGTAGTTGTGGCGCACGGGCTTAGTTGCTCCACAGCACGTGTCCCCTGCATTGGCAGGCAGATTCTTAACCACTGTGCCACCAGGGAAGCCCCCCTTTGTCCATTTTTTAATTGGGTTATTTTTGTTGTTGTTGTTGAATTGTAGAAGTTCCTCATATATTCTAGATATTAGCTCCTTATCAGACATGCAATTTGCAAATATTCTCCCCCATGCCATAAGCTGCCTTTTCACTCTGATGATTGTTTCTGTTGACGCACAGAAAATTCTGAGTTTGATGTAGTCCCATCTGTCTACTTTTGCTTTTTGTTGCCTAAGCTTTTGGTGTTCTATCCAATAAATCATTGCCAAATCCAATATCCTGAAGCTTTTCCCCTGTGTTTTATTCTAGGAGTTTTAATAGTTTTAGGTCTTCCATTTAGGTCTATAAAATCCATTTTGAGTTAATTTCTGTATATGGTATAAGGGTCCCACTTCATTCTTTTGCATTCTTTCCCCAGCACCATTTGTTGAAGAGACTGTCCTTTCCACATTGTGTAGTCTTGGCGCCCTTGCTTAAAATTATTTACTCATAAACGCAGAGGTTTATTTCTGAGCTCTCCATTCTTTAATGATTTTTTAAGGGTTATAATTCTGCATATAGTCATATACTTTAGCAACTTATTAGATATTATAGTTAATTTTTGTTGAGGTATGTATTTAAAGTAAGGGTAGGTAAGCCCCTTAAGCTAACTTGAAGCAGATGACTGCATAGTTTCTTTTCAAATGGAAATGTCCTCAGACTCATCTTCTTCATGGTCCTTTTCTGGCCTGTGTTTTCTCCTTATGCTGCCACCATCTTCTATTGTTATAAAGTTCCTGGAATTCCATTTTGACCTAGACACTAATTTGTTTTGATTGATAACATTGTTTTGCAACCATAATATCAATTAATTCATTTTCATGGAGTTTGTTTTCATATAAATATGATTTAGTAAAAAAAAAATAAGTTGATGCTAACCATGTTCTACGCATTGTGTGAGGTGTTAGAGATACAAAAAGGAAGAGACTGTATTTTTGTGTTGTTTATTATACTACTCTCCTCTGGCCCAAGAACTCCTCAAGAATGGAAGCTGGACCGAATACCTTGTTTAGTACATTTGAGATTTGAAAGAAATCCAGTGTGGGAGGATTAATGAATGAGAGAGAGAGTGACAGAAGATAAAGGTAGAGATGTAGGCTGGGGCCAGCTTATGCTATAATTTTAGATTTGTATCTTAAATTCACTGGGAAGCTATTGAAGATTTTTAAGTGGGGACAGAAAGGATTAATGCTGAACTTTAAAAGGAGAATCTGATGTAATGTGGAGAGGCAAGAATGGATACAATTTGAAATGTTATTTTTGTAGAAAGTAGATGATCAACCTCATATTTTATGGAAAACTGATTTGTTAAACTGAAAAATATCAAAATGAATTCTTGACACATTTTTTCACACCACTTATTAGAAAAAGTGGCAGAACTGCAGCATCATCACCAGCTTACATACCCTCACTATCCAAATTTTGTTCTCAAATACTAGTAGCCTCTCAAAGGAATTAGATTTCCTTGAATTTCAGCTGATACCATGCCTTAAAGGAAGAAACAATTTTTTTCCAGGATGGGCCTGGAGCATCCTATTGTAACCAGAAAACAAGGATACATTCAAGACAAAAACAAAGGAACTAGCTTGACATGGCCAAGTTGTAACAATCTGAGCATCAATAATAATTATGGTTAATTAAAATATATAAATTTTTTTTTTTTTTTTTTTTTTTTTTGCGGTACGCGGGCCTCTCACTGCTGTGGCCTCTCCCGTTGCGGAGCACAGGCTCCGGACGCGCAGGCTCAGCGGCCATGGCTCACGGGCCTAGCCGCTCCGCGGCATGTGGGATCCTCCCGGACCGGGGCACGAACCAACGTCTCCTGCATCGGCAGGCGGACTCTCAACCACTGCGCCACCAGGGAAGCCCAAATATATAAATATTTTGAAACGCAATGAGTTCATTAATGGTACTCAAGATAGAAAATATCAAGTATGGACAAAGTGGTAGTGATATGAAAATAAATATGGATTATATTTAATTTGTTATTATTTTCAATAAGTAGTGACATGCTAATATAGCTGAATAACTTGTTTCATTTAAATATATGTCTGTATATAAAGTATAGATAGGTAATTGTTTCATCTGTATAGTAAAGAAAGGTAATTATTGAAAACTGTAAGTCAAATAATCCAGAAAAGCAGAACGAAAAATAAGAAGCACCAAGCAGCAGTGGTGGTAGCAAGTAAAAAGGAAAGAAAGGTTGCCTGTACTAAGTTGCAGAATGATGATTTAGCCAGATGTCCTAAAAAAGGAGGAGCTAACTGCTCAGATTTGTTCCTTATTTCTTTGGAATCTCTAAATGGAACTGCTGTTTATAGTTATAAAATAATAAGGCATATATAAAGTTTATACTAATAGATCAGGTAAATATATCTTAATAGCAGGACATAAGTTATGTAATTTTGGTCAGTGAGAATTAAAGGATACATCATTTCTGTGGTAGACATTAGTTTGTAAAAGTCTGACCTTTATATAAAAGGAGTAAACTTAAAAAGGCTTATTGATGTAATACATGAGGTTTAAATTTAGAAAGAAAGCTCAGCCTAGTGACCAGAAGCTTGAGCTTAAATCACTTTGAAAGAAGTAAACAAATCCCATTCTCTGACCAAAAATCAGTTAGTTGATAACCCAGATCCCATAACCTTAACTGGCCTAAGACAATAATGTTTTACTTTGTGGTCTGATGAAATTACTACAAGCCCAAAAAGGCATCAAAAGAAAGTATTACTACAACTCTCAGAAGGTATCAGTATAAGTAAAATTACAGTCTTAGGAAAAAGTAAAGGAATTTATTTATTTACTTATTTATTTATTTGGCTGTGGTGGGTCTTAGTTGTGGCACATGGGATCTTTAGTTGCGGCATGCAGGCTTCTTAGTTGCGGCATGCGGACTCTTAGTTGCAGCATGCATGCAGGATCTAGTTCCCCAACCAGGGATTGAACCCAGGCCCCCTGTATTGGGAGCACAGAGTCTTATCCACTGGACCACCGGGGAATTCCCAATATTTTTAAAAAGTAAAAATAAAAATAAAGAGTTTGAGGTGTTAAAGAATTAGCCATTTTAGCTAGTATACTAATTACCCATTTTAAGCTGATAAACTAATACCAGTTTAACTTCCATAAAGAAATTAAGTTTTAATTAGTATTATATGTTTAAGAAAATGACTTTTCAAAATTTTTTTCAAAAAAATTTTAAAGTCTGTTTCTTAGATCCCTGAATTTCTTTAAACCAGTCTATCTACACATTTATTCCAAGAGGGAAGTGCCTAGATTTATAGATAGACGTAGATATATATGAATCTGAATAACCCTTAAATCCTAGAGAATGTCTTACTTTTGAACAAAAAACTAAGTAACAAAATTCTAATATGCATAAAGACTATGGTCAATCTTACAGAATTTGCTGTGCTTTACTAAATACCAATAAATAGGAAGAAGTATTTTAATCCCTTAGTATAACTGGTAGAATATAATACTTGCACATTAGAATACATAAGTACTTACATATTAGAATACTTACATAGTAGAATCTCTTTCTTGAGACAGTGTTGCCTCATGTGAAGCTGAAACAGCAGAAGGGGATCTAGGATACAGTCCATAACCTTCACTTGGAGTGATTATCTGCCTACCCAGAATCCTTCAAAGTGAAGAACATAAAGAGATAATTAAGCACCTTCACCTGGCATACATACAAAATGTAGGTATTTTTGGAACAAATTTGATGGCTCTACATAGAAATCTAGTACATACCTAGTCCGTTACTGATTTAGAATGATTCTTGAGAGAAATGTGAATCTAGAGCCTTTTTAAAGGTATATCTCTCTCCTATACAATGGAGATAGAAAGGATAAAGCTTTTCCACCCCACTGAAAAAAATCCAAGGGAACTGGGCAAACATTTGTAATTTTCCCTCCATCCCCTATAGCAATCTTCATTAAATTTGCCAAAGTGGGTGAAAGCCAGGCCAAATTAGTGACAACTGAATTATATTCTTAAGAACATGAAGCTTTATAAATTTTAAGTATGTGTAGTAAGTGCACTAATGCGGTTTCTAAGGAAAGCTTCCTAATAGCCTATGTTTGCTTTCAAGTATACATGCATAAGAATTTACTTATAGACAACAGTGTAATCAAATACATTTTCTGACCCTCTTGTTCAAAAGAAAGGCTGTTTGGACAGCCACAGTACTACACAGATCACAGTTACTGGTATAGAAGTTGTTTTTACTTGATTAGGACAATATATTGGTAGTTATGAAAACTCCAAGAAACTTCCATCAACATGAGTTTTCTGTCATCTGAGGCTTTATACCACATTGCCTCATTTATATAAATCCATGCCCATAGAGATTTCAGAATACAAGCTTTCTTGGAAATCTGCTCTTCAAATTTTAGTATTAGCCATGAATATACAAGGGCTCCAATACCTGAGGTGAGGAAAGCTACATGTCCACTGTTGGCACTCTTCTTGTAGACTTTTAATATGTACACTCAACTTCTGCTCATACAAGAGCTCGTCAATGGCTGTGAACATTGCGTGGACTTTTGCAGTGGCATTTTGATCAAGTTCCTAAAAGAAATTATCACCCCAAAATATTTAGATGAGCTTCAATCTCTGTTAATAATCATAAAGGTTGAAAGCAATCAGATTCTGTTTTATTTTCAATATTTAGTCCATTTGTGTGAAAGAAAAGTTAAGTTAGTGAGTTTGGGGATCTTACAATATTCAGATGGCCTCCCTAAATCCTATTTAAAGAAAATTTGTGGAAATATCTACGTTTTTAAAGTAACATTTTCTTCATCAAAAAAATTCAGAAAAGTATAAAGAAAGATAAAAATTACCAGTAATTCTACCACTCAAAGATAATGATTGTTAATTTTATTATAGTTGCTTGGTTCCAGTATTATTTTTAGAGCATAAGGTAGACAGTCAATCCCATATATATATTACTTTGTAGTCTGCATTTTTCACCTGACAGTTTACATTAAATCTTTGCCCTATAATTTATCCTTTTGCAGCAGCCAAAAGGATGGCTATAAAATGTGAATCTGATCATGTTATCTGATTCTCTGCTTACTCTCTACTTCATCTGTTTTTATGTGCCCTTTTACATTCTGGTGGAAGAAAAGTTACACCTTTTTTTTCTTTTTGCGGTACGCGGGCGTCTCACTGTTGTAGCCTCTCCCGTTGCAGAGCACAGGCTCCGGACGCGCAGGCTCAGCGGCCATGGCTCACGGGCCCAGCCGCTCCGCGGCATGTGGGATCTTCCCGGACCAGGGCACGAACCCATGTCCCCTGCATCGGCAGGCGGACTCTCAACCACTGTGCCACCAGGGAAGCCCCTAGGTGATTTTCTTAGTTCTCTCATTCAATTCACTACTATTCTGTTTCACTGGGTCCAGTTTACATATAGTAGTTATGTCCAGTTATCTACTCAGATATTTCAAATGCTATTCATGTCTAAGATTTTAAACTGAATTTTCATATCTGTCTTTTCTTAAATTAAAATCTCTACCTGCTTTGTTTTAAAACCTCCAATAATTTTAATGGATGCTATCTTATCCCTTAACTCTTTGAGTATTTTAAAAGTTTAATAAACCTTATTGAGGAATAGTTTACATACAATAACATTTCAGGTATCTACAGCACAATGACATTTGACAAAGGTATTCACCCAAGTAACCACCATTGTTTTCCAGATGTAGAAGAACATTTCTGATACCCCAGAATGTTCCCTCATACCCCTGTGCAACTGAAGTTTCCTGTTCTCCATGTCATGAAACCATTGATCTGATTTATAGCACTATAAATTAGTTTTGTCTGTTACAGAACTTCATATAACCAGGATCATGCAGGATGTACATTTTGTGTTTTGCATTATATACATATATCAAATTATTACTCTGTATACCTAAAAGTAATGCAATGTTATATGTCAATTATATCTCAATTTTTAAAAAGAAAAAAGAAAAGGAGAAAAAAAGACATGAGATACATTGTGAGGATAAAATACACAAAACTTGATGACAGATTCAGTGAGAGAGGTGGAATGTTTTTCAGCAGAATGTTTTTGAGGTTCACCGATGTTGTTGCATGTGTTAGTATTCATTACATTACATTCACTACATAGTATTGCGTTGTAAGAATATGCCACGATTTGTTTATCCATTCTCCTGTTGAGGGACATTTGCATTATTTACAATATTTTTTATTATAAGTAAATATATGAACATTCATGCACAAATCTTTTTCTGGACATATATTTTTATTTCTCTCAGATAAATACCTAGCAGTAGAATTACTGGTCTTATAATGAGTGGATGTTTAATGTTAAAATAAACTACTAAAACTATATCACAGAATAAATGTACAGGTTAGCACTCCCACAAGAAATGTGTGAGCATTAAATATGCTCCACATCCTGGCTAATACTAGGTATTGTCAGTCTTTTTAGTTTTAGCTATTTTAGTGAGTGTGTATCATGACCGTTTTAAATTTGCATTTCCTTGATGATAATGATATTGAGCATCTTTCTATATGCTACTTGGCCATTCATATGTTTTCTTTTACAGAGTGTCCAAGCTTTTTGCTCATTTTTTTTCATCTGGTCTATTTATCTCCTTCATATGGAGTTTTAAGCTTTGGATACAAGTCCTTTGTCAGATATATGTATTGCAAATATTCTCTCCCAGTCCGTGGCTTGTTCTTTCATTTTCTTGATAGTGTATTTGGGAACACAAAAGATTTTAATTTTGATGGAGTCAAATTTATCCATTTTTTTAGGCTTGTGCTTTTGTTGTGTCATATCTATGAATTCGTTGCCTAATCCAGAGTCTTGCAGGTTTTCTCATACATTTTCTTCTAAAAGAATGACAAAGGCTTCCCTGGTGGCGCAATAGTTAGGAATCCGCCTGCCAATGCAGGGGACACGGGTTCGAGCCCTGGTTCGGGAAGATCCTACATGCTGCAGAGCAGCTAGGCCCCTGCGCCACAACTACTGAGTCTGCGCTCTAGAGCCCACGCGCCTAGAGCCGGTGCTCCGCGGCGAGAGAGGCCACCGCAATGAGAGGCCCGCGCACGGCAATGAAGAGTAGCCCCCGCTCACCGCAACTAAAAAAGAAAGCCCACGCGCAGCAACAAAGACCCAACGCAGCCAAAAATAAATAATTAAAAAAAATAGAATGCCAGTTTTTGCACTTACATTTAAGTTTATAATTAATTTGAGTAAGTTTTCTGTATGATGTAAGGTAAGGGTCTGAATTCATCCAATTTGCATATGGATATCCAATTGTCCCAGCAACATTTATTGGAAAAAATATCCTTTCCCTGTTGAATTGTCATCACCAAAAGTCAATTGACCATAAATATGAGTTTATTTCTAGATTCTCTGTTCTGTGCCATTGAATTATAGGCCTATCCTTATGCCATTACCATACTGTTTTGATTACTGTACCATTAAGTTTGAAATGTGATAGAGTAAGTCCTCTGTCTTCTTTTTTAAATTAATTAATTTACTTTATTATTTATTTTTGGCTGAGTTGGGTCTTTGTTGCTGTGTGCAGGCTTTCTCTAGTTGTGGCGAGCAGGGGCTACTCTTCATTGTGGTGTGCGGGCTTCTCATTGTGGTGGCTTCTCTTGTTTCAGAGCATGGGCTCTAGGCACGCGGGCTTCAGCAGTTGTGGCTCGCGGGCTCAGTAGTTGTGGCGCACGGGCTTAGTTGCTCTGCGGCATGTGGGATCTTCCCAGACCAGGGCTCGAACCCGTGTCCCCTGCGTTGGCAGGCGGATTCTTAACCACTGCACCACCAGGGAAGTCCATGTCTTCTTTTTCAAAATTGTTTTGACTAATCTGGGTCTTTTGCAATTCCATGTCAATATGGATCAGCTTATCAGTTTCTACAAAAAGCCTGATGGGATTTGAATAGGGAATGCATTGGATATATAGATCAATTTGGGGAGAAATGCCATCTCAGTATTTAGTCGTCCAATCCATGAACATGGAATGTCTCTTATTTGTTTATATTTCATTTTTCTCAGCAATGTTTTAAATTTTTCAGTGTATAAGTCTTGTTCTCCTTTCATTAAGTTTATCCCTAACAATTTTTTGTTCTTTGTGAATTGAATTTATTTTTAATTTTCACTTTCAGATTATACATTACTAATGTGTAGAAATACAATAGGTTTTAAAAATTTAGATACAATTCCCATATGATGAAATTCATCCTTTTAAAGTGTAAAATTTAGTGGTTTTAGTGTATTCCCAGTGGTTTGTAGCATATGCACAGTTGTGCAACCATCACAACTATCTAATTCTAGAACATTTTCACCCCAAAAGAAACCCTGGCTCCATTAGCCATCACTCTCCATTCCTCTCTCTGCCCAGCCCCTACCCACTACTGATCTACTTTCTGTCTCTATAGATTTGCTCCTCTGGATATTTCATATGTATGAAACCATGTAACATGTGGCCTTTTGTATCTGGCTTCTTTTACTTTGCATGTTTTCAAGGTTCATCCATAGTGTAGCATGTATTAGTATTTCTTTCCTTTTTATAGCTGAATAATATTACATTACATAAATATACCACATTTACAATTGATTTTTGTAAATTGATCTGATATACTGTGACCATCCTGAACTCATTTCTTAGTTCTAGTAGATGGAGTTGGGGTGGGGGCAGAGGGAAAGTTTTAGGATTTTCTACATCATGTCATCTGTGAATGAAGATAGTTTAACTTATTCCTTTCCACTGTGGATGGCTTTTACTTCCTTATTTTGGTCTATTGCACTGACTAGAACCTCCAATACAATGCTGAATAAAGGTGGCAAGAATGGACATCTTTATCTTGTTCTGATCTGAAGAGGAAAATATTCAGTCTTTTCCCATTACATACACTATTAGCTTTAGGTGCCTTTTGTCAGGTTGATGAAGTTCCCTTTTATTTTCTAGTTTTGTGAGAGTTTTTATCATGAGTGGGTGTTGGATTTTATCATATGCTTTTTCAAAGTGTCTATTGAGATAATCATGTCAGTTTTTCACATTACTATAATGTATTAATTTAATTTTCTGATGTTGAACCAGCTGTGCATTCGTGGATAAATCTCACTCAGGGTAAATAATCCCTTTATGTTGCTAGATTAGGTTTGCTAATAATTTAAAGTTTTTTGTATAATTTCAAGAGGAATATTAATTTGTAGTTTTCTCTTCATGTGATGCCTTTGTCTGACTTTGGTGTTATAGGATGGCCTCATAGGATGATTTAGGAACCATTCCCTCTTTTCTGAAAGATTGGTATTATTTCTTCTTTAAATATTTAAGCATATATAGAAATACAGTTGACGTTTTTATACTGACCTTGTATCTTGTGGCCTTGTTAAACTCATGTATTAGTGCTAAGCAGTTCTGTTTGTTCATTTTGTGAATTCCTGAGAATTTTTTACATACAGAATTCTTTTCTTCTGGTGTCTTTGTCTGGCTTTGGTATCAGGGTAATATTAGCTTCACTGAATGAGTTGGGAAGTGTCTCTTCCTCTATTTTCTGAAAGGGTTTATGAAAGATGGTTATTATTTATTCTTTGAATATTTGGTAGAATTTACCAGTAAAGCCATCTGTGCCTGGGCTTTTCTTTGTAGGAAGATTTTAAATTACTTATTTAATTTCTTTAATTAATATATATCTGTATGGATTTTTAATGTCTTTTTGAGTCAGTTTGGTAATTGTGTCTTCCTAGAAATTTACCTGTTATATCTAAGTTATCTAATTTCTTGACATGAAGCTGCTCATTATATTTCCCTAGTCCTTTTACTTTCTGTAAGGTCAACAGTTATGTCCTCACTTTTATTTCTAATCTTGTTCATTTATGTCGTCTTTTTTCTTGGTCAAAGTAGCTAAAGACTTATCAATTTTGTTGACTCTTCAAAGAACTCTGACTTTATTGAGTTTCTCTATTGTTTTTCTGTTTCCTGTTTCATTAATTTCTACTCTCATCTGTATTATTTTATTTCCTTCCTTCTGCTTGCTTTGGATTTAATTTGGTCTATTTTAGTTTCTTAAGGTGGAAGCTTATGTTATTGATTCAGTATGCTCCATTTTTCTGTAGGCACTTTTGTTCTGTTGAGGTATAATTGACATACAACATTATGTTAGTTTCAGGTATATAACATAATGATTCAATATTTGTATATTTGGTCAATTGATCTCCATAGCACATCACCATACATAGTTACAGAAGTTTTTTCCTTATGATGAGAATTTTTAAGATCTTTTCTCTTAGCAACTCTCAAATATGTCATACAGTATTATTAACTATAGTCACCATGCTGTACATTACATCCCCATGATTTATTTATTTTATAACTGGAAGTTTGTACCTTTTGACATGCTTCACCCATTTCACCCAACCCCGCAACCCCACCTCCGTCATCACCAATCTGCTCTGTGTCTATAAGCTTGATTTCTTTTTCTATAGGTATTTAAAGCTGTAAGTTTCCCTCTAAGCACCACTTTAGTTATGTCTTATAAATTTTGATATTCTGCTTTTCCATTTTCATTCAATTGAAAATATTTGCTAACTTCCCTTGTAGATTGTTCTTTAACCCATCAGTTATTTAGAAGAACAGTGTTTAATTTTCAAATACTTGGGGATATCCCAAATTTATATCCATTGTTGATTTCTAACTTAATTCCAACATTGGAGAACATACCTAGTACAATTTCAATCCTTTTAGATTTATGAGACTTGTTTTTTGTATGCTTGAAGATTATATATTCTGCTGTCATTGGATAGAATCAATTAGGTCAAGTTGGTTGATAGCACCGTTCAAGTCTTCAATATCCTTGCTGATCTTCCGTTTAGTTGTTCTATCAAGTATTGAGAGTGGGGTATTGAAGTCTCCAGCTACAACTGTTATGTTTCCCATTTCTCTTTTAAATTCTGTAGTTTGCTTCATATGCTTTAAGGCTTCGTTGTTAGATGTGTATACATTTATAACTACTTTATTTTCCTAAAGAATTGGCCTTTTTATCATTATGGAGATGTCCTTTTGTTTCTAGTAGTATTTTATGTCTTAAAGTTTACTTTGTGTTCAAATTCAAACAGTTTTTATGGCTGCCTTGGCTCTTAATTTCTGTGCCCTCTCATCTCCTTTGCATTTGTGTGCTGACTCATAGTCAGCCATTCGTGTGTGCATAGTTTGGGCCCCCTCTGGTCTCTCCTGCATGGATATGTGGAGAGTTTATTAGGGCCTCCTATGACTTATTTCCCAGACCTCCTTAATAAATTTCTGGATAGTCTGCCAATCCATTTTTTGCCCCAGCTAGTATTGAAACCTCAGACTATCTGAGCCACTGTTTTTCCTTGTTCATATGCTACCGAATGTGCTACTGTTGTTGACAATGCTGTTGAACTTAAGAGTTCATCCAAGTTCCATTCCAAATCTATTGAGCCCTCTCTGGTGGTGAAGCTGCTAGTTTTCACAGTTTGTCCCTTTAAAGTTGAACAGACTCTTATTGTTCCTAACTCAAAGTTCTATTGATTTTCATGAATAACTGCTACTCCATTTGCTGTGTACCTTTAGTCAATTTTCAGAATCCTGAAATGATTGCTTTAGACAATTATATCCAGTTTATTGTTGCTTTTGGGGAAGATTTGTCAAGCTACTCACTCTGCCACACTATTTAGAAGTCCCATCTCATAATTTTCTTTTATTATATTGTCTTTGTCAGGTTTTGGCATCAATATTATGCTGACCCATAAAGTGAATTGAAAATGCTCCTGTTTTGGGGAAAAGTTTGTGTGACTGTTATTTCTTCCACAAATGTATGTTCTTTCACCTAAGCCTAGAGCTTTCTCTGTGAGAGTTGCTTGATTTAGTTTAAGAGTTTTACAACTATTCAGATTTTTGAGGAATTTGTCCATTTCATCTAAGTTATGGAATTTATTGGCATAAAATTGTATATATTATTCTGTTAATATTTTTAATGTCTGTAGAATTTGTAGTGACATCTCTTTCATTCCTGATATTTGTAATTTGCATTTTATTGCTTTTCCTTGACTAGTATCACTAGAGGGCTTATTAATTATTAATCTTTCCAAAGAATCAACTCTTGGACTTGTTCATTTTCTCTTTCATTTACCTGTTTTCTATTTGATTAATTTTGCTTTTAATTCTTTCATTCTACTTTGGATTTAATTTACTCTTCTTTCCTAGCATCTTAAGGTAGAAACTTAGGTTACTCATTTTAAAGCTTTCTTCTTTTTCTAAAATAGGTATTTAAAGGTATAAATGTCTTTATAAGAACTACTTTAGCTGCATCCGTAAATTTGGATTTTTTTTTTTTTTTTTTTTTTTTTGCGGTACACGGGCCTCTCACTGTTGTGGCCTCTCCCGTTGCAGAGCACAGGTTCTGGACACGCAGGCTCAGCGGCCATGGCTCACGGACCCAGCCGCTCCGCAGCATGTGGGATCTTCCCGGACTGGGGCACAAACCTGTGTCCCCTGCATCGGCAGGCGGACTCTCAACCACTGTGCCACCAGTGAAGCCCAGATTTAATCTTTTGAACAATACTGATATATTTTATGGCCCGCCATACAGTCTGTCCTTGTCAACATTCCATATGTTCTTGAGAAGGATATGTACTCTGCATTTGTTCAGTATAGCATAAGATCTTTTATGTTTTTACTGATTTTCTAATCGTTTTATTAATAACTAAAATCTCTAACAATAATTGTGGATTCACCTAGTCCTCTCTTTAGTTTCATCAGTTTTTCTTCATACATTTTGAAACTCAATTAGATGCTTACTTATTTAGAATTGTTACATCTTCCTGGTATACATTGTTATGGACTGAATTGTGTCCTCCTCAAATTCATATGTTGAAGCCCTAATCTGCAACATGATTCTATTTGGAGATAAAGCCTTTAAGTTGGAAATTAAGGTAAAATGAGGTCATAAGGGTGGAGCGCTAATCTGATAGGATTAGTGTTCTTATAAGAAGAGGAAGAGACACCAGAGATCTCTCTACCTGTGCCTGTGCCCAGGAGAAAGGTCATGTGAGGAGACAGTAAGCCAGGAAGAGTGGCCTCAATCTGTCGATGGACACTTAGGTTGCTTCCATGTCCTGGCTATTGTAAATAGTGCTGCAATGAACATTGTAGTACATGTCTCTATTTGAATTATGGTTTGCTCAGGGTATATGCCTGGTAGTGGGATTGCTGGGTCATATGGTAATTCTATTTTTAGTTTTTTTAAGGAACCTCCATACTGTTCTCCATAGTGGCTGTTATCAGTTTACATTCCCACCAACACTGCAAGAGGGTTCTCTTTTCTCCACACCCTCTCCAGCATTTATTGTTTATAGATTTTTTGATGATGGCCATTCTGACTGGTGTGAGGTGATACCTCATTGTGGTTTTGATTTGCATTTCTCTAATGATTAGTGATGTTCAGCATCCTTTCATGTGTTTGTTGGCAATCTGTATATCTTCTTTGGAGAAATGTCTATTTAGGTCTTCTGCCCATTTTTTAATTGGGTTGTTTGTTTTTTTGATATTGAGCTGCATGAGCTGCTTGTAATATTTTGGAGATTAATCCTTTGTCAGTTGCTTCACTTGCAAATATTTTCTCCCATTCTGAGAGTTGTCTTTTCGTCTTGTTTATGGTTTCCTTGCTGTACAAAAGCTTTTAAGTTTCATTAGGTCCCACTTGTTTATTTTTGGTTTTATTTCCATTTCTCTAGGAGTTGGGTCAAAAAGGATCTTGCTGTGATGTATGTTATAGAGTGTTCTGCCTAAGTTTTCCTCTAAGAGTTTTATAGTGTCTGGCCTTACATTTAGGTCTTTAATCCATTTTGAGCTTATTTTTGTGTATGGTGTTAGGGAGTGTTCTAATTTCATTCTTTTACATGTAGCTGTCCAGTTTTCCCAGCACCACTTATTGAAGAGGCTGTCTTTTCTCCATTGTATATTCTTGCCTCCTTTATCAAAAATAAGGTGACCATATGTGCGTGGGTTTATCTCTAGGCTTCCTATCCTGTTCCATTGATCTATATTTCTGTATTTGTGCCAGTACCATACTGTCTTGATTAGTGTAGCTTTGTAGTATAGTCTGAAGTCAGGAAGCCTGATTCCTCCAGCTCCGTTTTTCTTTCTCAAGATTGCTTTGGCTATTCGGGGTCTTTTGTGTTTCTATACAAATTGTGAAAGTTTTTGTTCTAGTTCTGTGAAAAATGCCATTGGTAGTTTGATAGGGATTGCATTGAATCTGTAGATTGCTTTGGGTAGTATAGTCATTTTCACAATGTTGATTCTTCCAATCCAAGAACATGGTATATTTCTCCATCTGTTTACATCATCTTTGATTTCTTTCATCAGTGTTTTATAGTTTTCTGAGTACAAGTCTTTTGCCTCCTTAGATATGTTTATTCCTAGGGATCTTATTCTTTTTGTTGCAGTGGTAAATGGAATTGTTTCCTTAGTTTCTCTTGCTGATTTTTCGTCATTAGTGTATAGGAATGCAAGCATTTTTTTTTTAAGTTTTTTTTTTTGGCTGCATGGCATATAGGATCTTAGTTCCCTGACCAGGGGTCGAACCCGTGCCTCCTGCAGTGGAAGTGTGGAGCGTTAACCACTGGACTGCCAGGGATGTCCCCAAACTGCCTTTTTTTTTTTTGTGGCTGCGCTGGGTCTTCATTGCTGCGTGCGGGCTTTTCTCTAGTTGCGGCGAGCGGGGGCTACTCTTCCTTGTGGTGTGCAGTCTTCTTGTTGCAGTGGCTTCTTTTGTTGCAGAGCATGGGCTCTAGGTGCACAGGCTTCAGTAGTTTCAGCACGCGGGCTCAGTAGTTGTGGGTAGCAGCTCTAGAGCGCAGGCTCAGTAGTTGTGGCACATGGGCTTAGTTGCTCCGCAGCATATGGGATCTTCCCAGACCAGGGCTCGAACCTATGTCCCCTGCATTGGCAGGAGGATTCTTAACCACTGTGCCACCAGGGAAGCCCCCAAACTGCCTTTTTATCCGTAAAAAATATTCCTGTTTCCTAGTAATCAACTCTGTGTCTTGAAGTTTATTTTGTCTCATATTAATATAAGCCTATTGTGTGCACAGTATAACTTTCTCTGTCCTTTTAATTTCAATCTGTGTCTTTATATTTAGAGTTTGTCTCTTCCATATGGTATATAGTTGAGTCTTGTTTTTTTTTTAATCCATTCTGTGTTTTATCCATTTTTTATCCATTCCATTTTTTTTGTTTTAATTATTGACATGGTTGGGTTGTAGTCTACCATCTTGCTGTTTCTTTTCCATTTGTCCCTTTTTTTGGGGGGGGGATCCTTTCTTGTTCTTTTCCTTTCCTGTCTTATTCTAGGTTAATCAAATATTTGTTAGTATTCCATTTTATTTCCCCTATTGGCATCTTAGCTTATTCTTCTTATAATTTTTTAATGCTTGCTCTAGGGCTAATAATGTGCATTCTTAACCTATCAAAGTCTAGTTAGTCAGTATTTTACCACTTCATACCTCCCTCTTCATAGTTCCCACTTGTCTTGATACCTGACACTTCACAAACGTAATAGTCATATAACAGTATAATTCCATTTATATTCACCCATCCTTTGAGCTATATTTGTCTCAGCTTTTACGTCTACAAATATAAACTCCATCTTGCACATGTTTTGCTTTCAGTTATCCTTTAGAGAAATCACTAAAAAATATAGACTTTTGTATTTACCCACCTATTTAGTTTCTGGTGTTCTTTATCTATCTCCCTGTGTCCTAAAGATTCCAACTGCTTCATCTGCCCTGAACTCTGATCTCTGTTACTCAGCAAAATGGGACCACTGTGCTTTGTTTGGACTCTATCTTACAATTCCATAGTCAGAAAATTATTCCCAGGCAGGGAGCCAGGGTAAACAGGGGCCTGCCTACCTTATGAGTTTCTTTTCTCTTAGGGATTATCGATATGGGCTGCCTGTTAACCAATGCCTCAAGAGACAGTCAGCATGGAGTTTCAGAGCCAAAACAGAATAAGGAAGGCATCAACCTGGGAAGGCAGCCTGTTATAAGATATTGGAACCTAAGCACAGTAAAGACGGCGTCTGTGTAGGAAGACAGCCTTTTTATGATAGGAGCCTAAGAGAGGTAAAGAGAACATCTAAGCAGTTTTTCTGACCCTGAGCAGTGTGAGAGGGGTGTTCTAATTACTTTGGCAGTGTACCAGATTACTCCAAAGCTGAATGGCTCAAAATAGCAATAATCATGTATTATCTTTCCAGGTTTACATGTGTCTGGAATTTACATAGCTCACAGCAGGAATGGTTTGTCTCTTCTCCACAGCATCTGGGATATCAGTTGAAAAGCTCAAAGGCTTAGAGCTGAAAGCATCTGAGTGTTCATTCACTCAAATATCTAGCAATTGATGCTGGCTTTCAGCTGGGGGCTTCAGTTTCTCTCTGTATGGGCTTTTCCATGTGGTTTGAACTTCCTCACAACATAGTGGCTGAATTCCAAGGTCAAGCATCCAGAGAGAGAGAAACAGAAAGAGGCAGGCAGAAGCTGTATTGCTTTCTAACCTAAAAAATCATGCAGCATCACTTTCACTGCATTCTACTGATTAAGGCAGTTAAATAGTCCATTCAGGTTCAAAGGGTAAGAACATAGAGCCTATCTCTTCAGTGGAGGAGTATCAGTATCTTGTAATAAGGGCATGTCAGATGGGATATATATTGGCATGACTTGAAAATATAATCTGCCACAGTGGGTGTTTGCATGGGGAGCAGGTTGTTGCAGGGTGATGGAGCACAAGTGAGATGAGGAGGATGTCCTTGCGGGAGAGCAGCCAGCTTATAATGTTGGAACAACAATGGAGAAGAAAGTTACCATGTGGGGAGTCGGCAGCCCCACACAGGGTGATAGCCCAAGCAACCTGAGGAAGGTGCCTATTCGGAGGCGAGGACAACATTGGGTGTCTGACTCTGAGTGGGATGAGGAGATCGTTCATTGGGTGCGAGAGTGCAAGGGTCAGTGACTCAGCACAGGGTGTTGAAACATATGTGGAGTGAGAAGAGCATTTGCAGAGGTTAAGAGGCAGTGGATTAGTGGGGAACTGGTTATGTTCAGGGGGACTAATCAAATAAGTAAATATATTAAGAATAACGGAAGCCACGTTTATCACTGTCAGAGAAAGAAGTTACAAATTAGAAAAGGAAAAAACTAGAATGAACCTTGTCATTTCACAGTGGGATAGGAGGAGTACTTATATTCCCTAGTTCTGTCCGCTGGGAGGGTTTGGGAATAAGTGACACCTAAAAAGCAATGAGCACGCTTAGCACCCAAATCTTTGTTTCTAAACATGGCATAAAAGGAACCAGGGCTTCTTAAAGAATTGGCTGATTCCAGGGTTGGGGCAAAGAAAGTACAAAATAAGCCTGGATATCTTGTACCAGAAAGTAAGGAAATATTTAAAGAAGGATGGGAACATGTCAAAATGGCACAGAAGCAGCTTGAAGGGAATTCTGCGGGCCAAATCTGGGACAATTGGAACTTCAAGATAAATAATGATGTATTATATATTATAACTAACTGAACAAAATAGGAATCCTTGAGTCTACACTGATGTAAATCATAAATTGAAAGTCTGAAGAGGAACAGGATAGTAGGTACATAATTTCAATGTACCGCCCCGTAAAATACTTTTTTTAAAATATCTTTATTGGAGTATAATTGCTTTACAATGGTGTTTTAGTTTCTGCTTTATAACAAAGTGAGTCAGCTATACGTATACATATATCCCCAATAAAATACTTTCAAATGCAAAGGAAAATCACCTTAATTGAGTGATCAAAGTGAACAACATTAATAATGGGACAAATGGAATTATGTGCCACCTAATAGAATGCAATGAGAAAAACAAGCTCATTTCTGTCATATCATAGACTCAAGAACTGTTCCAGATTGAGGGAGACTAAAGAGACTTGACAATGTGATATAAACTTTTGCTATAAAGGATATCATTGGGACAACTAGTGAAACTTTAATGGGATATATGGATTAGGTGGTAGCAATATATCAGTGTTAATTTCCTGAATTTGATTCTTGCCCTCTGGTAATGTAGTGTGTCCTTGCTTGAAGGAAATATACACTAAAATATTTGGTGCAAGGGAGTATCATGTCAGTAACTTACTCTCAAACCATTCAGGAAAAAAACAGTTGGCCTCCATATTCATGGGTTTGTAAATGTAAAACACATTTATATTGTATTAGGTATTATAAGCAATCTAGAAAGGATTTAAAGTGTACAGAAGGATATGCATAGGTAATATGCAAATACTGCACCATTTTATATGAGACTTGAGCATCCCTGGATTTTGGTATCCACAGGGGGTCCTGGAACCAATCCCTCATGGATACCAAGGGATGACTGTTCTTTTTACTATACTTACAACTTTTCTGTAAGTTTGAGGTTGTTTCCAAGTTATTAAGAAAACACAATGTGCAGTAATTGCAACTTTGATCACAAAACTTGAATTTGATTAAGACACAATCCATTACTAATAATGGATTTCGCAGGAATTACCTACTCTGACATACATGTGAAATCTGCAATGAAATGTTTGTGTAATACAAGAAAAATATCAACATTATTTATATACTAACCAGGAACCTTGAAAACAATCACAATTATAGCTTTAAGTTTCAAAGAGAAATGTATTCTTCAAAATATTAAACATAGAGTTTTTATATGACCTAGAAATTCCACTCCTAGGTGTATACCTAAGAATATTCAAAACATGTCCACAGAAAAACTTGTACACAAGTGTTCATAGTAGCATTATTCATAATAGCAAAAAAGTGAAATAATCCAAATGTCCATCATCTGATGAATAAACAAAATTGGTATGTCCATGCAATGAAATTATATTCATTAATAAAAAAGAAGTACTGACACACGCTATAACATGGATAAAATGTGAACATATGCTAGGTGAAATAAGCCAGACACAATAGGTGATATACTGTATGATTCATTTATATGAAATATCAGAATAGGCAAATCCATACAGACAGAAAGCAGATTAGTGGTTGCCAGGGGCTGGGTGGAGAGAGAAATGGAGAGTAATTGCTAATGGAGACAGGGTTTCTTTTTGGGGTGATGAAAATGATAGGATGGTTGCACGACTCTGAGAATATACTGCAAATCACTTAACTGTTCACTTTAAAAGAGTGAATTTTATGTATGTGACTATCACAGTAAAAAAAAGTAAAAATAATAAATCCAATGAAAGTCTAATCTAGTATTAAACAGATGAGAAATCTATTAAAACATTTAAATGAAATATCAAAAGTTAAACACATGACAAAGAATATAAATTTCTGCCAGAAGCCAACATTAGCCTAGAACTCAGTTCCCTTAGAAAACATGAACTCTGGGGCTTCCCTGGTGGTGCAGTGGTTAAGAATCCGCCTGCCAATCCAGGGGACATGGGTTCGAGCCCTGGTCCAGGAGGATCCCACATTCTGCGAAGCAACTAAGCCCGTGCGCCACAACTACTGAGCCCGTGTGCCACAACTACTGAAGCCCGCACACCTAGAGCCCGTGCTCCACAACAAGAGAAACCACTGCAATGAGGAGCCCACACACCACAACGAAGAGTAGCCCCCCCTCACCGCAACTAGAGAAAGCCCACGCACAGCAACGAAGACCCAACACAGCCAAAAATAAATAAATTAATTTAAAAAAACAAAACAAAACATGAACTCTACACCTATATACCAGCAACAAATAGATTAAAAATATGATTTTTAATATACCATGCAAGGTACCTAGGAATAAATCTTCAACAAATGTATATTACTTTTATGGATAAAATTATAAAAATGTATTGAAAGACACTAAAGAAATGGATAATAAATGGAAAGATTTATATATCAAATTCATGATTAGGAAAACTCACTATCATAAAGATAGCAGTCCTCCCCAAACTGACCTATGCAATTTAATAATCAGATTCTAACATACATAAAAAAGGTTGGCCAAGACAATTATCAATAATGTAGTAAGACTTCCCTATCACATATTATAGATTATTATAAAGCTATAGTTTAATTAAAACCAGTTGTATTGGGCTTCCCTGGTGGCGCAGTGGTTGAGAGTCCGCCTGACGATGCAGGGGACACGGGTTCGTGCCCCGGTTCGGGAAGATCCCACATGCCGCGGAGCGGCTAGGCCCGTGAGCCATGGCCGCTGAGCCTGCGCGTCTGGAGCCTATGCTCCGCAACGGGAGAGGCCACAACAGTGAGAGGCCCGCGTACCGCAAAAACAAACAAACAAACAAAAAAAGCCAGTTGTATTCGCATGAGTTTAGAATAGAACAGTTTAGAGAGCCCAGGAACAGACCATTTCATATTTTAAAACTTAATCTATAACAGAGGTAACATAGCAAATCAATGGAGAAAGGATGCAACAGTACTCTCCGGAAATAATGCTACCTTTTATGGAAGAAGCTGGAAATATATATGTGCATTTTTAGTGATCACAATGACTAGAGGTTGCTACAGGTATTTAATAGGCAGGGATCATTAATACTAAACATCCTGCTATACATGGGACATTGCTGTACAACAGCCATATCCAAAATGCCAAAAATGCCCTTGCTTAGAAATCCTGAACTAGTAGTAAATGGTGCTGAAACAACTCATTATCCATATGGAAAAATTAAAATTATGTTCCTGCTATATACCATATACAAAATACTATTCCGGGGGATTAAAGACCTAAGCGTGGGAATTGTGAAAGTTACAAAAGCCACAGACCAGGAAAAGATACTTGCAATACATTTAACAAAGAATGAGTGTATCAGTGATTAATTGCATTTAGTTACTACTAATAAAAACAACAGTGACTTAAACAAGATAAAAGTTTAATTTCTCTCTCAAAAAAATTAAATCTAGGGGTAGGCATTAAAAGCTGATATGGTGCCTCCATGGATATCAAGGACTCAGTTTCTTCTATCATTTCCATCCTCAGTGATGCTTTATGGTCCAAGATGGCTGCTTTACCTTTAGCCATAGTTCCATGTTCCAGGCAGGAATTAGGAGAATTCCTAATTAGGAATTAGGAATTTTCCAGAATTTTTTCTCAAAAAAACGGCATTCCAGAAAGCCCCATCTCCTGACTTATTGTACAATTCATTAGCTACCTCTACCTGTAACAGAGGTTGGTAAATAAATTTTCAACTGGGTACAATACCAAAAGTTCTATAGTTGTACAGGGAGAGTGGACATTATATAACTATTTAGAACAGGGGTCAGCAAACTATGACCAGTGGGACAAATCCAGCCCACAGCCTATTTTGTAAATAAAATTTATTCGAACATTGTCATGCCCATCTATTTATACACTGCTTATGGCTGCCTTCTCAGTGAGAGTTGAGGGTCCTGACAGAGTCTGCAGAGCCTGAAATATTTACTATCTAGTCCTTTACACAAAAAGTACACCCACCACCCCTAATCTAAAAGACAAAGAGGTACCAAGGGTTAAGAATCCGCCTGCCAATGCAGGGGACACAGGTTTGAGCCCTGGTCCGGGAAGATCCCACATGCAGTGGAGCAACTAAGTCCGTGCGCCACAACTACTGAGCCTGCGCTCTAGAGCCCACAAGCCACAGCTACTGAGCCCTTGTGCCACAACTACTGAGCCCTCATGCCACAACTACTGAAGGCTGCACGCCTAGAGACCGTGCTCCACAAGAGAAGCCACTGCAATGAGAAGCCCGCACACCACAACAACGAGTAGCCCCCACTCACTGCAACTAGAGAAAGCCCGCGCACAGCAACGAAGACCCAACACAGCCAAAATATAAATAAATAAAAAATAAGTTAAAATAAATTTAAAAATAAAGACAAAGAACTCCTACTAATTAATATGAAAATGATAAATAAAATAATAAATGAGTATGAAAATATTAATAGGCAATTCACAGACTACAAATATGTGCAACATCATGTATGAACTTTTCAAACAATTCTAGGCAAAAGAAGCCAGATATAAAAAATACATACTGTAGGATTCCATTTATATGAAGGGCAAGAACAAGTAAACCTGGTGATAGAGGTCAGAATAGTGGTTATCTTTGGGGTTGGAAGAGGGCATCTAGGAGCCTTGTGGGATGCTGATTGTCTATATCTTGATCTGTGTACTGTTTTCACACACACACACACACACACACATGCACACCCAATATGTAAGTTATGCAGTTTTCTGTAAGGTGTGCAACTTTTCTTTTCTAATCAACCCCATTGCATCAGATACCTTTAAATGAAAAAAATTAAAACTCTGGCAAAGATGAAAAAGTTTGATAATTCACTGTTTTGGTCAAGAGTGTAAGAAAATAGGCCCTTTCATATGTTCCTGGTGAGACTGCAGATTGTAATAACTTTTACAGAGGTCAATTTGGTAACAACTTTCAAAATTACAAAAGCATGTATCTTTTGAGCAGCATTCCACCTCTAGAAACTTATGCTCAGATATGTTCATATATATGTAAAATAATATATGTACAAGGTCATAAATGCAGCACTTTTTTGTAATAGCAATGGCTATGCAGCCATCAAAGAACAAAGCAGTTAGTTTTTTAATAATATATATATTTGAATATACTATAATATACATAATATACTATACTATAATGTAATATATTCTTCAAAATATATTGATAGTGTTAAGTGGAAAAACAAATAGCCCTGGATAGAGTGTATAATGACAAGCTTTATGTAAAAATTAAAATGTACAAAGTTAGCAAAGGAATCAATTAAATTTGTAAATAGAGAATCCCTGTCTGGTTCCTTGCTGTAACTGAAACAGCTTTAGTGTTTTGCCATTTAAACTGATATTCAACTGACAAATAGTCATTATCAAGTTTCAAGGGTTTCCTTCCCTATCTAATTGAGAATTTTTATAAGGAATGGTTTTTGAATTTTATCAAGTATCTTTTTAACATCTATTGGCTTGATCATATTTTTTCCTTTAATTCACTGATGTTAAACATATTAATACATTTACAGATATTGACCCATCTTTGTATTCCTAGAATAAACCTTATTTGATTATTTAAAAAAAAATCAATCCGAAGTACATAAAACTAAAATAGAATAGAACTGGGTTAGATATTTTTATGATTGTTGACTATAAAACTTTAAATAATAGATATAATTAGAATAAAAAAGGAAAGTCTTCCTTCACATCATTATAATAACTTTGTTAATTTTTTTTAAGACTTTTTTTTTTTTAATGTTGACCATTTTTAAAGTCTTTATTGAACTTCTTACAACACTGCCTCTGTTTTATTTTTTGGGTTTTTGGCCCTGAGGCATGTGGGATCCTAGTTCCCCGACCAGGGATCGAACCCACACCCCCTACATTGGAAGGCGAAGTCTCAACCACTGGACCACCAGGGAAGTCCCCAACTTTGTTTAATTTTAAAACAATATTTTAAAAGAAATAAACCTAAGAATATAAACGCCAGCATGATTATAAATATATTTGGCAAAGTAGTAGGCCATTAGTTAAACTGGGGGGAAAACTGTATTCCTATATACCAGTGATAACTCAAAAACACCTAAGTTCAAAAGCAAGGAAAATGTATAATTAAATACTAAGTTCAATTTTAATATCAGTTGTATCTTACAAGAGATTTACTCAAAATAAATAATGAAATGATAAAGTGGATTAAATTAAAGGAAGATCTAAGTAAACTATATTTCTAGGTAGAATACTAAGTTCAGTTAAGGTACAAAATGACTGAAATGTGTTTATAAAGCGATTAGTACAGAGCCTAGCATCTATTAAATATTCAATAAATTTTAGTTCTCCCTGCACCTAATTTAATATAATGTTGTAATGCAATATCAATTAAATCCCTCATGAATATTTTATAAAATTTCATACAAGGGAAAATAAAATTTATCTGAAAGAGCAAAGAGGACACAAATACTAAATAATACATGTTTTTTAATGAACACTAATAGATTTTCCAAGATTTTTAAAATATCATGAAAACCCTAAGATATTAAGTCAAATGTAGAAAAATTGTTCAAACAAAGTAGGTTCAACAGTAAAAGAACTTAATTATCCTCACACCATATACTATTTTAAAAGTCTGGTGAGTTAAAAAGTTAAACATGCAAAATTCTATTAAAAAGCTATGAAGAAGAATATTATAATATTCCATCTTTCTAAAGATAAAATCCTGACTAGCAGAGAAATTAAGGTCAAAAGTAAAATGGTTATATTTGAATTTTTTTTTAAAAAATCTGTTACATGGGCTCCCCTGGTGGCGCATTGGTTGGGAGTCCGCCTGCCGATGCAGGGGACACGGGTTCGTGCCCCGGTCCGGGAAGATCCCGCGTGCCGCGGAGCGGCTGGGCCCGTGAGCCATGGCCGCTGAGCCTGCGCATCCGGAGCCTGTGCTCCACAACGGGAGAGGCCACAGCAGTGAGAGGCCCACGTACCGCAAAGAAAAAAAAAAAAAAAATCTGTTACACAATAAATACCAAAAGGAAAGCAGGGAAATGGGAAACATTTGTATGACATTCATAACTTATAAAGAGATACTAATTAAAATATAGAGATAATTGATTGAAATATATAGTCAGTACACTAAAAGCTCAAAATAAGTCATCAAATTAATTAAATCATTACATAAGGATAAAATTTAAATTCTTTACCATGGCCTACAACGCCTTACAAGATCTAGTGCTGCCTACCTCTCCAGTCTCATTAGTGCTTTCTCCCCTGGTACACCATCCTTCAACCACCCTGACCTTTTTCCAGTTCCAAGAACATACCAAACACTTTCCCTTGGAAACATGAAGATCTCTTCCTCCTTAGGGCCTTTGCAGATGCTGCTGGTTACCTGCTGGAAGCTCTTTTCCTCATTCTTCACGTGGTTAACTCTTCAGTCTTCAAGTCTCAGATCTACCCTACATGATACCCTACCTAAAGTGAATCCCCCTTATAGTGTTCTATCTCAGCTCCCTGTTGTCTTCCTTAGAGTACTTATGACCTTTTGTAGTTATTTTGTTCATTTGCTTTTGTCAATCTCCCTCATTAGACTATTGAATCATGTAAGTCTCATTCACCCCATATTCCCAAATACAGTGTCTGACAACAAATGCGCTCAATAAATATTTGTTGAATAAATAAAAACTGAAAACCCAAGTATCAGATAATAATGAAATTACTAAATTATGATATAATATATTAAAACAAGGAAATGCTATATAACTATATATAACTATTCAAATTGACAAGTATGGAAGTAGTAAAAGAAAATGTCTATATGAAATAATGGTGAATGAAGAAGCAGATCAGGATGCACATATATCATACAACTATGTAAGGCAACTATATATACATCCAACTTAAAATGACTAGAAAATAACTCATGGTGACAAAAAGGTTGTAACAATTAGCAGGCTTTTTGTAAAGAAAGCAGGTTGCTAACAATAATATTGTATAAAGTCAGTATTGTGGAAGAGTGCTTACAAAATAACAGTAAGTGAAAAAACAGAGAGCATAGTATTGTATGTACACCATGACTATAGCTAGGCCAAATTAAATATAGATTGAAAGAGGATACAGAAATAAAAATACCTATTGCATCAAGGTGAGAAACATGCATAAAATTTTTTTTAATTTTCTTTTAAGGTTGTTGGTCTTTTAAAAATAATACTTATAATGGCAGATAGTCATGAATGAATAAATAAATAAATCTCATTATCTCAACACCCAATTAATAAAGGAGTAACATTTTAGGTAAATATTTTTAGTCTTTTTTTCTAGTATATATAAGCAAAAATATCTGTAAAATAAAATTAGAACTACACTATACATTTATTTATTTATTTTTTGTGGTAAGCAGGCCTCTTACTGTTGTGGCCTATCCCGTTGCGGAGCACAGGCTCCGGACGCGCAGGCTCAGCGGCCATGGCTCACGGGCCTAGCCGCTCCGCGGCATGTGGGATCTTCCCAGACCGGGGCACGAACCCGTGTCCCCTGCCTCGGCAGGCGGACTCTCAACCACTGCGCCACCAGGGAAGCCCTATACATTTATTTTTAACGTGCTTTTTTTCATTTAGTAATATATCATAAACATTTTCCCAGTCTATATGGCTTAGTAATAAACTTTCAAAAACATTTTAAACAACAAGGTAATATTAGTAGTGGAGAGACACACTAGTGGACTGAGCACAGCAGAAGGAGTAGATCCAGAGCTCAGATCCATACCAACGTGCAAGTGTTTAAGCCAAACACTAAGCATCTCTAAGGATCAACTACTACATCCATCAGACAGAGCAATACTGAAAGAGGGTGAAGCTGATGCTTCTTTACAGCTATTTTAAAGAGTAAATAAACAATGTAGGAGGGACTTCCCTGGTGGTCCAGTGGTTAAGACTTCGTGCTTCCACTGCAGGGGGCACAGGTTCGATCCCTGGTTGGGGAACTAAGGTCCCGCACGCCGTGCGGCACGGCCAAATACAATAAAATAAAGTTAAAAATAAACAGTGTAGGAGAGGGAAGGCATGAAATATACTGACCAAACTGACAAATGCTAACTCCCAGAACAGTCTCCCAAGCAATCCATCAGACCAATAACATAAAACTCACACCATATCCCCAGGAGAAGTCCGAGCTGCCTTCAGTAGAGATCCCTGTGCCTGTATAACTTGGAAAAGCAGACCTTGAATTCCCAGTGTCAGCTGATGTAAAAGGTGATTCTTGTGTGATGTCAGACTCACTAAATGCACAATTTGGAAGGAGAAGAGAAAACAGAAAAATTCTTATATTTCCTTAAGTTTCTGCAACATTAACTACTCAGCAATCTATTAGGTGATAAGCATGTGTAGAAATATATCCACAGAGGCAAAAATAAATGAAGGACTTGAAATGTAAGCATCATAGTAAAGTCGGATCTAATTCCTACAGAATTGATGGCAGCCATTCTAAATAATTCTAGTCTTAGTTTACAATGAATACTTTAACATTCCACTTATAATATCTACCCTTGAGAACTAAAGACATTTCAGAAACGTCTAGGAATTCACATAGAATAGTATGTGAACTTGTATGGCACTTTTAGTTTACCAAGCACTTTCACAGATATTAACCCCATTTTATCCTCACAACAACCTGGTGGTGCAGAACTCAACCCCTTTTTTAAGACAAAGAATCTGAGATTTAGTACTAGGTGTTGAAACTAGGTTTTATGACTGTAATTTTTCTATGATACCACATTGCTTCTCAGAACCCTCTGTGAAGTTACCGTATCCTCTATTTCTTAAAATAATAACTGCAGCTAATATTTACTCAGCATTTACTGTATTTTATCTCATTTATATTCAGAACACCCTTTAAGAGATACTATTACCAGGTAAGTAACTTGCCCACTATTATTCAGCTAATAGATGACAAAATAAGTGTGTTTCCATTAGCTGTTCCAGAATGAAAGTTGAATGGTATTGAAAAATGTGATAAAAAAATTCTTGTTTTCTTTCATTAGTACAAGGCAAAAAAACAAAACTTTTGCCATTATCAAGTGCAACAAGCACTTTTTGTTATTACCTTTGGGAACTTATGTCGTTTTCATGGCTGTCATTGGTAGAGGAAATTGCATCCAGCTGCTCTGGAAGGGGATGATGATTAAGAGAATGTTTTGTTATTCCTTTCCTGTGAAAGAGAAAAACAAAGTTATATTTCTTGTAAAGAAAAAATATATACTTTTCAGTAACTTGATCTACAAGTTCGTCACCTACTTCTTGCTGTTCTGGAACTGCACTGTACAATACAGTAGCCATTAATCACTAGCAGTTAAAATGTCAGTTGGAAATGAGATGCACTTTAAGTGTAAAACACATAGGATTTCGAAGTCTTAGTACAAGAATGTACAATGTATCATTAATTATTTTATCTTGATTACATGTTAAAATGATAATATTCTGGATATATTTGGGTTAAACAAAATATATTCTTAAAATTAATTTCACTGCAAATTGAAAATATAATAAGGTATAACCACACACCTATTAGAACAGCTAAGATAAAATATGGTGATAACACTAAACGCAGATAAGGATATGGAGAAACTGGATTTCTCATACATTGCTGGTAGGAATGTAAAATGGTGCAGCCACTCTGGAATAATTTCAGTTTCTTATAAAACTAAACACATGTGTTTATCATGAGACCTAGCCATTGCACTCTTGGGCATTGATCCCAGAGAAATGAAAATTTATGTTCACACAAAAATCTGTACACAAACGTTCACAGCAGCTTTATTTATAATTGAAAAAGGTTGGAACAACTGAAATGTTCTTTGACAGCTGAATAGTTAAACTTTGGTATATCTACACAATGGAATATGATTTAGCATAAAAAAGGAGTGAACTGATACATGCAACAACTTGGATGGATTTCAAGGGCATCATACTTAGTGAAAAAAGCCAATCTCAAAAGGTTACATATACTATATGATTCCATTTATATTACATTCACAAATGACAAAACTATAGAGGTGGAGAAAAGATTAGTGGTTCCAGGGTGTGAAGAAAGGAATGGATGTGACTGTAAAGGCATATATAAGGATGTTTCCTGGTGGTGATGGAACAGCTCTGTATCTCTATTGTATTGGTAGTTACATATATCAATAAATGAGACCAAATTGCATAGAACTATATATACATATATACAAAGGAGTGGATATAAAAACTGATGAAAACTGAATAAGGTTTATAGTCTAGTTAACAGTACTGTACCAATGTCAGTTTCCTGGCTTTGAAATTATATTATAGTTACGTAAATTGTCATCGTTGGGGGAATCTGGGTGAAGGGTTCACGGGACTTTGTACTATTTTTGTAACTTCCTGTGAGTCCATAATTATTTCAAAATAAAAAGGTAAAAAAGTTAATTTCACCTGTTTCTACTATTTTTTTAATGTGACTACCTGAAAATTTTAAATTATATATGTGTTTTGTATTATATTTCTATAGGACAGTACTGTTCTAGAGAGTTCAACATGTGCATTAGAATAAACTATGGGATGGGGTCAATTATTATATGTTCCAGTCCTAATCATCCACAATAGACTTTTCTTCCCCACAAAATTCTGTAGTCAAATAACATGATAGGTTAAACAAAGTTACACAGGTTTCTTTACAAGAGGTCTTCCCAGGGCTTTTAATATGCAAATGTATATTATAAATCTAATATTCTTGTTTCACAGGAAAGGAAAGTGAGGCACAGAGGGATTAAGTAACCTGCTTAAGGTCATATGGCTAGTAAGTAATGGAGCCAGGATTCAAATCCAAGTAGTTTGTTTGAGGCTTCTCAGAGCAAATGAATAGTTTGAGATTTTAGTAAATTGTACCATTTTTGTATATAAAGATAAAGACCTAGTCAGCAGAGCTTGTACTTTAAATTATTTCTCAAATGGTGGGGCTGGATTTGTGTAGAGCTATTTGTACTTCTCTCATTCAATGATTTTACAACCAAAAGCTTGTCTTTGAGACAGTGGCGGGGATCAGAAATGTGGATCCCAGCTATGAAATAGAAACTTAAAACATATTTTAGTCTGTCAGAGAAATTTGGTTATGAAGTGACAATTAGATAATACCAAAGAAATATTAAATTTGATCATAGCTTTGTGGTTACATAAGAAAATGTGTATAATTTTTAGAAATGCATAATGAAGTATATGGGGTGAAATGATAGTGTCTGGGGTTTTCCTTCCTTATTTCACAGATGACAGACAGGCTGAAAAAAATATATAGATGAAAGATGAAGCAAATATATTAAAATTTAGATAACTGTTTAATGTAGGTGATGGGTAGGTCATTATATTATTCACTATACATTTATGCTTGAGATTTACCATTTTTAAAATGTTAAGCTGTATATTTTATCCCAACCTCTTTTCAATATCTATAATTTGGAACTATTAGGGAGAAAACTAAAATTACTTCTTCAAAGCAAATTATCATTATAACACCTAAAGTAAAAATTACTTTTAATATACTGTTAGTTAGGGCTTCCCTGGTGGCGCAGTAGTTGAGAGTCCGCCTGCCGATGCAGGGGACACGGGTTCGTGCCCTGGTCAGGGAAGATCCCACATGCCGCGAAGCGGCTGGGCCCGTGAGCCATGGCCACTGAGCCTGCGCGTCCGGAGCCTGTGCTCCGCAACAGGAGAGGCCCGTGTATTGAGAAGAAAAAAAAAAAAAAAAAAAAATATATATATATATATATATATATACTGTCATTTAGATGCATATAATCTTATTATCATCATTATTCATGTTATTCTGACACTTCTAGAGAATCATCTTTTGGGAGAATTATCTTTAGGGAGTATCAAATCAACAATAGAGAACAAGTAACATAACCATACTGGGTCAATAATTCTGGCCCAATAAGTGCTATCAACAATTTTTTCCATAAATGATATTTTTTTTCACTCTCAGAACGGTCAGAATTAATTATAAAAGCAGATTTTTGCCTAAGCCCTGTTCCCTTTATTGGTAAATGACTTTCTTCTTCCTATTTGCTAAAAAAGCCTATTAACTGAACTGCTTCTGTGTCCTATCCTATTATTTAGTAGATAATAAGCTTCTGAAAGGCAAGGAAAGATCATAGACTGATTTTGTTTGTATGGTTATTGTACCAAGCAAAGGTGGGAAGGGACAAGGAAATTACCATTTACCGAGGACCTACTATGTGTCAAGCCCTATGCCATCACTTTAGATATGCTTTTAGATAAGGTCTTATTCCTATATTACAGAAATGAAGGCTCAAAGATTTAGTAATTTGCCTAAAATTAACAAGGCTACAAAAGAGTCTAAACAGAAACCCAGATGTGACTGAAGATATCATGCCTGTTAATTGCCCTGTATAGTTAATATTTAATTAATAAATGTATGGTTGCTAAAATTACATAGTTTAGTGGAGGAAAAATATTGGTATTTGGGGTTGAAAAACCCAAGCTCAAAACCTATTGGTTATATAATCTTAAGATGTGTACCTTTCTGATATTTCATCTGCTGAAAAACTAAAGATAATCATACCCATCTTACAGAGTTGTTAAGAGAATCAAAATGTGAAAATCTTTTTGAAAGTGTAAAGCATTAATAAATGAATGACAGTATCATTACTTCCTACATTATAACACTTCACTAGGGGTGGGAGGTGGGTCTTTAAGCGGGAAATATTTGCTGTCTAAAGTCTCAAAAGCAAAACTGATCCTTAAGGATTCTGACACTAAATTGCAGAGGTGCAGAGGCAGTATGTGTAATGGTTATGACCACAAGCTTCAAAAACAGATTGACAACAGGTTCGTACTTAAGCTCCACCACCACCCTCTGGCTGTGTGATCTTTGGCATGCTACAATCTTTAAGTCTGGGATCTTTATCTGTAGAAAGGGCAAAATAATAGTTCCTATCTGGTCTCCTTATTGACACGATGGAGCTAATGCATGCATGTAAGCAGCTTTGCACTGTGCTTGGCACTAGACGTATTCAACTTCATTGTAGCACTCAGCTATTAATAGCTTCACGAATTGTCAATGGTCATTGACACTGGGGCACGAAGCACTGCGGAAACTACAAAATGCCTTAGGAAACCCAGTCCCCGAGCTCAAGAAGTGCAACCCAAGAGGGCCAAGTTCTGGGACAGCACAGGTAACACGCCCTTAGCTGGAGATGGAGGTAGAAGGGGCAACGTCCGGCAAGGCTGGGAGGAGAGAATTTCGAAGAAAATTTTCTTTCCCTCGCCCTGGGAAAGGAAAAAGGAGCAAGGGACTGGTCAGGGAGGGTCCGCAAAGCGCCTGCGGCCCGCCTCGGCCTGGGCCGGGCTGGGGTGGCTGAGCAGTCCACTCACAGCTCCAAGTTCTGTGGCACCGCCTTCCGAGTGTATCTGGAGATCATCCTCCTCTTCCTCCTCAGCCGCGGCCGGGGCGGGCAAGCCAGGTTGGGGGCCTCTGGCCTGGCCCTCCCGCCGGCTCCTGTTCGGCTCCCTCCCGCCACCTTCCGGCCCCGTCAAGCCCCGTCTCTTAGACTGCGGGCCGTCACTCCCACAGGATCCCCACCTCCCTAGTCTTCCGCCCTCCTTGCTTCCCCGTGGAGCCGGAAGTGGCGAAGGCACACGGGCACCCACCTAATGCTCTCGCCGACGCGCAACAGGGACGACGCCCGGGGTTCCGAGGCTGAGCCGGTTTCTGACTTTCAGAGTTTCTGCTGTCTTCTGGTCCCAGACGAGCGTGTGGACCCAGTCTGAGCCAGGCTTTGGCTGCTACTGGCAGCTCCCGACCAGCTCACGTGATAGGAGAGGCGGCTGAGGAAAGGTGCCACAGCAGAGACTTGCCGGAGAGGCCCAGGCCCTAGAACCGTAAGCGGAATTGGCTTCATTTTGTTGGATGAAGGAGAGCGCCTAGTCTGAGTAAAAAGCTCTAGACTCCCAAGTCAGGCCTCTGCTGCTTGGTTGCTTCTCTTGCTGTGCTCCCGGTTTTCTCATATGTACAGTGTGGAATTAGCCTGAGTGATCTCAAAGCCCCTTCTAGTGTTTTCTCATATGTACAGTGTGGAGTTAGCCTGAGTGATCTCAAAGCCCCTTATAGTCCTCGGGTGGGTAGTTAGCATCTGTCTACCAGGGTTAAAAGGCCAAATGATGATTTGGACAGAAAGTAGCGAATGAGTGTCTGGATAGAAGATGCAAGTTCCTCTCGACTTCGTTTTACTACTCCGTTAGAAAAACAAGTCTAAAAATTGAATTGCAGCCGTAAAGTGGATAATCCAAAACAGTGTCTTCCTTTACCAAGCCTCACCTGGAAGCAATAGTGAGCTAGTACTTTTGTTTGTAAGGGGAACCTTTAGAAAATAGTTATTTACCACCTCCTAATATACCAGAGCTATACCCTTTGAGACCTGAGAAGGGGGAAAATTTAGGATAGATAGTTGTAGGATCAAGAGCCATGGGCAGATTATTTGGGGGTGAAATGATAGGGCATGAATGTTTTGTAGTTTTGAATTCCTCTATGCCATACAACGGGAGAGATTTAATTCTGCAGAGTAAGGGAGATTGCTTTTCAGAAATTTTAAATAATAAAAATTTAAACGAGGTACGGATTATAGAGATGATACAGTAACAGTCTTATTCTACAATTAAGGAAAAAGCCCCAGGAAGAAAGTGAAATGCCCAGAATAACACAACTGGGACTACTGGCAGAACTGGGACTTGTGATAGTGTTTCAAAAGATGTTATTTCAGTGTTTCTAAAAGTGTGTTATACACACCACTGCTAGTGCAAGGGCAAACAGTTTTTATTTTATTCTTACATACTTGTTAATTTGGGAATGTGGTATTGGATTTCCATTTATTGTATTATATCAAAAGTTCCTTTCATGTAATCGTAAGTATAACAATGTCATTAAAAGTATGTTAAATAAATGTCATTATAGTTGGTATGTGGTCAAGGCAAAAATCATGATGATGGTATGTGGATAACTGAATTTTGGGAAAAAATGTTAACGGAATTTCCTAGCATAGTTCAGGGAATGGGATATTACTTCTACATTATTCTATATGGTTTATATTATTGAAACTTTAAATGTAGCTTTCAAAGAAGAATGGAGGAAAATATGAAGTTTGCTACAGTGGAAGACACTGTAGAATACCACCTGTTCCTGATACCGGATGAACCATGGGACCCAGAAGAACACAGAGAGATTCTTCAAAAGTACATTGAGAAGATAATGACCCAGTTTGCACCTATGCTGGTCCCCTATATCTGGCAGAATCAGCCTTTCAATCTCAAATATAAACCTGGGAAAGGTAAGGCTCTTTTGCTTATTTTGCTTTGATATGTGTGACTTTTAATGTCATTCTGACAACAGTGATGTATAATAGTCCATAGTTCATTCAGTGTTAGGAGATTTTTTTAAATTAATTTATTTATTTTTGGCTGTGTTGGGTCTTTGTTGCTGCGTGTGGGCTTTCTCTAGTTGCAGCGAGCGGGGGCTACTGTTCATTGAGGTGTGCGGGCTTCTCATTGCGGTGGCTTCTCATTGCAGAGCACGGGCTCTAGGTGCGTGGGCTTCAGTAGCTGTGGCATGCGGGCTCAGTAGTTGTGGCTTGTGGGCTCTAGAGTGCAAGCTCAGTAGTTGTGGTGCACAGGCTTAGTTGCTCCATGGCATGTGGGATCTTCCCAGACCAGGAATTGAACCCGTGTCCCCTGCATTGGCAGGCGGATTCTTAACCACTGCGCCACCAGGGGAACCCTGTCAGGAGATTTATATCCTGAGCTTTTTATGGTGTTTGCCTCTATTCAGTTAAGCCCTTGAACTTAAAAAAAATTTTTTTTAATTCATGTTGATGGATGCTTTCTAATACTCATTATCTTAGGAACTAATATATATTCAACATTATTAAGCCATGGCTCTTCTTTTGAACTTTAATTACTATGCCATAATGTATCTAGGTACCTATACTAAACAGGTTCAGGCATCTGGCTTCCTTAACCATAGTTCTTTTAGCTGTTACTCTGTATTCCTCAGTCTTGATAGTATGTTTACTAGGCTGCCTTTCACATAGTTGTTTTGGTAAGGATCTAAGAGTGGCTCTGCTTGGCTTATAAAGAGAAATAATTGAGCTAAATGACCATTATTTGCCACTCGGAAGCATTTTGAGGTTCCTTCACTGCTTCCCTGTATTCAGTGCTTGAGATCTGACCTCTGGCCAAATATGGTACTTTGTCCTGTCATTTCTTATAACTTTACTAAAATGAATCATGGATAGGTGACCAAGGCTCTACTCATGCAGTGACTTCTGTGGGGTCTTATTTCAGATCAGGAGCGTGGCATCTTGTGATACCATCATTCTGGCTCTCAATTTAGTGCTTATCTGTTTCCTTTTGGCTAGCAGTTGCCAAATGCAAAACGTTAATTTATTAAACACCTATTCACTGAAACACGTGATATTTATTGGCAAGAACACTGTCCCATTAGCACAGCCAAAACCAATTCCTTACCTTTTTTCTAGAAAATCATTTTTACACAGTGTTTTCTTGTCTTGCTTAATGGGATTGCTAGCCACCTAGTTATCAAGCTTGTTAGTGATTCAGAATCATCCTCAACTCCTCACTTCACCATGTTCAGTCAGGCACTAAATCCTAGTGTGATTACTCCTAAAATATGACCCCTTTCTACATCTGTTTGGCTACAGTCTAGGCCCCCTTGATCTCTTCATCTGGAAGACTACAGTAGCCACCTAACTAACCTCTCTGGTTCCAGTGTCTGCAGTTCCTGACCCTGTTGCCAGTTACCTTTGTAAAACACAAATTTGATCATGTCACTCTCCTGCCTAACATCCTTCAGCAGTTCCTCATTGCTTCTGGATGAAATTCAAATTGAAGTTTAATATGTAAGGTAGATAAAAATAGACACCCTAACTGGAACTTCTATACTTGATGAAACTTGGGAAATCTGGAGTAGGGAGAAGAGTTGGTTGGGCAGTTCTTCCCAACTGTTTGGGGATTCTTTTTGCCATGGTAGCTCTTGAGACACTCCGCACTACACTTGTTTGACCTTCATTCTGTTAATATGGTATATTACATTGTTTGGTTTTCTTGTGTCAAATCATCCTTACATTCCAGGAATAAATGCCACTGGGTCATGGTGTACAATCCTTTCAATGTGTTGTTGAATTCAGTTTGCTAGTGTTTTGTTGAGGATTTCTGCACCATTATTCATCAGGGGTATTGGTCTGTAGTTTTCTTGTATTGTCTTTGTCTGACTTTAGTATTAGGGTAGTGCTGGCCTCATAAAATGAGTTTAGGAATGTTTCCTCCTCTTCAGTTTTTTGGTAAGAGTTTGAGGAGGATTGATGTTAATTCTTCTTTAAATGTTTGGTAGAATTCTCCAGTGAAGTCATCTAGTCCTGGGCTTTTCTTTGTGCAGAAGTTTCTGATTACTAATTCAATTTCCTTACTAGTTATAGATCTGTTCAGATTTTCTATTTCTGCACAATCCAGTCTTGATAATTTGTGTGTTTCCAGGAATTTATGCATTTCTTCTAAGTTATCCAGTTTGCTGATGTACAGTTGTTCATAGTGTTCTCTTACAGTCCTCTTTATTTCTGTGGCATAGGTTGTAATATCCCCCCTTTCATTTCTGACTTTAGTTATTTGAGTCTTTTCTCTTTTTTCTTAGTTAATCTAACTAATGTTTTGTCAATTTTGTTGATCTTTTAAACAAACCAACTCAGTTTAATTGATTTTTTAAATATTGTTTTTCTATTCTCTATTTCATTTATCTCTGCTCTGATCTTCATTATTCCCTTCCTTTAGCTTTGAGTTTAGTTTTTTCTTCTTTTTCTAGTTTCTTAAGGTATAAAGCTAGGTTGTTGACTTGACATCTTTTATAACTATAAACTTCCTCTTAGCACTGCTTTCACTGCATCGCATCTTTGTGGCATGTTGTGGTTTTGTTTTCATTTGTCTCAAGATATTGTCTAATTTCTCTTGTGATTTCTTCTTTGACCCATTGGCTGTCTGAGTGTCTTGTTTAAGTTCTACATATTTTTGGATAATGTACTTGTTTGAAAATTTCTGCTGATATTCCCAGAACCACGCTATTGTCTGTCATGCCTCTGTGTTTTTGCACATGCACATGTTCTCTCTTTCTGGAAGGCCTACTTCTGGTCATTCCTCCAGAGGAGTATAGCTCAGATATCACATACTTTATGCTCACATAGCCCTCAGTGTATACCTCTGTTCATCATCTTGTTTTGTGATGCTTGGTTGTCTATCTCCTGTTGTCTAGACCCTAAGCTCCTCAAGAATAAGCTTCTTGTATCTTGTCCAGGATTGCAACCCCAGCTCCCAGTATAGTACCTGGAGCATAGCCAGTCAATAAATGTTTGTTTAATTGAATGATTACTTGTACTTTTATTTGCACTGGTATATTTATTTGGTTATATGATTGCTTTTCTCTTGTTTTTAGGAGGTGTTCCTGCTCATATATTTGGCATGACAAAGTTTGGAGATAACATTGAGGATGAATGGTTTATTGTTTATATAGTAAAGCAAATTACAAAGGAATTTCCAGAGTTAGTAGCAAGGTATTATAGCTTTATTAATAATTCTAAAGGAATTCTATTATTGAAAATGACTACATTTTTATCCATTTAGTAGTATTTTTTTCTGTAGTCTGGTGGAAATTGTACAAACTTGGGATGTAGATTTTAAACGTGACTTCTGTATTTTCTTCCTTTTCTCTTGTGACTTCCTTTTCTTGAAGAAGAATTAAAGAATCATTTGAGAGTTCAACTTCAAAAAAATTTCAAACAAAACCTGCTTATTTTAGATTTTCTCTTTTTCTTCTTGTTTTGAAAGAACAAATACACATGGTAAATAAAATTCAAACAATACAAAAGGGTGTACTGCTCTGACTTCCCAAAAGTAATCACCGTCAAATTTCCTGTGTCTTTAAAAAAAGAAATTCATCTACAGATATACATATTTCACAGATTTCTTTACTGTGTCTTCCTCTATTAGACTATAGCTATATTTTATGAAAAATCATATACAGAAGAAATTTAAAGAGAAATCAGTGCGCAATTTTATGGACAGGAAGCAAAGTAGACGATAGTACATTCTAATTCAGTTTTTAAAATAGGAATGGATAATTATCTGTAATTCCCAAGTTTTGCCAGCAGAGGGCGCTTCACCCATTTAACATATGTCCTAGTTTTCCTCATCAGCCCCCAAATTCTGGTCTTCTATCCACCCAGTCTTTTCCCCAGCAAAACAAGAAGAAAAAAAGAACAACAATTTTGGAAACTTGTTATAATATCAAAATTTCAGGCATACATAAAAGTAGAGAGATGGGTACCTTCACGTACCCATCACCCAGCTTCAGTAATTATCAACTCCTGGTGATTCTTATTTCATTTACTTCCTTCCCCACTCCCCCATCACATAGCAAGATTATTTTAAAACAGATCTCCAGTATTATGCCATTTGATTTTTAAATACTTCAGGATGTAAATCTAAGAGATAACAAACACTACTGTTACCATACCTACAAATACATAGCAATAATTTTTTAATGAATGATAGAATTTTAAATGAACAGACACAAAAATAGTAGTTTCTATCTTTACTAGGATAATAAGAAGGGGGCAATACCTTTCATGTGCTGATTCTGATTTTTATACATGTAATGATGGTTCATACCTACACACTAGGACCCTAAAGCTCTTTAATAGGCATCTACTGTCTTGTCGGGGTTTTTTTAAAAATTAGAAAAAGGAAGAAGTGTTTCCTCTATGTCTCTGCCAGATTAATATTCCTAAAGTAGAGCTCGAACCATTTTACTACGCTACTCTAAAGCCTTTCATTCATTTTGTCTATAAAATTCAACAAAAAAAAAAAAAAAAAAAATTCAACACATTCTCGTTGATTCTGCCAACATTTAAAGCTCTTCACAAAATGATATAACTGTGCTTTTCTAGTCTTGTTCTTTACTCGTTGTCATTCTTCAAATATCTACCTTAACTTTGCTACCTCCATGATTTTGCTTATGCTCTTCTCTCTCCCAAGAACATCTCTCCTTTTCTCCGTATATTGTTATCTCCACCCATTAAAAGTGAAAAAAATCTAGAACAGTATATATGATATGCTACCTTTTGTGCAACAAGAGAAGAAAGAATTTATATTCCTATTGGCTGGATTACACATAAGCAAACGGTAGAAGGATAAACAAGAAATAACAATGGTGGAGGGGTTGTGCATATAGATACAAAAGCAGGAAGGAGACTTTTTCATTGTATAACTTTTTATGTATTTTTTAAAAGTTTTAACCATGTGACTGTATTACCTATTCAGAAATTTAAATTTTTTAAAAGTCATGCAAATGAGGCAAAACAAAATTATCTTTCAAGGTCCAGTAATACCTCCTCCATAAAGGTTTTCCTAATCTTGGCTATATGTGATTTTTTTTTTTCTTTTGAAACCCCATAGTACTTTATGTATTTTCCATATTTTTTTCTATTGTTATTTATTTATGTACTTATTTTTCTCTCCTTATCACCCTCACCTAAGGAATTCCTCCTTAAAATCTTAGAGTCTCCTTCAGTGCTTAATGGTATCTTAAACATTTTGCTTAATTATAGGAATCTACACATGGTACATACTCATATATTTACTAAGATGAAGGAGAAAATGTATTAGAACAAATTTGCTTGATTATTAGCAAATATGTGCTTTTTTGAATATAAAGTTAGAACTTCTTTTGCATTAGGATTGAAGACAATGACGGTGAATTCTTGTTAATAGAAGCTGCTGACTTTCTCCCTAAATGGTTGGATCCTGATAATAGTGCCAATAGGGTAAGTATATCCAAGTTTGGAAAATCTACGGAGGCGAAATCATGTTGCAACATTTTCATATGTACCGAGAGTTTGTCACTGCCTGGTATGAAAATTAAAACATCATTTTGCAGGTGTTTTTCCATCATGGGGAGTTGTGCATTATTCCTGCACCAAAGAAACCTGGAGCAGTATCCTGGTTACCCACCACACTCCAAACAATCTCACAAGCACTGAATATAATCTCAACACACCCAGAAAAAATTTTGGCTTCAGAATCTATACGAGCTGCTGTGAATAGACGCATCAGAGGGTAAGAAAAATAACACTTTCACTGCTAGTCAAGGAACCTTTTGATTTCATGTCGCTCAAGTCTTCTGTTGAATCTGGAATTTCTTTCACCTAAATTAATGCTAATTTTCATGCTGTCTTCATCCTTCGTGAAATTGACCAACAAATTAAACTTACGTATTTTAAAATCAGTAAACAGATGTATCTTTTAATTTCCATTTAAAAGTGTCATAGGCCCAATATTTTTGCATTTATTTACCTTAGATATTATGGCTAAGTATTATGTAGATCCACAGATAGAAATTTTCAGACCTTTAGAAATGGAAACCTAAGTGAGCACAATTGTGTTCAGGCTTTTTCTGTGGTTCTTGGAGTATATATGGGATTCTTTGACCTAGGTGGAGCACCTTAGGCTCTATTCAGAAGAGAATACCTTAGTCTAATAACATACTAATTCAGCCATTCAAATGTGAGTGCCTATTAAATGTTTAGCACCATTCAGGTCTTAACAGTATTAAACATTTCTTTTAGCTTCGCTTCAGTACACTTTGTACCATTTTTTAGGAGAATAAATGCTGATTTTATTTTTTATTGGGCCACCTTAATCCCTTTTCTTTATTTTCCATTTCTTCCCGATTTTTCTGTCTCTCTTCCTTCTTGTAGTCTTTAGTATATACAGTATCTTTTTTTTCAATTAATTAATTTTTTTGGCCGCGCGGCTTGCAGGATCTTAGTTCCACGACCAGGGATTGATCCTGGGCCACTGGCAGTGAAAGTGCCAAATCCTAACCACTGGACTGCCAGGGAATTCCCTACAGTATCTTTATCTTCACCTCTCTTGTCACTTTTTCCATCTCACTCTTGGTGAACCAAGACAAGATAAAATGTTAAGGGGGAAGTAAATAGTATAAGAATCCTGGATGTTTACATATCATAAAATAAAAATAATTATGTTACCTGTCACAGATACCCAGAAAAAATTAAAGCCTCCCTTCATCAAGCACACTGCTTCCTTCCAGCTGGCATTGTAGCAGTGCTAAAGCAGCGCCCCAGATTGGTGGCTGCAGGAGTCCAGGCATTTTACCTGCGGGACCCCATTGACCTGCGAGCCTGTCGTATATTCAAGACATTCTTGCCTGAAACACGAATAATGACTTCGGTAAGCTAGTTCTCTTGGTCATTTAGTTTCTCTCACTGGAAATAAAATTGAACATTATTTAATTGTTCACTAGAAAAAAATGGGAAATATTCTGTTTCCTCATAGCAAGTTAATATACATTTTTAAATTTTTTCTTTTCTCCTATCCGGGGGAGGAAGATTGTAAGAGACCTGACTCCTTATTTTATATTTCAATGTTTCCTAGCTATTTCTGACCATATTTTCCCTATTTGAGTAGTTATATCCTCTTAACAATAAAACATTTCATTTCTTCCAGAGAATTAAGAATTATTCTATATCATCCACCCACCAAAATTGCTGTGTAATGTAACTAATGATTTGAATTACCTTAGTGATAACTAAATATAGACAAGTGAAGGTAAATTTTATGGGTATATGAATTATATCTCTGTAAAGCTGTTACTAAAAAATGTAGGCAGTAAATAGGTTGGATCTTCTTTGCACTTATATGAATATGAAGCTCATAAATGAAGTTACTATGAAGTTATTATTAACTATGAAATGATATTCAAATTTTTAATTTCAGGAAAAGACTCACATATTTTGTGCCCCAATATCCAGGTCACTTTCACTAAATGTCTGTATGCACAGTTGGTGCAACAAAGGTTTGTGCCAGACCTGCGGAGTGGATACAGGCTGCCTCCTCCATCTCATCCCCAATACCGAGCCCACGAATTGGGCATGAAGTTGGTAATGTTAAACCAGAAAATTTTATTTTCTTCCTTTATGTCAAAGGGCTCTTAAGAGAATAATGACAGAGCTTAGAAATCTAGATGTATACCCTATTAATGTGAGAATGTAGTAAAATGTAGCATTTCAAATAAGAAGGAAAAGTGGATTATTCAGTAAGTGATGATAAAACTGTGAAGCCATCTGAAAAATTAAAGTTGGTTACCTCACACCTATGCCAAAATAAATTCCAGTTGGACCAAATATTTAAATGAAAAAAACGAAACCATAAAATTTGAAAGAAAACATAGGAAAACTTTTGAAAATCTGAGTAGGAAAGGCCTTTCTAAGCACGACTAGAAACTGTGAAAGAAAAGATTGATAAATTGGATAATATAAAAATTAAGCGGGCTTCCCTGGTGGCGCAGTGGTTGAGAGTCCGCCTGCCGATGCAGGGAACATGGGTTCGTGCCCCAGTCTGGGAAGATCCCACATGCCGTGGAGTGGCTGGGCCCGTGAGCTACGGCCGCTGAGCCTGCGCATCCGGAGCCTGTGCTCCGCAACAGGAGAGGCCACAACAGTGAGAGGCCTGCGTACCACAAAAAAAAAAACCAAAAAACATAAATATAGTCAAAAGACAGTAAACTTGGTGAAAGTGTAAAATATATTTGCTATTTATTTAAATTTATTTTATTTTTGGCTGCTTGGGTCTTCATTGCTGTGTGCGGGCTTTCTCTAGTTGTGGCGAGCAGGGGCTACTGTTCGTTGCGGTGCATGGACTTCTCATCGTGGTGGCTTCTCGTTGCAGAGCGCAGGCTGTAGGTGCGCAGGCTTCAGTGGTTGTGGCACACGGGCTTCAGTAGTTGTGGCATACGGGCTTCAGTAGTTGTGGTGCGTGGGCTTCAGTAGTTGTGGCTCGCGGGCTCTAGAGCCAGGCTTAGTAGTCGTGGCGCACGGGCTTATTTGCTCTGCAGCATGTGGGATCTTCCTGGACCAGGGCTCGAACCCGTGTCTCCTGCATTGGCAGACAGATTCTTAACCACTGCACCACCAGGGAAGCCCTATATTTGCAGTTTAAATGACAAAGAGTAAAAAAACTAGTAAATGACAAAAGTTGATTTATCTAATATATAGCATTCCCACAATTCAATATAAAAAAATAGTACTAATCAATCAAAAAATCATCAGAAACCATTAACAGTCCACAGAAAAGGAAATACAAATGATTTTTATGAAAAATGTTGACACTTGCTCATAATAAAAGAAATGCAGTTAAAGCTACAAAATAGTATTTTTCACCATTTGATTGGCAAGTACCCATAAGTTTGATAATACATACTGGGTTTATAAAAATACATAAAGAGGTACCCTCAAACATTATCGATAGGAATATAAGTTGAATCAGTCTCTTAGAACAGTTTGTCACTTTCCATAACATTTAAAATGCACAAACCCTTCTCAGCATTTTCACTTCCAGAAATCTATCCTCCATATATTTTACTTGTGCACAAAGACGTACAAGGATACTCATGAAAGCATTGTTTATAGTAGCAGAAGATTGGAAACTACCAAAATGTCTGTTAGTAGAGGAGTAGTTGGATAAATTATGGTCTGTCCATGAAGTGGGATGGATAAATTTATATATGCTCATATGAAATGATCTCCAAGGTATATCACTAAGTGAAAAGCAGGGTTCAGAGCAGTGTGTATGTTGCCATTTAGTGATAAAAGGGATGGAGTAGGAGGATGGACATATGCAGACACACACATATCTGCTTGAGTGCATAGATTACTTCTGAAAGGATGTGTAAGGAATTGGTGACAGTTTTCTCTAGAGTGATCAGGGAAGCCCCCTATTAGAATTATTTTGCCATGTGCATTTATTATATTTTTTAGCCAAAGGACTCTTAAAATGAAGTGATTCCCTCCATTTACTATGCCTGAGACTATGGTTAATTCATTTATAATTCTGTTAGACAAGAAACCTTTTGCAAGCCTTTTTTCTTTTCTTTGTGAATTTTATTTTATTTTTATACAGCAGGTTCTTATTAGTTATCTGTTTTAAACATATTAGTGTATACATGTCAATCCCAATCTCCCAATTCATCCCACCACCACCCCCCACTTACCCCCCGCCCCCCACTTTCCCCCCTTGGTGTCCATATGTTTCTTCTCTACATCTGTGTCTCTATTTCTGCCTTGCAAGCCTTTTTTAAGCAAACAAGAAATAAGTTTAAATTTCTAGTTTTTTAATTAGTGAGAAAAGAAATCTCTTTGAGGAGAATAAGAATCTTTGTTTTGTATTATTTGCTTCCCCTTTATAATTTTAATCTGTAGAGATTAAGAAACTTGGAAATAAAGTCAGAATTTTTTTTTCCTAAAATTCAGAAAGTGTTTTAAATGTCCACATACCCATGTGTCCAATCACCTAGTTCTTGAGTGTGGTTAAATGGAAAGAAATTAACCTAATAATAAAAATTCTATCTTTTCCATCTAGGCTCATGGATTTGAGATCTTATGCTCCAAATGTAGCCCACATTTTTCTGATGCCAAGAAATCTCTTGTGACTACCTCACCGCTCTGGGCTGGCTTCCTTGAAAGTCTGAAAAAGAATGATTACTTTAAGGTAGGACTTGCAATGCATTTTTTAAATTGGACAATCCAGGGTAAGTCAAGCCAGTGAATTAAAGTTCTATGTCCATGTTTAATGTGTGACATAATTGTAGGAACTAAAGTTGAAAGGCACCATTCTAGCTTGGTGGTAATGAGGGAGTGTCTATAAACTGTTTCCAATATTTTAGAAAAAATAATAACGTCTATATAAAGTGATAAAAGTTATTATTTGTATCAGATGAACAACTTGCACAAATCTGTAAAGCAAACATGAAGACACCAAATAGAAAAGTTAGCAGAGACATGGATTAAAAATTTACCTGACCTAAATAGGAAGGAAATCCAAAAAAGAGGGGATATGTGTATACGTATGGCTGATTCACTTTGCTGTACAGCAGAAACTGACACAGCAGTGTAAAGCAACTATACTCCAAAAAAAAAAAAAATTGCAAAAAGACAACTACTAAATTTCTCTTAAAATATTCACTCTTGGGCTTCCCTGGTGGCGTAGTGGTTGAGAGTCCGCCTGCCGATGCAGGGGACATGGGTTCGTGCCCCGGTCCGGGAAGATCCCACATGCCGCGGAGCGGCTGGGCCCGTGAGCCATGGCCGCTGAGCCTGTGCGTCCAGAGCCTGTGCTCCGCAATGGGAGAGGCCACAACAGTGAGAGGCCCGCGTACTGCAAAAAAAAAAAAAAAAAAAAATTCACTCTCACAAGTAGTAAAGATAACCATATTAACATAATAATAAAGACTGTTTTTCACATATGTAAAAAGGATATGAATGATATTCAGTGCTGTTGAGAATATAGTGAAAATAATACACCTATACTTTGCTGATAACATCGTAATAGTTAGAACCTTAACTGGGAAGTAATTTGATAGTGTATTCCAAGAACTATAGAAAGGTTCAAACTTGGAACCTTCAATTTAAATCATCTACTTTGGGCTTCCCTGGTGGTACAGTGGTTCAGAATCCACCTACCAATGCAGAGGACACGGGTTTGAGTCCTGGTCCGGGAGGATCCCACATGCCGCGGAGCAACTAAGCCAGTGTGCCACAACTACTGAGTCTGCGCTCTAGATCCCACGAGCCACAACTACCAAGCCCGCGCACCTAGAGCCCATGCTCCACAAGAGAAGCCACCATAATGAGAAGCCTGCGCACAGCAACAAAGACCCAATGCAACCAAAAATAAATAATAAATTAATTAATTAATTTTTTTAAAAAAATAATAAATCATCTACTTTAAGGAAACATCCAAGAAGTAGAAAAGTCCTTAAGAATATGATGATTTTTAAAGACTGTGTAGTAGTATGGAAAACTGCTTATATTATAGTATATTTTTTAAAGAATATAAAATATTAAGTATGAATGCCACCATAAACATGCATGTGAAAGATAGAAATGGTAGTTAAGGTGGGATTATGCTACTTTTTGGCTCAATTTGTACTTTGCCTTATAAATTAATTACTAGTTAATCAATTATTTCTTAATAATGAGTTAAATAATAGAAAACCTTCCAAACTGGAAAGAGGCCCTTAATGGTGAAAAGGATGAGGGACCACTACATTTAACTTAGTCCCTTTTTGGAAGAAACTGGAGCCCAAACAGGTACATCAGTGACAAAACAGGGACTAGGACTCAGGCCTCATGATTTTTGAACAATATATTATATCGTACACTGCCTCCCTGAAAGTTGCTGGTGAGCAGGTTATTTTAATGATACCATATATATAATGCTCTGATGGGCATTATTATTTTTTTAGGGACTGATGAAAGGTTCTGCCCAGTACCAGGAAAGGCTAGAAATGGCAAAGAACTACTTCCAACTCTCCATAAACCGGCCAGAAAGGTGAGTTTATCGCTACCTGAACAGATTGATTACTTGCCAGAAGTTAAGGAGTTACTTACTCTTGAGGTAGTTGCAGATGCTGGAGTTTCCATATTTAAACAGTTAATGGCCAGGCTCATGACCACTGAAGGAGCAGGGGTTAGGGAGAGGAAGTGTTGTTACAGAAGTTTGCTGGCACTGGCAGCTGTCACCACCACCACCGTCGTCGTCATCATCATATAATGGCTAACGTTTATTGAGTACTTACAAAGCATAGGCCACTAACTTGTTTCATCCCCCTTAAAGCCCTATGGAATAGGTACAATTATTATTTTCCCTATTTACAGCTCAGAAGCCGAGGCCAAGAGAGATCAAATAATTTGCCAAAGGTTACACAGCTAATAAAGTGACAGACCTAGGATTTAAACTCAGGCAGTCTAGTATTGAGCCATGTGCTTAATTCCTATGGGAGTTCTGGGCTGTGTTTAGATTTTTTTAGGTGGATCTGAAACGCAGGATGAAGCAGGCGTTCACCTTCCAAATCAAATCTCATTCTAACCTGCCATACATTTTCTGGGGGAAGAAAGAAATGAAGACAGGGTTGGAAGGAAATGGCTCCCCTTTAAAATTTGATAAAATTGAGTTTCAGTTCTGGTAATGGTGGAGTAACATATCAGAATAACCCTGTGCTAATTACAATGATAAACCCTGGACAGAATATAAAAAACAATTATTTGAAGACAGTGGAAAACAACAAAAGCAGGCAAAGATCAGAGGGAATAGGATCATTGAAAGAAGAAAATCACATTTGTCTGACTTGTCCCTTGAGGGTACTTCTAGTCAGTGTGGCTCAAGGAAATTGGAGCTCCTACAGAAGGTCTTATTGAGCTGAGGAATCAAAGGTCAGAATTTGAATACTGGAAAAAATTCAGTTTATGTTTGCAAAATTGAATTTGAGATACTTAAAGCTATTAAATAACATGAAAGAAATAAAGGTATTAAATAACATGAAAGAAATAACTGTATATGTTATGGTTTAAAAGGTCCTGAGTTGTGTGTGGGTGTGTTTTTTGTTTTGTCATTGGGCTTTTGTTTTTTTTTTTTTGGTCAAACCAATCTGGTTTTGAACCCCAGTCATTTTGCCAGCATCTCAAACATCACATATTTGTGTAATAAAATGTTCTTTGAAGACTGCATGAAGCAAAGTTGATGCTGAGAGAACTCCAACCTCAGTGTCTGTGAGGTGGTAATGACTTTACAGCAGTCTTTACTCTTTTTTAAGTGTCCAGGGGTGCCTTTGTCCCATTCCCGTCAGCTTTATGTCAGTAATTGGAAAAGATGATGCCTTCTTAGGGTATCCTTTAAGAAAACTTGGGAAAGAAAGTAAAGGAGGTGGCCCTCATAGTTAGGAGAATCTCCCCCTATGATGATCCCTGTCTCCTCTAGGAGACCACTCCCCTTGTTGAAAAATGTTACCTTATAGTCTTAGGTTGAAGAAAAGTTAAGAAATGAGGGAGACTCATATGTAGGAGAGTTAGGGCTTCTCCCACAAAATAAGATAGATTGATGGTTGGGTAGTTCTTTTTAAATATAATAAAGTTTTTTGTTGTTATAAAAGTAACATATTCATTCATTACAGCAAATACAGAAAGACGTAAGAAGGAAAAAATTTATATCATGAGTAAACCACTATTATTATTCCAACCTACTGCCTTCCAGGATTTTTTTCCCCATAACCAGTTGATTTTTTAAACATTTTTTATACTATGTAGAAATCTTGTATCCTGTTCATAATTTTTACTCATTACGATCTTACATTTTCCATGACCTTAAAAAGTTTTGATAAGCATAGTTTTAAATAACCACACAGCATTTTAGCAAATGGACCATAATTTACTTATTGCAAATAGCTTAAATATCCAACATTTTAATGAGTGTTGCAGGAGAGGCTCCCATTCACCAAACCAGGATAACTTCTAAACAGTTTGAAACCAAACTCACATCTCCCTCCAGACCTCTTCTTTACTTCCCAATGTTCTTTTTTATTAGCTGAATTAATATCATAGACTGTTTCCTACTGTCTTTTAATAGTACCACCATCCTCCTTATCACCCAGACCTCCTCTCTCTCCTTGGATCCAGTCCTTAGATCCTGTCTACTATTATCTTGTGTCTTGCATTCTTTTTCCTTACTGCCCAGCTAGCTACTCTACTTACTTTAATTCTTGAACTATGGCTACACCTAAACTTGTTTCTCAGCCTCTGGAGACTCTTCTCTTCCAATTCAACCATTAGAGCCAGGAGAATCTGCTTGAAGTGTGTCTTTAATCATGTTACTCCCGTCTCCTAAAAATTATTAGAGATTGTAATAGTGAAAAATTACAAACAATCTAAGTGTCCATCAATAGTAGATAAATGAATTGCAGTGTATTTACATGATGGCTTACTTCCATTAGTTAATCAGAGATTAGCTAAATATCCATAAATCTAATTCAGGATTTCTCAACCTTGACACTGTTGACACTTTGGACCAGATAATTCTTTGCTGTGGGGGACTGTCCTGTGCATTAGTATGAGATGAAGCAACATCCCTGGCCTCTACCCAGTAAATTCCAGTAGGACTGGCTCCCCTCTCCCCACCAATTGTGACAACCAAAAATGTCACCAGACATTGCCAGATTGTCCCCAGTTGAGAACCACTGGTCTAAATGAATAGATTTCAGAAACATAATGTTGAGGGAAAAAAGCAAGTTGTAAATTTGTAAAATACGGGTGCTATGCATATAAATTGTAAAAATACACAAGATATCATGTATTATGTATAGATACATGTATCTATATTCACTCAATAAATACTTATTATCTCCTATGTGCCAGGCCCTATTCCAGGCACTGGGAATGCAGCAAGTGAACCCAAAGTCTCCCTGCCCTTATGGAGCTTATATACTAGTGTAGGAGAAAGACGGTAAACCATTACATGATGTTAGATGGTAATGAGTACTTTGAAGAAAAAGCAGCGTTTGCGGGGAGAGATATAAGGGCTCCTCTTCTAGATAGGTTGGCCAAGGAGTTTTTCTTTCAGAAGAGATCTAGGGAAGTGAGGGAATGAGGCAGACAGGTATTTGAGGGAATAACATTTCAGGTAAAGAGAACAAAACAGTAAATACAACAAATAGTACACACACACTCTCTCTGTCTCTGTCTCTATCTCGATCTCTATCTCTCTGTCTCTCTGTCTCACACACACACTCAGTGGCCCAGGAGGATTCTTGTGAGAGCAATCACCTTTGGGTAGCCAGAGAAATGGATTGGAACTGGGAGTGTTGATCATCAAAGGAAACTAACTTTATCTATCATATTTTTTTGTAAGTACACGCACACATTACTAGTTTGGTTTTTATGTTAAATGTATAAATGTAATAATTAGACTAGAGATAAGTATAACAATATTATAATTCTGGGTGGTAGAGATATGGGCATTTATTGTATTACCTTTTCAACTTGTCTATATTATTTAAATCTCATAAAACAAAAATTAAAAATAACAAAGAGGCCATCAGTGATCACCCACTCCTTATTTCATTGAGTCTAAACTTAGCCATTTCACGCTTGCTGTGCTGTCATCCCAGCCCATCTATTCAGCCTCGGATTCCACCCTTAAGCCAAACTGAACCCCATTTGCTCTCTGAACATGTTCCTCACTTCCCTGCCTCTATACAAATGCTCATTTATCCCCTTGCATAGTTTCTCTACCCTATCTTACCTGTCAAAATCCTCTTGATTCTTTAAGGCCTAACTCAACTTCTTCCATTATCTCTCTCTTTTTTTTTTAAACTTCTCTGCCTCCACCCCAGTGAATGTAATTACCTTCTCCTATGACTCTTGTTTTGTTTGTTTGTTTTTATTTGTTTTTATTTTTGGCTGTGGTGGGTCTTCGTTGCCGCGCACGGGCTTTCTCTAGTTGTGGCAAGCGGGGGCTACTCTTCGTTGCGGTGCATGGGCTTCTCATTGTCGTGGCTTCTCTTGTTGTGGAGCACAGGCTCTAGGCGTGTGGGCTTCAGTAGTTGTAGCACTCAGACTCAGTAGTTACTGGCACATAGGCTCAGTAGTTGTGGCTTGCGGGCTCTAGAGCGCAGGCTCAGTAGTTGTGGCGCACGGGCTTAGTTGCTTCGCAGCATGTGGGATCTTCCTGGGCCAGGGATCGAACCTGTGTTCCCTTCATTGGCTGGTGGACTCTTAACCACTGCACCACCAGGGAAGCCCTCCTATGATTCTTTGTATTGATAGCATTTGGTATTCGTCTGTGACTTTATATGTTTGTAATTTATTATGATTATTTGTATATTTCTTTTCTCTCTCCTAGTAATATTTACATATTATGGAGTAGGGATAGTTTCCTGTTACCCACATGAGTTAGCAGGGTGTGCAAATGTTTATTAAATGAATGCAAGTCCATTATATAACTTGATTTGCTCCATTATAAATAGTTCAGACAGGGTTCCATGAACTTATATAACAAATCACATCACCATCACAAAATAACTCACTCATCATGTAAATAATCTCTGTGTGTATTTCATTATCAGTTTATAGTAGGAGGAGCACAAAATAGTATCAGAAGACTTGATTTCAAGCTTTTGCTCTGTCCAACTAAATGACCTTGCAAAACTTATAGAAATTCACTGGGCTCTGGTTTTCTCATTTGTAAAACAGGATTATTACTTCCTCATAATAGTAAGTAGAAGGCTAAATGTGAAAGTGTATTTGAGGACTTCCCTCGTGGTGCAGTGGTTAAGAATCCGCCTGCCAATATAGAGGACGCAGGTTCGAGCCCTGGTCTGGGAAGATCCCACATGCCACGGAGCAACTAAGTCTGTGTGCCACAACTACTGAGCCTGCACTCTAGAGCCCACGAGCCACAACTACTGAGGCTTTGGGCCACAATTGCTGAAGCCCGCGCATCTAGAGCCCGTGCTCCGCAACAAGAGAATCCACCGCAATGAGAAGCCCGTGCACCACAATGAAGGATAGCCCCCGCTCACCGCAACTAGAGAAAGCCCGCGTGCAGCAGCAAAGACCCAACACAGCCAATCAATCAGTCAGTCAATCAATCAATCTAATAATAAAGAAAATGTATTTGAAGTGCTAGCCTAGCATTTAACATATGATAGATTAATTTTTGTTTTGTTTATTTTTTGGCTGTGTTGGGTCTTTGCTGCTGCGCGCAGGCTTTCTCTAGTGGCGGCGAGCGGGGGCTACTCTTTCTTGCAGTGCGTGCACTTCTCATTGCGGTGGCTTCTCTTGTTGTGGAGCACAGGTTCTAGGCGCGCGGGCTTCAGTAGTCATGGCACGCGGGCTCGGTAGTTGTGGCTTGCGGACTCTAGAGCGCAGCCTCAGTAGTTGTGACGCACAGGCTTAGTTGCTCCGCGGCATGTGGGATCTTCCCGGACCAGGGATCGAACCCATGTCCCCTGCATTGGCAGGCGGATTCTTTTAACCACTGCGCCACCAGGGAAGCCCTGACAGATTAATTTTTGTTCATACTTTATGCATGTTAGATTAATTTTTGTTCATATTTTCTTCTGGGTTTTCTTTTCCTCATATATATGATATATATAAATCGAAAGAGTGATACTAAATCATCAGCTTCATGATAGTGTTCCATGGAGCCTGCTGCAGATCCAAAGGGGAAGGCAGAATGGGCAGGTCTCCGAGCCTCCAGCGTCCATTTCAATCAAAGCAGTCTTTCAGGGTTTTTTTTTTTTAGCTTTACTGAGGTGTAATTGACAGAATTACAAAATTATAAGATATTTAAAGTGTCATCGTAGTGATTTGATATACCTATTCATTATGGAAAGATTCCCACCACCGAGTTAATTAATAAATTCATCACCTCACATATTTATTTATTATTATTATTATTTTTGGCCGCATTGGGTCTTCGTTGCTGTGCGCAGGCTTTCTCTAGTTGCAGCAAGCGGGGGCTACTCTTCGTTGCAGTGTGCGGGCTTCTCATTGCAGTGGCTTCTCTTGTTGTGGAGCATGGGCTCTAGGCGCACAGGCTTCAGTAGTTGTGGCTCACAGGCTCAGTGGTTGTGGCTCACGGGCTCTAAAGCACAGGCTCAGTAGTTGTGGCTCATGGGCTTAGTTGCTCTGTGGCATGTGGGATCTCCCCGGACCAGGGCTCAAACCCATGTCCCCTCTGCTGGCAGGTGGATTCTTAACCACTGCGCCACCAGGGAAGCCCCACATATTTATTTTTTGTGTATGTGTGTGAGAATAATTTTTGTTCTCTTAGCAGATTTCAATTATGTAATACTGTGTTATCAACTCTAGTAACCATGTTTTACATTAGATCCTGTGACTGTATTTATCTTATAGCTGAAAGTTTGTCTTTTTACCAGCCTCTGCTTATATCCCTCACCCCCTAGTCCCTGACAACCACTTTTTTATTCTGTTTCCATGAGTCTGACTTTTTTTTTAGATTCCACATATAAGTGATACCATGCAGTATTTTACTTTCTCTGTCTAGCTTATTGCATTTAGCCTAATGCCTTTAGGGTACATCCATGTTGTTGCAAATGGCAGGATTTCTTTCTTTCTCATGGCTGAATAATATTCCATTGTGTGTATGTAATCACTATCTATCTGTCTATTTATTCCACATCTTTATCCATTTATCTGTTGATGGATACTTAAGTTGTTTCCAATCTTAGCTATTGTGCATAATGCTGCAGGGAATACGGGTGTGCAGACATCTCTTTGAGATCCTGTTTTCATTTTCTTTGGATAAATACCCAGAAGTGGGATTGCTGGGTCATATGGTGGCTGTATTTTTAATTTTTTGAGGAACCTCCATACTGTATTCCATAGTGGCTGTATCAGTTTGCATTCCCACCAACAGTGCACAAGGGTTCCCTTTTCTTCACATTCTTTCTTTTTTTTGGCCACACCACGTGGCATGTGGGATCTTCCCCGACCAGGGATCTAACCCATGCCCCCTGCATTGGGAGCATGGAATCTTAACCACTGGACCACCAGGGAGTCCCCTTTTCTCCACATTCTTGCCAACACATGATCTCTCTTGTCTTTTTGATGACAGCCATTCTGACAGGTGTGAAGTGGTATCTCATTGTGGTTTTTATTTGCATTTCCCTGATGATTAGTTGATGTTGAGCACCTTTTCTTGTCTTGTATGTCTTCTTTGGAAAAATGTCTATTCAGTTCCTCTGCCTATTTTTAAATCAGATTGCTTGGGAGGTTTTTTGCTGTTATGAGTTCTTTATATATTTTAGATATTAACCCTGTATCATATGTATGGTTAGCGAATATTTTCTCCCATTTTGTAGGTTGCCTTTTCATTTTGTTGATGCTTTCTTTTCCTGTACAAAGCAGTTTTTCTTTTTTTTGGCTGCATCACCCAGCTTGTGGGATCTTAGTTCCCTGATCAGGGATTGAACCGGGGGCAGCGAAAGTGCCAAGTGCAACCACTGGACCACCAGGGAACTCCCCAGAGCAGTTTTTCTTTGAGCACTTTTATATTTTAGAGTTTCTGGTGGAATTTTGAGAAAAAGGATTCTGTGTCCTAAACAAATGTTTAAAAACAAATTAAACTAGATAATCCCTTCCAACTTTAAAATACTCTGTTTTCATGATTATTATTCTAAGCTCTCATTAAATACCCATGTCTTTGATTTTTTATAGCTCTCATGCTGTGAGCCCAGGTGAAGAAATCTTAACGTTATTACAGACAATACCATTTGATATAGAAGAGCTTAAGAAAGAAGAAGCTAATCTTCCCCCAGAAGATGGTAAGTGATGGACCAGGGTAGAGCAGAGGGGTTAGAAAGAACTGAAACATTCCACTAAGTCTCAGAGGGTCCTTTCCTGAGAGTACCTGTCATGTGAGTGTAGTATGGCAGTGTCATGCTTCTTTTTCAGATGACCAGTGGTTAGATCTCTCACCAGATCAGCTGGACCAGCTGCTGCAGGAAGCTGCTGGTAAAAAAGAACCAGAGCCCGTTTCCAAGGGGCAGGAGGAGAACTATGACTTAACTCAAGTCTCAGAGAGCATGAAAGCTTTCATATCCAAAGTCTCAACCCACAAAGGAGCAGAGCTGCCTCGGTAATTTGTGTTAAAGTATAAATATCTAAATGGTTATAGCCTATATGTTGACATCATCCAGTCATTGCCAGTTCTCTCTCTCTTTTCCTTTTTCTTTGTTTAAATTTTTTTTTTTAAATAAATGATTTTTACTGCTTTGTTTTCCTCTTTTGGTGCCTAGTACTATGATAACTTACTTATCTGGAGTCAGATTTCTAGTAACCTGATCCCTTACGATCCTTGAGGTAAGCCAAAGAGACCACTCAGCAGATGTAAAGGCCACCACCCCAGAGCTGTGCAGGGCAACCATGTACTTTATTCTTTAGATTTTTACTCAGAATTTTATGGACTCCTAACTTCTAGTTCTCATCAAGCTTAGACTTCTGATCTCCCACCCTCAAGCAGATTGGAAGCTTCAGACTCAAAAGAGGAGGATAAAAGTGTTTATCAGAGGAAGAAATAATAACAGAAGAAATGAGATGTTACATCTGGCAAGTAATAGGGAAAAAAGTAGATAGAATTGTTACTTGCACAGCAAATATCTCTTCATTAATGTTGATGCTCGTTAGCCTCATGAGAAGATTAAAGTTTATGTTTAGTATTCTCTCTTTGAGAAAGCAGAGATAAGGGAAGGTTTGTTCTTACTTATTTTTAAAGACTTGGTTCTTAAAAAGTTAAACTTTATTTAAATGAACTTGGATAAATAACAACTTCTGCTAATGTTAGATATATTTTATGGAAGGTGGAGGGTGGGTAGATCCCTAAATCAGTGTAAATTAAATGTGCATAATCAAAGTGCAGTTTTTACTTTTATTTCATCAGTCTTTCCCATTTCTGTTGCCCTGTCAGTAAGCATAATGATTTTTAAAATTTAAACTACAATTTTCCTTTCTGTGCCTCTTTTGAGAGTATATATCTGGAGTATTCCTAAGAATGGCACCAGTTTAGAAAAAGTTTCAAAGAGTTTTGTTTGGGATAAATTGTCTTTTTCCTTTAATCTTACAGAGAACATTCTGAGGCTCCAGTCACTTTTGATGCAGATTCTTTTCTTAATTACTTTGATAAGATCTTAGGTGAGTTACAGTGTGATGTTTATTTTCATTTTGCAAGTGTAAGTAGTATAGCAATTGCTAGAGCATTGGAGCATTGGATCTCATTTGCTTTTTTTTTTTTTTTTAATGATTTTGAGTTGCTTTCAACCATTAATTATTGCCCTATTGAATGATTTTGCAGAGGATGCTTTGCTTAGTGCCTGACATAGTAGCTGTTCATTAAATCTTTGTTGAATGAATGAATGCTGTGTGTTTAGATAGGGTTTTACATGGGCTCCTGTATTACACTGTTTCTTTTTCCTCTTTTAGACATACTGCACATATACACTAATAATAAAAACACAAATAGCCCAGTTTAAAAAAAATCAACAAAGGATATAAATAGGCTTTGAAGAATAAATATAATCAATAAATATAAACAGGCCTTGAAGAATAAATATAATCAATAAATATTTGAAAATAGTTAACTGTTTCTAGTAAGCAAGTAAATACACAATAAAAATGAGAACTTTTTTTTTGCCCATCATATTGGCAAAAATTTAAAAGATTGATAATAGCCAGTTTTCTCAAGAGTTGGAGAAATGAGCACTGTCAAACTGTGGGAGTAGAAGTGTAAGTTGTCTTTTCTCAAGGCAGTTTGGTACTCCAGAATGTTCATAAACTTTGACTTAGCTATTTCACTTCCAGGAATTTAATTTATGAAAAAGTTATATATGCTAAGATGGTGATTGCAACATTGTAGTAGCAAAAATTGGATTATAGTTCAGTTTTACAAAAAAAAAAAAGGTAGAAAAGCAAACCATAGTTCAACATGTATATATATAACAAATGTGTTTTATATATATGTACATATACACACACACACACAGAATTGCATAAATAAAGGTCTGGGTACTCACTGAACTGTGAAAAGATCTTTAACTCTGGGAAAAGAGTGAAATATGAGACAATTCTGCATAACTTGAATGTTTACATCAAAATGTATTCCTGGATTATGTAGTTTTTAAATTTTTTAAGTAAAAACTTTTAATTAATTGAATTCACATTAAAAAGAAAAAGCTGAATCTTTCAGCTCAGCCTGTGTACTTTTCTGCAAGTGTTTGCCGGCAGTACCATTTTCTGGAGGGGATTTTTCTGAAGTAGTTTGCCTAATATTCGCTCTTTTTTGCAGATAACATTCTAATTCTTTTGAGATGTGTAATCACTCCAAAAAAATTTAATGGGTGGCTCTTTCTGTGTTGGGGTCTATGTAGGTTCAAGGCCCCATGACTCAGACTCTGATGAACTGGATGAGGAAGACTCTGAATGTTTAGATAGTGATGATGACTTGGATCTTGAAACACAGGAGCCTGGGGGAGAAGCATCTGTAAAAGGAACTCTTGCTGATCTCAAGTCATACATGGCCCAGATGGACCAGGAACTCGCACATACCAGCATTGGCAAAAGTTTCACCACCCAGAAGCAAATGGTATGTGTGTGTTCAGCTTCTTTCCCTTTTGAGTCTAGTACAAAGGATAGCTAAAACCATATTTTATCTTAGTTTTTCTTTTGTTTTTTTCTATTTGGTTCATGATAATTTTCTGTGATGAATTTTTAAATTTGAATAAATAAGAATGCTAATTTTTTCCTAACACTGGTAGGCTGACGGATTATTGATTTTCTTAAACATAAGCTTGACTATATTACTTATTCTATGTTATCTATCAGGATTTTTTTAAAAAGTCATGTGATATGTTCAAATTAGTATGTGGTTGCATACTCCTACTAATAGCTTAAATTGATTTTAAAAAAAGAGAAAGGATATTAAATATCCAAGTAATTTTCAAGTCTTAATAGTGTTTGTTTTATATGTTTCCCTTATTTAGAGCCAAATTTAGAATTTATCTTCCACTCATGTTTTTATCCTAGTTTTTATACCAGCACTGTCTAACCACAGATAGAAAGAGAATGGACCCTGGAGTCTCATGGGCGGGGTTTGAAATCCAGCTCAGCTATCCACTGTGAATGTATCCATTAACCAATAATCTTCATGTCATAGAATGAACGTGAGAACCAAATGAGACAACAGTAAAACCCATAATGAGCCCTTAATTAATGTCATTCCCCTTGCTTTGATCATCTTAACCACATTTAATCACTTTTAGTATTGCCAAAACCTACTAGAAACCATACATTAGGTTTTAATGTGAATATGAACCACCTGAAGATCTTGTTAAAATATAGATTTTGGCTAAGTATGTCTAGGGCGGGCCTGAGATTTTACATTTCTAACGAGTTCCCAAGTGATGGATGTGCTGCTGGTCCATGGACCACACTTTGGGTAGCAAAGATATAAAAATCTATAGATCAAGCTGCAATCTCTCAAATTCTTTCCTCAGCCTATGAAATCAGAGGCTCAAGTACCAATTCACAGTCTCTGTGGTTGGATCCCACAAGGCCTCAGGTTTTTTGTTTTTTTGTTTTTTGCGGTACGCGGGCCTCTCACCGCTGTGGCCTCTCCCGCTGCGGAGCACAGGCTCCGGACGCGCAGGCGCAGCGGCCATGGCTCACGGGCCCAGCTGCTCCGCGGCATGTGGGGTCCTCCCGGACCGGGGCATGAACCCGTGTCCCCTGCATCGGCAGGCGGACTCTCAACCACTGCCCCACCAGGGAAGCCCAGGCTTCAGGGTTTTATTTTGTTTTCTCATTGGGGTGGGGGTTGTGGGTAGGGAAGAAATCTCACTTCTTTCACGTAGAGAAAATTTAGATTCTTTTTTTTTTAATGTTCATTTTTCTGTTTATTTCTTTTAAAACTCTTAGGCAAGCTATAAAGTTACCTCCTTAATTCTGGTTATCTCCCTTGGGCTATTTCAAAATCGGGAAGAAATCCATTTAATCTGCAGAAACTTATCCTAGGAAGAAGTGTGTTTTAATCTTCGGAACCAAATTTTAATATGTGTGTTCAATTACATAGTTTATTATTAGACTTCATTTTTATTTTCTATCAAGGGAATTTCCTTTCTAATATGGAAATCAATTTTACATTGTTGCTTACTTAGCTTTTTAATGTAACTACCATCCAACCTAATAGCATATTGTACCATGATTTTCTTTTCCCTCCATGAACAAGGAGCCTCTATCCCAGACTGCCAGTAACAATTCAGAGGAGGAAGATTCTGGTGCAGGAGGATCTGTTATGACACCAGTGGATATAGACCTGAACCTGGTTTCAAACATACTGGAATCCTATAGTTCCCAAGCTGGACTGGCAGGACCTGCTTCCAACCTTTTACAAAGCATGGGTGTGCAGCTGCCTGACAGTGCTGATCACAGACCCATAAGTAAGCCAACAAAAGATTAGCCAGCAAACCTAGCCTCTGTTTTTTGTTCTTAAATAAATATTGAGTCTGACTATGCTCATTTCTAGTTTTGATTACACATTTAGTAAAAATGTTTTCTTCATTTTAAGTTCACAGATTAACTTCTCCTCTATGAGCCCCAAATGTTGCCCTCTCTGCACAAGTCTTTATGATCTCAACTCTGGGATGCACACAAGGTTTTGAAATCAGCAGAAGAGAGAGAATCAAGCCCTTGAGATAAGATGTACACTCCATGTTTAGAACATTAAGTTTATCGAGAATTAAATATTGGGTAGAGGAAGGAAGATAGATAGGCAAACATGAGGAATGAATGAGTTGCTTTTTTATTCCAGTTACCAATGACCTTGAGTCTGTCTCCCTCAGGTGTCCAATAATTTTAGCGTTTTACCTGTTTTTGCTATTCTTCTTCATGGACCCATTGGGTTCTTTTTATCCTTAGCCCCTTCATGATTCATTGCCACATAAATATTCTCCAGCCAGGTGATCCCTGCACCAAAGTTTCTTTTATTTATCTGCCATTTTTCAGTACCCCAACCCTGCCCTCTTTGGCCTCTGCTTTCAGTTATCCTTGGAGTTCTAAGAAGCAAAGCCCTCTTCCCACTCACTGCTGGGAAACAAAGTTCAATGTTGCAGCTCCTCCTATTAGCCATTCTCATTTTTTCTTTTCCAACACAACACATTAATCCAAAAGTAAACACTCCATGGTAAGTTTGAGAAACTCACAACCAGGAGTCCTGCACACTCCCCTTTCTATCAGTATTTTCAGATTCCCCAGTCTGAAAATACTGTGTACACATGTGCTCACAAACACACCCACAAAGAGATAGAAAACATTGGGAGATGGTAATACACATGGACCCTGAACTGTTTTCTTCTAACTGCAAGATATGAAGAAATCTCAGGATCTCTCTTTCGAGAGTGCTTTTCCCTTCTACATGCTAGGTTCAGCCCAGGTCAGGGCAAGCTGCCAATCTAACAGGACAATCAAGTCCCATCACGTATTATCCCTCAACATTTCCTGATGAAGGCAGTTTGATTTCCCCAAAGCAATGATGTTTTGCTGGCAATGGTGAGAGTAACAACCTTTTGGGATCAAAAGGAAATTCAGTCACTTCAATCTTTCTAGTTCTAGAATCTCTTTTACTTAGTCCTGTGGGACTTGGATGTGTGAATAATCTTAGGGTCTTTGGCACTTGTGTCTTTAATCGTTAGTTAGTTGCCTAAAAGTACCTGAAGATAAGACTTTCCCCAGCCATTCCTCTTTTCAAACAGACCTCTAACAGGATTTCTTCTGAATATTACTTTAGTCATTCCACAGACTTGGAATCTGGACTTAAATGTTTGTCACACTAATAGATTACTCCCTCCCACCCCCAATTCTCACTTTCTACAATTTTCTCACTTCATAAGACAGAAATAACATCTGAACAAAGGTACAGAAATTTATTTCATTTCCTCCAGATAAGTGCTTCTTCCCTATGACAAGGTTTAGAATGGTATATATGAATGATAAGAAATCCTAAATTTAGTTTATCCCATAAAACTCAAGAAATGGTTCATCTTCACTGATCGCTTCGTTGAAGTTACACTTACTGGGTGTGCAAAAGGCAGCAACCATTTTACCTTTAGGAAAACAGGCATGGCAAGTGATAATCTTTTCCCTGGGTCACAAACTGAGCAAGTAACAGCAAAAAAGACTTATGCTCTTGAGCCCCACTGGCATGCAGTTACCTCAGTAGAACATCACTGCCTCTGATTTACTAGAGAGTACCTTGAGGAAGACCTTAACTTCCACTTTCCTGGGATGAAGGACTTAAAGGAATATGACTTTTATTTAACTACAGTGTACAAAATAATTACCTCTACACAAATTCAAAAATGTTCTGCTGGGCTTCCCTGGTGGCACAGTGGTTAAGAATCCGCCTGCCAGTGCAGGGGACACGGGTTCGAGCCCTGGTCCGGGAAGATCCCACATGCTGCGGAGCAATTAAGCCCGTGCGCCACAACTACTGAGACTGCGCTCTAGAACCCGCAAGCCACAACTACCGAGCCCACACGCCTAGAGCCCGTGCTCCACAACAAGAGAAGCCACCGCAATGAGAAACCCGCGCACCACAACAAAGAGCAGCCCCCACTCGCCGCAACTAGAGAAAACTCGCGCACAGCAACGAAGACCCAACACAGCCACAAATAAATAAGTAAATAAATTTGTTTAAAAAATATGTGCTATTTTTTTAAATTGTATGAGGATAAAAAGGAACTCAGTAGAGGGTTGAGATCTGCTATATATTTTCAATATTAAAATAAAAGTTGTAACCAAAATTATACCAGGCACATTTTGGCAGTTAGTATAAACCCAGCATTGACAAGCCACATGCCAAAAGATGTTTGCTTCCAAAGCACAGGAGAAAATGAATGAGCAAGGGCCCATATCCAAACCAATGCTTCAACTTTCCCTCTGATTTTGACAATTGTCATCTCATCAGTTTTGGCATTTTTGATTGCCTATGATTAGGAACCTCTTTTATTAACACTGCTGGCAGATGTGCCTTGCTGGAGGCTCACCATCTGCTCTGCCTTCTTATGATGTTGGCCTGGAGATGACCTTTCGTCACCACCTCTTCATCAGTTGATCTCTGATGTGCCCCTCTGAGATAGGAGGGATTTATCTGATTTGGTGACCTGATCTGAGCTAAGCAGGCAGGATAGAACAGGTCGGTTTTTCCACCCACTCCTTTTATCAGTTGGTGGGTAATGGCTAACTTGGGTGGTGGTGGTGGTGGTGGGGCAGCCAGAATGGGAAAGCCCCATTCTGTTGCTGATAATATGGGTTGTCTTTCCTCAGGGCTGTGGCCACCTCATCATGACTGAACCAGGCAGCTGCTTCTAGTTCTCTCAAGTTCACCTGGATCTGGAAGACATAAGGAAAAACAGGATATAAGGTTAGGAGATACAAAACTTAGAATACTACGGCCAAAGATGAGAAAATGGTTCCAGAACTGAGCAATCTTAGAAGGTAATATCTGGGATCTATAGTCTGGGAGATAATCAGTTCTAGATAGGGTTCAGAAGCAAAAGTACCATAATTAAGAGATGAGAGTTAAGTATATATTTTAAATATTAAAAAAAAATTTTTAAATCCTGGAAGCTCAAATAGTAAAATATTGAGTGGTTTGGGAATTCCCGGGCGGTCCAGTGGTTAGGACTCGGCACTTTCACTGCTGTGGCCCAGGTTCAATCCCTGGTTGGGGAACTAAGATTCTGCAAGCCATGCGGTGTGGCCAAAAAAAAAAAAGAGTGGTTAACATTGAGAGGTAAAATTATATAACTAAAAAAAGAACATATACATGTTACTCTTCTTTAAAGGATGTGTTAATTAATGATAGCCAAAAGCATAGCATCTGCCTTGCAAGAAGGAAAAATGCAAACTGCATCCACAGGGAGCTGAGACAGATTAGATATTATTCATTGTATAGAAACCAAAGCACAAAATAGACTTTGGCACATAGGGACCACAACACCATCTGTCAGGGATGTTAGAGCAAGGTGAGGTGGGATAAGACAACATCTAAGTCCCTTTCAATCAGAAGTTCCTATGATTTTATATTATTAGTCCCCAACATCCTGACTGGAGCAATAATACCAATTCTGAAATCAATCATTAAATTTTATATATTTATTGTGTGCCTATTCTATGCAAGACTGTTAATTTCCTGATGATGAAAGATAAATTGTTTCATGATTGAGATATATACAAGGAAGAATGGTGATTGTGTTGGCACTCCCAATTTTTAAGGTGATTAGTTGTTTATAACATTGCAAATTCCTTAAAGGTATAAATCATATATTACATTTCTTTGTATAATCTAAACAATGCTGGACTAGACAGGTGCTTAGTAAGTACCTATGGACCAGCTTGGATGAGGCAAAGGATATATCATAAGGGAAGCATCAGAACTCACCTCTGTCTGCCCTGGTTTCACAGTTGCATGACAAGCAATCATGAGTGCGCCATTAGGAAAGGGCCAGTGCTGAGATGCAGAGTATTGCAGTCTTTCCACCTCCAATCCCACCTCTTCTGCAGCTTCTCGCCGGATGGCCACCTATAAGCACACAGATTAATTCAGGACAGCCCTGCAGCAGGAAGGGTGATACAGAAGCCCGTTGGCGAAAGGAGCGCAAAACTGGCTCCCAAGTCAATGAAATACTCTTGGGGGAGCCCTAAATCTCTGAGTCTCTACACTAGGAATCAAGTCTGAAGTTGGGTATTAAACCACAATACTTGAACCTACTAGGTTAGTTACACAAAATAAGAGTCGGAGAGGCTACTGCTGCCCTCAGGTTTTTAATAAAGTTCAAATGCCACATTTCACCATTTGCAAATTTTACCCCAATAGACTGACAAAAAAAAAAACCCGTAAATAAATTTTAAATTCTAGTTAATATAATATTAATATGCATGTTGAAATATTTAGGAGGAAGTGTACTAATGTCTGCAATCTATGCATCACAAAATAAGATGGATTAATTGGTGGATAGAGGAATGGATAGACAGATATGTGATAAAGTAAACATAGTAATTATGGAATTTAGGTGGTGAGTACATGGGTGTTTACTGTATAAATCTTCCAGCTATGCTTATGTTTGAAAATTTGCCTATAAAATATTGGAAAATTGATGCCACAAAGTAGTTTTCTTGATATAATAGGGAAGAATGTGCTTGAGACACCATGGCAACAAGAATAAGAAATACATACTATTTCATACTATAAGATTTCATGTCTTTCAATGTTATCTGTATATGCCCGAAATTCCTTACCTATTATCACAAAAACCTGCCAAGGCAGAATACATTCCCTTGGGAAAGGAACTCTGGCGGGCAAGCAGGCATTGAGTCCCATCTGACACCGGAGTGATCACCACAGGAGTCATCTAGGAAAAGGGGATGGAAACTTGGGCACTAGGGCTTTGGGGCCTGTTAATGAAACAAAGTAATGGGTAACTAAGGAAAGCCTTTTAGCTGTACAGGCTTCCATCCACAAGACAAAGTAGTGCACAGCCTTCTTGGATTACTGACCTTTTAAAGCGATGCTTACCTGTGGATAATAGATGATCTTACTGGAAGGGCACACACGCTTGCTGCCAGCCACATTCTTCTTGGTGGGCTGTCTACTTCTGCTGCAGAACTGATGAGCATCATGCCAATGGAGAAGAGCCTGAGCCTAGGAATACAAAGATGGGCTTGGTTTCATTTGGAGAGAATGTGGGGCTCATCTATAATGGTGCTGGGGCTACTATTTAGAGCAACTCAAAGGGACACACCAATCCCTTTTCAGCTCACCTACTTTAAATGCTTATTAACTATTTAAACTTTAAAATAAGGAAACTATTTGAACACAGTCCTCTAGCATCTGAAGTATGAATTTTATTTTATTTTGGGGGGCTGTGCCATGTGGCTTGCGGGATCTTAGTTCCCCGACCAGGGATTGACCAGGCCCACAACAGTGAAAGCCCAACTCCTAACCACTGGACCGCCAGGGAATTCTCTGAAGTATGAATTTTTAAAAAGCATATTTTAAATGTATTATGAATTATTTTAAAAATATGATATATAAAATATCATAATGAACACCCGTGAACTTATGAGCCAGCTTAAAAAGAAAACATTTTCAGTATAATTAAACACCCCAATATGTACTCCTCCCCAATAAAGTTGGAATTTTTTTGCAAATAAAAAATGTTTAGGGACTTCCCTGGTGGACCACTGGGTAAGACTCCACGCTCCCAATGCAGGGGGCCTGGGTTCCATCCTTGGTCGGGGGACTAGATACTGCAACTAAGAATCTGCATTGTGCAACTAAAGAAGTCTGCATGCCACAACGAAGATCCTGTGTGCTGCAACTAAGACCCGGCACAGCCAAAAATAAATAAATTTTTAAATGTTTAGAGATACCTCTTTAAATGGGCAATCAAAAGCACTTTAGCAAGTGAAATCTAAACCTGGAGGACAAGTCGTTAAAGCAATATAAAATAACTTCTCATGATGTATATGTCATGCTGTGGGTCATTAAAAATGTTTATAAGGCTGATAGATCATATTGCCATATATCTGCACACCCTCAGGAGACAATGGTACTAACAACGGTCCTGCCAAAAACAGGGTAAAAGAAAGAAGAATAAGCAATCTCCCTACAGCACATTGTCCTTCTGCCAAGGTTTGTAGGAAGGACTATGATCTGAAAAAAAAAAAAATCAAATGTTTCCCATATACACTACTTTACTTAATTTCCTAGAGAACCAAGAAATCAATCTACCGTGGATAGCAAGGAGGCATTCTTCACATTCAGCTGAAAGAGAGCCTTCCTCAGCCCAATGAAAGACCCCTTGAGCTCTGTCTCCATTTCAGGTTTCTGTAAGGAAGCTAAAAAATTAGAAAAGAGAACAAAATGAAATGAATGTTAGGCTTTATCTCAGGGACCCTCTCAAGTATATTCTGTTAGAACAGTGTTTCCCAAACTCACCTAATATGACTCAACTAGGGAGAATAAAAAAATATACAGGTTCTCAAACCCCTGCCTGGAGATTCTGAATAGCAGGTGAGTGAGGCCCAGAAATCTTTATTTTTTAACAAGCACCAGGAGATTCTTATATTCAGGCAAATTTGGGAAGCATTAGAGCGTAGTGTTTCCCACGATCCTCTCTGGGGCAATAAGAACATTCGCACTAGCCACACACTATCCCTGGATAAAAAGATGAAAGGGGACCTCTAAGCTCCTATCTGAACTTCATTCCAGCATCATTACGTTTACAGCTACACCGTGAAAGAGAGAAGGAAAGCCTGACAGGAGCCATGAGCCTCTAGCAAACCAGTTCCCAAATGCAGGTCTGAAGACCCAGAGCTACTCCAAGGTAACATGTTTATTCACCTGCATTGATAAGAGAAATAAGAATAATGTCATGAATTTTAAAACATTTCTTATGAAATATTTAAGACATATAAAATGTATAAGGGTACAGAGAATAATACAGTAAACATCTTTGTACCACCACCTAGCTGAGAAAGAAAGTATTAAAATGTCCTTTAAGTGATGATGATGGTAGATGGTACTATCTTTTAAGGTCCTAACTTAAGAAAAATTGAAATTGTTTTGTATTCTTAAAATGTTCTTTGAAATTTTACTATTATGTGGAATCCCAAAGTCTAAGAACCACTGGGAAGTACCCATCAGGAATAATGTTATGTACCATTTATGGAAGAGGAGCTATTTAGACCTAGATCCAGAGCAAACTATGCTTCTTGCTGTTCTGAGCATCCAATTAGCACGGAGTCTTCTATTGTTTGCGTGTCCTGCCCAAACTTACCCAGGAGGCTTTCCAACTCTAAGAAACACAGAAGGAGAAGGGAAGAAAACAAGGGTTTTAATTAAACCATCAGAGCCATACTAGACTTATTGGAAACCATCTACTTCAACTTGAAGTAGGTACAGCTGGCTTCTAGTCACTGCCCTGCAGCTAATTAGCTATGTAATCTTGGCCTAATCACTTAACCTCTCAAGGCCTCCATTTTCTCATCAGCAGTCTGAAGAGTTTAAAGGAATTCTTTCTGTGTAACACTGTATTACTCTATGATTGTATCATGAAAGGAGCATATCCCCTAGTTTTAAAGATACATGATAGTTGACTTAATAAAGCACTGAAAAAAAAATAAGTGTCAAACTTAAAATGGTAGAGAGACCAAAGCAGTTCTATAATTTACTCTTCAGATCATGCTGCTTTTGTGGGCCAGGGTAGACTACTCATCTGAGACCCTGGTCTGTAAAGACAAGTGCTGTATAGGGAGAAAATCTATCCTCCTGTGCATGAAGGGCTCATAATTATTTGTTCATAATACAAGATTACATTGCTAATCTATAAATAATGTTTAGTGCCTTCTGATAAACATCCTCATATACTTAGGCACTGCTAGAAACTACCTATCTAAGTATTCCAACTTCTGACCCTGGCAATGTATTTAGAAGTTTGTGCATAGTGGCATCATATAAAACTCAAGGTAGCATCTTGAATGCCAAATCCCAATGGCTTAGATATCTCTAGTTATATACCTTAAAAGAGTTCTCAAAACAATTTTAGTTCACGTTTAGTTTTGACCCTTCTAAGGAGAAATTAAGTCATGATGCAAATCTTAAACGGTGTAACAGTGAACAGCTCCTTGGAGGCTGGAAATTGCTGGTCCAAGGCAGGGGCTGGCAAAATATTTCAAGTTCTGTGAGCCGTACGGTCTCTGTCACAATACTCTGTTTTACCATTGTAGTGCAAAAGCAGTCATAAACTATGTAAATGAATGAGTGAGGCTGTGTTCCAATAAAAATGTATTTACAAAACAGACATGGGTTCCAATTTGGACAGCAGTTTTCCTGACCCTTGGTTTAAGGCTATAGTGGTTCAAACCATCACCAAAAAATATTCGATTGGGCAATTCAGGTTTATACATTAAATAATTAATTGGCAGAAGAAGTTTGAAAAATCTGGACTCTAAACTCGGAGGATTCTTCTCAGGGATTTGATATGGACCGAGTTCTGCTTAGCGGCCACAGCCTGGTCTACTTTACTAGTCTACTCTGGGCTTACCTAATAGGCTATGCTGGCGGGGCCAGGTATTGATGTTCTGATTTCTGAACCAAAGGAGCCAGGTTATGAAAGAGGTAAAATGTTCCTGTCTGCTGGGCTTTTTTACATGCATCATCATCTTCCTTCAGCTCAGATAAATACCCGTGTTTTGGAAATAATCAAAGCATTACAAAACCATACTTAGTTTCTTTTACAGCATTCATCTTTGAGAATTCTGTTCCTGCACTGGTCTCCTGCCACGGTTATTTCCTTTTATTTATTTACATCCTAAATTTCTTTAAAAAAGGATTTGAGGTGACTACAGGGGGTCATTCCCTCCTTTGTCCTACTGTATACCTTGCCCATACTTCTGTGGTTGCACTTACATGGTGCTATTTTTTAATCTGTGTCTCCCCTCAAAGACTATGATCGTTGTTTTTTTTTTTAACATCTTTATTGGAGTATAATTGCTTTACAATAATTGCTTTACAATGGTGTGTTAGTTTCTGCTTTATAACAAAGTGAATCAGCTATACATATATCCCCATATCTCTTCCCTCTTGCATCTCCCTCCCTCCCAGCCTCCCTATCCCACCCCTCTAGGTGGTCACAAAGCACCAAGCTGATCTCCCTGTGCTATGCGGCTGCTTCCCACTAGCTATCTATTTTACGTTTGGTAGTGTATATATGTCCATGCCACTCTCTCACTTTGTCACAGCTTACCCTTCCCCCTCCCCATATCCTCAAGTCCATGCTCTAGTAGGGCTGTGTCTTTATTCCCATCTTACCCCTAGGTTCTTCATGACCGTTTTTTTTTTCCTTAGATTCCATATATATGTGTTAGCTTATGTTATTTGTTTTTCTCTTTCTGACTTACTTCACTCTGTATGACAGACTCTAGGTCCATCCACCTCACTACAAATAACTCAATTTCGTTTCTTTTTATGCTGAGTAATATTCCATTGTATATATGTGCCACATCTTCTTTATCCATTCATCTGATGATGGACACCTAGGTTGCTTCCATCTCCTGGCTATTGTAAATAGAGCTGCAATGAACATTTTGGTACATGACTCTTTTTGAATTATGGTTTTCTCAGGGTATATGCCCAGTAGTGGGATTGCTGGGTCATATGGTAGTTCTATTTGTAGTTTTTTAAGGAACCTCCATACTGTTCTCCATAGTGGCTGTATCAATTTACATTCCTACCAACAGTGCAAGAGGGTTCCCTTTTCTCCACACCCTCTCCAGCATTTATTGTTTATAGATTTTTTGATGATGGCCATTCTGACTCGTGTGAGGTGATACCTCATTGTGGTTTTGATTTGCATTTCTCTAATGATTAGTGATGTTGAGCATCCTTTCATGTGTTTGTTGGCAATCTGTATATCTTCTTTGGAGAAATGTCTATTTAGGTCTTCTGCCCATTTTTGGATTGGGTTGTTTGTTTTTTTGATATTGAGCTGCATGAGCTGCTTGTAAATTTTGGAGATTAATCCTTTGTCAGTTACTTCATTTGCAAATATTTTCTCCCATTCTGAGGGTTGTCTTTTGGTCTTGTTTATGGTTTCCTTTGCTGTGCAAAAGCTTTTAAGTTTCATTAGGTCCCATTTGTTTATTTTTGGTTTTATTTACATTTCTCTAGGAGTTGGGTCAAAAAGGATCTTGCTGTGATTAATGTCATAGAGTGTTCTGCCTATGTTTTCCTCTAAGAGTTTTATAGTGTCTGGCCTTACATTTAGGTCTTTAATCTGTTTTGAGCTTATTTTTGTGTGTGGTGTTAGGGAGTGTTCTAATTTCATTCTTTTACATGTAGCTGTCCAGTTTTCCCAGCACCACTTATTGAAGAGGCTGACTTTTCTCCATTGTATATTCTTACCTCCTTTATCAAAAATGACTATGATCTTCTTAAGGGCAGGGTCTGCCTTAGTTCTGTATCATGGGTAATTAGCATATTGAATGGCTCAATTCAATAAGTATTTATTGAATTGAACTTCAAGGGTAATAAATATTTACTGAATTGAACCTCAAGGTACTTTGCCAATATTATGCTGTGAGGCAAGATTTTACATGCAGTGGAGTGAAAGGAAAACAAGTTCAGTGATAAAACATCAACCACAGAGCACCTAGAGATGGGAGCAGACTTTATTATTGCAGACAAGGAACAAACAGTATACCTTCAGAAACCCTTATTCAATCTAGGGATGATAAAGAGCAAATTTATCTTCAATGCACTCTTGTTTCAAACATCTATTCCCCCAGGTGGATGCCGTTAGCTTCTTATCTCTACTGAAGGGATCATTGATGAAAGTGAAGCCATATTTGACATACACTTATTTAATAAGTGTAATAATTTCTTTTTTTTTTTTTTTTTTTTACGTTACGCGGGCCTCTCACCGTTGTGCCCTCTCCCGCTGCCGAACACAGGCTCCGGACGCGCAGGCTCAGCGGCCATGGCTCACGGGCCCAGCCGCTCCGTGGCATGTGGGATCCTCCCGGACTCGGGCACGAATCCATGTCCCCTGCATCGGCAGGCAGACTCCCAACCACTGTGCCACCAGGGAAGCCCCAAAGTGTAATATTTTCAATAGCCAAAATTAAAATGTAGAAAAAGAGAACATCCTGTAATTAGTTTCTCTAAAAAAAAAAAAGTAATGGAGCAAGTTCTGTACCTTCATTAAGGACAGCCTAAGTCTATCCTTTCAAGAGGCTTGGGAATCAGGGCAGGAACTGCGTGATTCAGGGAGGACTGAATGTGGATTCTCCTTCTGCGGCCTTAGGGATAATGATTTTTTTTTTGGCCTTGCCGCGCAGCCTGCAGGATCTCAGTTACCCGACCAGGGACTGAACCCAAGCTCCAGCAGTGAAAGCCTATGGTCCTAACCACTAGGCAACCAGGGATAATGATTTTGACTGCTGAAAGCCCTACAACAGACTCTCAGGTATATGGCATATTTTGTCACTTAAGTAGGAAACACAGTTTACAGATATTTTCTGTAGGATCTGGGAGCTTTTGTAACACCAGTAGAGTTAGCTCCACATGAAACTACAAAGTAAAATGATAAACATGCCCCAGTGGCATCTATAGGAACCTATTTTTGACTGTATGATAAAAGCGATTGCAGTGAGCGCTTTGTAAACAGAAGACAAAAGAAACAGTTTTCTGAGATTTGAATACTCATGATATTTTTATACTTATTGTGAGTGACTGCAACCTCCTGGGACAAAGTCTCAATGTATGTCAAAGGAGAGCTATGTGCCACTCAGAAGTTACCAAATATAAAGAATAGAACAAAATGCTAACTTTGTAAAAGAACAGTAGGAGTGATACAACCTGTGCTTTGCCCTAAAGATCCCAAAAAGCAAAACATCTACAAAAGCATCCAGGTTAAGGTCTTAAACCTGGGGCCTCACTGGAACTGGGACTGAGATCCAAAAAGTTCCTTGCATTCTTCTTGACTGGAACACTTTTTTTAGAAATGCATTTTCTTGCTGTACATCTGAAACATTGTAAATCAACTATACTTCAATAAAAAATAAATAAGCTAGAAGGATATATTGTACAGCACAGGGAATATAGCCAATATTTTATAATAACTTTTTTTAATGTACACCAATAAAGTACCATATTTATTTGTTTTAATAGGTGTTATTTTGTTGGGATTTTACATAAGACTTTTGTTTCTAGATCACCACTGCTCTAGGGAAACCAACATAGAATTTTTAGCAGGAAAAATGACATAATTACATTATAATTCAGAAATAACCATTATTATAACAAAATGAATTGGAATAGGGTAAAACAAGAGGTGACAAAATCAGTTAGGAAGTGATTTCAAGAGACCAGGCAAAACAAACACATGAAAGAATACTCAGCATCATCAATTAGAGAAATGCAAATAAAAACCACAATGAGGCATCACCTCACACCCGTCAGAATGGCCATGATCAAAAAATCTACAAACAACAAATGCTGGAGAGAGTGTGGAGAAAAGGGAACCCTCCTGCACCATTGGTGGGAATGTAAATTGATACAGCCACCATGGAGAACAGCATGGAGGCTCCTCAAAAAACTAAAAATAGAACTAGCATACGACCCAGCAATCCCACCACTGGACATATATCCTGAGAAAAATCATAATTCAAAAAGAGTCATGTACCACAATGTTCACTGCAGCTCCATCCATAATAGCCAGGACATGGAAGCAACCCAAGTGTCCATCGACAGATGAATGGATAAAAAAGATGTGGCACATACATACAATGGAACACTACCCAGCCATAAAAAGAAACGAAATTGAGCCACCTGCAGTGAGGTGGACGGACCCAGAGTCTGCCACACAGCAAAGCAAGTCAGAAAGAGAAAAACAAACACTGCATGCCAATACATATATATGGAATTTAAAAAAAAAATGGTCATGAAGAATCTAGGGGGCAGGACAGAAACAAAGACGCAGACCTACTAGAGAATGGACTTGAGGACATGGGGAGGGGGAAGGGTAAGCTGGGACAAAGTGAGAGAGTGGCATGGACATATATACACTACCAAACGTAAAATAGATAGCTAGTGGGAAGCAGCCGCATAGCACAGGGAGATCAGCTTGGTTCTTTGTGACCACCTAGAGGGATGAGATAGGGAGGCTGGGAGGGAGGGAGGCACAAGAAGGAAGAGACATGGCGACACATGTATATGTACAGCTGATTCACCCTGCCACACAGCAGAAACCAACACACCATTAAGCAATCATACTCCAATAAAGATGTTAAAAAAAAAAATGGGCACAGGTTCGTGGTGCCCCAAAACAATTACAATAGTAACATCAAAGATCACAGATCACAACAAATATAATTATAATGAAAAAGTTTGAATTATTGTGAGAATTACCTAAACGTGACACAGAGACATGGAATGAGCAAATGCTGTTGGAAAAATTGTTCCAAGAGAATTACTTGACGCAGGGTTGCCACAAACTTTAAATTTGTAAAAAGCACAGTATCTGCAAAGCGCAATGAAGCAAAGCACAATAAAATGAGGTATGCCTGTATACGTTATGCTTTATACATTGCAGTATTCAAGGCTCAAATTGTCCCAAATTTGGCCAATGTGAACTCCTTGAAGTTGACCCCTGTATCCACACAACCCCAGTGGTATTGAAAGCATTCCTGCTTTCTGGCATAGCAAGAGGTATAAAGCTCATCTGGTACATTTCCTGCCCCAGACCTAGAATCAGCCATTCTTTTCAAGGAGCCCTTCTTCCTTTTGTTGGGAAATGGCTTTCAGAGACTATGATCAGCACTGGGGATGCTCACTTCTACCAGACTGTCATTATTTCTATGCCCTCTCAGTAAATAAAGCTAGGAAATATGTGAATTTCAGAAAGAAAACTAAATCATGCATTCATATGGATATTTCCAATTTAAGTGAACAATTAAATCATCAGTTATTATATTCGTATCCCTTTGCTTTCACACTGAAAATCTTGGTTTTAATGACATTAACATGATTGCGTATTTGCTTATGCATATACATAACATATACATATATAATGTATATTATGCCTAAAATAGTTTCAAAGCTACAATACTAGTATTACTACTAACAACAGAACTATCAATTGTGGGACTTCCCTGGTGGTCCAGTGGTTAGGACTCCAAGCTTTCACTTGCATGCTTTCACTTGCACAAGCTTACAAATCTGGAAATAGTCTGAAGTCAAGGTTTCCTGAATCTCCTCTCTGAGAACCCCTGCAGTCCCTCCTGGATGCATGGAACCACTTCCAGCCCCGCCACCACTGTTACTGCCACTGCTGCTACTACTGCCAGGGGAGGAGGCAGTTAAGCCATCCAAAACTTTTCAGAAATTAAACTTCTTCATTCTAAAAACATAGGACAATGAGGGGCACCAGACATGTCTCTGAAGGTTCAGAGTCCAAGGCTGTGCTAGTGTTGGAGGGTCTCCTGCAGAGGTGGGGGGTGGCTGTGGCTCACAGTGAGGACAAGGACACTGGCAGCAGAAGTTCTGGGAAGTACTCCTTGGCGTGAGCCCTCCCAGAGACTCTATAATAACTTTTAATGGAATATAATCTATAAAAATTTTGAATCGTTGTGTTAATCACCTGAAACTAATATAATATTATAAATCAACTATACCTCAATAATAAATAAATAACTTACAAATGCATTTTTCACCTTTAAGTATAATAGTTTGGAAACCATAACACACTAAAATTATCAAACTTAAACTGTTTATTTCTTATTAATTTATACCCCCATAACATAGGAGCAGGGTTTTTTAAAAATATTTATTTATTTATTTATTTATTTATTTTTGGCTGCGTTGGGTCTTCGTTGCTGCGCGCGGGCTTCCTCTAGTTGCAGTGAGCGGGGGCTACTCTTCGTTGCGGTGCGCGGGCTTCTTATTGCGGTGGCTTCTTTTGTGCAGCAGGGGCTCTAGGTGCACAGGCTTCAGTAGTTGTGGCTCATGGGCTTAGTTGCTCCGTGGCATGTGGGATCTTCCCGGACCAGGGCTTGAACCCGTGTTCCCTGCATTCGCAGGCGGATTCTTAACCACTGCGTCACCAAGGAAGTCCCTGAGTGGTGGGATTCTGGATGATTTCCCTTTTTTAAAAAAAATTGGTAACTGTATTTTCTGATTTCTATAGAATGACTATTTTTTAACTTTTATAATAAGAAAAAAGGGACTTCCCTATGGCGCAGTGGTTAAGAATCTGCCTGCCAATGCAGGGGACACGGGTTCGAGCCCTGGTCTGGGAAGATCCCACATGCCACGGAACAACTAAGCCCATGCGCCACAAATACTGAGCCTACATTGTAGAGCCCATGAGCCACAACTTGAGCCCGTGTGCCACAACTACTGAAGCCCGTGTGCCTAGAGCTCGTGCTCCGCAACAAGAGAAGCCACTGCAATGAGAAGCCGGCGCACAGCAACAAAGACCCAGCACAGCCTAATTAATTAATTAATTAAATTTTTTTTAAAAAGAGTCCCACCACTCACAGATGATCATTGTTTATACCTTGGAATTCTCCAAAGTATTTATTAATATTATGCATCTATACATATGCAATAAGTACTTTTAGAGCTGATCTACTACTTTGTAGCCTTTTTTTGTAAGCATATTAACATTTTTCACACCATATTCTTTACTGATAGAATTTTAGTTTTAATTCATTTTCAATACATTTAATCACTTTAACACTCATTTTTTAGACTTCAGTAATTCTGTTATTGTTCTTAGAGTCTCAGCCTGAGAACTGTAAATAACCCAAATGTCCAACAATATCTAAAACAAGTATTGCAATTTTGTTGTCTTCTAACTCTTGCTCATGTAAGATTGTGTACGTTTATGTGCCTTTAAATATTGAACTGGGCCCTCATGTATGGCAGAGCTTTCAGTGTGGGAAGCCCTGGTTGTGATTGTATCCCTCCAGAGGGGTTTTACATCTGCAAGTCTACAAATACTACTTAAAGTCTTTTCTTAGTTTGGGGGTTTTGGACCACACCACATAGATGGTGCAAATTTAAACCCCAAAACTGAATGAGAGCAGGCTACTGATTTCAAATTCACAGATTTTATATTTGCCCAGGCTGGGGACAAAGAAGTCCTTTATCACCTTCCTGTACTGGTGTAGATTTTTTTTTTCTAGTCTGCTTTTCACTGTGGTTTAGTTCTTGGGGGAGGGAGTTGCGGGGGGATGGGGGAGGTATGCAGGTGGTATGCAGGGACTGGAGTTATCTACCTTATTTTCAGGAACCTTAATGAACTATTATTCAATATAGTTTTTCTATCATATGGGTATATCATGATTTAATTAATTTTTCCCTTACTATTCATCCATTCAACAATATTTCAGTGCCTACTAGGTGCCAGATACTAGGGTTTTGTGCACTAGGGGTACCATAGGGGAAAAGACAAAGTTCTTATCTTTTTTTTTTTAAGTCTTCATTGAATTTGTTACAATATTGCTTCTGTTTTTTTTTTTTTTATGTTTTGGTTTTTTGGCCCCAAGGCATGTGAGATCTTAGCTCCCCAGCCAGGGATCTAACTCACACGCCCTGCATTGTAAGGTGAAGTCTTAACCACCCGCCAGGGAAGTCTCCAAAGTTCTTATCTTAAAAAAAGAACTTATATTTAAGTATGTCAGACATTTTAGATATTGGAAATTTAATTGTTTAGAAATTCTCTAATTATAAATAATTTGCATTGAACATCTTTATACGTAAATCTTAATCATACATCCGTAATCCCCAATATAGGATTTTGAGATACTTATATTTTATAATTTAATGGAACAAAGATATAATAATTAGAGCTCAGTTTGGTCAAAACTCACCGTGTCTTAGTGACATAGGTTGACAGCAGCCTATAGCACCAAAAGATTTTCTCCTGTGAGTAATTCCACAATACAGGGACATTGTCAGGTCCTTAGGGGAAAGAGGAGTTTAGAAAAAAAAGAGAGAGATCATAGCATGCAATTTAAAGTAGTGAATCACCAAGAGGGTTATACTTTAAGCCAGAATAGGATCACTATTTAATACTAAGGAAAGATAAACTGAATGGGAGTCAGATGATCTGGCTTCTAAATTGCATTTATACTGCTAACTAGCTGTGGGATTTCAACTTTTCAGTACCTTTCCTAATCTACAAAATTGAAACCTGTTCTGCCTACCTAATAGGTTGTTGTGAGAATCAGCTAACTATACATGAAAAAATATGTGCTCCTCCTTCCATATTGTGGAATTCTTTCTGGGTGGTAGTTGCCAAGCCAAGGCCTACATTTCTCTCCTCCTTTGGTCCTTTGGTAGGACCAAAACTAGGTCTTAACAATGGAATGTGACTAGAAGTGATGTGTATCTCTTCTAGGCTGACACAGTTAAGTAGTGGTATGCCTTCTTCATCCTCTATCCCCTTCTGCTTGGAAGACTCTGGAATGGCAGAGCCATTAGATGGAAGAGCCTGGATCCCTGAATCACTACATGGAGAAAAGCCACCCACCAACCAAAGAGTCCCCACCTTTTTTTTTTTTTTCTTTTGCGGTACACGGGCCTCTCACTGTTGTGGCCTCTCCTGTTGCGGAGCACAGGCTCCGGACGCGCAGGCTCAGTGGCCATGGCTCACGGGCCCAGCCGCTCCGCGGCATGTGGGATCTTCCCGGACCGGGGCATGAAACTGTGTCCCCTGCATCGGCAGGCGGACTCTCAACCACTGTGCCACCAGGGAAGCCCAAGCTTCTACCATATTAAGCCACTGAAATTTTGAAGTTTTTTTTTTACAGCAGCTAGCATTACCCTAATAGACCAAGTAAGCCTAGGAGTGTCTCCAGAGTAATGGAGTCAAGTTTCTCAGAATACATGAAAAGCAAAGTCCTTTTGAAAATGAAGTAAGAAGAATCCTGTAGATAAGAAAAATATAAAATTACAGGCATTTAGGAAAACATTTCAAAAGGCAGCTATGCAAACCCACATGGATCTAAGATACTTTTTAGATCTCACTGTGAGAGGAAAAATAATTCTATATCTTAAGAATCCATTCTGCAGAAGGTGATTTCTTTTAAATTGTATAACAGTAAGTGTTTTATTCTCCCTGAAAAGTACAGTTCACACTAGCAATAAAAAAGTCAAAGAAGTTCCACTGAAACAAGAAAATCAGTACAGTTAAATAACCAACTACCCTTTTAACTGTGCCCAAGGGAAGCAAGCTTTGACACTAAACCACCAAGGAATGTCTGAAGTTTAGGCCTACTTCTTGGTTCCATAATTATGAATCACTGATGACTAATACTTGGACAGTTTTGGCTATAATCTATGTCCTAACCAAGGGTAAAATATATTTAGTAAGTGACATTCAACAAAATATTTATTGAGTACTGACTTTATGCAAGCTCTCTTAAGGGACACAATAATGTATAGGATAAACATCCCTCAAGGGACTCTAGCAGGAGAGAGAAAATAAATATATAGCTTTCACAGAAGGCGGTATGTGAAATGTGGGTTATAAAGCACTCTAGGAGAGTATTAAAAGTATAATCCTTATTTTAATAACCCAAAGACTTCTGTGATATACTGGAGGAAATGAATTTAAAGTCAATGTTTCTGTCTCATATACAACTCTGAGAATGTAAATTGATACAATATTTTTGGATGGCAATTTGGAAATATCTATCAAAACGTGAAAATAAGCATCCCTTTCCCCTAGCAATTCCACTTCTAGGAATTTATCCTAGGAAGAAAAGGATATGTACAGGAATGTTAACTGAAAATTGTGATAAAATGGAATAATACACAGCTATTAAAAATAAACAGATAACAGTAGAAAAAATATATGTAGTAACAGGGAAAGATATTCAGAATATATTATTAAATTAGAAAAGCAAGGGCTTCCCTGGTGGCACAGTGGTTGAGAGTCCGCCTACTGATGTGGGGGACACGGGTTTGTGCCCCGGCCTGGGAAGATCCCACATGCCGCGGAGCGGCTGGGCCCGTGAGCCATGGCCGCTGAGCCTGCGCGTCCAGAGCCTGTGCTCCACAACAGGAGAAGCCACAACAGTGAGAGGCCCGCGTGCCGCAAAAAATAAAAAAATAAAAAAAGAAGGAAAAGCAAGTAGTATTTGGTTAGTTTAGCATGATCTAATTAATTTATAAAGAAAAGGATCTATACATATACATACCAATATAATTAATTGGATATGTATTTATTTATATTTTTTAAATGACTAGAAGTCCACATACCAAAGTGTTAACGGTGACTAATTTGAAAGAGTGGGATGGACACAGGGATTGAAAAGGGTACTTGTAATTTTTACATTTCTGTACTTAAAAAAAGTTTTTAACCATGTGTTCATATTTCTTGTACAATAAGATAGCATGCAATAAAACAGTAGTTCCCAGGACTAACTGCACTGTGAGGCTTTTTCCAGGCCCTTGTTCACAGTAGCACTTCATCTCATTCCCTGAGAACCATAGGGAATTTCTTTGGTGAGTTCCTTGAATTCCTTTGGTGAGACTGTAAGAGTTGTTTGTAGTTATGACTACCAACTAATCTGTGTGGCCCACTGTGCTTTGCTGCCTGACCTTAGCCAATTGTGGATTATCATGTCCTGCTGACTCATATGTTGGTGGTCACCGAGCTTGTAGAAGACATAGTAAAGTTCCTAATGTAGCTTAAAAAAAATGGATAATCAAGAGGAAAACCAAATATATTTTAACTGAGAATTGTACCTTCATTGGTACAGTCATAAACCCAGTAAAGATTAAGTCTAATACCTTTTCTAAATGGTCCCTTGTTTATTTTTTATACACGTCTTATATAAAAGCAGTGTAGACTACTTAAAAGTCAAAGAAGAGAAAATGATTTCCTTAAAATTTAGCTTTAACCATATTTTTCTCTTTCAAATAGATCATTTAAATTATCCAGTTAATATAACTATATTATAGGACATCTAGAAAACAGAATTGTAAGAGTGCCCATAATATCACCCCATTAATAAAACTTATAATTTATATACTAGTCTTTTGCACATACGACCTTTACACATTTATAATCAGTAAACATTTTTTCAAGTTGCTTTCATGAAACATGTCATAAGCAGTTTTCCATATTTTTGTATACGCTTTACTTACTGATTTTTTGACTGCATAATATTATACCAAGTAGACTCCCATCCTTATTTTTCTAAATATTCCCCTAATTTTAGACATTTAGGTGGCTCTGATTTTAAATTACCAGAAATAAAATACTGCTAAATACTTCTGTGCTGATATTTTCAGGTTACCTCTTTAAGATAAGTTCCCCTACATAGAACTACTGGGACAAAATTTGTTTTAAAATTATATGGCTCTTTCTACACATTGCCACACTTACAAAGTTTGATAGCATTTGGTTAAAAAAAAAGAACTTTTATATTTCTTTGATCACTATTGAGATTCAAAGTGTTTTCAGATTTAGTAGTTCTAGCGCCCCTTTTGTAAAGTGTCTGTTTGATGTCCTGTGCTCATTTATTTATTGTGGTTTTACTCTACTTTTGACCATTCTAATTTTTAAAATAGTATAGTACATTTACAGCATTTTCCACAATATGATCACTGAAATGCATTGTAGGAACCACTGCTATATGTATTGCTTTTCTCTGGGAAGCTGCCATTCAGACTGAACCTCAGCACAAAAAAAGAGGCTTGTTAAAACAGTCAAGAAGCTATGTGAGATTACTTTTAGGATAAAAATATAATTTCTTATGGCCATATATTATTTAGAAACCTCATGCAGGAAAAATTTGCTACTGCTTTTCTGAAATGGTTTGTGATTTTCACCTTTAGGGGTCTTCGGTGTGATATATTATTCAAAATGTATTGACCCAAGGGCTCAGACTTGGTAAACATGCTGATCAACAACTGGTAAACATGCTACATATGAAACGCACATCCACCTGTTCAAATTCCCCATTAGGAACAGGATAGTTGTTTTTGTTTGAATTGTCAACTATTATTGTACTTTACGCCTGATGGCACACTGAGGATCAAAATGCACTATTCACAATATTACTCTTGGAAGAAAATATTAGCACCATTATTTTACTTTAGATGACAAGCTCAGGCCTGCCTTCTATTTTGTTTTCAGTGCAAATTCATGTCTCCTCCAAAGCAAGAAAGGGACAGGGAAGTAAGCACTGGAGAGACTCAGACTTTTGTTCCTGGCTTTCCCACTGACTGAATTTGTGACCTGGGGCTCTCACCTAACTTGCTGAGGAGCTTGGTTTCTGTCTCACTTCTCACAGGGGAAGAAAGGAGAGAAAAGGGATCTAAAGTGTGTTATAACTATGTCAGGTTTTGACATACCTAATTCTCAGATCTGTTAGACTGTAAAATCCTTAAGAGTTGGGATTGCATCTTCCCTATCTACAGCATCTTGCATAGTCCCTATCACAGTATAAAACACAATATATATGAATGAATGAATTTATTCTATTTTACAAGAGAGGAAGATAAAGCTTTGAGAGTTTAACCATCTGAGATGACGATCTAGGGAGCAATAGATGGAAACTCAGGGCTATCTGGTTCCAAAGCTCATGTTTTGATGAGAAATACATGGGAAATCACCTTCCAGCATTCATGTACTATTTAAGTTTTTAGAAAGTACAATTTTTAAAAAGTACTTTTAAAAGTAAGCTTTTAAACAAGACTGGCAGGGACTTCCCTGATGGTCCAGTGGTTAAGACTTTGCCTTCCAAGGCAGGGGGTGCAGGTCCAATCCCCGGTCGGGGAGCTAAGATTCCACATGCCTCGTGGCCAAAAAAAACACAAAACAAAACATAAACAAGACTGACAGAGATGAAAGGTAATATTATTTTGACCAAAAAACTATTAAATAATGATGAGGAAAAGCCCTTAAGAGGAAGAATTTCTCTGAACTCCTGTAATAAATGATTCGCATATGCTTTGCACCCTGTTCATCTTAACAGAAGAAAGATTAATTTATAAAGCACTACAGCATGACAAAAAAGCCCATCTCGAATCTCTCTGGTTGCTTCTACGAAGAGGCCAGGTTCAGTAGTGTTTGAGAGAGTTTTCAGGGAGTCTGATTTTTCATGATTGTGGACCTCAGTGGGATGGGAAATATGCAAAACTGAGGAGCTACTGGGAAACAGATTTCAAGGTCTCACTGACCAACTTTATAGTTTGCTTTCTAAAACATAATTTTTCCTCCCTTAATTCAAAATAATTCAGGCACAATGCAGAGAAATTAACAAATTCCATTTTTAAACAACTCTCCTAAAAAGTATCAGAAAATTATTAGCTGTAGTTAATCTGATAGCTCCACAAGTTATGATACAAAACTGTGGTCATTGCCTGGTTTCTGCAAGAAGGAAGGGAGTCTGACAGAGAACATTTTTCAAGTTCTGATTATGTATCCCCATAAAATTCTTCTTCCACTTAGAACCTGAATAGGTTTCTCTTCCACTGTACTTACTCTGAATTCTCTTGGGGATGCCTGCCTAGGCCTCAACAATCAGCAGAACCAGCAAACTCCAAATGTTGGACTCTCTTTCCTCAGTGGATGATTGCTCCCTCTGCCACACTTCCCAGAATCCTCCTAGAGATGTACTCTGGGAAATGCAGTTCAATCCCCAGGCATGCTGCTATGCCCTCCAACTGCAAAGTTAACCATGGTTGTCAAAAGCACAATCTCCTAAGATCTAAATTCATAACCAGGAGAATTACTGTGGTAGTTCTAGCATTAGATCCATTTTTCAATAACAAAAAATAGTCTTTAAACCCATCCTCCTACACGAAGGCATATTTGGGGTGGGTCATGCAGAGAGGAGTATTGGGATGAGAATTCAGATACCTTTCAACCTTATTGGATCTCTAATTCTATCTATGTCTGCTAAGTTTAGAGCTAGCTCTAAGATTTCATGAAATTCTGCCAGTTTGAAAGGACAGGACTGTGTCTAGATGTGTTTGAGCTTTTGGCAGAATGTGTCCCTTGATGAACCAGGGCAAGAAGATTCCATCTGACTGAAAGCAGTCTCTCAACAAAACTACTCTGGTGCTGTTCCTTTTTCTTCTTACTACTAAAGTTATTTGTTTACATGGAAGACAGTTTTGAAGGCCATTCTTTCAATATATATTTAATAAGTACAATATGTGCTTGGAACTGTTATGCGCACAGGATACAGCAGGGAACAAAACACATGAAAATTTCTGTCCCCATGTAACTTACATTCTACAGGAAGAAACAAATAAGTAAATATACAATGTGTCAGGTGGTTATAAGTGCTATTTTATATAGGGTGGTCAGCCTCATTGTTAAGGTGATATTTGAGTAAAGACCCTAAAGGAGGTGAGGAAGGAGGCCAAGTGGATATCTATGGGGAGAGATTTGTAGACAGAAAAAAATCAGCAGATGACAAAGCCCTAGGGTGGAAGTGTTCCTGGCAGGTGGGAGGAAAGGCTAGGACAAAGCATGGTGGTCAGAGATGAGGTTAAAGAGTAGCCAAGCACCAGATCACGTAGGGCCTTGTAAGTCTTACAATTCTTATAGAGCCATTGTAATGCTTTCGGCTTTTACTCTGAGAAGATGTGATGTTACAGAACAGTTTGAGCAGGAGAGTGAGATGGTTTGGCCTACATTTTATTTTTAAATTTTTTTTTAGCTTTTTTAAAAAATTAATTTATTTTGGCTGAATTGGGTCTTTGTTGCAGTTCGCGGGCTTCTCATTGCAGTGGCTTCTCTTGTTGCAGAGCACGGGCTCTAGGCGTGCGGGCTTCAGTAGTTGCAGTGCATGGGCTCAGTAGTTGTAGCTGGCAGGCTCTAGAGCACAGGCTCAGTAGTTGTGGCACACAGGCTTAGTTGCTCCACGGCATGTGGGATCTTTCCAGACCAGGGATTGAACCCGTGTCCCCTTCGTTGGCAGGTGGATGTTTAACTACTGTGCCACCAGGGAAGTCCCTTGACCTACATTTTAAAAGAATCACTCTGTGTGTGATTAGACTGTAGGGGATAAGAGTTATTAAATCCTGAAGTCATTGTTAATATGTACCTAGGTTACGTGGGAAGGAAGAGTAGTAGTTCTGGGTAGTTGACCAATTATTTCTTTTGGATCTTACTATTAGCACATGAACCCAAGGTTTTTATTAGATTGATTCATTAGCCTTAAGGAAGGCACAGATAATTTGAGGGAAATAAGATATAAAGTCAGAGAATTCCAAACAAATGGGGAAGAATGCTTAGAGAAAGTTAGGGCTCTAATAATTTTTTTACATCAAAATAACTGTATTTTTGAGCAATTAAGTGTTAAGTGCTATAATAATAAAAAATAGTGCTATGGTCTGAATGTTTCCATTCCCTCCCAAAATTCATATGTCAAAACCCTAATGCCCAGTGTGATACTATTAGGCAGTGAGGACTTTGGGAGGTGATTATGTCATGTGGATGGAACCATTAGGAATGAGATGAGTGCCCTCACATAGTAGGCCTGAGAAAGCTCCCTTGCCCCTTTCACCACATGAGGACACAGCGAGTAATCTGCAACTTGGAAGAGGGCCTTCCAAGGACCTGACCATGCTAGCACCCTGATCTTGGAATTCCAGCTCCAGAACTGTGAGAAATAAGTTTCTGGTTTTTTTGTAAGCCACCTAGTCTGTGGTATTCTGTTATAGCAGTCCAAACAGACTGAGACAAATAGCTAAGATTAATTAGGCATTTACTGTATTCAAGCACTAGGCAAAGTGTTTCACATATTTATCATTAATCCTCACATCCTAAAAGATACATATTATTATTTGCACTTTACAGATGAGAAAACAGAGGCTTAGAAAAGTTACATAACTTGTCCATATTTACACAGCTAGTAAGTAGAAGAGCTGGATTTTAACCCAAGCCTATCTGACTCCAGACAGACCTTGTGTCTTTGACTACCGTAATGTACTATAGGCTTGGGTTATATCTGACTGGGTGTGGGGCAGGGAAGCTCAATAAAAATATTGGAAAATATTGGAATGATGGAAATAATCTCATGTTCATAAATTGGAAGACTTAATTTTGTTGAGATGACAATATTCCCCTAATTGATCTACAGATTCAATGCATCCCTGTCAAATCACAGGTAGCTTGTTTGCACAAGCAACAAAAGAGAAAATAGGACTTCACCAAAATTTAAAACTTTTGTGCTGAAAACAGTACCACCAAGAACTTGAAAAGACAGCCTACAGAATAGGGAAAAAATGTATTGCCAGTCATACATTTGATAAGGGACTTGAGCCAGAATTTGTAAAGAATACTTATGACTCAGTAATAAAAAGATGAATAACTGGATTTTAAAATGAGCAAAGGATATGAAGAGACATTTCTCCGAAGAAGATACAAAAATGACCAATAAGTACATGAAAAGATGCTCAACATCATTAGCCATCAGGGAAATGCAAATCAAAATTACAATGAGATAGCACTTCATACCCACTAACGTGGCCACATGGAGAAAATCCTCATATACTGCTTACAGGATTGTAAGTGGTGTAGCTGCTTTGGCAAACAGGTTGGCTGTTCGTCAAACAGTTAAACATAGAGTTACCAAATGACCCACCAGTTCCATTCCTGGGTATATATTCAAGACAACTGAAAACGTATGTCCACACAAAAACTTGTACACGAATTCTTATAGCAGTATCATTCAAAATAGCCCCAAAGTAGAAACAATCCAAATGTCCATCAACTGATGAAGGGATAAACAAAATGTAGTATATCCATAAACAGTATTTTATTTGGCAATATAAAGGAATGAAGTACTGATACATGCTACAACATGGATGAAGCACGAAACATTATGCTAAGTGAAAGAATCCATTCACAAAAGATCACATACTGCATTTATATAAAATGTTTAGAATGGGCAAATCTATAGAGGTAGAAAGTAACTTAGAGGTTGCCTGGGGTGGGGATGGGGGAAATGTTGGAGGAGAATGGGGAGTGACTGCTAGTGGAAACAGAGGTTTGTCGTTGTTGTTTGGAATGATAAAATGTTGTAAATTTGATTGTGGTGATGGTTGCACGATTCTGTGAACCCACTAAAGATCACTGAATTGCACACTTTAAATGGTAAGTTATATGTTATTTGAATTATAGCTCAATAAAGCTGTTAAAAATATTCAACCAAATCATTAATTATGTTAAACAATTATAGTACATGTTTAGTAAATACAACAAATATGGTGTAGGTAGCTGTAATCTTCATAGATTTTTTAGGTCATAAGGTAAAAATTTTCTTTCCTAGGGCATGCTTAAGTTCAAAGCAATGGCTTTATTTACTCACATAATAACTTAATACCATATACTCTTTTTAAATTTATTTATTTGGCTGCACCAGGTCTTAGTTGAGGCACACGGGATCTTCATTGCTGCATGCGGGATCCTTGTTGCTGCATGCGGGATCCTTAGTTACGGCATGTGGAAACCTTAGTTGTGGCATGTGGGATCTTTAGTTGCGGCATGCGGGCTCTCAGATGCACCATGCGGGATCTAGTTCCCTGACCAGGGATGGAACCTGGGCCCCCTGCATTGGGACTATGGAGTCTTAACCGCTGGGCCACCAGGGAAGTCCCCATATACTCTTTTTTTTTTTTAACATCTTTATTGTAGTATAATTGCTTTACAATGTTGTGTTACTTTCTGCTGTATAACAAAGTGAATCAGCTATACGTATACATATATCCCCATATTTCCTCCCTCTTGCGTCTCCCTCCCACCCTCCCTATCCCACCCCTCTAGGTGGTCACAAAGTACCGAGCTGATCTCCCTGTGCTATGCGGCTGCTTCCCACTAGCTATCTGTTTTACATTTGGTAGTGTATATATGTCCATGCTACTCTCTCACTTCATCCCAGTTTTCCCTTCCCCCTCCCCGTGTCCTCAAGTCCATTCTCTATGTCTGCGTCTTTATTCCTGTCCTGCCCCTAGGTTCATCAGAACGATTTTTTTTAATATTCTGTATATATGTGTTAGCATACGCCATATACTCTTTTAAGGGCACAAATTGAGCCTCAAGTCATTGAATCCCAGTCTAGTTTTTGGTGGTGAAAGTAACAATGTATTTTATTTATTGTTTTATGAAAATTCTCTTTATTTTTAATTTTTATTTATTTACTTTCATTTTTCTTTTTTGGCTGCATCAGGTCTTACTTGAGGCATGCGGGATTTTTTGTTGTGGCATGCAGGCTCTTTGCTGTGGCATGTGGGCTTCTCTCTAGTTGTGGCATGCGGGTTTTCTCTCTCTAGTTGTGGCATGTGGGTTTTCTCTCTCTAGTTGTGGCATGTAGGTTTTCTCTCTCTAGTTGTGTGCGGGCTCGAGGGCGCGTGGCCTCTGTAGTGTGCGGCACACAGGCTCTCTCGTTGAGGCACATGAGCTCAGTAGTAACAATGTATTTTAGAGATATGTATTTATTAATTCATTGAACATATTCTTATTGAAAACCTATCATGTGGCAAACATCATGCTAGAATTGGGGACACAATGGTGAATAACATGCTGTCTCTGTCAGAAAAAATTAATTATGCTTGAACATGTGTGTATGGGGTATGTGTGAGTGTCTGTGTGTGTGTGTGTGTAAGCATGTGAGACAACAGCCCATTTACTCAGTGTTTGACCAGTTATAGGAATGGATATTAGGACATAGGGGAACCTGAGCAAACTTGGAGAGAAATTGCAGGTTCATTCTGTAAGCAGGCTTACAGCTGGATATTGTCTCATTTCATGTGAGACAAGAAATAGATCTTAGCAAACAGGTTAGAAACCTGTTAGAAACCTCATGGTTTCATGAGGACCCCTGAAATAAAATAAGCCACTGGCAAAGAGCCCTGTGTGTCTGCGTAGCCAGTGGTGTCATATACACTGGGAGGTCCTTATGCTTCTCTTCAAGAGCAAAGTACAATAGGTTTCCTTCAAAGTACAATAGGTTTCCTTCTCTTCCACCTCCCCAAATATGGAGTAATGTTTAGCACACAGCGGGGAATAGAACCAAGGCTAAAGGCCATATTCAGCTGGAAGACAAGATGAAACAGGACAATTAGGGTATACCAAGGTAAAAATTAATTTGAATACATGATTTTATTAGTATAATGCAGTCACCAGACTGTGTGTTTCTATTTCCTGTTAATTGAGCTCTTACTCTCTTTGCTTTAATTCTTTCATTTAAAAAAATTTTTTTTGTAATTTTTACAACTACTTCTGGGGCATTTTACTGAGTCACTAGCAATTCTATCAGAAAGTTGGCAAAGTTAAAAAAGAAAAAGATAGAAAATTGTCATTTTCATTATCAGTTAAAAGGTTCAGCAAAAGGCTTTCAATAGTGGGTTATAACTATAGCTAACTTTCATTTCTCTAGTGTCTTGTATAGTGTCATCTTTACCCCAATATCCAGAGGGGTTCTAAGTATAAGACAAAGTGTACACTGTGTGTGGTTATATTCCCAAAGTAATTTTTTCTGTTACCTAGTGATTATTTCACTTTTATAGGCCTTAGTTAGAGATATCCCTAAAGCTCTAATATTTTATAATGTAAGGATTATCCAAATAGATGGTCATTAAGTTTTCAATGTTGGATGAAAAGAATTTGGAGATTTCCCCTGATTGACAGTATCCATATGTTCTGTATTCCTATATCACAATGGAAGCTTAGGAGGTAGTTGTTAGCAGTTATCTATTGTCACAATAATGCTTCATAGCAAACAACCACAAAATCATAGAGGCATAAAACAAGGGTTTATTACTCACATACCTGGAGTGATTGGCTAGGTGCTTCTGCGGATCCTGATCAGGCTCATTTACGTGTCTAGGGGTGGTGCACTGTTGGATAATCTAGAATGTTCTTGGCTGGGACATTGGGGGTGAGTTGGCTGTGCTCCATGTGTCTCTCATTTTCTAACAAGCTAGCATGGGGATATTCTTTTGAGAGTGATGGCAGAGGGTAAAAGCAGAAGTGGAAATATGCGAGTCTCTGCCTGCATGACAGTCAAAGCATATTATATGGTCAGGCCCAGAGTTACAATAGGACGGTATTACAAGATTTCATGGCAAAAGGTGTTGTTAGGGGTTTAGGTCAACTACAGAGTTATAGGGAACAGTCTCTAAGAGATCACTCTCACTTCCAATACCAACTGCAAGTTCAAGGGGTTTCGAAAACCATTCTCAATTTTGATAGAAGGACTCACAAAACTCACTGAAAGCCGTTATACTCGTGGTTATGGCTTATTACAGGATAAGAATACAGATTAAAATCAGCCAAGGGGAGAAGCATATAAGGTGAAGTCTAGGGAAGTACTAAATGTGGAGCTTCCATTGTTCTCTCCTCATAGATTCAGGATGCATTATTTTTCCAGCAACAGTATGTGACAATACATATAGGATGTTGCTAACCAGGGAGACTCACCCGAGTGTTGGTGTCCAGAGTTTTACTGGGGATCCGTCACCCAAGGCCCCCACCCTAAATCACATTGTTGGTCTTTGTGGTGTGGCCACCCCCTACTCTAAATCACACTGTTAGACTATCCCCTGTGACCTAAGGCCCTCAGGGAAGCAGACACTCCTATCAGACGTGAGATTACCTCCCAGAAAAATGGCAAAAGCCAGACCTCATTTTGGGCGAGGTAAAATTTTTTACTATATAGGAAGTAGGGAAGTAGGGAAGAATTGGGATATAGGAAGTAGGGAAGAATCGGGACTATTAGTGCAATCAATCTGCCACAGTAGCTCTATTAAAAGCATTCCTTAAATTGGTATAGGATAGGAAGCAGTGTTCTTTAACTTCAGGATTGGCTTAAGAACTAACATTAACCATAGACTGCTTATAGATCCTGTAAGTAAGCCTCCTTGTCTTTACCCCTTATACTTACTAAGATTAGGACTAATTGTTCCATTTCATAATTTTTTTAAAGTCATTGAAACAGGTATAAAACACACCAAGTTGGTTCTATGATTAAAAAACAATAACGAAGCAAAACCTCACAAAATTTTATACTATACAGCATGCAATGATGGTTACTCATATTAATACAGTACTTCATACTTTCCCAAGAAACTTTCAAAACAGCTATCTCAATTGATTCTCATAATGTCTTTGTGTGGTTGATAAGGCAAATGTTATTATGGCCATTTGGTGGATGAAGAAATTTCAGCATAAAAGTTAAAGGGATTCACTGAGGGACACCTTGCTGAACTGTTAATGGTGCACAAGAACCTGGGCTCACTGACTCTACCAGTGTTCCTTCCAAAATAAAAGTGTTTCTTCCTGACAAATACTATAATTCTGTGACTGAATGAATTCTGAGTCCTAAACTCTTGAGTCTTGCCTTCACCAAATAAAGATTTCTGGCATTCTTGTCTGGTTTGTTTGAGCTCTTGACAAGTTCTTTGGGTCAAAGAAATGCACGGACTGGCCAAGCCCTACAAATCTTTCTGACAGCCAAGTCAGATGCTGTTTGTTTATACACAGAAGCATTCTTCTGAAATATAACTTATTTTTTTCAGTGAAATATTTTTAAAATTTGTATCCATTTCCTATCCTTGACAGAATAGCTGTTGGATATTCCCCTGCAAACTATAACATTTGAAAATATTTAATATTTAGGACTCAAGCTATTTATATTCAATGAGTTATACATTGCTAAGGAAAGATACCAGGAAATGGAAACAGAGGAGCAAATGGAGTCTGATACAGCTTTCATGCTATTTGTAAATTTCACAAACAAAATAAATAACTCTTCCTTAATCACCAATATATTTCCAATACCTGATACAATGCCTGGCCTATTGTAGGTGCTCAGTAAATAATTGTTGAATGAATGAATAAGTGATTAAAATAAGCCTCCAGTTACAGCCGTTGCTTGGTAGAAGGCAGTACTCTCCTGACATCATTGTTTTCCTCTTGGAAAACAACTACATTTCCTTTGGGAATTAGAAATTTGGCTCAAAACCAGAGAACAGTTAACAGCTGAGTTGGAGCCTTCTCCACAATGACTCATAATCATGTAGGGTACTACATCAGTTAAGATGTGTTTGGTTACTTGCGACTGAGATTTGAGAAAATACAAATTTAATTTGCTTAAACACTAAGGAAACTTATTAGCTTGCATAGCTAAAGCACCCAGCTGTAGTTCAGGGCTCAGATACCACTCGATTAAGGTTTTACTCAGCTTCTCTCACCTCTGACCTACTTCATGTGCTGTCTTTGTCCTCAAGTTGGCTTCCATCCTGGTTGAAGAATGGCTGCCAGATCTTAGGGCAATTTACTTTCTTGTTCCTATCCAGAGAGTATGTCCACCCTCAGCCTTGAAGCAAAAGTATTGGTCTTCACTCTGTTTGGGTCAGTTTAGGTTATAATCCCCACTGTCTGAGCCCCTAACCAAAGGATTCCTGAGGTCAAAGGAATGTCTTGAATTGATTGGGACTTGGGTTAAGTGCCCATCCCTAAACCAGTCACTGTGGCAAGACAGATTGTCATATTACTGATGTGAATCAGGTTTATCAGGGTGGGGCCACCCCGGATTTTGGAGAAAAGTTTCTTGGATCTGCAGTTTGATATATTTTATCATTTTTGGAATGTTTTCTGCCATCATCTCTGCAAACATTTCTAAAGCCCTTTTTGTCTTTCTTCTTCTGGGACTCCAGCTACATAAACGTTGGATTGTTTGATATTGTTCCACAGCTTTTGGATATTCTGTTCTATTTGCTTTTCACTTTTTTTTTTCTGTTGATATGTTGGTTTGGATGACTTGATCTTCTTTTCTCAGCTGTGTCAAGTAACCAATGAGTTCATCAAAAGAATTATTCGTCTCTGAATATCATGGGATTTTTTTCCCCTAGTATTTCATTTGATTAATTCTTTTTTTATTTTTTAATTTAAAAATTTTGGGGAGGATTAAAATAATACTAGTTGTTGAAGAAATAAATGAATGAGTGAGCAAAATTCAAGTTAGGCCTCAATTCATTGGACTATTTGTTGTAGTTTTCATCTCTCTACTGAAATTTCCCATTTGTTCAGGCATGCTGTTCACTTTTTTTTTTTTTTGCTAGTTAGTTTGAAGTCCTTATCTGATAGTTCCAACATCTGGCTTATATCTACGTCCATTTCTGTTTTCTGCTTTATCTCCTGAAAGTGGGTTTTTAAATTTGTTTCTTTGTTTCCTGTGTCTAATGGGTTTCCAATGAATGCTGGACATTGTGTGTAGCGCAGTACTGTTTTCCGGTTAAGTCGTGCCCACACGTTGCAATGAACATACCTCTTCTGTCAGGTTCTTAATGTGGTGGGGTGAGGGGGGTGGCTCAATCTAATTTAGGAGTTGAGCTGGGCTGAGGCTTTGTTGTTGCTATAGTTACTTTCATTACAGCACAGATTTCACATTCCTTTAGGAGGAAGGTGCTGTGCCCTTGTGCTTACTTAGTGTGGGGCTCATGTGCCAGAGAGTTTTTCTGTGTTCCTGCTTTCAATTGTCCCTGCATTCTTATGCCTTAGCCCTCTTTCTCTCCACTCTCAGCATTAGACTGCGTGTGTGTGGAGATTCTGTTGTCCTGGTCCAGTCTCAGTCTTAGGCCGGCCCTGTGTGCCTGGGCCTTGGGAGGTGGGACTTTTTCAGTCTCTCCTGAAAGGCAGCCACCTCAGCCTTTTATCTATGGTTGGTCTTGGGCAAGAGTTTCCTGCTTTTTCCTCAGCAGTAGTAGAACTCAGCTTGTTATCAGTGTCGGACCCAGGGTCCAAGAGGGTTTCCTGCCTCTCCCCCAAGAATAGAGGGTTGTCTTATAGTTTCTCCACCCACAAGGAATCTTCAACCTGTGCCCTGGGAGCCAAAGGGTTTGCTGCCACTTATGCAGTGGCTTAAGGCTTTTGCTTTGTAAGATAGAAGAGCCCGAGGAAAAATGTTTGGGGGGAGGTTTTATGTCCAATTCCTAGCTGCTGCCAATTTCCTCCTTTACTCCTGTACCATCCAGTGGAGCTCTATGATCTCCTGCCCTGTTCCCAGTCTTTCACCTGAGCACCACTAAGCTTGTGGGAAGAACTAGCGAGTACAATCTCCCCTTGTGCCTGAGGCTCCCAACTGACAATACTTGGATTTCAACAGTTTGTTAAATTTTTTCCAGAGTTTTTTCTTACTTTGCAAAGGGCTAAACTTTGTGTTCCATTTCTCCTTGGAACTCAGGTTACTTGGTTGCTTTGCAACCTCAGCTGTATGATATGCTCAAGAACATTTATGATTTTGTAGATTATCTGCCTTTTTTCCCATTGTAAACGTGGAAGCAAAATTCCTTTCAGTTTTTTACATCCTAAGCAGAAGTACAAGTCACACTGAAACTGAAAGGCTGGGCAATTTGGGAAGTCTTAATAAGGTTGGTAAAGGGAGGAATGAATACTAGGTAGGCATCCCACAGTGTCCATTCCAGGTAAAAATATAATTAATAAATACAATTCTAGTAATAGGTTTTGTAAAGGAAAAGTTTGGCTGGCTTGTTTAAGCAGTATGTATTGATAGGTTAAGAGAGGCTAGGTAATGCTACGGTTACAAACAACTCTAACCTTTAGTAAGTTTACATTATAGAAGTTTATTTTTCACTCAAGCTGCATATCCAGTGGAGACTGTCAAACCAGTGGAGAGTTTAGGGCTCTGTTCATTGTAGGAACTCAGAGACCTGGACTGATGAAGATTTCATCTTGATACAGGCTTCCAGAGTAACTGCAACAGTGGGAAGGGAACATGGTGAAACATTCTGACTTTCAAACATGTTGCTTTCATTGGCCAAAGAAAGTTAGCCACAACTAACTTCAAAGACAGTGAAGAGCAGACCTTTCTGTCTGGGAAGAGAAAAGCCCTAGAATTATTTGGTGAACAACACTAATGAACGCCATGGGGAGGTAACTTTACCTTCCCAACTAATAGCAGAAAGATACGTGCAGTTAATGTATGGTTGACTCAAGGTGAGCAGAACTAAATGTAAAGAAATCACAGATTAATTTTAAATTAGAACTGCAAGTAGATAGAAAGTCAGAATTTTAGCCCTTATATCAGTTCCTGTAGTGATGTGGAAATCTGCTTAATATTGACAAACTGGTTAGTAATTGGCAGAGTAAGTCTGTAGCCTATGATGGTCTCTGCCACTTCAAATCCATTAAGATTTAGAATCAAATTCTTTAGTTTCTCTACAAATTCAGCTCACTTTCCCAACTTCCTTATTTTGGTTGTTGTTACCACTATTTGTCCAGTTTTCCAAACTAAAGACCCTGGCACAATTTTTATGTAACTCATGTGTCCTGCCTTATGAGGGTACAAGATGAGGAGTTCACATGCCTTTTAATATTAAAATTAGAGGTCTTAATGCTCCTATTGTGCTTATTGAGAGAAGATCTTTCTTCCTCTCTGGAGTCCTCTTCCTCAGACAATTCCCATGATTTCAAGAATGCTTATCTGGTGTAAAGGGTCTGTCCTAATAACTACATTCACCTCTAGGAGAGAACAGTGGGAAATTTACTCAGACCCTTGAGAAATGTCAGTCTTCAGCCACTGTTTCAGTCGTGATCATATACATAAGTGTATCAGTTTCTTATTGCTGCTATGACAAATTACCACAAACCCGATGGCTTAAACAATACAAATTTATTATCTTACAGTTCTGTAGGTCAGAACTCTGACAGTGGTCTCACTGGGCTAAAACCAAAAGTATTGTCAGGGCTGCATTCCTTTCTGGAGGCTCTAGAGGAGAATCCAGTTCTTTGCCTTTTCCACTTTCTAGAGGCTCCCCATGTTCCTTGGCTTATGGAGCCCCTCTCTCCATCTTCACATCAGCAACATATCAAATATCTCACTTTGCTTCCATCCTCACATCTTTCTCTGATCAGAGCCAGGAAAAGTTCTTAGCTTTAAAAAAATCCATTTAATCAGATTGGGCCCACCTGGATAACCCAGGCTAATCTCCCCATATAAAGGTCCTCAATTTAATTATACCTGAAAATTTCTTTTGCCATGTAAGGTAACATATTCACAGGTTCTAGGGATTCAGATGTGGCCATTGAGGGGCCATTATTCTGCCTGCTACAGTGAGTGTCCCTATTGAGGCCACATGATGGAGGTGGTCTGGCTACCCCATTGCAGCCACTTTCCTCAGCGCCACAGTGACAGGATATTAGTGACTGGAATGGTTTCTAGTCTCAGCTACATTCTATAATACCTCATCTCTTGACTTTCATGTCCTTACTCATGATTAAAGAGCAAGTCCCTATCACTCCTAGTTCTAAGACCCATCCTATGTCAAGTGACATGGAAAACTCATATTTTTTTACATTGTGTTTTTACTTTGTTAACGATAAATAATGTAATTTTACTTCACTGTTTAAAATACCTCAATGCCTTTCCATTGTACTTGTTACTGTACTAAGGAGTCCCAGCTGATTGAGCCTTCACATACCGATCATACCAGCTTCTCCCTTGCTTATTGCACTACAATCACACTGAATTTCTTTTAGCTTCTCAAATGCACCAAGTATTTTCCTGTCACACGATTCTCACACATGCTCTTCTCTCTCTTTAGATTGTTCTTATTCACACACTTCGGCTGGCTAACACAGGTCTCAGTTTATGTCAGTTCTTCAGAGACACTTTCCCTCTGTTATGAATCTAAATTATGTCCTTCCTATTATGCTTTTTCATAGCATCTTGTCATTTTCCTTTGTCACATTTGTTTATTTACTTATTTATTTATTTGAGTGTATTGTCGGTTTCCGTAAAAGGACACCAAGTTCTGTGACAGCAGGAGACATACCCGGCATTTAGCATTATTTGGGTCATATAGGAAAGTATTTATTGGGTGAATGAATTCCCACTGCCACAAGTGTAGGTTTTAACTCTATCCAATAAGTTTATAAACGCTTTAAAAGCAGAGAATGTCTAATTAAAGTTTGACCTTCCACAGCCCAGTAGGCAGTGTCTTGGACACAGTGGTAAGCCTTCCATAAATATTTATTCAATGAATCGTGAACTACTAATCTAGATGCCACTTTCTTCTAATTCACATAGCATAATATTTCTAAAATATTGCCTCCATCATCTTAATCCCCTGGTAAAAAACCTATCCACCATTACCTATTTCATCAAATTTAGCTTTATTCACTCTCCTCACTATCAAGTTTATTTTATTTTAATTAATTAATTTCCAGAGAAGGAAGGATTTATTAATATTACTTGCAGCAAGTAAGGAGAACACTTGCTTTCCCAAAGCAGTGTCTCCAAGTATGTAGTATTTTATAATCCTCACAACACATTCAACACTTATTCACTCTCTCCAATAATTTCTAATTGTTTCATATGTATGAGTGCCTTCAATAAAAGGGTCTATGTCTTCTGTTTTCGCTGCCTTTTTTGTTGGGCACACAACAAAAGTGCTCAATGTCAAGGGAAGAAACCATCATTCAAAATGTGAAATAAAACGTTGACTTATTACTTTCTATGTGTAGAAAAGCACTATGCTTGTTTGACTGTCCCTCTGCTGATCTTATCTTGTTTTTGTGAAAGACAGAGTTCAGGGATTGGCTGACTTTCAAAGGTGAAAGTGGGTTGACGTCTGCTGTGGAAGCATGATTACTCTGCTGGAGAGACTGTTGACAATTGGCTGAATTTCAGAGATGTGCTCACTAGAGTAAAGCTGTTGCTGTTTTGGCTAACTTTAAAAAGTGGGAGGCTGTCCCTGACTGGCTGGTTTTTCAGAAGATTGTTCATAGGGTTGAGCAGCCATTTATCTATTAATTGAGTTTAGAATCACTTCTGCTCATTAGTTGTTACTGTGGCTACATAATAGGCTTTTCCTAAGAATATAGGACTTTCAATATTTCTTAAAGAAATATTTATTGATTGATTAATTTTTCAGATGTAAAAGAAGAGATTGAATGGTGGTTTACCTCCACTCTAATGTTTGACCATTCAGAGGGGAGTCATGTCATTCTTTTTCTACTCCCCAAGGTATTTGCTGTTTTCATTCTAACTAAGCAGGGATGATTGTGTTGAGTAGTCATATGTAGATTTGATACGAAGTGTCCTTTTTGGGCAACCAAATGATATTGATAGGGATAGGTTAGAAGTTTCTTTCAGCTTCACAACTCATGACTGATAATGTCCCGTAAAGTTTTAGGATTGTTGTCACATTTCGGAAAATTTCAAATAATTTTATTTGTATGACTTAATAGAGTTCAGGGCACATCAGTTTTCTTTAAACTGATGACATTCTAACCAGCTTGTTGTGGATAGCCTCACTAAATTCTGACAAAAAAGGACTTACTTTTATTGGCTAAGCATTGATAAGCACTAAATCTTTAATTTTAAAATGTATACATCCAATAATTGGAAGAATTTCTCACAGATTAGCTTTAGGCTCCCAAAGTTTCAACTTAGCTTCTCCACCACTATCCATATATATATATTTTTGTGTGTGGTACGTGGGCCTCTCACTGTTGTGGCCTCTCCCGTTGCGGAGCACAGGCTCCGGACGCGCAGGCTCACCGGTCATGGCTCACGGGCCCAGCTGCTCCGTGGCATGTGGGATCTTCCCGGACCGTGGCATGAACCCGTGTCCCTTGCATCCGCAGGCGGACTCTCAACCACTGCGCCACCAGGGAAGCCCTCTCCATATATTTTTGATGCTAGAACACAGGACACATTCAAATAGCTATATGGTGTCTGGCCCTGTACCTTTGTTTTACAGTGCTGGGTGGGTCAGTACAATGGGTGGTAGTACATTCTTAGATGCCACTCCTACACTGGGACAGCTGAAAATATCTTAACTATACCTAGGAATGACTGTGAATTACAAAAATATATCCCACTAAACTCAAGCCAAATGTATTCTAACTCAAGTTCCCTACAGTTAAATTATAAAAATGCCGTCTAGCCACTCCGACACCACTAGACAAGGGGAAGTGTGATGTAGGGAAAATCAGTGAGGAAAGAATTAGAAGTCTAAAGATTGCCATTAAAATTTTTACTTTCACAAATTTTACAAAAGCATATGAACGTGTGAGCGTATTGTTAGGGCCCCTTCCAGGGTCTTGGAAAGGGCTAGTGCAAATGAAGGCCCCTGAAAATGAAGCTTTCTTAGCTTCACAGTAAATCTGCCTCAAGGTCTGGAGCCATTTTGTTTACAGGGTAAAATGCAATTTTCAGAGTCTGCTCTATATAGGGCCAATGGATACGTTGATTATAGCTCCACTTGAGACCAAGATTTAAAGAAGAGATCTTTGCCTCTTTTGTGTCAAGGGCTCCCTGCTATTTGTTTAGACTAGTGGTTCTCAAACCCTTTGGTCTCATAACCATTTCACACTCCTAAAAAGCATTGAGGACTCCAAAAAGCTTTTACGTGGATAATACCTATCAAAATTTACTGTATTAGGAGTTAAAACAAACATGTAAAATATTTATTCATTTAAAAACAATAATAAATCTGTTACATGTTAAATAACATAGTTTTTAATGAAAAATAACTATTTTCCAGAGCAAAAATAATTTAGTGAGAAGAGTGACATTATTTTACATTTCTGCAAATCTCTTTAATATCTGGTCTAATAGAAGATTCTCATTCTTATGCGTGCAATATCTTTAGAGTGAAAAAGGCAAATAAATTTTTAGTATGAAATAATTTTGCCCTGTGAACCCCCTGACCACACTCTGAGAACTGCTGATTAGCGAGCGGTTCACTATATTTATCACTGTATTTAATTTCTGGTTGCCTACTCTTCCCCAAGTACCCTATGACTATTTCTGTATCTGTATAATCAACTCCACCTCCTAGATAAGAGGTAAATTTTAATTATTGCTGTGCTTTTTAGCATTCATGGAAAACTTTAGAAACAATTTTTTTCACACACACACACTGTATTTTATTTTTACAAGAGATAAATAAACTGACACCAAGCATTGTAAATGGATGACAACAACAAAAGCAACAATGATTGCAATTACCAAACACGAAACACACTCACACTATGTCATAATATTGACATTCAGTCCAGTAATCCTCCACTGTAACAGCTCCTTTACTTTGCAGTGAAAATTGATTTGTATATTTTTTGCCTCTGAGTCCTTGTGGGATTTTTTTTTTTATTATTCAAACAGAAAGTCACAAAAATTATAATCATCCTCATCAGTTCACTCAGTCCCATGTAATTAATTTTTTTTTATCTTGATCTTTTGTTAGCACTTTTATGAATTCATCAGTTTTCCGTTAGAGCTCTGAAAATGCTTATTCATTCAGTTCAGCAGTGCAGTCAGTTACCAGAAACCTGTACTTGTCAGAGTCTTTTCCATGAATTCCTTGAAGATGAAACGCTTTTATAGGAACATTTTTGCAAAAGCATCAGAGTACACCCAGAACTGTCTGTAAATGACAGAAGACTTAAAAATGACCACGGTTAAAGATTTGAGGAACGTTCATAATAATGCAATTGACAAGGAAATTTAGTTACTTCTGAGATATACATTTTAAAGTAATAACTAGAATTATGACTTATAACATTTTAATGACTAACAAGTCTTAGAGAAGTCTTTCTTCCCCTTCGCTGACAAGGGAAAAAATATCTCCTACATTGTCTGCTCCCTGATAGTAAGGCTTTCTTCTTTCAGGATTATAATGACTAAGGCAAATATTAGACTAAACACAACACTGGGTTCCTTATATGCTACAACACCATCTAATGCTTACCAAGCCCTTTCTGTGTGCTAGGCATGGGCTAAGCGCTTTACATACATTATCTCATTTAATTCTCACAACGATGAGGTAGGTACTGTGAGGTACCTACCGTCATTTTCATTTTGCAGATGAGGAAACTGACATACGGAGAGATTAATGCCCAAAGTTTTACGGGACTGAGCCGTAAATTGAACCCAGAAAATCTCTGGAGTGCGCAGTCTATTATCTACTGTTAAAATATAAAAATGGGCGATAGAGCGAGATTCACATAAAAAGAGTGTAGGTGAGAGAGGGAGGTAAAGCAAAAAGCCTCAGGGCCAAGACAGCTGAGATATCAATACAGGATGTAGTGTTATTTTCCACCCGATCCTTCTTTTCTGCTTTATTTCCTACGCTTCCATGTACCTCTTCTCAAATTTAAGCTATTTCCTTGCTGGTGGTTTCGTCGTTCAGGCCTGACTGGGGTTGATCCCGAAATTCAGGCGCTAAACAACCTGTTGAAAGAAGCGGGGCCAATCCGAGGTAACCACGGTGACGGTGGCTTGGCGAGAGCTCCGCGCAGGCGCGTTACATCCCAGGTACGACCGCCGGCCCCTCCTCTGGGCCTCAGACTCCACCAGCTGGTGGGGAGTCCTGGGCGTGGGGCGTGGGCCGCGGGTAGGGGCGGAGAGGGCCCGGGCTGGGCGCCTGCGCAGACGCCGGGACGCTGGTGTGATCGAGCTCACGTAGCGAGGGTTGCAGTCGCCTCCTCCTCAGCGCAGCCGTCGCAGCCTGGAGGTTATAAAAGGGCTAACTGGCTCCCTCTGCTGCCCAGTCGCGCCGCCAGCGGGCTGAGGGAAGGGATTAGGTAAACGGCTGAGCGCAGGCGACCGGGGACTGAAGAACGCGCAGCTCTTCCGTGCCACTTCCCAGGTGAGACGCTCCTCCGACCTTGGGTACTGAGGCTTAAATCCTTGGGCGCCCGTGGCCCTTCTCGGATGGCTCTGGTGGTCTGGTCCCTGCCCCCTCTCGTGGTATGGCTCGGGGGCAGGGGGAGGCTCCCTCAGTTTACTACTGCTGGCTCAGTACCTTCTCCCCTGGAGACTCGGCCCCTCGCCCTGCGCCCCGCGTCTCCTGGGTGCCCCAGAGGCCCTTCTGCCCTCCTCCGTGCTCCTCTTCCCACCGCCTCCCAGGTTGGCGCCCCCGACTGTTGGGGCTGCGGCAGCATCAGTCTCCGCCCCGGGGACCAGCACTTTCTTGAATATTCCTTCCTGAGGAGGAATCACCCTGTTGAGTTTTCCGAGCTCCTCTCCTACCTGGTCCTGCCTAAAAAGCTGAGGAGTACGCGAGGGTTTTTGGCCTCCACAGCAGCAGATGGTTAGCGTGTGGCAATGGAGAGCGGTTTTTAAAGCTTATAGCTGACGGGGAAGCGCTTGGGCATTTTTATCCTGCCGAAGAGTCGTGGGGTCTGGGAAGAGGACCTACCCGCGGAAGTTCAGGCTTTACTCATCTGTTGCGCGCAGCGGTGCTGCCGGAGCAGCTGGAGGTAGCCCCGGGCGGCGAGTTTCGGGCGGCTGGGTTGAGGAAGTCGGCTGTCAGATCCTCCAGTCAACTGGGAAGCTAGTCTTCTTCCTTCCTTCTTCTGCCACATAAATTTTTTAAAGGCACATGAGCTTCTCCCCTCCCCCTCTCTTTCTCTCCGCCAAGTTTGCTGCTTTTAAAAGTCCACATCAGTAAATGGAATTCTTTGGCTGTGTGAGAACTTTGAGTTACGTGGATGGACCCCAGCTGTATGTTTTAAGGGGGAGGGTTCCATAAGTATGGGACCATTTCTCCTAAATAATCGATTGTATTAAATACAGTCAGTTTTTAGACACTAACAATTTAGGCGTTCCGGGTAGAGTGGTGAAGACTTGGAATTTTGCACTGTTTGCTTTAAGAAAGGGATGAAGAAGAAACTAGATCTCCTTTTAGGAATTGATCGAAAAGGCCAAAGCGGCTTGCCAATTTCGACTTAACTGTTTCTGGTTTCTCTGAGAGCTATGGACTTTCCCTTGGAATGCACTCTGAAGGGATGAAATAGCCACTACTGAGTGGGGGAAGGGAAAAGACGTGGCAGCAGTGTTCTTTCATCAACTTTTGCCTTTTTTTTTTTTTTAATAGGTTCGGGGAAGAAACGTATTTCCCTTTTTAGATTTAGATGTAGCTTATGAATGAGGCTAGTCTTTTCCTAAAATAATCTGATGAAATATTCAGTCCTCATAGCAGGAACACTGGAATTTAATTTATAAAACATTTAGAAGGGATTTTTCTGATCAAGTATCTATGGAAAAAATGGATACGTTAAGAGGAAATATTTAAGAAGCTGAAAGTGAACAACCGTGAATAAGGTTTTTTGCCTTGATTTAAAATTTAGACATTCAGCGATTTTTCTTTGACTTTTAGCCTGTGAATATGATTTCTAAATCTTAACGATGAACTTCAAATTTTATCTTTTCTTTCTGTGGGAAGCATAGGTTTCATCATTTACCTTTGAAAGTCATGTCAGTTTTGGTACATTATTCTTTAAGTCCTGCCAATATTTTAGACGGCCGATGGCAAATGACTCTTTTATTTTTTAATCTATTTTATTTTATTTATTTATTTCTGGCTGCCTTGGGTCTTCGTTGCTGTGCGCGGGCTTTTCTCTAGTTGCGGCGAGCGGGGGCTGCTCTTCGTTGCGGTGCGTGGGCTTCTCATTGCGGTGGCTTCTCTTGCTGTGGAGCACGGGCTCTAGGCGCGCAGGTTTCATTAGTTGTGGCTCACGGGCTTTGTTGCTCCGCGGCATGTGGGATCTTCCCAGACCAGGGCTCAAACCCGTTTCGCCTGCAGTGGTAGGCAGATTCTTAACCACTGCGCCACCAGGGAAGCCCACAAATAATTCTTATAGATTTAACATAGTTACTAGGAAAAGTTACTAGGAAAAGGACTACTCTGTGTCTTTAGGTGAATAATGCTTTGATATCTTAAAATGAGTTTTATTTTGAAGTACTGAAAATCAAGGATTTTGGTAAATGGATAATTTTATTGGCCATTTTGTATTTTGGTAACTAAAGTAGTAACAAAAAAAAGATGAAAAAAATGTGTACAACTTTAATTTATTGCAGAAAAATTTAGACAGTGTAAAAGAATATTGAAAAAAGAAAGCTTTGTATTACCAGGGTAGTCCACGTTGTTGCAGGGGAATCTTGGCTTTTTGGTAAGGAGATGTTAACCTTTTCTAATAGTGCAGAGTGGGTTGTATACTGACAAGCAGCATCTTTCATAGGGCAAATATGTTCAAGCTCCTGCTTTTATTCCAGGGATGCAGCCATAAAGCTTGTGAGCCTTCACTTCTGTGGAAGGAATGCCTTATTTTACTTAGCAGTTATTAACTGGGAGGGATGTAATTACATCCTTAGATTTGAAAAGTGTCCCTATGAGATACATAGTAGTAGTTCTCAACCTATTTTGAGGACATGAAATCCATTGAGAATCTGATAGAAGGTGTGGACCCTGGGTCTGAAAATGCAAGTATACACATCTGTGTGGAATTTTAATTACCATTTTTCAGATACTCTCTCCCTCCACAAGTGCATCTATAAACTGCAAAACCCTAACCCTACAAGAATCAAAAAGTAAAAGGTATGGAATAAGGACATCTAGGTATCTTGAGGCAGGGTTTCTTGAATATTTTTGAAAACTGAGCTGGGCTTGTAAGTCTGACTGGGCTTGACTATATAGATGACCTTAATAAACTTGCTAAAAGGGTTTTAACAAAAGTAAGCTGGTTGGAGAATTGTTGAATTGCTAAATTGCCTAGGCAATTGTACATCATACTGGCCTCACCCCAACCCCTTATATGTTGTAACATATCTTTGGCTGTACTCTGAAAGTGGAAAATACTTTAAGGTAAAGAAAAAGTAAATTGAACAGGCCCTTGGCATTACACTTTATTGCTCTTCTGACAGTGAGATCTTGAATCTTATAATTACATAATGGGGGTGTGTGTGTGTGTGTGTGTGTGTATAAAATGAATGTGTAAGAGACAAGCCAAATAAAGTGTGTATGTGTATTTGTGAAAGCTTCATTAGTTAAAGTTTCATTTGTGTTTCTACTCAGTGAGATTTATTTGTATAAATTAAAGGTATCCTCTCATTAATTTTCTTCTAGCCAAATATTGTGCCTCAATAAAAACTAATGACGCTCAAAGGACTTCATTAAGGTTACTCCAGCAGTTTTGAATTTGATATAATGAAAAACATTCCTTTTCCTGATGTTGCTTTGGATGATCTGTATGACTATTAGTATATTTGGTTGTGTATTGGCAAAAAATACAGTATAGAGATTCATGCTTCTTACATAGTTGTCATCAGTGAATGAGCACTATCTTGGACTTCTTCTGCTTCCTGCTTAGTGTTTTATATAAATATGTCCATGTTTTGGTTTACATATTTTTCACTTAAATAGTGATATAATATATCAAAGTAATATACTCAGCCTTTCTTGTTGGGCATTTGAGCTATTTCTTCATTATAAGTAGTGTGAAGAGAAGGCTGTAATTTAGTGCTTTATTTTATCTACCTGTTTAGCTACAGTAAACTTTAACCAGTTTTCTTTCTATCTGTACTTTTATTTTTTAGGAAAAGAAATAACATGACAATAAAATTCTTATATCAGTACTTTTTTCTTCCCACTAAGTGAATTTTCTAGGGGATTGGATTGGGCTCTGAGAAGGCTTTTTAATCAACCTGATAACAACTAAAGCACTTTACAATTTATAAAATGTTGTTTCATAATATTATATAATTTAATCTTTAAAATAATTCTGTGAGGTGGTTTTATATCATCCCCATTTTACAAATAAAGAAACGGGGATTCCAAGTCAAGTAATTTACCCAAGAATTAGTAGTCAAAATTAGTAGTCAACAGTGAACATTGAGATGAAGCATCAAATGGAAGAATCTTCTGTTATGTCTATAGCAGTGAAGAAATGGATTCTATAAGTGTGTTGTAAAAATTTTGGGAGAAGATGCTTTTGTAAAGTTTCTGGGGAGTAAGTAATAGAAATGGAAACTTGTAAAGTATTAATCACTAATTTTCAGATGTCTATTTTAAGCTATTTTCTGTTTTTCTGAATCTATATTTTTTAAGGTTTTTCACCTCAGTACCTCGCACTATTGCCCTTAAAATTTCTCAAGCTTTTCAACCATGAACTGTTTTCTGAAAAATTTTAAGAATTTCTGTTACAAAGGGAAATTTGTGTAAAAGTATGTTTAGTTTTAGAGAATGAGAGAAAAAGGTGTTTTCCTTGATTCAATATTGTGATCATTAAGTATTAGCATCTGTTACTATGTTCTGAACATTGTGCTGGAAGAATCATGATAACAACATGTTTGAATTAACATATAGAATAGAGGACAGCTACATAGATTTATATGCTTAATTGTTTTATTTGAGAGTGTTTAGTAAATATTGATTAACTGGTTTTAAGTAGGCTCAAGACTTCTCTTACACTCTAATCTTATATTAACTGGATTTTCAGGTCTGATTCTTTCAAACAATGATCAATAATAATTATTTTAGTGCTTCTTAAACCTAGTTGTTGAATTTAGGTCCTCAAAGCATTACTTGCTGTATACATATGGCCTTTGTTCTTGCCCTCTTGTTCCAACAACCTCCCCCCTTTTTTTAAACACAGACAAGATTTTATTCATATTCAAAAGTTGCTTGAAGACGTTCTCAAATTTGCATACTCTCAAATTTACCAGTCTTTAAACCTCAAAGGTATTTTGAGAATAGATCTCAATTTACTGTTTGAATAAAAAAATCTTAAATAATGATATTTGTGAACAGTAATCATAGCTATCAAGTGATAATGTTTTATAGGTAAATAAAGACACTAACACATGACATAATAAGGGTGATTACTAATAAATTAAAGTAATTGGTATACTGTAACAACTTTATCGAGGTATAATTGATATACAGTAAACTGCACACATTTACAGTGTGCACTTGGTAAGTTTTGACAAAAGTATATACCCATGAGATTGTCAACACTGTCAAGATAAGGAACATTTTCAACACCTTCAAGAGTTTCCTCATGACTCTTTGTAATCCCTCCCTCCTGCTCCTTCCTGCCCTTTCCTCATCCCCAGGTAACCATTGATCTTTTTATGACACTTAAGATTTGTTTGTATTTTTGAGAGTTTACTGTAAATGGACTCGTATAGTATGTACTTTTTGCAGGGGGGAGGAGGGTGTCCGGCTTCTTAAACTCAGCATAATTATTTTGGAATTCATCCACGTTGTTATGTGTTTGTTCCTTTTTATTGTTGAGTAGTAGTATATTGTATGGATATACCACAAAACTTTTTTTTTCCCATGTACTAATTGATGGACATTTGGGTTGTTTCCAGCTTTTAATTATTATAAACAAAGTTGTGATGAGCATTCGCAATTCACATATAAGTCTTCAGAGGAGTATATACTTTCTTTTCTCTTGCATAAATATCTAGTAATGGAATAGTAACATATGTTATAGGGAAATATTTCTTCCCAGATTGTGGCTTGTCTTCATTGTTTTAACAGTGTGTTTCAAAGAGCAGGAACTGTCTCTAATCATGGACAGAATGTCTATGCAGAAAATCGGAAAGGTTGTTCAGAAAGCTCCAGCCCTAATAAGTGAATTCTGCAAGGTTGAAGGACAGAAGGTCAATATATAACAATCAGTTGTATTTCTCTATAGTAACAATGAACAATTAGAAATTAAAATTTAAAAGTACCATCTCAATAGCACCAAAACCTATGAAATATTTAGTATTAGCTTTACAAGACATGTGCAAGATTTGTATAATGAAAATTATAAGACACTGGTGGAAGAAACCAAAGAAGACCTAAATAAATGGAGAGACATTCCATATTCATGGATTGGAAGACAATATTGTTAAGATAACCATTTGTCCAAGCTGATCTATAGATTCAATGCAATTCCAGTCCAAATCCCAGCAGGGTTTATTACAGAAAGTAACAAGCTGATTCTAAAATTGATATGGAAAAACAAAGGAACTAGAAAAAGGTAAAATAATGTTGAAAAAGAAAAGTTGGGAAACTCCTGATTTCAACTTAATTGCTGCAGTACTCAAGGGTAAAGATAGAGAAAAGATAGATCAATGGAACAAAACAGAGAATTCAGACACACAAAATGGTCAGTTCATTTTTGACAAGGATATTAAAGCAATTCAATAGAGAAAGGATAATCTGGAATAGTTAGACGTTCATATGCAAAAACTGTCTTGCCCAGAAATTTATATAAATCTTGGGACAGATGACACAAAGGCACCAGTGGATATGAAATATGAAATAAAGTTTACTCACACAGTCAACTGAAAAAGGATTCCTCACGGAGAGGTCTTAGGTTTAGTCCAGAATGAAGCAAAAGTGAAGAAGGGCGGTTGGGTTTAATTTTTATTGTGGCCAGAAGGAGTGTGATAGTTCCCATGTGTGGGATTTACATGGTTTTAGCTTCCCACTGACGCTCAAGGAGGCAATGGCTGGGCTTTCTTACTGACTTATCCAGATGTGGGGCAAAAGGGAGAGGGAAGTGTGGGGCTTTAAGGCAATGAGCACTCAAATGTCAAAATAGAATATTTTTCTTTATTATAGCCTCAGTGCAAAAATTCCTCACCGTCTGTGCAAAAACTAGTTCAAAGTCGTTCGTAGACCTCGAGATATGACCTAAAGCTAGAAAATAACTTGAAGAAAATATAAGACAAAATCTTTTTGACCTTGGATCAGGCAAAGATTTTTTTTTTAATCACCAAAAAATTAGATACCAAAAGCATGATCCATAAATGAATAAGTTGATAAATTCGACTTCATCAAAATTAAGAACTCCTGCTGTTTGAAACCGTGTTATGAGAGTAAAAAGACAAGTCACAGACTGGGAGTTAATATTCCCCTATCACATATCTGACAAAAGACTTGTATCCAGAATATATAAAGAACTCACAAAATTCAGTAGTAAGTGAACAACCTAATAAAAATTTGACAGAAGATTTAAGTAGAAACTTTACCAAAAAGACCTATGGACAGCAAATAAATATACCAAAAGATATTAAACATCATTAGTAATTGCAGAATTGCAAATTAAAACCACACTGAGATACCAGTATACACTTAAGTGAGAAAATTAATTAAGACATTAAGAAGAATGAAGGAAAAAAGGAAAAATAACAACAATACCAAATGCTGATAAGAATGTGGAGCAGTTGGAGCTTTCATCCATTGCTGATGGCAGTGCAAATGGTATAGTGACTTTAACATTTGGCAGTTCTTTATAAAGGTAAACATATGCTTACCATACAACCCAGCATCCCTACTCCTGGATTTACCTAGTGAAATGAGAATTTGTTGATTTCTTTTTTTAAAACAGCTTTATTGAGGTACAATTCACATACCATACAATTTACCTCTTAAAGTGCTTTTAATACATGCACAGAGTTGGTGTAAACATCATAACCATCAATTTTAGTACTTTTTTTTTTATCACTCCAAAAAGAAACGTCAGAACCATTAGCAATCACTCTCCTCCCCCTCCCCCAGCCCTAGGCAACCACTAATGTGCTTTTTATGTCTGTAGATTTTTTCACTTAACGTAATGTTTTCGAGGTTCATTTGCGTTATAGCATGTATCAGTACTTCATTTCTTTTTATGACCAAATAACATTCCATTGTATGAATATATCATATTTTATTTATTCATCATTTGATGCACATTTGGGTTGCTTCCACCTTTTTGGCTATTATTAATAATGCTGCTATGAACATTCATATACAAATATTTCTGTGGATATGTGCTTTCATTTGTTTTGGGTATAGACTTAGGAGTGGAATTGTTGGGTCATATGGTAACTCTATGTTTTTAGGAACTGAAAAACTGTTTTCCGAAGTAGCTACACCATTTTACATTCCCATCAGCAGTGTATGAGTGTTCCAGTTTCTTCACATCCTTGTCAACACTTATTTTCTTTTTTACTATACCTATACTAGGGGCTGTGAAGTGATATCTCATTGTCGTATTTAATTTGCATTTCCATAATGACTAATGATGTTGAGTGTTTTTTCATGTACTTATTGGCCATTTGTATCTTCTTTGGAGAAATGTCTCTTCAAATCCTTTTCCCATTTAAAAAATGGAGTATTTTAAATTATTTTTACTGTTGGGTTCTAAGAGTTCTGTATATATTCTGGGGATTAAACTTTTGTTAGAGATATGATTTATAATTTTTTTCCCATTCTGTGGGTTGTATTTTCACTTTCCTGAAGAACAAAAGTTTTAAATTTTGATGAAGTCCAATTTAATTTTTTCCTTGGCTTCTTGTGCTTTAGGTGTTATATCTAAGAAATTGTTGTCTAGGTGTTATGTCTAATTGCCTAATCAAGGTTATGAAGATTTACACCTCTTTTTTTCCTAAGAGGTTTATAGTTTTAAATTTCAAAATAATCTTTGCTATATTTTGAGTTAATTTTAGGGTCAATTTAAAGTTTTCTTAAGTTTATTCCCAGGTAATTAACATATTTGTTGCTGTTGCAAATGAGATAATTTTTCTGTTGCTTCCTGTGATTGGTTCTTGTTTGTATGAGCAGGTCCTTTTCTAAAGGGAATGCTCTTTCTTTCTAAATGATAATTTTTCAAGTAGTATAGCTTGCTTTAAAAATTCAGTCGTTAATGAAGTTTCATTGAAAGCTATGCTTTTGGAATAGTTTGCTTCACCACACATTCCTTACTTAAGCTTAAAAAATCTAAAATGTATATTGTACGAGATTTTATTTTCCACTTGTATCCTAAGGGTGGCAAAGACACTACAGTTGCCTTTTCAGGACTTCCTCTGAAAATCAAAAATAGATGCAATTTGTTTTGGAGCAAAAGGGATTGATGGTGGTATTATGCCAACTAGTAGAGGTGTGGTTGATCATTTGGATTTTGCTATCTCTGTCTATGATTTGAATTTGTCTCTTCACTTCACTGCTACTTTGACTTCGTTTTTTAGCTCACTTATTTATTTGTAGAAATACACATTTTCTATTAAAAATGTTTATTAGAATGCAGAAGTTGAGCAAAGAGAATTGACTGTGATCCCAACTCTCAGATAGTTGTTAACATTTTTTGAGTTCTTTTAATTACTATATAAAGTTTTAAACTTTTTACATATATATCCAAGTATATTCTTTAAACTTAGAAATTAGGCTTTAAACTTTCCCATATTTATGTTTAACACTCTCCAAATTAGAAAACAAACCTAGTTTTAAGAGTTTAAGTCTCTATCCGTGGTGGCACAGTGGTTAAGAATCTGCCTGCCAATGTAGGGGACACGGGTTCGAGCCCTGGTCCAGGAAGATCCCACATGCTGTGGAGCAACTAAGCCCATGTGCCACAACTACTGAGCCTGCGCTCTAGAGCCTGCAAGCCACAACTACTGAGCCCGCGTGCCACAACTACAGAAGCCCGTGTGCCTAGAGCACGTGCTCTGCAACAAGAGAAGCCACCGCAATGAGAAACCCACGCACTGCAACGAAGAGTAGCCCCCACGTGCGGTGACTAGAGAAAGCCCACGCGCAGCGACAAAGACCCAGTGCAGCCAAAAATAATAAATACATTGAAAAAAAAAAGCAGTTTAAGTCTCTAAAGAATAGCTGCTTTTTATATTACTGCTGTTTTTTAATATTCTAACTAATATTTATTGATATTCATGTTATGAAATACATAGTTTCATTAATATAACCAGTTTATACAACCAAGAGAAAATACTGCAGATTATTCAAATGAGAAATGTATAGACTATGTTAATATTTGGAAATACCAGCATTTATAAGCAACAAGGAAAACATGTATAATTTAATGTTTACTTCTTTTCCTTCTTCCCTTCCACTGCCTCTGTCCACTTTCTTCTCCCACTCAAATTCCTAAATTATAAAGACTGTGCATTTGTTTGCTAGTAGATTGGGCTGCTTGGTCCTTCTCACTGCCTTAGCCCAGGGTTGAGGTTGCCTGGGCTTCCCACAACTCTCCAAGTCTTTTCTTTTTCCACGTCCCTTGAGACACCCTTGGCAACATATCCAGCTATTCTTGAGCTCTTGCCCCACATTCAAAAGTAACATGTCTTAAGTGTCTTCGATGTGTCAGGCATCATCCAAGGCACCTTCATCTGAAGTACTGCTTTTTTTTTTTTTTTTTTTTTTTTTTTTGGCCGCGCTGCGCAGCATGCGGGATCTTAGTTCCCTGACCAGGGATCAAACCCGTGCCCCCTGCAGTGGAAGCACAGAGTCTTAACCACTGGATCACCAGGAAGTCCCTGCTGATTTTTTATTACTGGCTGGTGGTCAGGTTTGGCCTCATATTTCATACCTTACCTTTTTGCTTATTCTGCTTCCAGTTAAAGGGGCCACCAAATAAAAGTGGACATTATTCATGAATTTTACTAAATTGTGGGACTCCTAGAATCACTTATGGTAAAATTTTTTTCTACCCTGGGAACAAGAATCCTGAGCTTTTATTCTGTATTGGGAAATGTATGCATTACTAACTAAAGTGTTTGAAATAGTTGAGAGGTATACTATACAGTTTAAAATACACAGTTTAAAAGTCAGTGAAGAAGGGCACCATTTTAATTATAAATAAGATTCATTTCTTTCTCAAATCTTCCCCTCAGCCTACATTTATTTTTAAAATGTTTCTTGTTTAGGGAAACTTGACTTTCCTAGTTGAAACAGAAACTTTAAACATTGAGTTTAACTTCAATTGTGAATCCAACTTAAATCTTTTTTTTAAAATGGATTAAAATCATATTTATTCTTAAATTTTGTATCTCAGATATAGAAGTAGCATGTATTGGACCTCCAAAATTAAGAAAAACATTTAAAAGATAATTGAAAAATATCACTTTCTGGTGCTAGGGAATAGAGAGGGGTAAATATATAAGAATTATTTACCTTGTTATTTAGTTTGCCTCTAAAAATATTAACAACAGGGTTTATGAGAGAAACTATATTAATTAGGACTCTGGCTTAAACAGAAATCCAACTCATATTAGCCCATAATGGAATATATTTAAGTATTGTGGGGATAGGGAGTTGTCTTAACAACAGAGGTCAGGAGTGTGATTAAACTTCAAGAATAACTGGAACATGAGAATGCTTTTTTCTGTCTCTTGTCTGTCTTCTCTGCGTTATTTGCTTCATTTTAAAACCTTTCCAGATAAGCTTCATTCATTGGTCCCTAACTTCTCCTGAGCTTTATTTATAAAATAGTTGAGGCATTCAAAGAGTGCCTGCCACTTCTTTCTCAGTTTCATTTTTAAATTTTCCAGCAAAGAACTTTGAATGGCGACTCAGTCAGGGAGAAGTATCATGCTGTATAACATGACTGGTAAAACTATGGGGATGAATTAAAGATAGACTGGGGGAGTAAAAAAAGGTAGAAGGGGGCAGTTTCCAGAAGAAAGAGTAGGGATGGTTGAGGTGCCATATAGGGAAAAACGGGTATGTGTTTTTGAATACATCTTATCTTCAGATTACTTCTGACAGGGAAGACTTCGAACTTTGGAAGAATCTCCAAAAGAAAACCTGTGTAGCACTTTGTTTTAAGGGCAATATCTTGATTTAGAGGTTCTTTTCAACTAAATCCTGAACTGTTTTTCCATTGGAATGATGCCAAAGACTGGGTTCACTGCTCAGTTACAGAAAGTTGTGGCAAAGAGGCTAGTATGATTTCTGAGGTATTTTTTGTTGTTGTTGTTGTTGTTAATAACAACTCTTTTTTAAAAAATTTATTTATTTTTGTCTGTGTTGGGTCTTCATTGCTGCACGCTGGCTTTCTCTAGTTGCGGCGAGCGGGGGCTACTCTTCATTGCAGTGCACAGCTTCTTACTGTGATGGCTTCTCTTTTTGTGGAGCATGGGCTCTAGGCGCGCGGGCTTCAGTAGTTGCAGCACACAGGCTCAGTAGTTGTGGCTCGCGGGCTCTAGAGCACAGGCTCAGTAGTTGTGGCGCACGGGCTTAGTTGCTCCGTGACATGTAGGATCTTCCTGGACCAGGGATCGAACCCGTGTCCCCTGCATTGGCAGGCGGATTCTCAACCACTGCGCCACCAGGGAAGCCCTGATTTCTGAGTTTTTGATCAAGGTTGCTCATACCATTAAAGCACTCGTCCATCGTATTTTAAGTGTGTACTAGAGATGCATCTCACTCTCTTTGGGAGCAGAAGTATGACTAGAATTCATAGAGTTAAAACAAATGGCAATTTACAGAGGGATAATAGGGAAGAACAGAAACATAACTAGTTCTATTAGTAATCACTCTTAGTTGTCTTGGAAAATCCATCCTGCTTATATGGTAGAGACATGCTGTCTTAATGTATATACTACATTGCAGTGGCCTGAATTAGAAGCCTGAATGTGTGTTGGTCTTTTGTGTTGACCAAAAACTGTCAGAAAGATTAAAGTCTAACACAGATGTCAGGAAAACCAACAGTTGAATATGGAATTTGTATGAGGAAAAATAAACTTAAAGCTGGAGCCCTCTAAAATTTAGAAAGTTTGGAACAGTTGTGGAAGGTGTGGAGAGACTGACTGTTAGAAGGAGCCCTGTGGAAAATTTTTTGTGTCAGAGAAAGTTTAGATTAGAATAACAAGCATTTTTTAGTCCACCTTATTAATTTTTGAGTGATTTGTCTGGGAAAGACAAACTTTTTTTGCGGTATGCGGGCCTCTCACTGTTGTGGCCTCTCCCGTTGCGGAGCACAGGCTCTGGACGCGCAGGCTCACTGGCCATGGCTCACGGGCCTAGCCGCTCTGCGGCATGTGGGATCTTCCCGGACTGGGGCATGAACCCGTGTCCCCTGCATCGGCAGGTGGACTCTCAACCACTGCGCCACCAGGGAAGCCCAAGACAAACTTCTAAATGTTGCAACTTTTTTCTTGGAAGGAAAATGTTAGACCAAAAGACTAATAGAATTATTTGCCAGATGCCATGTTCTAGTAATCCACTGAATAACTTGAACATACAATTCAGTGAATCCTGATAACTCAAAGTCATAAACATTTAGAATGTAGCAGAACTGTTTTAAAATCTGTTCCCAGGTTTGATTGATCTGTGAGTATGTGGGACTGGACTTTCCTGGAAGAGAAGGACTGTAGGAAAGTTTTAGGTAAATAGTACACTTTGCAATTTATTTTTGTCCAGGTCTACCTGAGAATATGTTTCCCAGGTTGTTGTTTCCTTACAGTTTTAAAAATATTACATTCATGTATATCAAACATTACATGTAATATACATGTGTTATAAAAATTAGATAAAAAACACTCATGAACCTACCATCTAACCAAGAACCAAAATATTATCAGTAATTTATCCATACTGTTTTAGCACTAAATTTTTTATCAGTATAAATTTGTCTTTGTATCTTTGACTCTTCTTTGGCTTTGTTTTCTTTCCCCTTTCCTCCCCTCCCTCCCTTCCTTTCATCAGGTCCTCTCAGGGATCTGAGATTTACCTTTCTTTTAAAGGAGATTGCATCCTCTTTAACCCATTTAAATTCTATTTCAAGCTTGTTTGAGGGTTTAGAAAGAAAGTGTCTTACTTTTTTTTTAATTAATTTTTATTGGAATATAGTTGCTTTACAGTGTTGTGTTAGCTTCTACTGCACAGTATATCTCACTATTTTTAATAAAACCCTAATGTCTTTTGGGATGCTTTACTCTTAGTTGAATATAATGATTTGCTTTGCAAGCTGGTAACTGAATGAAGGTGGTAATAAATGGAAGTGAGACATCATAAGTAAAGAAACCATTATGTTTTAAAAACCTGATTGATAAAGATATGCTTGCCTATTAACATTTCACTTAAGGTTTCTGAAAGAATGTGGATTAGACATAGTATTAAAACAGATCAGGGCTTCCCTGGTGGCGCAGTGGTTGAGAGTCCGCCTGCCGATGCAGGGGACATGGGTTCGTGCCCCGGTCCGGGAAGATGCCACATGCCGCGAAGCTGCTGCGCCCGTGAGCCTTGGCCACTGGGCCTGTGCGTCCAGAGCCTGTGCTCCGCAACGGGAGAGGCCACAACAGTGAGAGGCCCGCATACCGCAAAACAAAAACAAAAACAAAAACAGATTAGGGGAAGCATTCCCTAGATTAATTAGAAACTCAATGACATGTTCCAAAAAATAATTTGAAGTAAAATGTATTTTAAAGGCAGAGAGCGCCTTTTGTGTGGTTTCAAGGGATGGTTGTATCCTGTGGTTCTCAAAGTGTGGTTCCCAGAGCAGTAGCAGCAGCAGCGTCACCTGAGAACTTGCATAAATGATCTAGGTACCTCAACCTTTAGGTGATCTGATACAGCTAAAGTTTAGAACCACTGCTATGTAGGCTACCTTCATTTTTATTAACCAGCTTACGTTGGCATGGTAACTTGGAGTAATGCTGTGAGGGTCTGAACTTTCTATTGTAAGTGACAGAAATCTAACATGAACTAGTTTCAGAAAAAGGGAATTTACAGGCTCCCTTAGCTGAGTTGGAAGATTATTGGGATAGCTCACAGATTCAAAGCAGTAATTGTAAGAATCAGGACTGTGGAGCTTGTAAAGCTGTTTGTCTCTGTATAACTTTGTCCTATTTATAGATTAGGTTACTATCTATCCTTGTCAAGTGGGAAAGATGGTCACAGGCAGCTCCAGATTCACATCCTCTGAACTTAGCAATTCAGAAAGAGCTGCTTTTTACCATTTCACAAGCCCACTCCTCAACTGTTATGTTGGTGGGAATGAGAGTCAATGACTGCCTTGGCCTGGGTCATATGTCTATTTCTGGGAGGAAGGAGAATAGAAAAGTATGCTACTCTGACAATGTACATAGCTCACTACTTGATATCTGGGTTGCTTTCAAATAAGCTTAACAATCTTTGAAGCAGAGAAATCTAGAGGTTTATAGAGTTAGAAAATGGGACATGCTCAAACGTGTTAGCCACTTTATTGTGTTAGAGTGTAGTTAAGCACTTCATTAAAGGCTTATAGTGCCATAATATGGAAGTTGATGTTTTAGGTTTATTATTTTGTATAGAGTTAATTTTTGTCATTATAAAAGTAAATATAATTAGAGAAATGCAAATCAAAACTACAGTGAGGTACCACCTCACACCGGTCAGGATGGCCATCATTAAAATGTCTACAGGGCTTCCCTGGTGGTGCAGTGGTTAAGAATCCGCCTGCTAATGCAGGGGACATGGGTTCGAGCCCTGATCTGGGAAGATCCCACATGTTGCGGAGCAACTAAGCCCATGCGCCACAACTACTGAGCCTGCGCTCTAAAGCCTGTGAGCCACAACTACTGAGCCCATGTGCCACAACTACTGAAGCCCACGTACCTAGAGCCTGTGCTCTGCAACAAGAGAAGCCACCGCGTTGAGAAGCCTGTGCACCGCAACAAAGAGTAGCCCCCCCTTGCCACAACTAGAAAAAGCCTGCATGCAACAACAAAGACCCAACGCAGCGAAAAATAAATAAAAAACAAATACATTTTTTAAAAAAAAGGTCTACAAATAACAGATGCTGGAGAGGGTGTGGAGAAAAGGGAACCCTCCTACACTGTTGGTGGGAATTTAAGTTGGTTCAGCCACTATGGAGAACAGTGTGGAGGTTCCTCAGAAAACTAAAAATATTGTAGAATTACCATATGATCCAGCAGTCCCACTCCTGGGCATATACCTGGACAAAACTATAATTAAAAAAGATACATGCACCCCTGTGTTCATAGCAGCACTGTTCACAATAGCTAAGACATGGAAACAACCTAAATGTCCATTAACAGATGAATGGATAAAGAAGATTGGTACATATATACAATGGAATACTACTCAGCCATAAAAAAGAAAGAAATAGGATTTCCCTGGTGGCTCAGTGGTTAAGAATCTGCCTGCCAATTCAGGGGACGTGGGTTAGAGCCCTGGTCCGGGAAGATCCCACATGCCGTGGAGCAACTAAGCCCATGCGCCACAACTACTGAGCCTGCGCTTTAGAGCCCACGAGCCACAACTACTGAGCCCACATGCCTAGAGCCCATGCTCTGCAACAAGAGAAGCCACCGCAATGAGAAGCCCATGCACCGTTACAAAGAATAGCCCCCACTCGCTGCAACTAGAGAAAGCCCGCACACAGCAACGAAGACCCAGTGCAGCCAAAAAGAAAGGAAGGAAGGGAGGGAGGAAGGAAGGAATTTCTGCTTAAAGAAAAAAAAAACAACAACGAAATAATGCCATTGCAGCAACATGGATGCAACTAGGGATTATCATACTAAGTGAAGTCAAAAAGAGAAAGACAAATACCATATGATGTCACTTATATGTGGAATCTATAATATGACACAAATGAGCCTATCTACAAAACAGAACACAGACATAGAGAGCAGACTTGTGGTTGCCAAGGGGTAGGGGGCTGGGGGAGAGAAGGACTGGGAGTTTGGGATTAGCAGATGTAAACTATTATATATAGGATGGATAAACAACAAAGTCCTACTGTATAGCATAGGGAACTATATTCAATATTCTGTAATATACCATAATGGAAAAGAATATTAAAAAAAGAGAGTCTACATACAAGTGAGTCACTTTGCTGTACAGAAGAGATTGGCACAACATTGTAAATCAACTATATTTCAATAAAAAAAATAACCTATTACATGATAAGAATAAAAAACATTGAGTATAAAAGTAAATATACCCTATGACATCTGGAAAATGCAGAGAAATAGGAAAAAATCACCTAATGTTCTGCTCTCCAGAGACAACTACATTTTGGTGAATTTCCTCTGCATGTTTTCTTGCATAGTTACGATCACATTATAATGTTAATTTTTTTTGAATTTTATTTTTTTATACATCAGGTTCTTATTAGTCATCCATTTTATACACATCAGTGTATACATGTCAATCCCAGTCTCCCAATTTATCACACCACCACCACCACCCCTACCACTTTCCCCCCTTGGTGTCCATACGTTTGTTCTCTACATCTGTGTCTCAGTTTCTGCCCTGCGAACCGGTTCATCTGTACCATTTTTCTAGGTTCCACCTATATGCGTTAATATGCGATATTTGTTTTTCTCTGTCTGACTCACTTCACTGTGTATGACAGTCTCTAGATGCATCCACGTCTCTACAGATGACCCAATTTCGTTCCTTTTTATGGCTGAGTAATATTCCATTGTATATATGTACCACATCTTCTTTATCAATTTGCCTGTCTGTGGGCATTTAGGTTGCTTCCATGACCTGGCTATTGTAAATAGTGCTGCAATGAACATTGAGGTGCATGTGTCTTTTTGAATTATGGTTTTCTCTGGGTATATGCCCAGTAGTGGGATTGCTGGGTCATATGGTAATTCTATTTTTAGTTTTTTAAGAACCTCCATACTGTTCTCCATAGTGGCTGTATCAATTAATATTCCCACCAACAGTGCAAGAGGGTTCCCTTTTCTCCACACCCGCCCCAGTATTTGTTGTTTGTAGATTTTCTGATGATGCCCATTCTAACTGGTGTGAGGTGATACCTCATTGTAGTTTTGATTTGCATTTCTCTAATAATTAGTGATGTTGAGCAGCTTTTCACGTGCTTCTTGGCCATCTGTATGTCCTCTTCGGAGAAATGTCTATTTAGGTCTTCTGCTCATTTTTTGATTGGGTTGTTTGTTTTTTTAATATTGAGCTGCATGAGCTGTTTATATATTTTGGAGATTAATCCTTTGTCCGTTGATTTGTTTGCAAATATTTTTTCCCATTCTGAGGGTCATCTTTTCGTCTTGTTTGTAGTTTCCTTTGCTTTGCAAAGGCTTTTAAGTTTCATTAGGTCCCATTTGTTTATTTTTGTTTTTATTTCCATTACTCTAGGAGGTGGATCAGAAAAGGTCTTGCTGTCGTTTATGTCAAAGAGTGTTCTTCCTATGTTTTCCTCTAAGAGTTTTATGGTGTCCAGTCTTACATTTAGGTCTCTAATCCATTTTGAGTTTACTATTGTGTATGGTGTTAGGGAGTGTTCTAATTTCATTCTTTTACATGTAGCTGTCCAGTTTTCCCAGCACCACTTATTGAAGAGACTGTCTTTTCTCCATTGTATATCCTTGCCTCCTTTGTCATAGATTAGTTGACCATAGGTGCATGGGTTTATCTCTGGGCTTTCTATCCTGTTCCATTGATCTATGTTTCTGTTTTTGTGCCAGTACCATATTGTCTTGATTACTGTAGCTTTGTAGTATAGTTTAAAGTCAGGGAGTCTGATTCCTCCAGCTCTGTTTTTTCCCTCAAGACTGCTATGGCTATTCAGGGTCTTTTGTGTCTCCATACAAATTTTAGGATTTTTTGTTCTAGTTCTGTAAAAAAATGCCATTGGTAATTTGATAGGGATTGCATTGAATCTGTAGATTGTTTTGGGTAGTATAGTTATTTTCACAGTGTTGATTCTTCCAATCCAAGAACATGGTATGTCTCTCCATATGTTGGTATAATCTTTAATTTCTTTCATCAGTGTCTTATAGTTTTCTGCATACAGGTCTTTTGTCTCCCTAGGTAGGTTTATTCCTAGGTATTTTATTCTTTTTGTTGCAGTGGTAAATGGGAGTGTTTCCTTAATTTCTCTTTCAGATTTTTCATCATTTGTGTATAGGAATGCAAGAGATTTCTGTGCATTAATTTTGTATCCTGCAACTTTACCAAATTCATTGATTAGCTCTAGTAGTTTTCTGGAGGCATCTTTAGGATTCTCTATGTATAGTATCATGTCATCTGCAAAGAGTGACAGTTTTACTTCTTCTTTTCCAATTTGTATTCCTTTTATTTCTTTTTCTTCTCTGATTGTCGTGGCTAGGACTTCCAAAACTATGTTGAATAATAGTGGCAAGAGTGGACATCCCTGTCTTGTTCCTGATCTTAGAGGAAATGCTTTCAGTTTTTCACCATTGACAATGATGTTTGCTGTGGGTTTGTCGTATATGGCCATTATTATGTTGAGATAGATTCCCTCTATGCCCACTTTCTGGAGAGTTCCTATCATATATTGTTGAATTTTGTCAAAAGCTTTTTCTGCATCTATTGAGATGATCATATGGTTTTTCTTCTTCAATTTAATATGGTGTATTGCATTGATTGATTTGCGTATATTGAAGAATCCTTGCATCACTGGGATAAATCCCACTTGATCATGGTGTAGGATCCTTTTAATGTGTTGTTGGATTCCGTTTGCTGGTATTTTGTTGAGGATTTTTGCATCTATATTCATCAGTGATATTGGTCTATAACTTTCTTTTTTTTTTAAGTATCTTTGTCTGGTTTTGGTGTCAGGGTGATGGTGGCCTCATAGAATGAGTTTGGGAGTGTTCCTCCCTCTGCAATTTCTTGGAAGAGTTTAAGAACGATGGGTGTTAGCTTTTCTCTAAATGTGTGATAGCATTCACCTGTGAAGCCATCTGTTCCTGGACTTTAGTTTGTTGGAAGATTTTTAATCACAGTTTCAATTTCATTACTTGTGATTGGCCTGTTCATATTTTCTATTTCTTCCTGGTTCAGTCTTGGAAGGTTATACCTTTCTAAGAATTTGTCCATTTCTTCCAGGTTGTCCATATTATTGGCATAGAGTTGCTTGTAGTAGTCTCTTAGGATGCTTTGTATTTCTGCGGTGTCCGTTGTAACTTCTTTTTCATTTCTAATTTTATTGATTTGAGTCCTCTCCCTCTTTTTCTTGATGAGTGTGGCTAATGGTTTATCAGTTTTGTTTATCTTCTCAAAGAACCAGCTTTTAGTTTTATTGATCTGTGCTATTGTTTTCTTTGTTTGTATTTCATTTATTTCTGCTGTGATCTTTATGATTTCTTTCCTTCTGCTAAGTTTGGGTTTTGTATGTTCTTCTTTCTCTAGTTTCTTTAGGTGGAAGATTAGATTGTTTATATGAGATTATTTTCTTGTTTCTTGAGGTAGGCTTGTATAGCTATAAACTACCCTCTTAGAACTGCTTTTGCTGCATCCCATAGGTTTTGGATCGTCGTGTTTTCATTATCATTTGTCTCTGGGTATTTTTTGATTTCCTCTTTGATTTCTTCAGTGATCTCTTGGTTATTTAGTAATGTATTGTTTAGCCTCCATGTGTTAGTGTTTTTTACGTTTTTTTCCCTGTAATTGATTTCTAATCTCATAGTGTTGTGGTCAGAAAAGATGCTTGATATGATTTCAATTTTCTTAAATTTACTGAGGCTTGATTTGTGACTCAAGATGTGATCTATTCTGGAGAATGTTCCGTGCACACTTGAGAAGAAAGTGTAATCTGTTTTTGTATGGAATGTCCTATAAATATCAACTAAATCTATCTGGTCTGTTGTGTCGTTTAAAACTCTGTTTCCTTATTTATTTTCTGCTTGTATGATCTGTCCATTGGTGTAAGTGACGTGTTAAAGTCCCCCACTGTTATTGTGTTACTGTCGATATCCTCTTTTATAGCTGTTAGCAGTTGCCTTATGTATTGGGGTGCTCCTATGTTGGGTGCATATATATTTATAATTGTTATATCTTCTTCTTGGATTGATCCCTTGATCATTATGTAGTGTCCTTCTTTGTCTCTTGTAACATTCTTTATTTTAAGGTCAATTTTATCTGATATGACTATTGCTACTGCAACTTTCTTTTGATTTCCATTTGCATGGAATATCTTTTTCCATCCCCTCAGTTTCAGACTGAATGTGTCCCTAGGTCTGAAGTGGGTCTCTTGTAGACTGCAGATATATGGGTCTTGTTTTTGTATCTATTCAGCAAGCCTGTGTCTTTTGGTTGGAGCATTTAATCCATTCACGTTTAAGATAATTATTGATATGTATGTTCCTATTACCATTTGCCTAATTGCTTTGGGTTTATTTTTGTAGGTCCTTTTCTTCTCTTACGATTCCCATTTAGAGAAGTTCCTTTAGTATTTGTTGTAGAGCTGCTTTGATGGTGCTGAATTTTCTTAGCTTTGCTTGTCTGTAAAGCTTTTGATTTCTCCATCGAATCTGAATGAGATCCTTGCCGGGTAGAGTAATCTTGGTTGTAGGTTCTTCCCTTTCAGCACTTTAAGTATATCATGCCACTCCCTTATGGCTTGTAGAGTTTCTGCTGAGAAATCAGCTGTTAACCTTATGGGAGTTCCCTTGTATGTTAATTGTCATTTTTCCCTTGCTGCTTTTAGTAATATTTCTTCGTCTTTAATTTTTGCCAGTTTGATTACTGTGTGTCTTGGCGTGTTTCTCCTTGGGTTTATCCTATATGGGACTCTCTGTACTTCCTGGACTTGGGTGGCTATTTCCTTTCCCATGTTAGGGAAGTTTTTGACTATAATGTCTTCAAACATTTTCTCAGGTCCTTTCTCTCTCTCTCCTCCTTCTGGGACCCCTATAATGCGAATGTTGGTGCATTTAATGTTGTCTCAGAGGTCTCTTAGGCTGTCTTAATTTCTTTTCATTCTTTTTTCTTTATTCTGTTCCATGGCAGTGAATTCCACCATGCTGTCTTCCAGGTCATTTATCTGTTCTTCTGCCTCAGTTATTCTGCTATTGATTCCTTCTAGTGTATTTTTCATTTCAGTTATTGTATTATTCATCTCTGTTTGTTTGTTCTTTAATTCTTCTAGGTCTTTGTTAAACATTTCTTGCATCTTCTCAATCTTTGCCTCCATTCTTTTTCCGAGGTCCTGGATCATCTTCACTATGATTATTCTTTTTCTGGAAGGTTGCCTATCTCCACTTCATTTAGTTGTTTTTTCTGGGGTGTTATCTTGTTTCTTCATCTGGTACATAGCCCTCTGCCTTTTCATCTTGTCTATCTTTCTGTGAATGTGGTTTTTGTTCCACAGGCTGCAGGATTGTAGTTCTTCTTGCTTCTGCTGTCTCTCCTCTAATGTTAATTTTTTTCTTTTTCTTTTTGGCTGTGTTGGGTTTTCATTGCTGTGTGCGGGCTTTCTCTAGTTGTGGCAAGTGGGGCCTGCTCTTCGTTGTGGTGTGTGAGCTTTTCATTGCGGTGGCTTCTCTTGTTGCTGAGCGTGGACTCGGCGCGGGCTTCAGTAGTTGCAACAAGTGGGCCCTAGGGTGTGTGGGCTTCAGTAGTTGTGGCTTGCAGGTTCTAGAGCACAGGCTCAGGAGTTGTGGCGCATGGGCTTAGTTGTTCTGCGGCATGTGGGATATTCCCAGCCCAGAGATTGAACCCCGTGTCCCCTGTATTGGCAGGTGGATTCTCAACCAGTGGATCACCAGGGAAGTCCCTCTTTGTGTTTTTTTTTTTTTTTTTTGCAGTACGCGGGCCTCTCACTGTTGCGGCCTCTCTCGCTGTGGAGCACAGGCCCGGACGCGCAGGCTCAGCGGCCATGGCTCACGGGCCTAGCTGCTCCGCAGCACATGGGATCTTCCTGGACCAGGGCATGAACCTGTGTCCCCTGCATCGGCAGGCGGACTGTCAACCACTGCGCCACCAAGGAAGCCCTCCTCTTTGTTTTGATTAGTATTTATTTATAACTTCCTGTCAGAGTGTAGTAGAAACAATCTCATTCAATACAGATTCCAGCAGGGTTGTATGATGTTTATTTTTTTTCAGGAGTTCTTTTTTTTTACAGCAAAATTGTGAGGATGATACAGAGATGCCCCATGTACTCCCTGCCCCCACACATGCATAGTCCCTCACCAGAATGGCATATTTGTTAAAACTGATGAATCTACATTGACACATTGTAATTGCCCAAAGTCCATAGTTTAACATTACCCCTTTACTGTTGGTGTTTTAAGTTCTATGAATTTGAACTAATGTATAATGACACGTATTCATCATTATGATATTGTAGAATATTTTCACTGCCCTAAAATTCCTCTGTGCTTCATCTGTTCATCCACCCTCCTTCCATCAACCACTGATCTTTTTACTCTCTTCATAGTTTTATTTCTTCCAGAGTGTCATATAGTTGGAGTCATGCAGTATTATAGTAGCCTTTTCAGATTGACTTCTTTCACTTAGTAATACACACTTCTTTCCTCCATGTTTATTTTTCTAATGGCTTGATAGCTCATTTCTTTTTAGCATTGAATTTTCTGTTGTCTAGATGTATCACAGTGTGTCCATTCATCTACTAAAGGAAATCTTGGTTGCTTCCAAGTTTTGGCTATTATAAAATAAGCTGCTATAAATATACATGTGCAGGTTTTTGTGGGGACATAAATTTTCAACTCCATTGGGTAAATACTAAGGAGCATGATTGCTGGATCATATTGTAAGAGTATTTTTAATTTTTTAAGAAACTGCCAAACTGTCTTCCAAAGTGGCTGTACCATTTTGCAATCCCACCAGCAATGATTGAGAGTTGATGTTAATTTTTAAATCTTGTTTTTCATTTATTTATTTTTATTTATTTATTTTTTTACATCTTTATTGGAGTATAATTGCTTTACAATGGTGTGTTAGTTTCTGATTTATAACAAAGTGAATCAGTTATACATATACATATGTTCCCATATCTCTTCCCTCTTGCATCTCCCTCCCTCCCACCCTCCCTATCCCACCCCTCCAGGCAGTCACAAAGCACCGAGCTGATCTCCCTTTGCTATGCAGCTGCTTCCCACTAGCTATCTGCCTTACGTTTGGTAGTGTATATATGTCCATGCCTCTTTCTCGCTTTGTCACAGCTTACCCTTCCCCCTTCCCATATCCTCAAGTCCATTCTGTAGTAGGTCTGTGTCTTTATTCCTGTCTTACCCCTAGGTTCTTCATGACTTTTTTTCCCTTAAATTCCATATATATGTGTTAGCATACGGTATTTGTCTCTCTCTTTCTGACTTACTTCACTCTGTATGACAGACTCTAGGTCTATCCACCTCATTACAAATAGCTCAATTTCGTTTATTTTTATGGTTGAGTAATATTCCATTGTATATATGTGCCACATCTTCTTTATCCATTCATCCGATGATGGATGCTTAGGTTGTTTCCATCTCCGGGCTATTGTAAATAGAGCTGCAATGAACATTTTGGTACATGACTCTTTTTGAATTATGGTTTTCTCAGGGTATATTCTGGCCTTACATTTAGGTCTTTAATCCATTTTGAGCTTATTTTTGTGTATGGTGTTAGGGAGTGATCTAATCTCATACTTTTACATGTACCTCTCCAGTTTTCCCAGCACCACTTATTGAAGATGCTGTCCTTTCTCCACTGTACATTCATGCCTCCTTTATCAAAGATAAGTTGTGTGTGGGTTTATCTCTGGGCTTTCTATCCTGTTCCATTGATGTATATTTCTGTTTTTGTGCCAGTACCATACTGTCTTGATTACTGTAGCTTTGTAGTATAGTTTGAAGTCAGGGAGCCTGATTCCTCCAGCTCCATTTTTCGTTCTCAAGATTGCTTTCGCTATTGAGCGTCTTTTGTGTTTCCATACAAATTGTGAAATTTTTTGTTCTAGTTCTGTGAAAAATGCCAGTGGTATTTTGATAGGGATTGCATTGAATCTGTAGATTGCTTTGGGTAGTAGAGGCATTTTCACAATGTTGATTCTTCCAATCCACGAACATGGTATATCTCTCCATCTGTTTGTATCATCTTTAATTTCTTTCATCAGTGTCTTATAATTTTCTGCATACAGGTCTTTTGTCTCCTTAGGTAGATTTATTCCTAGATATTTTATTCTTTTTGTTGCAATGGTAAATGGAGTGTTTTCTTGATTTCACTTTCAGAGTTTTCGTCATTAGTGTATAGGAATGCAAGAGATTTCTGTGCATTAATTTTGTATCCTGCTACTTTACCAAATTCACTGATTAGCTCTAGTAGTTTTCTGGTAGCATCTTTAGGATTCTCTATGTATAATATCATGTCATCTGCAAACAGTGACAGCTTTACTTCTTCTTTTCCGATTTGGATTCCTTTTATTTCCTTTTCTTCTCTGATTGCTGTGGCTAGAGCTTCCAAAACTATGTTGAGTAAGAGTGGTGAGCGTGGGCAACCTTGTCTTGTTCCTGATCTTAGTGAAAATGCTTTCAGTTTTTCACCATTGAGGATGATGTTGGCTGTGGGTTTGTCATATATGGCCTTTATTATGTTGAGGAAAGTGCCCTTTGTGCCTACTTTGTGCAGGGTTTTTATCATAAATGGGTGTTGAATTTTGTTGAAAGCATTTTCTGCATCTATTGAGATGATCATATGGTTTTTCTCCTTCAATTTGTTAATATGGTTTATCACATTGATTTGCATATATTGAAGAATCTTAGCATTCCTGGAATAAACCCCACTTGATCATGGTGTATGATCCTTATAATGTGCTGCTGGATTCTGTTTGCTAGTATTTTGTTGAGGATTTTTGCATCTATGTTCATCAGTGATATTGGCCTGTAGTTTTCTTTCTTTGTGACATCCTTGTCTGGTTTTGGTATCACTGTGATGGTGGCCTCGTAGAATGAGTTTGGGAGTGTTCCTCCCTCTGCTGTATTTTGGAAGAGTTTGAGAAGGATAGGTGACAGCTCTTCTCTAAATGTTTGATAGAATTCACCTGTGAAGCCATCTGGTCCTGGGCTTTTGCTTGTTGGAAGATTTTTAATCACAGCTTCAATTTCAGTGTTTGTGATTGGTCTGTTCATATTTTCTATTTCTTCCTGATTCAGTCTTGGCAGGTTGTGCCTTTCTAAGAATTTGTCCATTTCTTCCAGGTTGTCCATTTTATTGGCATAGAGTTGCTTGTAGTAATCTCTCATGATCTTTTGTATTTCTGCAGTGTCAGTTGTTACTTCTCCTTTTTCATTTCTAATTCTATTGATTTCAGTCTTCTCCCTTTTTTTCTTGATTAGCCTGGCTAATGGTTTATCAATTTTGTTTATCCTTTCAAAGAACCAGCTTTTAGTTTTATTGATCTTTGCTATCGTTTCCTTCATTTCTTTTTCATTTATTTCTGATCTGATTTTTATGATTTCTTTCCTTCTGCTAACTTTGGGGTTTTTTTGTTCTTCTTTCTCTAATTGCTTTAGGTGCAAGGTTAGGTTGTTTATTCGAGATGTTTCCTGTTTCTTAAGGTAGGATTGTATTGCTATAAACTTCCCTCTTAGAACTGCTTTTGCTGCATCCCATAGATTTTGAGTCGTCGTGTCTCCATTGTCATTTGTTTCTAGGTATTTTTTGATTCCCTCTTTGATTTCTTCAGTGATCACTTCGTTATTAAGTAGTGTATTGTTTAGCCTCCATATGTTTGTGTTTTTTACAGATCTTTTCCTGTAATTGATATCTAGTCTCATAGCATTGTGGTCGGAAAAGATACTTGATACAATTTCAATTTTCTTAAATTTACCAAGGCTTGATTTGTGACCCAAGATATGATCTATCCTGGAGAATGTTCCATGAGCACTTGAGAAAAATGTGTATTCTGTTGTTTTTGGATGGAATGTCCTATAAATATCAATTAAGTCCATCTTGTTTAATGTATCATTTAAAGCTTGTGTTTCCTTATTTATTTTCTGCTTGGATGATCTGTCCATTGGTGAAAGTGGGGTGTTAAAGTCCCCTACTCTGAATGCGTTACTGTCGATTTCCCCTTTTATGGCTGTTAGTATTTGCCTTATGTATTGAGGTGCTCCTATGTTGGGTGCATAAATATTTACAATTGTTATATCTTCTTCTTGGATCGATCCCTTGATCATTATGTAGTGTCCTTCTTTGTCTCTTGTAAGAGTCTATTTTAAAGTCTATTTTGTCTGATATGAGAATTGCTACTCTAGCTTTCTTTTGGTTTCCATTTGCATGGAATATCTTTTTCCATCCCCTTACTTTCAGTCTGTATGTGTCTCCAGATCTGAAGTGGGTCTCTTGTAGACAGCATATATATGGGTCTTGTTTTTGTATCCATTCAGCCAATCTGTGTCTTTTGGTGGGAGCATTTAGTCCATTTACATTTTAGGTAATTATCGATATGTATGTTCCTATTCCCATTTTCTTAATTGTTTTGGGTTCGTTATTGTAGGACTTTTCCTTCTCTTGTGTTTCTTGCCTAGAGAAGTTCCTTTAGCATTTGTTGTAAAGCTGGTTTGGTGGTGCTGAACTCTCTCAGCTTTTGCTCATTTGTAAAGGTTTTAATTTCTCCATCAAATCTGAATGAGATCCTTGCTGGGTGGAGTAATCTTGGTTGCCGGTTTATCTCCTTCATCACTTTAAATATGTCCTGCCAGTCCCTTCTGGCTTGTAGAGTTTCTGCTGGGGATTCCCTTGTGTGTTATTTGTTGTTTTTCCCTTGCTGCTTTTAATATGTTTTCTTTGTATTTAATTTTTGACAGTTTGATTAATATGTGTCTTGGCGTATTTGTCCTTGGATTTATCCTGTGTGGGACTCTCTGTGCTTCCCGGACTTGATTATTTCCTTTCCCATATTAGCGAAGTTTTCAACTATAATCTCTTCAAATATTTTCTCAGTCCCTTTCTTTTTCTCTTCTTCTTCTGGAACCCCTATAATTCGAATGTTGGTGTGTTTAATGTTGTCCCAGAGATCTCTGAGACTGTCCTCAGTTCTTTTCATTCTTTTCTCTTTATTCTGCTCTGCAGTAGTTATTTCCACTATTTTATCTTGCAGGTCACTTATCCGTTCTTCTGCCTCAATTATTCTGCTATTGATCCCATCTAGAGTATTTTTAATTTCATTTATTGTGTTGTTCATCATTGTTTGTTTCATCTTTAGTTCTTCTAGGTCCTTGTTAAATGTTTCTTGCATTTTGTCTATTCTGTTTCCAAGATTTTGGATCATCTTTACTATCATTATTCTGAATTCTTTTTCAGGTAGACTGCCTATTTCCTCTTCATTTGTTAGGTCTGGTGGGTTTTAATCTTTCTCCTTCATCTGCTGTGTGTTTTTCTGTCTTCTCATTTTGCTTATCTTACTGTATTTGGGTCTCCTTTTTGCAGGCTGCAGGTTCGTAGTTCCCGTTGTTTTTGGTGTCTGTCCCCAGTGGCTAAGGTTGGTTCAGTGGGTTGTGTAGGCTTCCTGGTGGAGGGGACTAGTGCCTGTGTTCTGGTGGATGAGGCTGGATCTTGTCTTTCTGGTGGGCAGGTCCACGTCTGGTGGTGTGTTTTGGGGTGTCTGTGGACTTATTATGATTGTAGGCAGCCTCTCTGCTAATGGGTGGGTTTGTGTTCCTGTCTTGCTAGTTGTTTGGCATAGGGTGTCCAGCACTGTAGCTTGCTGGTCGTTGAGTGAAGCTGGGTGCTGGTGTTGAGGTGGAAATCTCTGGGAGATTTTCGCCATTTGATATTATGTGGAGCTGGGAGGTCTCTTGTGGACCAGTGTCCTGAAGTTGGCTCTCCCACCTCAGAGGCACAGCACTTACTCCTGGCTGCAGCACCAAGAGCCTTTCATCCACACGGCTCAGAATAAAAGGGAGAAAAAGTAGAAAGAAAGAATTAGTAGAAGTAGAAAGAAAGAGAAAGAAAGAAAGGAAGGAGGGAGGGAGGGAAGGAAAAAAGAAAGAAGATAAAGTAAAATAAAATATAATAAAGTTATTAAAATAAAAAATAATTATTAAGCAAAAATTTTAAAAACGGACGGATAGAACCCTAGGACAAATGGTGGAAGCAAAGCTATACAGACAAGATCTCACACTGAAGCATACACATACACACTCACAAAAAGAGGAAAAGGGGAAAAAAATCATAAGTCTTGCTCTCAAAGTCCACCTCCTCAATTTGGGATGATTTGTTGTCTATTCATGTATTCCACAGATGCAGGGTACATCAAGTTGATTGTGGAGCTTTAATCCGCTGCTTCTGAGGCTGCTGGGAGAGATTTCGCTTTCTCATCTCTGTTCTCACAGCTCCCAGGGGCTCAGGTTTGGATTTGGCCCCGCCTCTGCGTGTAGGTCGCCGGAGGGCGTCTGTTCTTCACTCAGACAGGATGGGGTTAAAGGAGCAGCTGCTTCGGGGACTCTGGCTCACTCAGGCCGGGGGGCGGGGAGGGGGGGAGGGAGGGGCACGGAGTGCGAGGCGAGCCTGCGGCGGCAGAGGCCACCGTGACGTTGCACCAGCCTGAGGCGCGCCGTGCGTTCTCCCGGGGAAGTTGTCCCTG